>NC_045706.1:21230068-21831798 GCF_009834535.1 Camelus ferus | reverse complement strand
CCTCCTCAACACAGGACACTAAACAGCCACTGTCGGCCCACTGGAGTTGATGTCCATCACAGAACCTACTTGTACCTCATTTGCTGTTTAATTAGTAGCACCACACCCTTGTGTGTATCATCACAGAGCCACAGGATGGGGAAGAATGCTTGAATTCTGGGGCTTACCCTTAGTTAAGGGGAAGTGTACAGCTGTTTCCATACTCACTTCTTTCTTTCATTTTAGCAGAGAAGAAAGGGTGTCAGAAGCTTAGGGCAATATTTCTAATCCTGCTCAACTCTAGCTATCAGCCTGGTCATAAAAGAGAGCAATAGAATTTTAAAGCCAAACAAGAAAATTATTGTTTCAGAGGCCCAGCTGAAAATTCTGAGCTAGAAAGGGATTTAAGTCTTGCAGCAGGGATGCTGTCTGAAAGCTGCATCTCTGAGCCTCTGCAGGTCCAGGGGCTCACATCCACACCTTGTTCAGCTAAGAGTGCATGGGTGCATGGGTGTGCCGTGTGAGCACAGGCCATTACACACCCTTAAAGGGCAACTCTCTGCATCCCCAACTGGCCACATTATTACTCTATCACATTGTCCTAACACACAGAGAGGACACAGAGTCAGCTCATCTGTGCTTGTGACATCTCTTTGTGAGCTGCCTCCTACTACTCTCTTACCTTTGCAAACACCAGCAAACTTGAGAGGGCCTGGGCCTCAAGATAGCTGCTGAATAATGACTCTTCAATCTCAGAATCTGCATTCTCTTCTCTCCAATAAGCTCTTGCTTCTATCAAGATCCTAATTCCCAGGGGAAAAACATATATACTTATTCTCTTTCTTTCTTTATCCCTGGCAAGTCCCTATCTGTTATGATCAGGAAAAGAAAACAGAAAAAGAAAAAAAAGATTAAAAAGGGAGCACAGATATATATGTTTATATGTTTTGCAACCTATTTAAAATGTTAGAAACGCCCTGCAATGGAAAACACAGATATGATAAGACAGAAAGTCAGTACTATGACCATGTATCCAGGTTACATAAGACTCTGCTATATTGTGCCAAGGATGTGTGATACAGAATTAAGTAAAACATGGTCACGTCTCTGAAAAATCTTACAGTCCAGTGGAATACAGGATGGAAATATAATTGACATGGAATATAGAGGGTAAAGAGAAATGATCATCTATTCCCAGAGCCACTAGGAACAGATTACAAAAGGTGCATCTACTCTGCCCCAGGAGAAGGAACAGAATGATGTGCAGAATCCAGGGTGTCCAGTCTTCATCTCAGAATTAATAGTTTACAGTGTATTTCAAGTCTATTAATACTCTTCATGGATACTGGGTATATAATCACAGTTTTGCAAAGCTGGGTAAAATAATTTTCTTTTTCAAGTTAGGATTCCCTGGGGGTTTGCAAATGCTATGCAGATTTGTGACCGTCTGCGATTTATAGGAAAGGAGGGAGTCTGAAATCCCATAAAGGGCTAAGTAAAGGTTTCTGCTTCTCTCTTTCAGCCCCTCATCACCTTGGACAGCAGCATTTCCTTCACATTCCTAGCAGAGGGGACCAATACCATCACTGTCCAGGTGGCTGCTGGGAATGCCCTTATCCAGGACACGAAAGATATTGCAGTTCACGGTAAGCCCTGAAAATCGTCCTGTGTTGCCCCCTCCTGCCCAGCCAATCCCCTCCAACTGCCCTAGCAGCAATTGCTGACTGCTTTGGCAATTCCCTGAGCAGTGGGAAAATTATATAGGTCCACAAAAGGTATCCAAACCTACTCCTTACCTTCTCCCAGAGTAGATACTGAGTTTGTCAGAGAAGCTAGTCACTGACAGGCATTTCTTATCACTTGTGATGTGTCTGCAGTACAACCTGATGGTCTCACTAGACAGAGGTGTGTCATAAGTTGAAAGAGTGCTGAGCTGGAAAGACTGCCCTAGAAGCCTCTAGCCTTGATGACCTGCTGAGGTCTCTGTAACACACATGTGGCACCCACTCTTTGTGAGGATGGGCACAGTGATTTTAAAAGTTGGAGGAGTCATGGTCCCTGCTTATGAAGAACTCATAGCTCAGATACTGAGATGAACTGCACTTAACTGATGTGTTTTTTTGATTGTTGGCGGTTCTGACATTTTTGGCTGCAAAGACTGAGACTAAGGCTAAGAATATAAGGACAGAGCAAGGAAGGAGAGTGGTAAATGGGCCACCATTCTGTTCTCAGTCCTGGGGAACCATTCTTTTTTTTTTGTGGGGAGGGAAAATATTTGGGTTTACTTATTTTTAAAATGCAGGTATTGGGGATTGAACCCAGGACCTTGTGCATGCTAAGCACATGCTCTACCACTGAGCTATATCCTCCCCAGCCTGAGGAACCATTCTTAATTATTAAATTTATTTTAAATCAAATCATGCTTCTGCCACCGTCCCACAAACCACCCTCAGACCTGTAAAAGCAGCCAGTCTACTTGGGATTTTCTAGAAAGTTGTCCTAAGGTGTGTGATCCTCTGACCCAGATTATAGTTCTTCCACTTTACCCCAGATGAGTGCCTTTTCCTACAACGATGCAAATTTGATGCTCAGGCCCTCTCATTGGACACTTGGAAGACTTTCTTTTTTTAAGTAAACATTTTTTGAAGTATAAATTTAATATGGAAAAGTACACAGATCATAATAAGTGGTTTAACTTCATGAATTACCATGAAGTGAACAGACGTGTGTACCTACCAACCAGATCAAGAAATTGAGTGTTACCCACCCCCCAGAGACAGGGGTTCAAGGTACTTTCTAACCCCCTGAGGCAGTTTCTAGCAGGAGGGATGGAACCAAGGGAAGGACACAGAAAGGTTCCATTCTGATCAAGCCCAACTTGTTAATGCTTTCTTGTTGCCTCTGCCTGACAGCACCTACAGCAGCAGAAGTCTCCTCCTTCTGGAGTTTCATACTTCTCATTCATGTCAGATAATGTTCATTTACAAGAAGAAGTCCTTAAGACTTCAGGAACTAATAGAAATGGTGGGAGCACCAATCTACTTCCAGTCACCAATCCCCACTTTCTTTCAGAAGTCAGGAAACAGGCTGAAAGGAAGGAATTCTGGCTGAGGCCACACGAAAGCCTGGGCCATTTCATGGAGTCCCTTCGCCCATCACACCCTCTCTCAGCCTCACTCACACACTCTCTTGCAGAATACTTCCAGTCCCAACTCCTGTCATTCTCTCCTAATCTGGATTACCACAACCCTGACATCCCTGAGTGGCGGCAAGACATTGGCAATGTTATCAAGCGGGCTCTGGTGAAAGTAAGTTGGCTTTATCTTTGCTTAAGTCTTCATGAAAAAAGAACCAGATGGTGTGGCCCAGAACACATTTCCATGGATTAAAACCACCATTCTACAGTTACACAGAGATGATTTCTCTGTAAAAAGAGAGAGAGGAAAGAAGAGTGGAGAAAGTGAAGGATGGAAAGGAAAGATGGAGAGATTAGTGGGGAGAGAAATAGACAGAGAATCAATCTAGGATTTGAGGATGGGAAATTGGCCCCATCCTTAGCCTCAGTTTTTCTAAGACAGGAGCTTGACGCTTTTAATGAAATAACAGATGGGCCACTCATTGAGTCTGTACTAACATCACTCACTTGGTTGGCTGTTTGCCCACCATTTTTTCCTTCTTCAACTAGACACTCAGACTCCAAGACTCCTATTGACCCACTGTATGTGGCCATTGGAAGGCTGCAGGCCAGGAAGCAGAGTAGTATGCCAGTGGACTCTGGAGTTACAGAGTTAGCCCAAGGTCGTATTTTCCTTACAGAAGGTTGAAAGGGTTTTGATAACCCTTTGCTCAGACGTAGGTACTATATAATGATGACTAAAACAGGGACAGTTCAATTGTAGAGAGAAGTCTAATATGCGACTGGTTCTATGGTAGAGGCATGGCCAACATTTCAAAAGAGCATGGAGAGAAGTGTGATTCTGTCCAGGGAAGTGCAGGCTTAACACATATTTGTGATTCAGTAAACACTTGTGGACTATTAGAATGGTCTTTGGAAGGGATACTTGAACTCTGTTTTAAAGGATAAATAGTAGATAACAGAGAGGATGATGTCTTTCAGGTAGAATGAACAGCATGTGCAAAGCCATGTCTACTGGAAGAGCACAGTGTACTTGGAAATGGGCAGTTTAGTGTAGTCAGTCTGTCTATTACAAGGGCAGGTGTGACTCACGTCGAGCAGGGATGGTTAGGGCAACTTGTGAAGGCTCTGAGAAGCCAAAAGGGATTTGACATACATCCTGTAGGCTCTGGAAGGTGTAAACATTTTTATTATTCTGTAAGTAAATAAGTCCTGATAACAGATTTATATTTCAAATACCCATTCTTGTGGCCAGAGGATGGGCTCTTGAGGCAGGAAGTGAATAGGATGGGGGAGGATTTCACAAAAGATGACCAGGTACAAGACTACTGCAGTTGTCTGAAGCAGACATAAGAATATCCTGAAGAGGAGAGATTTACTACTTAGGAAGTTGAGCAATAGAATTTCTGACTAGTAAAATGTACTGTGGATGACAGGGAGGGAAAAGCTTTCTGATTATAAGAGTAGGTAGGGGATGGTTTTCCTTGCCATTCATTCATCAGATAGGGGGACTCTGTAGAAGAAACCTGCTTGGGAGAACAATAATGGTTTGATCTTTTATGTGAGTTTGGAACGCATGAGGAACAGTTGGGTGAAGGTAACCAAGAGAGTTGAGGATGTGGATGTGAAGATCGAGTGAGGCTTCCACTGGAGGTAGAGATGTGGGAGATGAGGTCATGGAGGTCCTTAGATCCCCCCAAGGGGGAGTGGGGGGCAGGGCAGAGATGGAGCTGATGCTCCCCAAGGCAGAGGAGAAAGGTCCATGGAGGGACATGGCAAAGGAGCTGCCAGAAAGGAAGAAGAATAAACAGAATGAAATAAGAGCATTCCTATGGGGAGCTGCCCACAAGAAGAACTTCACCACAGATCTTTTTAGAAGAGATTGTTCGTAGATGGGGATGACAATGAAATTGATCTTGTATGCCATTGACTGTGAAACAGTCAGGATTGTGCTGTATGTGGGTGATTGTATTTATTTAAAACATACACACTTTTTGATAAATGACTTAGTAATTTTAATAATGTTAATAAATAATAATAATCAACCTTTTCCATTGATACTTGGGCCTTAAATCTCACTCATATGTCCCTTTGGATGAGATTAAGTGACTCTAGACATGGCGCTCCAAGGTCCCGCCTAACTGAGTGATGCTCCCTGGGACGTCTCTTCCCTGGGATGCAGAGTCACACCAGCCACGGCACTCATAGGCTCATCTGACGAGTCCTCTTCTCCACTGGGTGGTTGTCTGCGTTTTGCTTCTCAGTCTCGTCTCTGGTACTTGCTTCCCCTGGCTGGTTAGAACAAGGCCATCTTGCCCCATCACTTGGGCACTGAGACATCTAGCTACTTAGGGCCACGACCCCCAGCAGGAAACTGAGTTGTCGGGCAAGGCCTCTGGGATTCCACCGGGATGCCTCCCCGCCTTGGAGAACTTTTCAGGCTTCTGACTGCTGCTGGCTAGTTCTCTGCAAGTGGACGCTCTCTCTTTCCTTCATCACGTCCCTGAGCGTCAACTGCAATCTGTAAGCCTATTTCCAAACAGGAGTCAGAGCTCAGCAAATACACACACATACATACATAATTTGAACTGACAGAAGAAGGGGTGTTTTTCTGGATAAAAGACCTTCAGGAGACACATAGGAAAGAACAGTCCTGCTCTTTACAGGGGAGAACTCAGAGTATTGTTTTCTTAAAGAATTTGCCTTCAGACAGAAGCTTTCTTTTCATTTTTATTAAAAAGCAATATAATCCTTTTACTAAACACGCAGGAATAGAAAACTTCATTTACAATTTCAGCATCTTAACTTTTAGTGTTTTGTTTTTTACTTGTCTGCATTTTTATTTTTATAGAGTTGTAACCAAAGAAATACAAGGAGACAGATCCAAATACAGCTATCATTAAGTGATTTTCCATGTTGCCCCACTGCATGAGTTATCATCTTAATGGTGGAATAACTGTTACTTACTTAACTTTTAAAAAAAATATTTGAGCTTTTCCCATTTCTTTGGTATCATAAATATTGTGTTTCTTCCTCCCTATGGCTTTTCCTATACGTTGGGTCATTTCTTTCGGACAAACACTCCAAGTTACAGTTACTGAATGAAGAGTCTGAATATTTTTATGACCTTACAGTAAGTCTTTTGAAATACAAATTGGCAATTTGTATCAGTTCGTAGGGCTGCCCGCAACAATTGAGGAAACCTCTTAACTGAAGCCTCGCCAGAATTAGCTCTTTTAACTTAATGAAAAATCCTGCTTCAGTAAGTGAAGACAAGAGCTGCTTTGCATTTTTTTAAATTCTCATTTTTCTGTGTTTGTTTACAACTTCTTATTTTTCCTTTGCAGCCAGCCTGTTGATGTTTTAGCCAGAAGCTCAAGCCCTCCTAGTGTAAAAAAAAAAATGGAAAATGTAGGAGGAGCTTCTGCCCATGTTGCCAGCAAACACTATTTTGAAAATCATTTGTAGAAGTATTTTAGTTTTAGTAAAAATACATGTAAGAGCAGAGGAGATAGTGAAACTAAGACTTCTTTGCCTAGCAGGTCTAGGGAAAACAGAAAGCAAGCCTGGATGTATACTGGAACCTATGCCTAAAATGCTACATTTGAAAAAATATATAGTCAATATTCTGGTTATTGACGTGGAGAAGGCTGGCTCCTCCAGGACCTCACTCTTGGGTCTGAACATCTCTGCAGGTAACCAGTGTCCCGGAAGACCAGATCCTAGTCGCTGTGTTCCCTGGCCTCCCCACTTCAGCAGAGCTCTTCATCCTTCCCCCCAAGAACTTGACGGAGAGGAGGAAAGGCAATGAAGGGGACCTGGAGCAAGTAAGTGAACGGACACTTGCCTGCCCCTCACCTCCTAAGGGGACACAAAGTATTTCCAGCCAGAAAGGGAGATAAGCCCTTTCCTATTGGTCCATCAGCTTGTCATGCTTTGTCCAGCACCCAAGGCTTTGGAGAACGATCAGCTTTACCCAGAATAAAGACAAATGCACAAAGACTGGAGCATTCAGCAACCCAGGAAAGAAAAGCACCCCTGGTATCATTTATTCCAACAGTTGGCATTCCCACAACTTGTTCATGTCTCTCAACCAATGACTTGTCCTGGGGAAAGAGAGATGGGGGAGAGGAATTTGAGTTTCCCTATCTATTTCTGGGAAAATGTGCTTCCTATCTTTAAAGATCCTGGTCAATCTAAGTTCTGCTTCTAGGAAGAAAATGGACTGTTTTTAAACACATGTCTTTTGAGAGAGATGGATTACCTCATCTTGCTTTGACTAAGGAAGCAGCGTTCCCCTAAGGGATTGTGATTTACTGTCCTTACCAAATGGGTGTATAGTTCTCGTGATGTGCACACTATCCTCAAAGTGAAGGTGGTGGCATCTCCTGGTTTTCCCTCTCTCACTCCCTGCTTTTCCTGGGGTCTTATTGGCTTGGCTTGGCTTCACCTTTCCATGCCTTCCTGTGATGCTCAGTCAGGAGAAGTAGAAACAGGTGAGAAGGAGGCTGCTAAAAACTGCAGGAATCAAACACATTTGCTCCCATATGAGCTAATGACCGCACAGACATCTTCCTCTTCCCTCTGCATCTCACCTGGCTGTCACCCCATCCCCACCTCCCCCGCCTGTCCTTCCAAGAGCTGCGTGGATGCCATCATGGTCAGTTTCTCTGGAAAATGAAGCGGATCTTTGCACTGCAGGGCTGCGTGTTGAAATGGGCCAGAGAGAAACTCAGCTTCCCGATGCATACATCACTTTTACAAGACCTCTTTATTCTGAAATAGCAAGTGGCATGTGTGAACTATATTTGGAAGCTACCATATCCATCCATTTAGATAAATAGGTAATTATGGTGATGAATAGCAGCTGTGATATTAAGGCGCGTACAGCGAGATAAGAGTTAGGGACAACAGCCTCAGTCTGCCTCAGCTTTCATGTGGGAATTACACGGTGATTAAATCGATGTTATGTGTTCTGAGACTTGCTGGGGAAAAGTAAAGAGGAAAAATTATCCCATAAAAAGGAGGCAGCTTCTGCTCTGATGTTTGTCTCCCATTGTCTCTAAAGGAGAAACAGCAGAGGCGTGGGTTGGGGTGTACACTCCTGCTTTAATCCTGGCAGGAGGGGCCTCTCTACCCTGTGTGTATTGCTTGATCAGATTAAAGAACTAATGGTGGGTTGACTCTCTTTCACTGGGACCCACAATAGGTCTTTCTACAATAAGTCACACAGGCTTGGCTGAAAAGGCACTCAACTGGGACTTGAATGAAACGTCTGTGTCTGTTGTCAACTCTAATTCACCAGGTAACTTTGTACACACCTCTTTCTGTCTCACTCTCCTCTCCAGTATAAGCGAATGATACCAGCTACGTCCTTGGCTTCACAGGGCTCCCCGGGCTGGGAGAACTGAATTGATACATCTTGCAACATTCCATCCTTTGCGCATGATTATTTTTCACCTATTGACCCTGGCTTCTTACTCCATGAGGGACGAGCGTCACACATCATTTCTTCCCACACAGCCTCTCTCTCTCCCTCTTTTTTTTCCCCCCCAGATTGTAGAGACGCTGTTTAATGCTCTAAACCAAAACTTGGTCCAGTTTGAGCTGAAGCCAGGGGTTCAAGTCATTGTGTATGTCACACAGCTGACATTAGGTGAGTGCAAGGTGGGGTGTCTGGTGGGGTGGGGAGAGATGGGTACAGTGATCTGATATTCTGGAGAGAAAAGGGAGGAGATAATTACTAGACACTGCTCTATAAATGCCTGAAGGTGGCTTTGTGTAGTGATGGCAAAGAAAGATTAATCACACCTTTCTTGAGGCATCTTGTTAAGATGGCAAGAAGACTTTCTTAGAAGTGACTTTGCTATTGAATTCCTGGATAATCTTGAGGAAAAACTTACAATTACTTTGAGCTTTAACTTTATTAGGTGTTTTATCTACAACAGGTGGGATTCTGTTCGGTAGTCCTCAGGCTCTCTTAATTTCTACAATTCTCTGATTCAATGAACTTTGCCTGGGAGACCAGAGCAAATAACTTTAAAATGTTCTTAAAACTCTCTTTGATGTATAATGTGTAAATCTAAGTAGCAAAAGGAACCAGCTCTGGGTGGTTGATTTGTGAAAGGAATAAAAAGAAAGGCATGTGCGTTGGGCATCCATTACTGGCTCTTTGGGAACACCTATTTACTAAATGTTTCTAATTAATATAAAACACTTCAGATGTGGAAGTTCCAAATGAGCCCATCCAGCAGTGTTTTATCAGAACAGTGAAGAGGAAGAGATCGACGCACTACATCAGTATTTAACCCAAAGTTCCCAACTGGCCACCTATAGTCATGTTGATAAGCATGCCAGCTGTCTAAGAGAAAGCACATTTGAGCCCTAGTCCTGTTCCCCTTAGCTGGGTGTCGTTTACACCAAGAACATCACGTTTCCCCAGGCAGAGCAGAGGAAGTTGTTTTCCCCAAGCAGCTGTGATCGGGGATACCATTCTCATCACTGAAGCCAAGCTTCCTGTGCCCAGGTAGCATACAGGGCAATTGGAGGCTGGTTATAAGGATGAAGATCAGCTGGCCTCCTTTCTGCAATGAATGCTCCCTCCTGCTAATAGCTTCCAAGTGAGCAAGTCTGTTCTTTCCTCCTAGCTCCACTGGTGGACTCCAGCACTGGGCACAGCAGCTCAGCCATGCTCATGCTCTTGTCAGTGGTGTTCGTCGGCCTGGCTGTGTTTTTGATCTACAAGTTTAAAAGGTAGGTGGTATTATCAGTCTGTTTTAATCATGGGGCTAGATTCATGGGAGCTAATTCTTCATATAAGCAACATTCCTAAACTCATCCCAAATAGGTGAAATTAACTCTCCCTGAAGCTCTGTTTGGCATCGGAGAGGAGCGGGAATGGCTTAGAGTCAGGGAATAAATGGGCTTTAAGAATCTGAACTCTATCCAGTCTGTGATTATGTTGAGTTAGGAAAATGAGGGGTAGCCTATGAAATCAGTTTATTCTCTTCAAGAGAAGCATAAGGGGTTTTCAAACCTCACCTAAGTTTCTAAAGTAAGGTCTCAAATGTTTAGGAGATCTTTTTCTACAGCTTAACCCACATTCAGGGTGGTTAAGTAGAGAAAATGCAGCTGGAATCTTGTATGCTCACACACACACATTTTCTTATCTTGTGTTGCAGCTATTCAATTTCTCTGTTTGAATTTGCATGCTAAAAATACTCATTTTTTATCCTCTTTCCTCTTTTTCCTGTTTCTGAAAGGAAATTGATCAGGAAAACCAAACCCCACATGGACTCAGAAATTATTTTTGAAAGCCATAGGAGGGGTAATATAATAGGGTACTTATTTAAAACATGAAATTGAAATCAATAATTCTGTACCATTATTTGAATAATTAATGCATCTGCCAAGAGGTGTGCTGGTTAAGGGTGTGGACTCTAAAATCAGACAGACTCAGTTTTAACTTTTAGCATTTGCAATCTTAGGTCCTTGAATTTGCCTCTCTACGCCTTCGTGCTCTCATGCGTAGAATGGGAAAACAATAACACTTTATAGGTTTGCTATATGTTTTAAATGTAACAGTCTCTATACCTGGTACATAATAAAAAAATCAGCAAAGCTAAGTTACTGTAAATAATAGCATGTCTTCCAAAAGTGTCTTGTGTGGCACATAGGAGGCTCAACAGTTATCAGTGACATAGAAGTGTGTTTCATAGGAAGCCTGGGTAAAGTAAAAATATCACGAATTATTGTCAGGTGAGTTCTGAAAGTGTAACTTGGTCCTGGGAGTTTTTCTAGACGCCGAAGTTAATGCTTTAAGATTTTGGAAGAGATCAGTGGGAAAGGTCCTTCAGTCTACCTCCCCTCCCTCCCAGCCCCCTCAGCTCTCCTACTGTGGATTTCTCGAGCATAAAAGCACCAGTTTTACTCAATATATATCTCAGAATTAGCCAAAACAGCGGGGACCTTCAACGCTCTGCACTAGAAGGACAGAGTGAGGTTTACCTTCCTACTCAAGTTATAGACCACTATGTGCATTCATGTCTCGTTGGATCCAGATGTGTCAACCCATCTGCCACGCTCCCTTTGAAGAAGGAAAAAAACTTTCATATCCAATTAGAGAGCAAAGACTCAGTATTGAAGCAGTCTGGTCAAACAACACTCCTTTACGGATGTACTTCAGTTACAGACAAAGCACCCTTTGATTCATTCAAGGATTTGACCGTGGGGAAACCTCACAGTTGCTGGGGCTTGATGATCAGTTAAACCAAATCGATCACCGTCTGGCTCCTAGAACTCCATGCTTGCTGAGGACAGGGGCCCATAGAAGTCCTGCAAAGAGGTGTTTGTGTCAAGTGTCTCCAAATTAAGGCAAGATGTATCCTGTGACTTAGACAGTTTTCTGTTCTCTTGTAAATATTGCTAAACTACCTAGATGGTCAACTTATTAATGTAGGCATCTCTTAATGTGTAGGCTTAGTACTTAAATCAATGCCAGTTAATGGCATCTCTGAATTACTCTACCTCTGTAGCCCCCAGATATCAGCCAGTCCTTTCCCTGCCAGTAAATCATGTAGCTAAGGCTACAAGAAACAGACACTAGTCAAACTGGGTAAACAGCAGAGTGAGTTAAGAGTAAGCAGTCATCCGTTACCTTTTCTTTTCTAGTCACCTTTTCTGGAAGATTTCCTTCCAGTGCTGTAGTCCATCTTCATTTTGGACCCTCCTTTATTTCTTTGGTCTCCTTTCCCTCCTCACCACCTGGAACTCCCGTGATGGCTGTGTGGGGGATGCCTGGCTTGCTGACAAGTAAAGGTCAGGTTCTCTTCCATAATTCCTGGAGTCCCCTTTGCTTCTTTCATTACTGCCCAGCAGAACTTTCTGCAATGTTGAGAATACTCCACATCTATACTGCCCAATAGAGTAGCCACTGATGTGATGGAGGAACTGAATTTTTAACTTCATTTAACTTTAATTCATTTAAATTTAAATAGCTGCACCTGGCTGGTAAATAGTCGGACAGAACAGACTAGGGAAGGGACAGTCTGTTTCTGTTTCCAGATCAGTGACCATGCTGTTTTCAGACCCCAAACTTTCTCTCTGCCATTTTTAGCAGTAGTTCATTGAGCCATTAATTTATTCAGTGAACATTTACTGAATGCCTGCTTTGTGCTGTGGAAAACTACCAATGTCCCACGTGGTCACTTAACAGAGGAAGGAGGATAAAATTATTTAAAGGAACTTGGGGCTCATGGTAATTCTGTTCTCTCTCTCTGTTAAGTGACCACACTTGATCTCATTCTTGGGTAGTGACTACTGCTTTGTGATGTTTCAGGCAATATAATTAAAAATCATTCTGAGATGGCTTTTATGTTCTGAAAACTCTGTCTAAAAAGACCTTCTTTCTATACTTTAAATTGATTTTTTCATGTTATCTGAGAACACTTCAGAGTTTTTATCCTTCTCCCAGTCTTTTTTTCAGTAAGGGTTTCATCAGACTCTGAAGCCTACTTTCTTCCTCCAGGTTTCCTCCCACGGGCTTCTAACACTTAATCATAGGTGGAACAAACAATAAAAGCTGAAGTTTATATTGGTGGCTTGGATTGATCCATCTTACTCCTCTTCTCAAAATTTATATGAATGTATAGCGCAGGACATGTCTTTAAATCTCTTTATTTCCCACCTTTCTTATCTGCAAAAGTGAGCTTTAGTCTTCGCTTATCGTCTCTACAGTCCTGCAGGTGGGTGTGTTAAGAAATGAAAAGCAATTTGAAAAAAAAAATTAAATAAATGCTGCAAATTGTGATATAACACCCATTGCTTTCCAACCATCTATTTAAAATATTTTAAAAATGCCTGTTTTCAGAGACTGAAATAAAGTGAACAGTCTTTATCAAGGCCAATTTATCTAATTCTTCAAAAGTATCATTAAGAAAGCAGGAATGGGGAGGCCGTGACCTCTGGCTACAGCTCGGAAGTCCCCAGACATGTGTGATCAGGAATGCTTCAACTGCCCTCAGCGCCTAATAAATATTACAGTGAATCCCAACGTTCATGAGTTATATGTACCTTTATGATTAGAAGAAATCTCAGTCATTAGGCTGCATTTCTCTTTAGAGAAGCAGAAAGTAAGGGCCAGCATGAAATTTTAATTACACACATTTAGAGGGCCTGCGGTTTGCGGCTTCACATAGAATCTGTTCATTTAAGGTTCTTGTAAATTATATTAAGCTGGTTTAGACCAGTAGGAGTCAGGAGGACACCTCTTTAATGGATGGAAAGCAACCATTAAAAACATGAAAACTGTACGTAAAGGAGAGGACGAAACTATCCATGTTTTAAGCATGTTTGGGGGTCTTTCCTTCTAAATTAGCTACAAGAAGACCTTATTAAATGCCCCGTATTCTACCTCATTGCAGGCTGGAGTGGGGAAGGGAGTGTAGAAGCTTGAAACTACCACTGGTGGGCACTAGGGCAACAGAGCAATTCCCCTTTAGACACGCACAGAAAGTCTCTTCTGGACTGGGGTGGGTATCAGACGTCTCAAGTCTGAGTAACATCTCTGCCAGTAATCAGCTTCATGAAATGTCTGGATTTCACGTCCAACTTCCCCCTCATTTCATGAGGTAAGAGAGGGCTCTTCTCCCTGTAATATTCCAAGATAAAAGTGTGGGTTTTTTTGCTTGAGAACATAACATACAAAAATAGAAAGAGTACATGCTTTGAGGCCATTGTTCATTTATTCAACACATACTTACTTCATATAAATCATGTGCCAAGTACAGTGCTAAGTTAAACGTATAGCAGACCTTGCAATGGGGCTTTTAGTGGGAGAGAAAGAAAAGTCCACACACAGTGCCTATTCCATCCCTCTAAACCAGCACCCTATCATTTCTTTCATAGACACCATCCCGTAATTACATATTTATAACGGGAGAGGTTGGGTGGTCAGGAAGGGCTTCTCAGAAGTGACAGGTAAGCCAAATTCTGAAGGACAAGCAGGACACTGTCATGAGAAGAATAGAAGGAGGTGTATTACAGAGGGAACAGTTGGTTCAAAGTCCCCAAGGTGGGTGCGAATCTGATGTGTTAGAATCTTGAAACTCAAAGTTTAGGTCTCACCCCAGAGGTTTCAGTACCACCTAGAAACTAGGCAGAAATGCAGAATTTCAACCCATCCTGTTCAGACCTATAGAGTCATACATGCCTTTTAACAAGAACCTGGCAACGCATAAGCACACTGGAATTTAAGAAGTTCTGGATTACTGAAAAGAAAAAATATGCATGTATGTATATGTATAACTGAATCGCTTTGCTGTACACCTGAAACTAACATTGTGAATCAACTACACGTTAATAAAATTATTTTAAAAATAAAGTAACCTGGAAAAAAAATTCTGGATTAGAAAAATCCAAAGGAGCACAGACAGAATACAGACTTGTGGTTGCCAGGGGAGAGGGGGGTGGGAAGGGATAAACTAGGAGCGAGATTTGTAGATACTGACTGGTATATATAAAATAGACAAACGAGTTTATACTGTATAGAACAGGGAAATATATTCAATATCTTGTAGTAGCTCACAGTGAAAAAGAATATGAAAATGAATATTTATGTATGACTGAAGCATTGTGCGGTACACCAGAAATTGACACAACATTGTAAACTGACTATAACTCAGTAAAAACAAACCAACAAACAAAATTCAAAGGGGGCTACAGAGGCTGGAACACAGTGGGTCAGGAGATAACAGAAATGGGTCAGGAGATGAATTCTCCAAGAAGATTTCAGTATGAACTTGCCTGCTCCTCCAACCTCAAGTCTGTCTGCTTTGTTTTTAAACCTACTGCCTGTGTGTCTTTGGAGGAAGTTATTTACCTTCTCTTAACCCTTGCCTTGATCTCGCCACAATCCTAAAAGAGAGCTATTGTTATTCCGATTGAACAGATGAGGAAACTGACTATGGAAGTATTTAAGCTACTTGGCCCATGGGTGGCTGTAAGTCTTTTCTTTCTTGGCTATTTATTCATAAAGGAAATCCATGTGAATTGATTAAATTGATGCAAACTTAGAAAAAGCTGTCTTTTCACTATGATAACAACCTTACGAATCTCAAAGTCCACCTCCTTTATAAACTTAACGGGTAGAGGCTTTCAGGATTTTTGTGCACGTCTGGCCAGTGGCATGGCCCTTCTGTTTATTACCTGCTGGTACGGTGCCCCAGAAAAAGATGCATTCCTCGAGGAGTTCTGTGGTTTGCATCTCCTCTGGGCATCTGGGTTCCTCCTTGTGTTCATTGGCCTCATGGCAGCAGTATCTGGGTGGCCGTCCCCTTTCCCTGACATCAGCCTGTCCTGTAAAGAGCTTCTTCTTCCCCCTTATCACCTAGGGTTTCCAGTTGCCCCAGTTTGGCTTGCCCTATGATGGTAATCTGATTTTGCTCCTGCCCCATGTAGGAAAATCCCTTGGATTAACATCTATGCTCAAGTCCAACACGACAAGGAACAGGAGATGATTGGGTCAGTGAGCCAAAGTGAAAACGCCCCCAAAATCACACTCAGTGACTTCACCGAGCCCGAGGAGCTGCTGGACAAAGAGCTGGACACTCGGGTTATAGGTACGTGTGCTGATATCACCACGCTCCTGTGTCCTCTGCCTCCAAACACTCGGTCAGCCAGCCCACTTGGCCTGTCCTTCAGGTAGGACTAGACTGGAGGGTGGGAAAAAGCAACTGGCAGCAGCAACATCATCATGTATTAGAACGTGTCCGTCACCTCTCACCACATGAAATTGGCAGACCTTTTTTCTCTTAAAAGATCATGATAGAAAGTTCTGGAGTTCAAGTGGGGGAAGGATGAGGCCAACAGTCCATTACTGTTGGACTTCCTTTTTATTTTTCCTATAAAGCAAAAGTATGATACGTCCTAATTAATAGTCCTGTGAGTAGGGACTTGGCCACTAGATAGCCCTGGATTCTTTCTTGCTCTGCGCATCTACTAGCTCTGGGACCTCTCTGTGCCTCCTATTCCTCATCTGTGAAATGGGAATAATAGTACCTGGCTTCTAAGATTGTTGTGATCATGAAATGATGTATGTCATTAGCACAGGCACTGCCACATTGGAGTGCTCAACATCTGTTGGCTGCTGCAGTTGGGATCAGTAGAGCAGAAGAGGGCCAGGGATCGCTCGTACCTGGTGTGCTGGTGTGGGAGATGGCAAACGTTAAACATAGCTAAGCCAGTGAGCCGAGAGGAGACACTACCCAGGTGCCCTATTTCATAAACTCACATCAAGCACATTAATACCAGGTGGCTTGGTTTTTGGCAGTAAATAAAACGAAGGTCCAGCCCCCTGTGACATGTTCATCCTTATCTCCTTCTGTCTTCTCTCCCCTGCAGGAGGCATTGCCACCATTGCAAACAGCGAGAGCACAAAGGAGATCCCCAACTGCACTAGTGTTTAAGACCAACAAGCCACGTGGTCAACCATCTCTCTGACTTTTTATTTTTGATGATCACTGTTACTCTTATTACAGAAAAAAAAAAGAAAATGTCTTTTCTTACCTTTTGTTTACCAAGGGCCCCTTCCTAAAGAGCAGGCAGAGGCTTCGCTTTGGGAGGAAAAGGCATTCTTAGCTGATGAAAATGAGACAAAAAGAATACGTGGCTGTATTTGTGCTGAGGGTAAAGGGTGCTTCTTCCCATGGCTTCCTTGCTTCATTCTGCCATTGACAGTGCCAGGAACCGCTTTTTCCTTGTAGTCTCTCTCTTTTTTTTTTTTAAGTTGGTTGGCTTTCCACTAACCTCCCATTCCCCGCCCACCGCCACCCAACATCACCAATGCCTGCCCCCTCCTACCCAGCACACACCCCTAAAACAGAAACCATTTCCCAGTTAGATCTGCCAGAGGTAGGTTGGTGGGGAGTGAACATAGCTGCAGAAAGCGTGCACATCTGTACGGAAGAGGCCCTGCCTCGTGCATGTCCATTGCGAGGCTGTGGATGGCTTATTGTATATAATTCCAGTGTAAATAGCTTTTTATTTCCTGAGAAATAATTTAATGTTTAGTAAAAAAGAAAACTGAAAAAAAGAAAAGATGCGTCTGTTGGCTTATGCACTCACCCTCAGAGCTGACCAAGCCCCAGGCCTGCTTGACATGAGGCATTGGGTTCTGGATGCCCTCCAGTTGTCTGTCACACTTAACTCTTGCATCTCTATGTCTGCACCATCACTGGTTTCTCCTTCTGTATATAAAGGGGGGAGGGAGGAGGGCTTCTCTGGGACAACTGGTAAAGGAAGGACTAGAGTGACATCAGAGAACATGGGGGTCTTTTTACCCCATCAGTGACATGGAAGAAGTTGCGAGACGATGCCCATGGAGACTCAGGTGGGGAAACCAGGCTTCCCCTCTGAAGGGATGAATTTCAGGATAGTTATCAGCCTGAAAAAATGGTTTTCTCTAAAGAAGCCAGGCAATGGATCTAGAAATGACACTTACTCTGTTCTCTGGTTGGATTCCATGGAAATGTAGAATGCTTATGGGGAATTCTCGGGCTCTTTTTAGCTCAGAAAAGTCCCTTGGGTATTCAGTTAAGCCCAATGAGTGCCTCTCGGCCTAGGAGAAATGAGAAGAGGGAGAGAGGTGGTGTTTGTGGAGTCACGAGACCGTGCAAACCCTGCGGGCCAAATAGGGGTCTAGCCTTTGATGATATTAGTGAAAGTTGATGTTAGCAAAGCTGTGCTTCTTGCTTGTCAGATGTACACAACTTCCTTAAAGTCAAATGTCTGCCTTCAGTTCCCTTAAGATAGTTCTTGCATCTGGGGCGAGTGGCTTTCAAAGCCAGCCTTCTCTTTTCCAGCATCCCAGCCCCTTCACACATTCCACGTGCCAGTTCCTTTCAGGAGGGTCGCTTTAAGCCATGCTGTAAGCATTGTTTTATTTTCAGGCTCAGCCTGAGCACACTTGTTTCAAAAAATGATATCCTGTATATACATGGGAGGAAAGGCCGGATTTTGGACCTGTTCGTTTCTGTCGGAGATGGTTCACATCCTTCTCTGTGAGACACCCAGAGGATGTGACCTGGAGAAGTCTGGCCACAGTGTAGATCAGAATTAGGAATGTTTTAAAGATCCTGCTTTTTCATTTCAAGGGTTAAATGGGGCAGACAATTGCAATACTTGTACTAAACCCTGGAATACAAATGCATGAGTCATGTCTATATATACAGTATATGTACATATACTGTTCTTGGTTTTATTGTTCCATTTGAATATTTCTACTGTAAAAAAAAAAGACAGTGGTTTTGAAATTGTTGAAAATAAATGTATTTTTGTACATCAAAGCTACATCCCTGGCTGAGACGTCTCTCTTTGGGCAGTTTCTTGATCTATGGTATCATTCAACTATTGCTGCAATAATGCTACGTGGGAAAAAAAAACACAAATAGTTTATAACAATAGATACTGGTGTTTTGCTTGTGAGCCTTCAGGTTGGCTGTGATTTGGTCGAGCTCAGTCAGGACTGACCAGGCTTTCCTGGGCTGGTTTGGATGCAGGCTGCCGTTGGTTCAGGTCTGCTCCATAAATTGTCATTGTTGTGAGACCAGCCACTACCCAGGGCATGGGATTCTTGTGGCGGATAACAGAGTTCCAAGTGAGGCCAGCAGCATACTCTGTCCTCTAAAAGCTTAGCTCAAGAAGGTTACTCTATTTATGGTTACTGACATTCTATTGACTAAAGAAAATCATGGCCAAGTTCAACATCAATGACCGAGCGAAGTAGATTCTGGTGCAAGGCATTACTAAATGGCTTGACAAAAGGTGTGGCTGTATAATTCCAACCTAGGGAGTGTAAGAAGAATGGAGACCAGTAGTTCTATTGTACCTCTTCATTTACGTCCCCATGGTGCTTTCATTAGATGGCCAATTTGAATCAGTGTCCAAGTTTCCCATCCTGGTTTGTGACCAGGACACTTGAGCAGAAGTCTTGGAAACCCTGAGGCCTTTGAGTTTGGCACAAGCTCCCAGTGAGTAGAAGTGGAACTCCAACTCAGGTCTTAAAAGAGTTCAGCAGGAGAATGAAAAGAGGAGAGGAAACCATTAAGATATATATACATATATATTTTTACACCTTTTTAAATGCTGTTTGATGCATTAAACCAGTAACAAATCTCCTCTTGTCCACACTGAGTAAGGTATTTGGAAGGAGGAGTGCGTGGCTCTTCTCCACATTAGGTAGCAACAGAATGTGAACTAAATACCTAGAATAAGGGCTTCAGTTGCAGGTTTTATTTATCTATCTATTTATTTATTTAGTGTTCAAAATATGTGACAAATTCCCATGGATCTCAGAAACCAAGGATGTTTTGGTCAATAATTTGCCCCCATGGTTTGGATAATAACTAACTGTTCTGGAATCCTATTTTCTGATCTCTATTGAAGATGTAGGATTAAACAAATGAGGTTCCCTTTCGATTTGTGAATGTGTTTTAAAATTATGTATTATTCCTGATATAGCTTTTATTGAGTTATACTCACCTTTTTAAAAAAATTAACATTATGTAAGTACCTTCTTCAAATATTGAGAATGTCACTTATGGTACCTCTAAAAGTAGTAGTGAGGTTTTTGGTCTGTGTTCAGTGATTCATAACACAAAGTACCTACACATCTCTGCGGGATTTTTAGTGATTTTGAGTTCGTTCAGTAATGACAGGTGTCTAATAGCCCTATCCCAAGTCAAAGGAGAATATTCTAAATGCATTAAATGCATTCATTTCTGTTTTCCAGTGAGAGCTGAGTTCTTCCCATGTTCACGTTACGTCCTGGTGGATACAATTGCTCAACCAGATGAAAGAGGATGAAAGTGAAATTAAGGGGTAAAGCAGTATGAGTCAGTTGGTTCATTTGGGCAAAGTCATGCTAAGACTGCCGCCTCTGCATCCAGATTTCTCAGAAGTAGACAGGCAAAGGCAGATAACAGAGGCTGTGGTTGGCTTTGTAGCTAGTTCTGTGCAGGGTCTCTCACCAGTGGTGAGGATGCTCTTTGCATCAGAATCATCTTCTCTAAGGCAATTAATTGTAGACCAGATATGTCAGCCTGCAGAAGTATTCTGGGGTTAGGGCCCAGCGATCAGCACTGTAAGCAGATTCTCCGAGGATCCTCGTGTGCACTGTAGTTTGAGAATAATCGCTCTCTCTGCCACTAAAACAGCTCAGGGTAAAAGCCATGTCCCCGGGCTCCTGTTACCATGATACAAGGCATCTTAATTTACAGAGTGAAAACAGCTTCCAAACGTGCTCATTTCCTCCCAGGCGACAGCTGCAACTCTGGGACAGTCACCCAAGTAAGTGATCTAAAGCAAAACCACACTCCCAGTCAAGGTGTTGCTGGATTGTGCCTTGGAACAAACATGAAGCCAGGAATTAGGAGATCTCTGACTTTCAGCCAGTCATTCTAGACCACAATTTCCTTATTTGCGAAAGGAAAACACTTTATGGCCTGCCTCACGGGAGCGCTTTGATTTCCAGAGGTGTGAAAAGCACACTGCCAATTCCAAAATTATTGAGAGATGAGCAGTGTGGGCAGAATTTGGGAGAACTCTCTTATTCTGTAGAGGAGTGAAGTGAGATTCAGGGAGGAAAGTGACTTCCCTACAGTTGCAGCAGATCAGTGCAGAGCTGAAGACAGGGGCTGTGTCTTCTTTATACTAGGGCAATACTCTTTCCACCACAAATGCAAAGCTGGTTACACTGCACGTCACTGAGAGTCCGTAGAGAGCCTGATGGACGTGGCAGTATGGCCCCCATATTTACAACGTCCAGAAGACGTTAGAATCTAACTTCCCAAGGGCGCTCCTCATGCAGTGAGTGGCTCACGACCCTTCACGTGCCGTTGCCCCGCTGACCCACTTGTTGAGCAGGCCTTTGCCTGATGCCCTCTGTCCCCTCATTGGACTGAAATAAGACTGCTCAACACACAGCAGCCAGGCCCCAGCTTCATGCACTGTATGCTCGCCTTTCAGAGCAGCTGGCCTTGTTCAGAGGCAGGAAGGCCAGGGAGCCAACATAAGCAATGGGAATGCCCCATCCTGATGTGCACACCTGATCCTGCCAAATTCTCTTGTCTGGTCCAATGGTCCTTCTGCCAAAGGGGGACCAGATGTAGCCCAGTAGTTAGCTCCCGAAGGACCGCTGCCTCTTGATGTCTCTTTGACTTAGTTTCATTACCATTAACTTTACAGGAAGAGAGTTAAATTGCTCTATGTCTCTGTGTTTTCAGACCAGGTATCATTGTGAGATGCAGGTTCACTCAGAGAGGAATCAATGGGACATTGTGTACAAAAAACAAAAGAGGGCCTTTGCTAGTGTTCAGTTTATTCAGAGACTAAAAGTCTCAGTAAAAGTAGAATCCACTGCTTCTTAATTATCTGAGGCCCAGAGGGGTAAAATGACATCATCAGGGTCCAGCTTCCCTCTCTAGAAATTGACCATAATGACATCTACCTCACAGTGTCGGGACTGAGATCAAATGAGCTAATTTGTGTAAACCCACCCAAAATGACTAGGGCTTGACAAATAATGGATTGAACCTGAGAAGTTCTAGTTATATTGTGCTGGATCCTTTTCCACTGTCCTCCCTGGCCTCAGGTTGTAAAATATTATGTGACCCGTTCCTCACTAAAGGCTGAACTGCCAGAGGAAGAATTCGGAATGACCTAAATGCCATCTCCCTCAGCGTCCCTTCAGGAGGAGGAGATTTTTGGTTAAAAGCCACTATTTATACCTTGATCCCAGAAGTCACTGGATCTTTTATTGCTTTTTTTTTTAAATATATAACTGATCTAATTTTCTTTGGACCATATAAAGGAGATAAGAAATGGCCGGTTCTAATCAGGATTTCTAGAAATGCCTCATAAAATTAAAGACTGGAGACTGTCAGGTTCTGAACCATGCTTAGTCTTGCCAAGTCTAGTGCAGTGATGCCCTGGAGATAGCTATGTGACTGGATGGAAACATTTTGATTTTATTTGTTTATGATTTTTGGCTCCATCCTTTACAACCTAACTTGTTTCTTATTTACCTTTCTTCTCATACAAAGCTTTTGTGATGTACAGTTCCAGGTTCTGGGGTTCCTCAAAGCCACTGTGAGGGTTACTGACTTGAGTTTCTTTTTCTTCCCACATTGGAAACTGTTCAGATAAAATAATTATTTGTAAAAATATACTATACACACACACACACACACACACACACACACACATATATATATATATGGAGGTGCCAAGGACATGGTTTCTGACTTCAACTTTGGTCACAGCTCAAGGAGAGATCTTTTAGAGAGTGAGCACAAGACGCAGATTTTCTCCAAAATGTCAGCAAAGACAGAAGAAAATAGATCATGACAGGCACACATGCCATCTGTCATTGTAGCTCAGTCTCTGGAGAATGCTGCTGTTTGTAGCCATTGGAAATGAACTAGATGAAGTGGGGCCTTCAGTGCTTTGCTCCTGAGGAAGTATGCGGTCTGATGTCTGAAGAACAGAGACGTCTTCAGCTGAGATGTCCATGCCAAAGTGTCCCCTGTGCCGAAGGCTGCTGGGCTCCAGGGATTTCTCCCCACCAGGAAAGCCCTCCTTCTCCTCCCTATCTCCCACAGAAGCCTATTCTTACAATGTAGGGTCTTTTGTTGCTTGCTCTCGCTTGCAAAGAGTTATCGCTGCCCAGGTCCTAGGAACTGGCTGCATTTAAGACCATGTCCAAGCACGGTGGATAGGAAGAGAAATGAGGCCATGCAGAAGCAACAGAGACAGAACAGAATTGTTTTTCTTGTCACTAATCTGTCTTTCTTGGTTTCCAGGTAGAATCACCTGGGAAGCACATAATTGTCTCCATAAACAACACACCTGGTCCTTGGAACGCCAGAATGGTTTTCTTGTGCTGACCTTCCAAAATCTTATGGTTCAATTAGAGAATTTCTGGGCTTCTTCCATTGGCAGCTGGGACATTCTGAGGGTGGGGTGCCAAGGGAAGAGGAGGAGAGAGATGAGCCTAGAGAATTAAAGTTAATCTTTGTCAATTACAGAGCTCCACTTGACACATTCTCATTTCAACCTGTCAATTTCAGATTCTCCTCTGTGAGGGGAAAATGCAGATGCTCCCCAGATTTCTAATCTATTTATAATGGTAACAAGACAACTCTAGGCAGCGTGTGCTCATCATGAGCTAATCATCCTCTGCCATGCCTTGTGCCTCCTAATTACTGGCATGTTGGTTGCCTACTGATCAAGTTGGAGCCTCATCCAGGCAATAGGGAGGGCAGGTAGGGGAGGAGAAGCTCCAGGGGAGTCCAGAACTTGGCAGGCTTTCTAACAACAGGTGGGCTTCACACCTTGCCTTGAAATGCATCCCTTTTAAAGAGGCAGACACCACTTCCATGGGTGCTAACGGGAATGTGGCAGGTCTCCAAACACATGCCTTCTTTCTGTCGAGGAGCTCTTCACAGCAAGATGCTGTCCTTCCAAAATCTCTTGGCTCAGTGATATAGACCCAGCATGTGATATCAAGCAGAAGAAAAAGAAATAAGTAAATGGGCATCTGTAGCTGACAGTGGGGCAAGATCAGCTTTATTCACTCATCTGTTCAAGAAATATTTACCGAAAAGCTGCTCTCTGCCAGGCTCTGTTCTAGACAGTGAGACTACACCAAAGATCAAACACACTTACCGTAGGGGGACCACATCCTTTTTTTTATCCAAACTGGGACACTGTTGGGGGGGTGAATGGAGCACTATTAATAATTACTCTGAGGAAACAACCATGACATAGGACTGTTTGAAGTAAACCAGGATGGAGTCATCCTAACTTAAAATTCAGAGGAACTAGGAACTGTAAACTCAGAGATGTGTTCATGTTCCATTTACTGTTGAATCGTCTTTCTTCCCTTTCAATCCCCTACTCATAGATGGAAATCCAATTCTCTGAGCCTAAAACCCCTTTATGGAGCCCTCCCTTGTCAGCTTCACAGTATTTGAGGGCCTCTCACTGGGGTGGTAAACTCCTTCAGAGTCAGAGGTCAGTGAGCATAGCTTTGGGTGGTTTTAAAAAATATGTTTAAAATTTTGTATCAATTAGGATTTTGGTGGCAGAAAACAGACATTAATCTCGGCTAATTCCAGTGAAAAGGAATTTACATGAATGCTATCAGGAGCCCACAGAATCAACTCAAGTTTGGAGAACATAACTTGGAAAGAAGCAGGAGCTAAGACAGCTTGGAAAGGATGGGAATCAGGAAACACAAGAACATTTTCCTGGCAGATAACAGCTCCCCAGGGGTCTCTTCTGGACCCAAAGAATGTCAGTCATTTCTTCTGTCTTCATGTAACTGAAGATTGAAAATTCCAGACACATGTCCTCACTGGTAAAGTTTAGGGCACAGGCTCACTGCATGGCACAGGGAGTGTCACGGGCCGAATTGTGTCCCCTCAAAGTTCATACGTCGACGCCCTCAGAATGTGACTGTATTTGGAAATAGGGCCTTTAAAGAGGCAATTAAGTTAGAAGGAGGCTGTCAGGGTGAGTGCTAATCCAATCTGACCGATATCCTCCTAAGGAGAAATTAAGACACAGACAAGAAGAGAGGGAAGACCATGGAAGACAGAGGAAGGAGACGACCATTTATAAGCCAAGGAGAGAGGTCTCAGAAGGAAGCAACCCTGTCTGCACCCTCATCTCTGACCTCCAGCCTCCACCGTTGTGACAAAATGCCCTCCTGTTGTTGGAGCCACCCAACCTGCGGTGCTTGTTACAGTAGCCTTAGGGAACCAAACAGTGAGGAGAACTGTCTGGGGGAATAAACCGGTGAGTATTTCTCCAGCTGGAGAGGCATTGGGATTTACTGTTCCACTTAGATTGCACACACGAGGAGAAGAATGATCTCCACCACCAGCAGGGGAAATGCGCGAGGAGCTCTGAAGGCAAAGAATGACTGTCCACTTCAATTACCTCTCAAGGAATTTTGGAAGTCACTATTCCGTCAATATTTCTTGAGCACAAACTAAAACTACTACGTGCCCGGTGGTGCATTAGGTAGTTAGCATTTCAGATATGAATATGCGACCCCTTTCCTGGCCTGGTGGCACATTCTTGAAAGTATTCAATTTTCTATCACATTTTTTTGGGGGGGGGACAAAGTGCTTTGATAATTTAGAGACAGTTAATAAAGAGATGGAGAGGGGTACTCCTTCCACCCAGAGGAAGGATGGTGGTAAAAGTTAAGAAAGAATTTAGGAAATGACATTTACACTAGGCGTTATAAACTGCTGGAGTTTGCTCACACTTTTTTCAGTCTAGCGGCTTCCTTTCCGTTCTTTCTCTGGCAAAGGGACAGAGCTCTCTGAGTTGAGGAAGTGGCAGAACTGGAGGGTGACTGGGGCTGGGGGAGTGGTGGGAAATGGGCTAGAAAGACAACCATGAACTAAAAAATCAGAGGTTTAGTGTTAGAAAAATGTTGGCCTTCTAATCTGCACATAACAGTTTGTATTTTATTTTCTGTTTTTTTCTTTTTCTGATGCAAGTACTGGGGATTGAACCCAGGACCTCGTGCATGCTAAGCATGTGCTCTACCAATGAGCTAAACCCTCCCACAACAGCTGGTATTTCCTATATTATTCTAAATGTTTCTGATGACCATATATTCCTTCTATAATTAAAAAAAATAAAGAAGAAAGTAAAAGTCCCATCAAATGTTTATAATGGTTTTCCAGATCTAGTGGATTTCTGAATATTAGAATCCTTTATAATTAACTGTAACAAATAATAGATTTTTCTGCAATACTGATTATTAAGCGTAGTTAACATAAAAACATTCATAAGTCAAAGATGGACAATAATTTCAAAAGAGACTTGTGGTAGCATGATATCGCCTAGAGAATGGTTTATTGGTCTTTACAAATGGAAAAAGAAACTCATTACTTAGGTCCTTCACAATGAGTATTAAAGATACAGGAAATCGTTACTCAAGATTCTTGGCAAAGGAAATGGCTCTTATGTTGCTCTCTCCTACTCTTTTGTCTTACTCCTTTCACAAAAGTAGAGAAACTTTTTTGTTGAGCAATTTTGCTGGTAATGTCCCATCCCTAAGTAATTTGCTGTTGTTAACGAACATTGGAACAAAACAACACCAATTAAGGTTTTAGGTGATTATTAAACATGGTAAGAGATTCTGCGTGAACTGTGAGGTGAAGAACTCAGCTTGAGGGAGGCATTGCCTGGTGCTGGAAAACATTTTTAACAGAAGGGAAACTTGGACCAAATTTCTCCCCTGAACTTTAGCGCCTACCTGACCCTCTGATGCAGGGTGATGGCTAAAGGTTCAGCATTGGAACTTCAGAAGCCTGGACCTGGAGGAGATCACCCAAGGGAGACATGGAACAGACGGTGAGTGCATTCAAACTAGCCCCACCAGCTTTGGAAAATGGTCTCCTCTTTAAACAATTTTCCATTTATAGTATATGTTTTTTTTAATGAGTGTTTATCAATGTAGCATGCAACCTTCTTTCAAACAAAGCCTCTCCCTCTCTGAGCTCTCAGAATTCAGGGACCACGCCCCACCCCAAACACAACGAGGGCGTCACCTCCACCTGAGGGGGCAGAATCATGCTGTTGTTACAGAGATTCAGCCTTTGAAGGGCTTACATCTGTGTTCATTTCCAGCTTCTGCGTTTGCTCCCTGTGTGGCCTTGGGTAAGTCTCTAACCTCCCACCATCTCCATTTTCTCTTTTGTTCTTATGAAGAAAATAAAATAGGAAACATTTAGAGTATGACAGGTTTGGGATCAGTGAGCATTCTGCGCTTTCCTAGGACACCTGTATGACAGAGCGCAAGGGACTCCTTGCTAAGTGGAAGCAGCAGGGCAGGAAGGCTCAGATCCCCCACCGTGTGCTCCGTGACCCCACCCCCAGCCCATTCATCAGCCCAGTGCTGATTCCCCTTCCTTGTGTAGGAAACAATAAAAAAACTAGGAAAAACAGCCCCTAGACCAACCCCCACTCCATGTATGTTTACCCCTGCTCTTTTGTCGAGTCTCAGAGAAGCGCCAAGGTACCAATGATTCTGGAGAGGCAAAATGAGGGCTGGGTCAGTGAAGGACACAAGGGGCTGGCGACATGGCTGGTGGACTGTTGGAGGGTGGGTGTTGCATTGCTAAATGCTGCCATGCCTGAAGCTGAATGTCTCCTTCTCTTTATAACAAATCCGAAACCCAGCAAGGACCTTCCAGGAACCTATCATTAACTTTGTTATTATGGTTATTATCAACAATGTGCCAATTTTCCTTCATCTTTGAGGATCTTTCAATGATGACACTGAGTTTTTTCCCCTCCCTTTCTTTCTGCTGGTCTCTCCCCTCCCCCTGCTACCCCTCCCTCCTCTTTCCCCAAATGCCAAAGTTTCTTTTCTTTCCTCCCTGCAAATTGTTCTCCTTATAAAAAGAATGGCAGTGACATGGATGGAAACTCAGCAGGATTCAGAATCTCTCTGATGGAGGAGAAAGAAATATTTGTATATTACTCAAGGTCTTGAGACTTATTCATCAGAAGTTTCATTTTTCACTCGTCTTTTCCTTATCTTAAAGCCACTGACATGAATATATATCATGAAGTTAAAAAGATTGAATTACACTTCGCTGGCTACTGCTAAGATTCATGGAGACTCAAAGCTCCAGCTAGTCAGTCCCCGGGTGTACAAAGCCGCTACGTTTTACGTTTGCCTTTTTTTTCCCCCTTGCTCAGCAACACACACTAACAGGATTTGTCTCTTCATTGTGATATGAGAATGATTGAAAATATACTCTGTTTGGTTTGATAAAAGACCGTTGCCACAGAGGAGAACAGCTCTGTCATTTGGGCATATTTCCCAGGGGCTCTGAGATGTGCTTGAGCCAGTTTTAATGGGATGTTTTGAGCCGCGACGCTGCTTGGCCTAAGGCAGAAGCTTCTGTGTGGGGTCACTCGCCCCAGGAGATCGTGGAAGTTCCCACGTTTTGGTACAGATTAGAATGCTGGTATGGCTTGTGTCCTGATGGCTGGGGTACCTGGGTGAGGGGCAGCCTGGTGGTCCATCCAACCCCCACATTGCTGTTCCCTGGGAACAGAGCTTGCCAGGCTGGATTAGTCTCCTATGAATACTCTAAGATTATCGTAAAGTAGGTGGCTTAAAACAGTAGAAATGTATTCTCTCGCAGTTCTAGGGCCAAAAGTCCAAAATTGGGGCGAGGCAGAGTTTGAGTCCTTTCTAGAAGTTCTGAGGAAGTATCCATCTATCCATCCCCTGTCTGTGTCCTAGATTCTGGCGGTAGAAGCTTGGTTTGTACCTGCATCACTCTAACCTCCTTCATCTTCACATGGCTTCTCTGTGCATTCTCCCCTTCTCTCATCAGGAGATGTGTCATTGGATTTAGAGTCCATTCATTTAATCCAGGATAATCTCAGCCAGGGATCCTTAACTTAATTAGACCTGCAAAGATCTCTTTTCTAAGTAAGAACCGTGTCACATTCACAGGTTTTGAGTGGATATATTTTTGGAGGGTCACCATTTCAACTCATTACGAAACTCATTCCTGAAAAAAAAAATTAACCAACATACAGGTAAAAGGGCAAAAATTGGGATAAGCAGAATGTCTGTGTAGGAGCGAACATCACTTAATGGCCTTCACCTGAATTTTCAGCAGCCAGTGCCAGTCTCTAACCTCCCACCGCCTCCATTTTCTCTTTTGTTCTTATGAAGAAAATAAAATAGGAAACATTTAAAGTATGACAGGGTCAGCGTCAGTGAGCGTTCTTCTGTGCTTTCCTAGGACACCTGTATGACAGAGCGCGAGGGACTCCTTGCTAAGCGTGCATATATGTTAACAAGAGTAATATCCTCATCTTGTATTGTTCCTTTAATCATTGTATAGTGTCCTTGTTTATCTTTCTTTATGACCTTTGTTTTAAAGTCTATTTTGTCTGAAATCAGCATGGCTACTCCTGCTTTCTAGCCATTTCTATTTGCATGGAATATCTTTTTCCATCCTCTCACTTCCAATCTATGTGTGTCCTTTTCCCTAAAGTGGGTCTCTTGCATGCAGAACATTGTAGGTTCTTGTTTTATTATCCAGTCTGCCACTCTGTGTCTTTTGATTAGAGCATTTAGTCCATTGACATTTATGGTAATGATTGATAGATGTGTATTTATTGCCCATTTTGAACTTAATTTTGCAGATGACTTGGTATTTCCTCTTTGTTCCTTTCCTTTTTGTGGTTTAATAATTTTCCTTTGTATTATCTTGGTTTCTTTTTAGTTTTTGTGACTCTCTTGTAAGCTTTTGGATTGTGGTTATCCTGCTTTGTTTGTATATTAACCCATTACTATACCTGTTTGTTTTAAACTGATAGTAATATAAGCTCAGACCCATCCTAACAAGAATGAAAACAAAAACAAAAAAAAAGAAAAAGCTCTATATTTTCTTACTCCCCTCTCCTATCCTTAATGATTTAGATGTCCTCTTTTACACTTTCATGTTTATTCTGTTGTAATTCATTGTAGTTATCACCTTTCCAATTATGATTTTCTCTTTTCTGTAGCATCCTGCTTCTTTTCTATTTAGAGTAGACCTTTCAATATTTCTTTTAGCATAGGTTTAAAGTTGCTAAGTTCTTTGAGTTTTGCTTGTCTGTGAAGTTCTTTATCTCTCCTTCTATTCTAAAGGATAGCCTTGCTGGATAAAGCATCCTAGGCTGCATCTTTTTCTCATTCAGGACTTTGAATATATCTTGCCACTCCCTTCTGGCCTGCAGTGTTTGTGTAGAGAAATCAGCCAAGAGCCTTATGGGGGTTCCCTTGTAACTCACACTTTGTTTTTCTTTGCTGCCTTTAGAATCATTTCTTTATCCTTGACCCTGGCCATCCTGAGTTTAATATGTCTTGGTGTGAGTCTGGGTTCTTCTTGTTTGGGACCCTCTGTGCTTCCTGTTCTTGGATATCTGATTTCTTCTTTAGGTTTGGGAAGTTTTCAGTCATGATTTCTTCAAATACCTTTTCAATCCCCTTTGCTCTTTCTTCTCCTTCTGGGACCCCTATTATGTGTAGGTTGGCATGATTTATATTATCCCATAGGTCCCTTATATTGTTTTCATTGGCTTTTATTTCTTCTTTCAGCTGTTCTGATTGGGTGCTTTCTGTTGTCCTGTCTTCTAGGTCACTTATACGTTCCTCTGCATTATCTAGCCTGCTTTTTACAGCTTTTAGCTCAGCTCTCATCTCAGCAAATGAGTTTTCCAATTTTAATTAGTTCTTCTTTATAGTTTCAGTTTCCTTTTTGACATATTCTCTGTCTCTATATACAATCTCTTTTAGTTCCTTCAGTACTTTGATCACTCCATTTTTGAAATCATCTAGTAGACTATCAAGGTCTATTTCATTGATTGTTCTTTCAGGGGATTTCTCTTGTTTTTTAATTGGGAGTGATTCCTCTGCTTCTTCATTTTACTTATATTTCTTTGGCACTGTGGATTATGGAGTATCAGCTATCTACTGTGGTCCTGAAGGGGTTTATTTATATATTTATTTATCTAAAGCAGATGTGGAAATAAAACAAAAAAAAATATTTTTAAAGAAGAAAAAAGATTGGAAAATAGTATAATCAATAACAGAAGAACAAAACAGAGAAATAAAAATCAGATTGAGAGAAATTTAAAAAAATTTAAAAGAAAAAAGATTTAAAAACAGTATAATCAATAATAGAAGAATAAAATAGAGAAATAAAAATCAAATTGAGACAAATTTTAAAAATTAATTAAAAAATTTAAAGAAAAATTTAAAAGGAATTTAAAAAATAAAAATAAAAGTTAAAAAACATTTAAAAAGAAAAGAAAAAAAAGGTGCACGTGTTCCCGTGGATACTGAGCGCTCTTATTAATTTTGTTGAGAGGTCTTTCTTAAGTATGGGTGGTTGCCAAGTCTTCCTTCTGTGCCTTTTGTCTGTTAGCCCTTTGGTTGCGGGTGTGGCTGGTGTTATGGTGGCCAGTGCCTGCCCTGGCTATTGAGCGGGGCCTCCTTGTTCTGTGGTTGTGGCGGCTCCTGCCCTCGCCCTGCTGTGTGAACTCCTCTCACGGGTCCCGCAGGCCCTCCAGTCGCGCCCCAGGTCTGTGCAGCTCCCAGCGCAGGTAGGCAGGCGGGTCCGCCCCTCCCAACGCCATGTCCCTGCACTGCGCATGCGCAGGGTGGTGGCCCGGCCGTGCCCCCTCCCAATGCTGCGTTCGGGCGCCATGCTTGTGCACGGTAGGTGGAAGGGTTGCTCCCCTGTTCAGTGCCGCTCAGGTCCCCTCTGCCTGGGGCTGTAAACAAATCTCAGTCCTGCCTGTGAGGTTGCACAGCCCCTGGATAAGGATTCAGGTTTCCACCCCCACCTCAGCCTGGGAGCGGCGCGCGGAGAATATGGTGGCTGCGGCTGCGCCCCGCCTCTCTTCCCCTGAGAAAGCGCCAGTAATGGCGCCGCGGGTCTGAGGAGACAGAGGCTACGGCGCCCCTCCCACCGGGCACACCGGCAGTGTTGCTTTTGCTTTTTTGTGTGTATTTTATGGGGGACCCAGGCGGTTCTGCTCCGTATCCGCTCCCAGCCACTGCGCACAGCACACTGCAGTCCCCCGAGGTTGCCTCTGGTCGGCCCGAGTCCTCCACCCAGCTCTGGCAGCCTGTCCCGTCCCACCCCTGCCGGTGTCTGTCTAGCCCATTTAATTTAGTTCTGTCAGTCAAGGGCTATTCCATACGTATCTGAGCCTCAGAGGCTCCCCCTCTGTCCCGCTGACCTCTCTGTTGTAGAGGGGAACACCCAGCGTCCGATCGCTATTCTTCCTTTGCCGCTCCCTCCCCACGGGACCAGTCCCACACTATTTTCCTTTTTCTTCTTTATTTTTTCCTTTTCTCCTACCAGATTTGTGGTGTATTTTGTCTTTTGAAGAAAGTGATGTTCTGTCAAAGTTCAGCAGGTGTTCTGATTGGCTGGGTGGGTCCGTGGAAGTCAGTCTTCGTGTATTTGTGGGAGAGGGTGAGCTACGAGCATCCTTCTATTCCACCATCTTGGCCCTTCTGCCCTTGCTGTCTTCTCAGGTTACTGTGTTTATCAAACGAGATGCCCCATCCTGTAATGAATTTAATATACTGGCACAGAGCTGCTACAACAAGCTGAGGATGAAAGCAATTTCCTGGCTTCTCCCTATGCATGTATTCGCACTTCTTTGACTGCAGCGTGAGTGCTGGCTGCTAATGCTGTACAGCTGCCCCTGCCCCATCTCTCCTGGCAGTAGCACCCCAACCCCATTCCTGAACGGGGCAGGTGTGAGGTATAATTTATCCTTCAGAACCCCCTGCATGTCAAGTTAAGGAGAAAATTAACCTGAGACTACCTCCTTGCCCACCTTTCTCCCCTCTCATCCCTCGTCCTTCTTCCCTTTAGTGCACACTCAATAAAATGCACACTCCAAGTCCCTGTCTCAGGCCCTGCTTCTACGAAACACAAACTAAGACACTATCCCGTGGTGGTCAGATCACAAAACATCTCCATCCTAGTGATTCCAAGGGTCCTTACAGGTATATCTAGGACAGCTATGCCTTCCTCAACATAAAATCTTAAGGAGCAGAAAAATCCCATCCTCTGACCACCTGCAACCAGGATTAGCTGAGTGCCCCTGCCCAGTCTCCAGCTGCGTGGCAGAGCAGAGGACTCCTGAGAGATGGGGGGTCGTGGGGGTTTCTCTTGGCCAATGAGGTGTACAGCGAGTGGAGCCTTCTCACCCCCAGGGTGAAGTACCATGGCCTGTCGCAGCAACGGGCCTCAGACAGCAGCCCTCCCCCCATCAGGAGTTTCCCTCTGTGGCCTCTGGGCCCCAGTCTCAAGAATGATTATCATCCACAGGAGCTGGGCTTTCCTGAAAGTGATTGTTTAGCAGGAACATCTGGTGTGTGAATGGAAGGCTTATGTGTTTTTCCTCCATCCCCCCCTCCAGTCAACACTAAGCGAATGCTTTAAAAGGCGGTCCTGCTTCTCTCGCGAGGACTGGAGAACTGCTTCATTACTGAACTCCGCATTTTCATCACCGCACTTACTGTTTCTGAGGAGAGGAGGTATGAGCCACAACTTGGGAGATTTTCTTGCTAATTAAAAGTTTCCAACATCTCTGTTGGCCAAAGAAAACACTGCCCATATTACCTTCTTTAAGTATTGCTCATTAAGTAGGACCAGTTCACCGTTCCCAACAATAATTGCTTTAAGACCTGTGGACGTCTGTTTTTGCTTCAATTGGTCCAAATACATATTCTCTCTCTCTCTCTCTCTCTCACACACACACACACACAGACTCATACACATATTTGTTTGTGTGTGTGTGTGTGTGTGTAAGATACCATCTGGGACCCTAATGTTATAAAGAAATTGAGTATCTACTCATATATTATCTTTTATTTAATGAAGTCCAGACTTTTCTAGGTTTTTCTTTGCAACTGTCCTCTCCAAAGCCCAGAACTATTATGAGTGTGATTGGTGAATGCACTCCTTAAACATGTGATTGTCTTGCTCTTGCCAGGGGTGTGGGATGATTTGGGTAGGAAGTGTGATGCTTCTCTTTGATGTAATGATGAAGACCACAGACATAGAACTGAGTCTTATATGTGGCCTCTGGCTGGTGACTTATGCAAGGGAATTCACATCACTTAGCCTTCGTTTCTTTTCACCTCAAAGTGCAAATAATAATAGTAAGTGCTTCAATGGTACTATTTGAGGTTTATAGGAGATAATTCTTGCCTCCCATGTAGCTCCCACTTACCAGATGCTAATCTGGGTGCCTCTGGTCTGTGCATTATTCTTGTGATTTGGCTTGGGGCTTCCAGTGAAAAGAACTATGTTTGTGTTTTATAGGAATTAGCCAAGCAAAATTGATACAGTCCTCATGGTAAAACCCAAAGGCAGTATACAGACTATGGCTTTGTAGCAGACAGAAACCAACTAGTCTTTCATGTGAGCTGAGATATGCATGCTGTCTGAAGTGATGACCCCATGGTTATAAACATAGATAAGCCACAAGTACCCTGTGGTCAGCTGTGGGAGTACGAGACGCCCTTGGTTTGCTGATAGAAAATCCGACTGCCCTTCAATTATTACAGAGATGCTCTACCCCCAAATTGTGACTTTAGCTGCTATTTCTAATTTTCCTTTTCTCCCTTTCCCAATGAACACATAACATGGGTTTTTCATTTCTTTCTTTTTTTTTCCCCTACTCTGAGAACTATTTAAGGGCGGTAAAGTTAGGGCCTTAGTCTCAATGCATCCTCTACAGAATAGGTGTTTAATAAATATTTGTTGAGGACATCAAGTTGCAATCATGAAAAGATAGTGTTTTGGATGAAATCCATGTGCATATTAATTAGGGCTCTTTTGTGGTCATAAACTGAGGTCTTGAATCCACTGTGGTTGGATTGACTTTGTCCTTGGTTTCTGACTGACTGGGTCTGAGTTCCTGTTCTCATGAGGCTCAGTGGTAACCTTACCCTCTCTCAGGAGCCACAGGGTCTTTCGTCTCTGATTTCCTCTGCCTGACTGCCCATAGTCCTATTTTTACTCATCTTCCAGCCCATGATCCTGCAACTGGAAGGATTCAAGCAAAGAATCCTAAAGGGGAGTTTCAGATAGAGGGAATCTGTTTATGGCTTATCTTTTCAAGGCAGCAAGCCGCTGTCTCTGCACAGATTTTGAGTAGTTTTCCATCTCCAGCTCCATCATCTGAGACCTGGGTAGTGGAATACCATGTTACTGAGCTGACCATCCCTCTCAGTTTGCATAGAGATGAGGCAGCTTCTCTGAGATGGGGATGGGATGGTTACTGCCAAACAGACAATGGAAGTCTCATACCCTTCCCTTCCTCCTCCCCTGCCACAAGCCTGCTGCATCTTGTATGAGTTAAAAATGAGCAGAGAAAATACTCCCTCTTGGAGCATATGTTCAGGGGTAAGAGCAAGGTACTCTCTAAGCATGAAATTTAGATCACCTTCTGAGCAGAAAGCTAGGAAAAATTCAACATGCAGGAAATGAAATTAGCCATCTGTAGAAAAACCTACCCTAAATGATAAGCAGTTGAACTTCCAGGTTCAATGATTCGGGCCTCATCAATCTCGGGAGAGTACGGTTGCTTAGCAGAGCTAAAGCTTTTTCTTTCTTCATCCTCCACGTAAGAAAAAGATGTGCTAACAGAGGGTATTTCCTGCATGAAAAAAAAGAAAATGAGGCTCCAAGAGCTACATCTTGGACAAAGATCCAGCTCCCCCTTTCCCATAAGGGAAGGGCTTCTCATTATCAGACGGGAGCTCCCCAGGTCATTCTCTCTGTTACCTGCACTTCAATCCCCATCTACTTTTCACTTTTATGCCTGTAATTTCATTCCCCGTTACTCTTTCCAAGTTCATCAATGATTCACCTTACCCCAGCCACCAAAATTCCTGGACGCTTTCTAAACTTAAGACTCTATTTCAAAAAGATTAATAAAGTGATACATTTCTTTCTGGAAATATCTTATGACAATTTCCCTTGAGAAACTCCTTCCTGATACTTCAAACCTGATGCATTCAAATCTCTTCTGGGCCTTTTTTTTTTTTTTTTTTTTGGTCTTTGCTCCTCCCCTAACCATTTGTGGTTGGGATTTTTGGCGTAAAGCTCGCTTCTTCTGTTTTCATTACTCTCCCCTAGGCTAGTGTATCTGTATCAAGGCTTTTATCATCACTTCTCTTCTAATAACCTGTAAAATTGCACTGCAGGTTCTAGGCTCCAGGGCAGTCACTGTCTCGGTCCTGGTCCACACAGTCAGTGCTCTGCCTCTCTACTCAGTGATGTGCCAGTAAATCTTTAACAACGAGCTTCCATACAGAGAGGGAGGAGGAGCTGTGATTTGAAGTTCACAAATTTCCATGGCATACTGATCACAGTTGGTTTTTAGCTACAGCTTGGCATCGATCGGCTTACAAAACAACTGAAAATTTAACAGTTGGCTCTCAATGATTAAACACCTCAAACTCTACATCCTCAACACTGAATGTCATCCCACAGCTCGTGTGACTCTGCTTCTCCCAGCTAGCAATCTGAGTCATCATGACTGAAATGTAATTACTGTGAGAGCAGGGACCCTGCTATTCATGTTTACTGTCTTACCACCAGCATCTAGAACCGTGCTGGTACCTAGGACACAATAAACACTTGGATGGATGAGACATTATAGCCAATAAGCCTCTCTGTTTTCTGGGCCTACTTAGCCTTTTAAATAATAGATTAGAACTCTTATTTCTTTATCCAATTCCTATGCATTTAGAAAATTAGTTTCTGATAATGGAGAAAATTGGGTCCTGGACCTAAATTCTGAGAACCTAAAATTGGACCATGGGGATCCACCGAGGGCCTGTGCACATGCCACCTCACTGTTAGAATGCCCCAATAATGTTCTAGAGAAGATAGTGTGAGCATGTTTGCAGAAGTGCTGTAAATAAGGAAGCATCACCATATTAAAACCACATTGAAACAAGCTGGGTAAGCCACTGAGGTGCCTGATAGAGTGGGGAGTGCATGGGTTTGAGCTATTTCTAAATCTGTGTTCAAATTACTACGTTGGTGGCTTGGATAGATTCCTTAACCTTTGTTTTGTCACCTATAAAATGCTTATTATAATATCTAACTTGCACTGTGAGGGGGAAAGTCATGTATGTAATGATAGTTTATCATTTGAAGAAAAAATCTGGTTTCTAGCAGATCTAGGGTTTAGTCTTGATTCCTACCAATGGTGCACAGTGACCTCTACACAACACCCACTAACCATTTATTGAGTAAATGAATGAGTGAATATTGGGAAAATGAGGTCCCGAGAGTTTGAATGACTTCCTACTCAAGATGTAATGAAATGCTTTTTCCTGGAGGATAAGGATTATGAGGATGATGTCTTGAGGCAAAGGGAAATAAGAGTGAGGACCCTGATGTGAGGTACCTGCTGATCTGGCTTCCAGTGATGGAGAAGAGATGACATCCTCTTTTGTTTCCCAAACTGGCACTGATTCTCTTAGTGGAGAAAGGGTCAAATCCTCTGCAGCTGGCTGTTCTCTGTTCCAAGGCTGAAGCTTGTGGCAGGAGGGAGGGAGGCCATTCTGTGATGCCATGCTGCAGGTGCCTCTAGCAGGAGGAGACAGGTTCTCCTCCTCCTCGGCACTAGCAGTTCTGAGGGTTCTGCAGCAATCTGCTCTGCCTTCCTGAGAGCCCTGAGCAGGGAACCAGCCCTGCCAGGCAGAGACACGAGATAGAAAGGCCCCTCACTGGGCTCTGGCATAAAAAATTCAAAAGACAATTAGAGCAATTTCCCCTCTTTCCCAGATGGGATAAAGACCTCTTGCTACCCTGGGGCTGGTTAGAAAATTCCTCAGGGAATTTTATCTTTTAAACCAAGGGAGTCCCTGAGATTTGTCTCTAGCTAATCCTATTGGCCACCACTATCAAAGGCAAAGGCAGTGCTTGGTAACAGCAGGGGCCCCATGAATGTTTTCTAGAATCCTGAGGACTGAGTCCTGTACTTGAGAAATCCCCCTGGCTTTGCAGGGGCAAACTGATTCAGGCCAGTGGCTCATGACAAGATGGGCAGAGCGAATCGGCCACAGCAAAACAGTTCTTTAGGAGGCTAATTTTCCTCAAATCACCAGTAGAGGTAGAGAAGAAAAGTTTCTCCTTTCCCCACCTGCTTCTCATTGGTACCCCAACTTGGATCATCCTGTGACAGAATCCTAATTATCTCAGTGTCCTTCTGACTTTTATGCTCGTTCATGACATCTGAGAATTCAAACTACTGGACCACAGCTAGGTCTTTCCAGCTGGAAGATGTGCTTTATGGGCCATATAATTGTTTAAACTGCTTTATGGAGACGTAATTGAAGCACAATAATTGCAAATGTTTAAAGTGTACATTTGATCAGTTTTGACATATGTATACACCTATGAAATCATTATCACAATTAAGATAAGAAATATTTCCATCACCCTAAAGTTTCCTCGTGCTGCTTTATCATCCTTCTCTTCCTCCACCCACCATACCCAGGCCACCGCTGACCTGCTCCTGTCACTATAGATTTGTTGGCATGTCATAGAATTTCATGTAAATATAATCTTACATGATGTACTGTTTTTTTTTTTTTCCCTGTCTGGCTTTCTTCTCTTAACATCACACTTTTGAGACTAAACCATTTTGTTGTATGTAACAGTCATCCATTCCTTTTAATTGCTGAGTAGTATTCCATTGTATAGATATACCATGATTCCAAAATTAAAATCCACTCATCTGTCAATGGGCATTCAGATTTTTTCCCCCAGTTTTGACCAATACAGATAAATCTGCCATATATATTTGCATACAAGTCTTTGTACAGACATATGTTTTCAGTTGTCCTGAGTAAGTACCTAATAATGGAATAGCAAGATCACATGGTAGTTGTCTGTTTACATTTTTAAGAAAGTGCCAAGCCATTATCCAAAGTGTACTGTTTTGCTTTCCTATTAGTAATGTATATGTATTCCACTTTTATCACCATCTCCAACTCCTGGCATGGCTAGTCTTTTAAACTGTAGCCATTCTAATGGATATTCAAAAATATCTTAACATGTGTTAAATGTGAATCTTAATGACTCATGATGTTGAATATGTTTTCATGATTTTATTGGGTGTTTATGTATTTTCTTTCATGAATTCTCTGTTCAAATCTTCTGTCCAAGTTTTATTTTTATTGAGGGAGTCATCTTCTGTCCAAGTTTTAAATTGGGTTGTTTGTTTTCTTATTATGTAACTGCAGGAGTTCTTAATGTATTCTTGATATAAGTCCTTTGTTTAACATATGTATTGCAAATATGTTCTTCCTGTCTGTGGCTTACCTTTTCATTTTCTTAATGGTGTCTGTGTTAGTTTTCTATTGCTGTGTAACAGATTACTGTAAACAGAGTGGCTTAAAACATCATCCATTTATTATCTCACTGATCTGTAGGTCATAAGTCTGGCACTGTGTGGATGGATTCTCTACTCAGGTTCTTACAAGACCAACATCAAGGTGTTGGCAGGGTTGTGTAACTCTCTAGAGGCTCTGGGGCAGAATATGCTTCTAAGTTCAATAAGGTCATCAGAATTCAGTTCCTTGTGGTTGTAGGACTGAGGTCGCTGTTTTCTTGACACATAGTGCCATTAATCATCTAGCCAGCAACATTAAATCATTCTCGTGATTCAGATTCCTCTGATTTTCCCTCTGCCTTTCTCTTCAACTTTTAAGAGCTCATGTGACTACACTTTGTCTATGCAGAAATTCAGGATAATCTGCCTATTTTAAGGTTGGTTGATTGTTACCCTAATTTAGAAAATGCAAGGTTCCCTTTGGCATGTAAACTAGTATATTCACAATCATCTTGGAGATTTAGACATGGAATTTTTTGTTGGGTGGGGCATAATTCTTTCTGCCATAATGTCATGCAAAGAGCAAAGGATATTAATTTTGATGAAGTACAATCTACCAAAATTTGTTTGTTCTTTTCTTAGAAATCTTTGCCTACCTCTAGGTTGCAAAGATTTTCCCTAATGCTTTCTTCTAGAAGTTTTTATAGATTTAGGTTTTGCATTTAGGTCTTTGACTCAGTTCAAGTTAATTTTTGCATCTGGTGTTCTATAACAGCCAATATCCTCCCCTTCCTCATATGGATATGCAGTTGATGTGGCACCATGTATTAAAAATACTCCCCTTTCCCACTTGAATTGAATTGGGTTGTTCTTTTGTTTATTATTGAATTGTGATAGTTCTTTACATATATTTGATCCAGATGTGTTTTTCAAATATTTTTCTCTCAGCTTATGGCTTATCTTCTAATTTTCTTTACAGTGGCTTTCAAAGAGCTTTAATTTTAAATTTTATGATGTATAATATATCCACTTTTTTCTTTTATGGTTTATGCTCTTTGCTTCTTATCTAAGAAATACTTGTCTAACATGAGGTAACAAAGATTATCCCCCATGTTATTGTGAAAAGTTTTATATTTAGGACTATAATTCATTTTGAGTTAAATTTTATATTAGTGTGAGCTGTGGACTCAGTTTCTTTTCTTTTTTATTTTTTATATGGATATCAAGTTGTTCCAGCATCAATTTTCAATTGAATTGTCTTAGCCCCTTTGTCAAAAATCAATCTGGCATACATGTATGGGTCTGTTTCTGGACTCTATGTGTTCTTTTAATCAATGTCTCGATTACTGTAGCTTTACAATAAACTTGAAACTAGGCAGGGTGAAACTTTCAACTTTGGCTTTCTTTGTGAAACTGTTTGGGCTATTTTAGTTCCTTAGCTTTTCCATAAATTTTAGCATGTTTGCTTCTACATGGTTGGAACTGCTTTGAATCTATTTATCAATTATGGAGAAATCGACATCTTAACAAAATTAACTTTCCAATCTGTTATTGTGGTATACCTTTCCCTTTTTAAAAATATTCTTTGATTTGTCTCAATAATGTTTTGTAGTTTTTAGAGTAAAAACATTGTACATATTTGGCATATTTACAGCTAAGTATTTCATGGTTTTTATGCTTTGATAAATAGTACTGTTTTTAATTTCAGTTCCCAATCGTTCTTTGCCAGTATAAGTGTATATGTAGCTTTTGTGTAGATTCTTTGGAGTCCTCTCTGGATACAGCTCCCTCTTGCTGTATACCCCATGCTGTAGATTTCAGCCATCTCGCCTCCCCCCAATTCTGGTCTCTGCTTCTGCAACTCAGAAGGACTGCCGCAGTCTGTTTTGACTCCACCTCTCTATTCCAGGGCCAGGCAGAAGGCTGGACAATTTGGGTCTCATCTTTTTAATTTCCCTTCTTTTAGGAATCCCAGTCTTATGTAGTTCATTATCCAATGATGAAAAATGTTGCCTCATATCGTTTGTGTAGTCTTTTAGGTATTTATGGCTGGAGAGCTAGTTCATACCAGTGACTTCATATGGCTGGAGGTAGATGTTCTCCTATAGTTTATTTAACCAAGTATCCATAAATAAATATTTATGTCATCTCCTAACTTAATTTTACCTATCCTGCTGCAATGAAGGTCTTGTAAGTATACCACTTTGCACACATGTGAGTTTGTTTGTAAGATAAATATGTAAGAGTGGAATTGTTGAGAATTAGCACTTAAAAATTTGTACTAAATATTGACACATTTTCCACAATCATTGTAAGTGAGCACCTGTTTCATAGCTCCCCACAGAAATTTGTGGATCTTTGCTTAATGGAGTGAACAGATAGCTCATGGAAAAGGAAATAACAAATGGTTCTCCAACATTTGAAAAAGATGATCTATCTCACTTATACATTCACATACTCTAAAGATGCTATTTCTCACTTACATAAGATTAGTAATATCATGTGAACCTTTCTTATAGAGTCTGCATATGGATACAGAAAGAATAAGCCAAAAAAATGGAAGCAAAGTCTAGGCAGATTGGGGCACTGGCAGTTCCATTTTCCCCTGCCACTTGCTGCTAACACTTATCTGAGAGGAACAGTAACCATAGCCAAAGGGTCCCTCAAACCTCTATAGGTTGCTGCCAAACCTTGGCTACCCACACTCGGTACCGTTGTCCCTTACTGCATTCCAAGAACTGACTTGTGTCACTGGCATTGCCAAGCATAAATGATGGATTGCCTGAACCACTTCCACCAACACAAAATCTGCAGAACAAAAACAGAACCAAGTCCCGGGCCAAATTCTCAGCACACTTCTTAATTACCCCATTAAATCTTGTGCAGGGCTGTGGTGAACTTGTTCTGTTCCTGGCAGCCAGCTGCTAGGAGAGAAAATCTGCTAGGGGATTTAAAAATTGTGTTTTATTTTGGTTAAGGGAATTTGGATTCTTTCCACCTACTGGTTTTCAAGGTCCCTTTTTGCCATTAGACATATTAAGCTTGGTAGTACACAATGAAGTTTAAACTCATAATTTGCAAGGTAGACAGTTCTTAAATCATATCCTAAATATACATCACCAAATATCTCTATTTAGATTAGAGTGTCCAAAAACACTACATTTTTTTAAACACTACAACTTTCCTTCCTTGAGGCCTTAGTGAAAAGTCTCTTATCTTATAGAAACTCAGGAACCAAGACTAGACAATCTAGACTTGGGAGATTGGTGGTTAAATACACACAGGATCTAGAGTCATCATGCCTACATTTGAATCTGAGATCTACTGCTAATGAATATATAACCCTGGATGCTTATTAAATGTTCTTTGCCCCAATTTCTTCACATATAAACTGTGAATAATAATATATATATCATATCATTGTGCCTGAAATTTTTGAGTCATGTTGAATATTAATAATAACTTCTTTATTGGAAAGTATTATCATTATTTTTGTGATTATTATTGATGCTTTGATAACCACAAATGGAGGCACTATGGAGAATGGCTCCAAGAACAGAAGGAGAATAGTAGCTTAGAGATGAGTTAGCCAAGCATTTTGAATGGCAATTATTTCCTCAGCACATTACTAGCCGATGATCCTCAGCTTTGTGTGGTCAGTGGTCTGTTTAGAATGCAATGGATAATACACGTGAAGGTCCAATGAAGAGAAAAGAACATCACAAAAGTATGACTTAGAATTGTCATTAATACTTAACAATTCAAGAATTGCATTCTTAAAACTATCAACAAACAAGCCAAGATTGGATATACTGAAGTCCGACTGTTACTACTTTGCTTTACTTGGAGTTTTGCAATAGACTTATAATTGCTTTTGGAAGGAATTCAAAGGGCAGGGCTTAACTCATTAAGACAGGGTCCTATTCCAATCCATCCTGCTGTCTAGGCTGAGATTAGTCTTCTAAAAGTTCATGTCTGATCTTGTCAGCCCATGTTATGTACCTTTCAAAACTTAGCAGTGACTCTGACTAAATTTAAACTTCTTAGCATATTTTTTTGTCTGTCCTGCTATATTCTTACACATCAAGCTCACCTATGCTTTTCTCATGTTAAACCCAACTACTCACTGTTCCCCTGGTAAGGCCCATGTCAAGTGCTATGAATCTTATCTCAGATGACGTTTTTTTTTTTAATTGAAGTATAGTCAGTTATAGCACATCAATTTCTGGTGTACAGCAGCATAATGTCCCAGTCATGCATATATATACATATATTTGTTTTCATTTTCTTTTCCACTAAAGGTTATTATAAGATATTAACTATAGTTCCCTGTGCTGTACAGATCAGATGAAGTTATTTTGCTCCTCCTGTCTGAATTTTCATGGCACCTTGTCTGTCTTTCTTTTGCTACATGTGACATTTGAAAGATAGATGTCACCATACATTTCCGCAAATGGCAATATATAAACACATACCCAAACATGGAAGTGCATACATATAATACAATTATCCAAAGATGTTATAGCCCAGTGGTCAAGTGCTTAAGTCCTGTTTCTGTCCCTTACTAGTAATGTGACCTTTAATGAGTGAAGGAATGAATATATTAACACCTGCTCCAGACTGTAAAATTCTTTGAGTTCAAGGGAGGGAGTGAAATGTGGGCTAAAATAGTGGGAGAATTCTTTCTAGAGCAGTTGGGAAAACTGAGGTAAGTTTTTAAGACTGAGAAGGATATAAAGGATAAGAGAAAGGAGTAAAAATAATGCAGACCAGGCATTTTGCTTCTGGAAGAGAAAACCCAAAGGTCTTACATCTTTGGCTGTGATGGGGCCAAACGAAGCAAACAATACATTCTTCAACCATACAGAACTCCTGTTCTCCATCCTTAGGAAAATAAATCATCCAGGCACAACAGCCACAGTTCCAACTTAGATGTTTCTCAGTGAAAATGTGAATCTAAGCTCGGGAATGACTTTGCCCTCTTGCAAAAATATTTCCATTGTAGTGAAGTCAGGAACCTTGAATCTCATCAAGGATTTTTAGGTTGTGAGTCAAATATTAATGGAGAGAAAGAATGTGGAGTGAAGTAGATAAAGTCCAGGACTGAGAGACCCATTCTTTATTACCTGGAGACTTTTTAGCAAATCACCTACCTCTCTCTTTAAGTTCCTGAGCAGCAAAATAGAAAGTATAGTATCTGATCTATTCCCAATGCACTTTTAAAAAAAGTATTCTAGGTGTAAATACACTTGGAATAATTAAAACTATTTACAAGTTTATTTGAAGTGATGGTTTGGGAGGTGGTGTTACTGTATCCTTTGGAGTGTGGACACAGGAACTCTTGTGGTCACTTTGGCTATATTTCCTAAGGTCTTAGGCTGCTGTTAAAGCTACGAGGTTGATACTGAGTCTGTCTTTATGTCTGAATGTTTCAGTGTAGAAGTGTCCCTTGTGGAAAACTCAGATCTCTTTGAAACTACCATGGAAAAGAGCACTGCTGAAATGGCCAGTGTGGTGGATTAAAGATGCTCATACTTCTTCATGTTCCTCTCATTAAGAGGTGGGCCTATTTTCCCTTCCCTTGAATCTTGGCCGGCCTGTGATGGCTTTGACCAAGGAAGTAAAATTAAGGTGATAGTGTGCCTTTTCCAGGTCCAGTCTTTAAGAGAACTGGCAACTTCTGTCTCAGGCTTTTCAAATCCTAAGTCCCTATGTAATTGTTTGACTCCCTGCTGGAGAGACCAATGAAGGGGCTGAAGACTAAATGGAAAGGGGTTCAGCTGGAGCCCAGTTTTCCATCTAACTCTGACAAGGCACTGATCATGTAAAAAAACTATCTCCAACTCCCAGAGCAGTCCAACCACCCACTGATCCCAGTCAACGTCACCTGGAGCAGAAGAATCTCCCAGTTGAGCTATTACCAAATTCCTGATCAACAAAATCATAAGACATGATAAAATGATGATTGTTCTAAGCCACTAAATTTGGGGATAGATTTTATTTTTTAATGCAGCGTATCTTCATGAGCAAGGTGCATGCATGGAAAGTCATACAGCAAAATAGAGGAAAAGATAGACAAAACTGATCAACACCTTGCAGTGTCTGCAAGTAGTAATATAGAACCATCAATGAAAAGTTTATTAATGCAGTTCTAAATGAAGCGTTTGCTTCATTAATTCTAAAGATCATTTAAAGTGATAAAAGGAGGTAACATGGTTCAGATAATAATTTTCTTATTAAATTTAAAGAGCATGTATCATAGTGTAAGGAACACATGACACCCAGGTTCCACTTTGAAATGAAGGCAGGTGCAGAGCTGCTTATAAATGCTTAATAATGAATGTCGACCATCTTTGCTATACCTTGCACCTCAGAAGCTGTACACATCTTAATTAATTAAGCTGTAGAATACCTCTGTGATGCAGAAAAGAAATAACAAGGAATCATTTTACCCACTACTGAAATGTAGTCACCTCTTGGGTTGAGCACAACAGCTGTTTAGCAGCTGTAAGGGACTCCTGAACTATCATTCTGGGCAGCCATGCTAAGGAGGATAACATATCTGATTGAAAATGCAAAGGAAATTTGAGCAGACAGGATGCAATTACCTGAATTGGAGCCCAGCCAGCTCACTAGGGCTAAGTGGCAAGTAACTGGAGCTGAAGAGCATGCCTCCTGCATATTTCACAGATTACTGGGGATGTTCAGTTCCCTGCGTGGACAGTAATCAGAAGCTGTGTAAGTCTGTGATCCTGAACCTGCATTACATCTCCCCTAAACGCATCTCTTTCCAGGATGAGATGGTCATTCTCTTAAATCTATTTGGGAACAAAGCCTCATGTGGGCCCCAAACATAACATGGACAGCCAAGAGGAAGCAACTGGACATTAAACCATCAAACTGCTCCTCCTAACACAGTTCAAGGCACACATTTGTAAACGTCTGCAAACAGTAAAGAAGATGTCACAAGTAGGTACATGAAACCTGTGTATCCTACACTGACATACTTTCAAATATGTTATGACTATTTAAATCAGCCAGAAGTACTCAAGATACATGACATTTGAGTTTAAATTCAAGAGGCACCAAGGCTCACATTTTCCTCTAAAAGTTCAAAGAAAAGCTAAAGATATAGGAACTAAACCTTCCTGTGAGATGTAGCCAGTATCTCTATCTCCTTACTGGAAAAACAAGGGGTTTAGATGATATACACTCTAATAACCTGTTCAGTCTAAAATTCTGTAAGTCCATGAATCTAAAGAGCAACTGCTGGCTTTACTCTTAAGTGAAGCAACTCATTTTCTGAAGCACGTTTAAGCGAGGTCACTGACTAAACAACATTAGTGAATTGAAATAAATTTATCTGAAGAAAATGTACTATTCAAAAAAAATTGTTTTAAACCAGCCAATTACAGGATCCCTCTGCCACTGTCAGAATTTGGGTTCTGGAATTCTGTACATGATCTCCGTGTGTAATGTGCTTAATACTCTACAATGAAAGGCCCCCTACTAAGTGCTTAGAGGAAGGGAGATGAGAAAACATACAGGAGGCTGAAATTAAAGGATCATCCTACTTAGTAAAGCTAAATCGTATGTGCAAACCTTTGCAATAAAATAATCTTTGTACTTTTCTCCCTCGTCCCACAAAAGATATGCAGAATCAAACATGCTCCACCATAGACACATTCAACTGTCTCACCTAAAGTCTGCATGCAGTTTGGCTTTTGTTTCTACTCAAAGTGTGGTCCCCAGACCTGCAGCGTTGGCATCACATGGAAAATTCAGAATCCCAGGTCCCACCCCCGACCTATGGAATCAGAATCTGGATTTTAACATGATCCCCAATCGATTCATAATCACGTTAATATTTGAGATGCTCTGCTTTGCGTATTACATTTTTGAGGCATCCTGCACCCGTGTACATTATTTGACCTTGCTTAACTCAGTATTTATCTTCAGGTATCATCAAGGATCCAGACCTAAGTATACAGTGGGATTTTGTCTTCAGCTATATTCATTTGAGATTTTCAATAATTTGTACAATTTGTTTTTTGGTTGGTTTTGTTTTTTTGAAATAGGCTATTTTTTAAACTTTTTTTTATTGATTTATAGTCATTTTACAATGTGGTGTCAAATTCCAGTGTAGAGCACAATTTTTCAGTTATACGTGAACATACATATATTCATTGTCACAGTTTTTTCACTGTGAGCGACCATAAGATCTTGTATATATTTCCCTGTGCTATACAATATAATCTTCTTTATCTATTCTGCATATGCCTGTCAGTATCTACAAATTTTGAAATCCAAGTCTGTCCCTTCCTACCCCCGCCCCCTTGGCAACAAGTTTGTATTCTATGTCTATGAATCTGTTTCTGTTTTGTATTTATGTTTTTGTTTTTGTTTATGTTTTAGATTCCACATATGAGTGATCTCGTATGATATTTTTCTTTCTCTTTCTGGCTTACTTCACTTAGAATGACATTCTCCAGGAGTATCCATGTTGCTGCAAATTGTGTTACGTTGTCGTTTTTATGGCTGAATAGTATTCCATTGTATAAATATACCACATCTTCTTTATCCAGTCACCTGTTGATGGACATTTAAGCTGTCTTCCATGTCTTGGCTATTGTAGATAGTGCTGCTGTGAACACTGGGGTACACCTGTCTTTCTGAATTAGGGTTCCTTCTGGATATATGCCCAGGAGTGGGATTCCTGGGTCATATGGTAAGTCTGTTCCTAGTCTTTTGAGGAATCTCCATACTGTTTTCCACAGTGGCCGCACCAAACTGCATTCCCACCAACAGTGTAGGAGTGTTCCCTTTACTCCACGGCCTCTCCAGCATTTGTCATTCGTGGAATTTTGAATGATGGCCATTCTGACTGGTGTGAGGTGATACCTCATTGTAGTTTTTATTTGCATTTCTCTGATAATTAGTGATATTGAGCATTTTTCATGTGCCTATTGATCATTTGTATTTCTTCCAGTTTGCTTTTTTCAAGTAAATCTTGAAATAATTTTTAAAATTTTTGATTCTTCAGGGCTCTTATATATTTGAGGAAAAATTCAAACTACAAGAAATAGCTTTGAAAACCAAATACTCAATTAACTAAAGACCTTTTTTGCTCTGCCTTCAATTTTTCAACCACAGCGATTATTTCGCTTATGCTAAAGGATTTACATATTTGTGATCCATCACCATGCTATGTAGGCCTATTGTGAGTTGTAATTTTACATAAACTTGTTCCATTTAGCTTAATAATATCCATTTATAGCTCAGTTTATAAAACATTCTCTACTTGAGAGTAATAAAGTTGCGTTTTTTTAACAAAACATCTGTAATTTATTTTTCTTACTGAATCAGATTAGCATCATTATTCAAAATTAGCGAGGCTTTACCACATAGGTCATGGCTGCAGACATTAGCCAGAAAACTGTGAATAATATCAGCATGAAATCTGAGATTTGGAATTTGTTTAGAGATCGCACTGCCTAGGGGTGCACAAAGCATGCCTCTTCAAGCCCAGAGGACCCAATAAGTTCTCTTGGAGCCTCAGGGTCCAGAATATGTAGTAAATTTGATTTAGTCTCTTTTTGTGTTGGGCCTCTGCATCAATTTTTACTTGAAGAAAGGATTTTGCAGCAAAGAAGTTTGAAGCTCACTCATTTTTGTCCAGTTTCTCAGCCACCAACAGCATGCCTTGGTGAGGAGAAGTAGTGAATGATGCAACATGTGCTGTCACAACTCATGGGGCTTCATTCTGACAATCCTTGGCCTCAGCCCCACTCCCCATCTCTGTGCTGCCTGCTACATCACCGCCACCTGAGGGAGTGACCCGCAGGGGCCCCCTCAGCTCACTCTTTGCTTGTCATGCCCTCTGAGCATCAGGAAATAGTAGAAGTCCAGCTTATCTTGGTTACAACCTCTTCCTAAGAGATTTCTGGGATTAACCCACTCATGCCTCACATCCCTGTTCTCCTCGATCCTGGCAACACCCAAACGATTCACTGACAGGATGCCTATCTTCATACTACTTTTAAAAAAATGTGTTATTATAGTTGATTTACAATGTTGGGTTAATTTCAGGTATATATCAAGCGATTCATTATATGTATACATATATATATTCATTTTCAGATTCTTTTCTATTATAGGTTATTACAAGATATTGAATATAGTATGTAGTTCCCTGTGCTGTACATTAGGTCAGTGTTGTTTACTTTATATATAGCAGTGTATATATGTTAATCCCAACCTCCTAATTGATCCCTCCCCTGACCCCTTTCCCCTTTGGTTCCTCATACTACTTTTTATTATTACCAGTTAGTTCTGATTCCCCATAGAACTTTCCATTGTGCCTCTGAACTTACGATCTATGAGTGTGAACTTCCCTATACCATGCCCCTTTCTCTAAACTTTCCCTCCATCTTCCAGCTCTAACAGAAACCTGGATGTTCCCTTTCAGTCTCCTTTAGAGAAAGTTGCATGGGGCACATTGCTCTGACCCCAAGAACCTCAGAGCATGAGGATAGCCCCTTATAAACCACTGCTTTAGTCCCCCTTTGAAAGCACCGCTGCTGTGAAATGCATGCCGTCAGCTCTGGCCACACGTCGCGCTGCGTTGACCTTACTCCTTCATTCGTTCATGCCTTTGGTGTTGCCTCATTGTCTTCTCTTCCATCACTGTTCCTGAGACAGAACTTAATGATTTCAGTGCCTCTTTAGTGGGTGTTCTCTCAGTTCCTTGACCCCCAGTAGCACCTTACTTCCCTCCTTTCACTCCTGCCTCCTCAAGAACCTTTTCAACTAAGTTGCATCATCTCTCTCATGTTTAAAATCTTCCAGTGACATTTCATTGCATTTAGAATAAAAGGAAATTCTTACAACCTTGTAATGGAAAGGTTTATAGACTGATGAATCTCTCTTCAACCTGGCTTCTGCCTAATTTTCTCCCTTCCTTTCCATTCAACCCACGAGTCCCAATGCCGTCAGCCTTCTTTCTGTTTCTCTAAGATGTCAAGCTTATTTCTGCCTTTAGGACCTGAAAAGTGACATCCTCAAATCTTCACACACCTGGCCCTCTTGTCAATATCTCAGTTTAAATGCCACCTTCTCCGAGCTCCCCTGCCTTGAGGCCTGATCTGAAAGAGCAACCCAGTCACTCTGTCACATCATCCTGCTTTAAATTTCTGCATAGTTAATATTCCTTGTTTATTAGTGGGGTTATTTGTTATTTGCTTGTCTTTCTTCATTACAATGTCAGTTTTGTGTTGTGTCTTCGTCTTACTCACCACTGATACCTATTGCACTGGGTAGGACCCAGCACACAATAGTTGCTCAATAAACATTTGTTGAAAGAAATTAATAAACAACAATTTTCTTTAGAAGTATCACAGCAAGACCAGAGTGTGCCAATTCTTGCCCTTTTTTTTCTTTTCTCAGATCTATTCAAACTAGTGAGATTTTTCTCTTGGTTGCCATGCAGGCAATGTCTGCTTTCAATAGTTGACTTCAGAATTAAACTTACTCCACCCCCTGGAATAGAGTAATACACTCCTTTTTTCCTTGTGGCCTAGGAATGATAGTGGCTTTTTGCTGTGTCTAACATCTGGATTGTCCCTCCTGTTCTATATATATATTTTTTAATTTTTCTCTAAACTTCATCACCAATTACATTTCCTAAATTAGAATGAAGTCCTAAATACATACGGTATATGTATGTATTCTGTTTCCTTGGAAGGACCCTATCTGATACAAAGGACAATAAAAACACTGTTGCACATGAGTGACGTCATGGTGACCAAAAACAGCATGTACAAGGAAGTGACTTCATATTATAGATGAGAAAACTGAAGCTCAAGAAGTTCATACCTAATCCCAGAGTGTGCTTCCATCGACCACTAAAACTCCCTGCCGACGACTCACTCCGTCTGGTCATGGCAGAGACAAATCCTGCCAGTGGGGATTTAGTGCAGAATAGAGTACCCCGTCCTGCTACCATCTGAGGTTCTCTGTCAGGGTCCTAAGTGCTGGCTAACATTGAGGCTAAAGGTGAACGTAAGGTTAAGGTACGCCTGGCGGGAGATTGTGTGCAGTGGTTGCTACTTGGGAATCCAGAGCCCAGTAAGATTGGAGCAGTATGTGCAGAGGAGCTGGGGAAGGCAATGGGGTTGGTCCCCAAATCAGTAAAGGGCAATCCTCCAGGAAATTTAAATGCAAATTAAAAACACTTAGCACCTGGATGGTCAAATCCAAAAATAGAAGCACTGCTGCTGAACCCAGCCGCTGGACTCCAGCTTGTGGGGCCTGCTTTGCCTTTGTTCCTTCTGAATTGTCACAGGAAGATTAAAGTCGAGTCCACTTAATAGTAGGTACACTGTATGTCTTCCAAATTCTTCAGCAAGCTTTTGTTGGTGAAATGCATATAATAGTAGGTTTTCGTATGAATGGAATTTTGCGATTTTTCTCAGTGGGTTTACTTGGGGTCAGATCTGATCCCCCAAGTCTTGTGATTATGACTTTACTTATTGTAAGTCTGAGCTGCTAGGCCCTAAAGAAGTGGGTTAAATTTCCCAGACTCACACAGCAAATGAGTAACTAAGCTGGGATTGCCACAGACTTCCTGATTTTTCAGCCTGTGTACTTCCTACTAGATAAAATGCCATAATTTACTTTAAATTAATGAGAGTATTTTACTACCCATACTAGCTTACACAGTAGACTTGCTTGCAAATGTAATAATTGCATATACAATTTTAGGTGATAGGATGTCAACAGAATATATAACAGAATTATATGCTATTACAGAGATTTGAACATCTGTCAGGGCATGTTGTGTTCACTGATATAAAGTAGCTGCTGTGCATTGATACTGAAATATCAGAATAGCCTATTTTCCTGTCATATTCCATCAGGAGCATAAAATAGTGTCATGCAGAATATTACCTTAAACTTACACATGTATGACCATGTGTTTCTATTTCACAATGGTGCCATGCTTAAAAAAAAAAAAGTTCGTGTAACAAAATTAATCACACATTAATTTGACTTTTTAACTTAGATTTCTAGGAAATTCTCCAGGTAAATCATAGTCCCATGAATATGTCTGAAAACTCCCATGCCACTCTTTCTTCTACTGAGTCTCACTCTCCAAAGAAACACAACCCTCCTGCCTTTTCACCTAATTTTCTACCACAAATGTTCCAAGAACTGATCTGTCACATCAGAACTCTCTTTCATATGGTGAAATTAGAAAAAAATAAGGGCCTAATGGGCCAAACTACGTAATTTAGGAAAGGCAAAAGGCTGGGTTCATGACAGATTATATTTGATTTTTTTTTCCCGTCACAAGTATAATTAAAATTTCACTGAGCGTGTGTTGGGCATTGATGGCGCATAGTGCCCAGCTCCACCTGATGCACCCCAGTGATTCAGCATGTTGGACAAGGCTCTGGATGAGAACTGGGTGAGAGCAGGTTGGCCAAGGAAACCCACTTAAATTCAAGTTCAGAGATGTCTAGAAATAATGACATTGAAGACCCATCTCAAAATGTTGTAGCATTTGGGGTATCTTTCTCCTGCTGTTCCTTTCACTCATTGATTCCCCAAGAACGTGTTGCACACTGCAGTAGTCTAAGTTCCTTCCAAGATGCTATAGGGGATGTCTTGAATAACTGTGTCTACTGCTTGATGTCACAGGCCCTGTTCAACAGAGGGTCTGAGATCCTCTGTATTTCCTGCCCAGTCTCCTGGAGGCCCCTTCATCAGCCCATGCTCACTGGATTGACATGTGCTCTGAGCAGTCTCTTACAGGAATTCAGTGCTCTATGAATTACAAGTAGTTATATCATCCACCCTCTGTTTTATTTTTAGGCTGCCTCTTATTTTTTCTTTCTATCCTTGTGACCACTTTTTGATTTATTAACATGTGCTTATCAGAATTGCCAGAGGCAAACGCAGATTATTGCTTAGAAATACAACTGTTCAAATTCCAAAGGATGCAATTAAGCACCAAGCAAGAACCTAAGCACAGGGCTCTGGTCTGCTCTGAAGTCTGTATGTCTGTGTAAACCGTCTAAAGTGACCAACCATCCTGGTTTGCCCTGGACTGGGCAGAGTAAGGTGGGACTGGCGGTGAGGGTGGAGATTGTTGCAGGTTGAGGGATCTTCTGTGAAAAAACTGGGACAGTCTCAGGCAAACTGGTACAATTGGTTGGAACAGAATTGGCTGTAGTTGTCACGGAGGACCCTAGGCTGAATTTGCCCTGCATAGCATTCACGTTTCTGGGAAGAGGATGCTGCTTTTTAAATATCTTGCCTCTGCTTCTTACTCTGGTGGGTCTCTGTGGACCAGAAGGGTTCTGCTCTTTAAGCCACTGGGCCTGTAATAGGGGGGTCCCCCCTCTTTGCTTATGGGTCCTTTGAGATTCACCATGTTGATTCTTATTTACATGGAGAAACCCACTAGAGAGAAATGCAGGTCAGCTCGTGCGCCAGCTAGTCCAGGAAGTCACATTCCACTCTGTGGAAATGCAGACCATTTCAGAGACATGCTGGAAGTCTCTCAGGGAGAAGTGAATTCAGCAGATCATAGAACCCATTCTGTTCACCTTTTTAGACTTGAGATTGAGTCTGTGCCCTCCCTTCGGTAGACACATTACAGAGGTAGAACTCTAGCCACTAGATAGAGGAGCTGAGTTTTAGTCTTGACTTTTTCACTCTTTCTGTAACTTGGGGGAAATCAGTCACTTCTCTCAGGGCCTCTGTGTCCTCATTGGTCAAATGAAGATGATGGAGCTGGTCATTCTCCATTCACATCAACTCTGGGTTTATAGATGAACTTATCATGGGATGGGTATCAATCTTAGCACCTTACATGTTTTCATTCACATGATCCTTTTAACTGCTCTCAGAGGTAGGTACTATTGATAACAGGAAAAGATGGGGAGGGGGGCGCTAGAGGGTGGCCCTGTCCCAGGTGCGTCCCTGGGATGTGCTCTGCCAAGTGAGGGCCCTTGGCTTTGTGCAGGAAAGAATTCAAGAACTAGCCATAGTAGAGTGAAGGTAGATTTATTTAGAGAGAGAAATACTCCATAGACAGAGTGCAGGCCATCTCAGAAGGCCAGAGAGGCCATGAGGTGTCGGGGTAGTTAAAGCAAAAGTAGATACACGCTCCATAGACAGTGTGGCCCATCTCAAAAGGCAAGAGACAGCGTCCACGAGGTTCAGGGTTGGTACTTAGTTTACAGTAAAAGTTGATCCATATTCCATAGACAGAGTATGGGCTGTCTAGGAAGGCCTCAGAGCATGGGGTCTGCTAAGTAAAATAAGACGGCCTGAGGTGTGGGGGTGGTTAGTTTTTATGGGCTAGGTAACTTCATATGCTAACAAGTGAGAGGATTATTCCAAATACTTTTGGGAAGGGGCTGGGGTTCCCAGGAATTGGGCCACTGCCCTCTTTTTAACCTTTTATGGTCAGCCTCAGAACTATCACGACACCTGTGGAAGTACCGTTTACCATGTTAGTGTATTTCAGTGAGCATATATTGAAGTTCAAGGCCTGCTGGGAGCTGAATCTTCCACCGTCTTGGTGCTAACTGCTGTGTCATTTTTTTAATGCCTATGCCCTGTGCCCTTCCCTCCTGTCTTACTATTAGCATCTCCCATTTGATAGATGTATGTTTTTAGATCCACTGTCCTAATTCTGCTGGGATACTCTGGAGGCCAGCCTACGTGAGTGATATTCCTTCTTTCTGGCTTCTGTTTCAGTTCTGCCAACCGTGAGCAGGAAGTTGTAGGAAAGGATGACAGTGAGGTTGGGGTATTTATTCTCCAGTTCCCTCATTGTAGGGTCCCCTTTGGATGATGCATCTCTTGGTCTCTTGACTGAAACCTGCATCTCCTGTCAGCCACCCCTCTCCACACAGCTGTCCTCTCCGTGGGCCCCAATCTTCTCCTTCACTGGCCTCTTCAGTCTTGGGGAGGTAGCAGCTCCTGGCACTGTTACTCGCCTGGGTCACCAAGTCTTCCTATGTGGTTTCCAGGAAATTTCCCACACCTCTGTGAATGACCCCTTTATTAAACTCTCCTTAAATTCCCTAATATTTCTCTTAAGTGGTTGAAGTGGGAATCAACATCACAAGGATGGATTTCAGCTGCCCAGGCTGGCAACCCCCATGTTATATTGCCCTATCAAATTGGTGAGTACTTGATCTGGAACTAGGTTTAATTCATCTCATAGTCTATAAGACTGCTCTGACCGACTTTATAAAAAGTAATGTTTTTCACTTTTCTTTCTTTCTTTATTAATATTTAACAAGTGCTTTACTATGAAAGTAACTTTCTCAATCAATGCCCATAATATAGATGCACTTTTACAATCAATAAACAACTCAAAAAGAATCATCCTCCTGTTTTTGTGGGAAACCCACAGCAATTTTTTGGGTAGTAATTGGACCCATCAGTATTATAATTCTAATGGACAAGTTAAATCAGGAATCTCTAAGTATTAATCAACTACAAATGCGTATCAGCCCACATCTATCACCAGTGATATCCTTCTTTCTAATGAATTGCCCATTACATTTCCTAAGTTCTGAAATGGCCAACAGACCATAAAAAGACTCTTCTTTAGATGCCTGCTTGAAACCAACAGCTTCAGCAAGCTGCTGGTCTTGATTCAGAGCCAATATAAAAAGTAATTTTAGCACCTTAGGGGATTGTATTAGACCCTACGTATGTATAAATCTTGCAACAATGAATAATTCATACAAAATAGTGGAAAGTGTTGGGCTTTGAAATCAGATAAACCTGAATTCCAAACCAAGACCCACCTACTAGAGGTGAGATCTTGGTAAGTTACTTGATGGGATTAAACTTTTCTGCATCAAAGGACACGCAGTTTAAACTCCTTTTTTTTAAATTTTAATTGAAGTATAGTTGATTTACAAGGCTATGTTAGTTTCTGGTGTACAGCATACTGATTCTGTTACACATATATATTATTTTCCATATTATTTTTCATTATAGGTTATTACAAGATATTGAATATAGTTTCCTGTGCTATGCAATAGGATCTTGTTGTTTATCTATTTTATATATAGTAGTTGGTATCTGCTAATCCCAAACTCCCAATTTCTTAAATGAAAATACTGAAATGTTAAAGCATCTGGTTCAGTGCCTTGGACAGAGGAGGGGCTCAGCAGATGTTAATTTCTCTTCTCTTCTAAACTTTTATTTTTGAATTTATTAGTAGGCCATGATTGTGCGCATTTGAATTTTCACCTCCACTCTCAAATGTGGGTCTCTATTTCCCATCTGAAAGCAGGACTGAGAGACTTAACAGTGTTTCTCAAACTGCTTGCTGAAGGAATACATAAGCGATTTTTTTTGACAAGGTTTCTGACCAGGATCTACATCTCAGGTTTCTTAGGTCTTCTTTTCCAGAAGGGAGATTTTTCTAACAGAGGGCACTGATATGCTTTTCAACTTATTCTACCCTCTGCCTCTGGACATCCCCACTACTATCATAGCTAGAGGGAGAAACCTGAAAGTATGTACTCTTCCGTATACAAAACAGTCATATGAAATACAAACTTATTTGCCTACTAAATAAATATTTCCACAAACCACCATGTCATACCCAAACTGAGGCTAACGATCAATGACAAAGCATGAAGCAGAGGAATTTCAAGTCATGTCACCTAGGGTGACCGCCATTTTTCTCTCAATCCTCTTGCCTGAGAAAGACCTATAGAAGGTTACGGTTTTGTGGGTAACGTTTGCATCTCATATTTGTTGGTGATGTGGACAATAAACCCTCAGAAGCCTTGATTTTCCCCAACCGTCATCCTAAGTGGGGACTGCACGTCTTGTTTTCCTCTGAAGTAGAATAAATTATTTCAAGAATCAGAGGTTGCTTACTCCTGATTGACTTCGTTCATAAATCCCCTACATTTGGGGTGTTACAAAGGGAAAGTGAATTAAAGAAGATATAAAATTGAAACAAAACAAAACAAAAAAGTAACCTGTGGGTAAATCAGTGCACACTCTTCTCTCTGTGGTGACTGTGGGGTTTATGGGCAATAAAAGCACAGAGAAAGTCCCAATTTACTTATGTTATGATAACGTGTGAACCGAATTACCCTCCCTGAGTGTCAGTTTCTCTCTTTGTAAAACGTGGGAGTTGCATTTAACGGTCTATAGCATTGTCCCCAACTCCCATTTGGGGACTGGATGATTCTGTGAGATGCTGTGCTGAGCGAATGACTAGAGTACCGTTAAACAAGCACCATACAGGCTCCCTACCAACTGGCTCTGAAGATTAAAAGAGCCTCAGCAGTAACTTCCCTTGAAAAAACGTTAAACATTTAAAATAACCACCCCTGTGAGCAGAGTTATGTGGCTATGTGATCAGAGGCCGGAGGAAAGAAACCAGACCCCCTACACGCACGAAACTGCTCTCTGCAAGAGAAAACCGATGGTTGTTACCATTGCTGTGATCTGGTCTCTAGAGGCACTCCCCAAGGACTGAGACCAGGCCAGGATGTTTAAAGAAACCTCTTCTTGTTCTTTTTAGGCTCCTTCCCTTCCCCCACCTCCAAGCATCTCAAACTGGAGTTTCTAATGAGAAAGTTAATGTTGTTGCAAACTGGTGGCATCTGACATCTAAAGATTCTGCTGAGGTTGTATTTCCAAATCCTTTACGACCTTAGGGAGTGGTGTGTAATTGTGGCTATAAAGTAAGGCGCGGTAGTAACCTTGGGAATTTGAAATCACTACAGGAAATTGGAGAGTAAATTCCTCTTAATAAAGCAGTGCACAGCAAGATGCTGAGAAGCAAGAAATTAACTCACGTGCCAGTTTTCACTTAGGAGGGAAGAGAGACCTCGGCTGCCAGGACCCATCAGGGGAGGCTTGGGGTTTTGTCTCCATCAATAGGCCCCCGCCCCATTTCAGGAGTGGCCTTATGACGTTCTGGCTGAAGACTTTAGAAAGCAAAATAATTCCTCTGGTTTAAGCAGCAGAGGCAGCAAGCTGAGGGGTGAGGGGAGGATAAAGGCCTTAAGCAGCAGAGGCTAGTGTAAGTTTTTCCTCTATCACTTGGTCTCTGATGTTGGGGACTCAGATGGTTTCCAACCAGCCTCAATTTCCAGGACTAAGTCCAACATTAGGATGCATGGTGACTTTTCTTTCCCCAGCACCTGGAGAGAAAGATAATGTCTGTTGTGCTAAACATGTGAAGTCTACAAGCAAGAAAATACATAAAGCTTGGGCAGGGAGGCAGGACATCAATACAAATTACAATATCAGTATGGTAGCCCTGCTGTTGGAAGCGCATTGCATTGTGTTAGTCATTAACGATTTTTTTTTCCATTAAAAACTAGTGCAGACAACCTGTCTAGGCAAAAGAAGGTGAAAACACCACTCAAGCAGAGGGCTACTGCCCTGAAAGGACATGGATGGGAGGCCACCCTGGGTGCATGTGTCTATTTGACGCATTGTCGCAAAAGACCCAACCCCAGGGCAGGTTGATACTAGCTGGAGTTGGTTGTACACTGCTTTCCAGGGACTGTCACACTCTTGATTTTCCTAGTGACCTGGGATGCCTTATATTATCACTTTTCATTCAGACCACTGTGTCTCCAGCCCAGTGCATTGCGAGAGTCTACCAATTTCGCCCTTTGACCAAACACCTCTCTTTTCCTAGACCCAGTGTCCCTGGCCCTCCTACCCTCTCCTCTTGGTTTTCCCCTGTTCTACACTGTGTTAGAAGCAACAGAGCGTTCACTGTGAGTGTAGGCTCTGGAGTCTCCCAGACTTGGCTGAGTCTCAGTTCTGCTTCGTACAAGCAAGTTACTCAATTTCCTCTGCCTCAGTCTTCTCATCTTTAGAATGGAAAGATGATTGCTAAGCATATTAAATGAGCACAGGTATATAAAGCACTTAACAGAGTGGCTGATATAAAATCAGAGCAAGACCTATGCTTACTTTTGTTGCTGAGTTTTGTACTGACTTCTGATTTGCTTTTTGAAGCTTTCCCTGAAAATCTTCACCTGCTCTCCTCCTCGTCTCTCCTGATTTATCTAGCAAACCCTTAACTCAGACTAAAGTAACTGAAAATTTCTAGACCTCTGTTTTCTCATTTGTAAAGTGGAGACTAATACCAATTATTCACTCAGAGTTTCCTACTCCTGCGCCCAGTGGTTTCACCAACACCCCCCCATAACCTCCAAGTTGCTGTTACAGCATCTCGTCCAGGAGAGTCCAAATGCTAATGACGCTTTGTCAGTTACCCTGAGTCTTATCTGAGTAAACAACCTAGTTTTATTTATTCAAGTTCCTCATATGAAATTATTTCCAAGCTTTTACCATCCTGACTTCTCTTCTTTAAATGATCTGATTGGACCATATGTAACCTCACTATAACATGCCAAAAGTATGTGGAATACCTTTTCCCATAAATGGTCAGCTCAGATAAAGCAATGCTCTCTCTTATCTCCTTTGCTTTTTACATTTTCCCCAAATTTTACACATCTCAGAGTGAAGCACGGATCTCATTAAGGTTTTGACATACCACCTTCCACTCTTGCCTCATTTTGAGTATCCTATCCACGAAAATCCTTCCACCAAAATATGGAGCATCATTCTCCCCAGTTCTGTATACAGTTGACACCTTGAGCTCAAAAGGCAAAGCTTCACTTGCATTTGCATTAAATTTCATATTGTTAGATGCACAGCTTCATGTCAGTTGGTTGAAATTTTTGTGAATGCTGATTTTGTCAACCACCATATTAACTCCTCCTCTCTGCACTTTTCATCCACAAATGTGATGAACCCTCCCCTTTCATAGGTTTACCTAGATGCAGAGATAAAACATTTTAGACAGAGATACACTATAACAAATCTTCTTCCTGTTTGTCAACCACCAAAATATCCTTTTTGGGTTTATTCATTCAACCAATTGTTAGTCTACTTAACTGTTCTTACATCTGGCCACTGTCTCTCCATCCTGGGCCCAATTACTGCATGATGTAACTTGTTACCATTCCTCTTGGCTCTCAGTATACCACATCCACCATGTTTCCCTAGTTGCTATAAATGTGAGTACTGGAGTCCGATGGCCTTGGGTTGAATTCAGCACCCACTTCTCACCAGCTGTACAACTGTTGGCAGCTTACATAAGCATTCTGTTCGAAGTCACAAAGGAAGAAACTGAAGTGGAATGGGAATGCCTATTTTATAGGGCTAATATGGTATCTGTCTAGATAGGATAAAGCATATCAAGTGCTTACAAGAAACCACTCACACCTGATAAGAACTCTATAAATGTTGACTCTTTTTACATCTATAAACACTGCAACTCCACTAAAGAGGATAAAAGGAAAAATGAGATCATCCTGACCGGATCTTGGCTGATTTCTACCACACGTTGGCAACTTTATTTTGACACCTATGTTCCTTTCCTTAATAGACTGTTCTCTGTTTGTAATCACACATGGATTGTTGTGATTATTTAATTAACATGATCTCCTTCATTGAATCAGAAGCTCCATGAGGACGTCATCCATGGCAGCTTGTGCTCAGCCCCACAATTCCATGTTCCCCTTACAGTGCAGGGCAGGGGCTCAATGTGTATCTGTGAAATGAATGATCTCCATGCAGTTTGTACTAATGATCACTGGGGCACAGAGAAGAATTAGCAAAAGTCATTATTAACCACCTACGGGGGCTAATTTCCCTACCTCAGCAACCCCACCACAGGGCTCTGTGCAGAACAGCTGCTTCTGAGTGAGGAACAGCTCAGGGAATGCATTTCACTGCTGTTCTGAAGAGCTTATCATCAGGGACCTCACTGCATCACAGTTTGGCTAGGTGTCCAGTCCCAGATGAGTGTGGATATTTATCAAGGCCAGAGAGAGAAAAATTAGAAAGAGCAACACTGAACCCAGCACTGGTCAGAATCAGGACTGGTGTTCGTGCAGGGCCAGAAGGCCCGGGGAGAGCAGAGGCAAAGGTGAGACTGTAAAGTCCTGAGCGGGAGACGTAAAGCCGAGGTACATGGAGACGCTAAGTTAAGGAGAGGAGAGCAGAAGACGAGAACAGTGTGGCACGTGTCTCACCGGCACGCAGGAGGAGATGGCACCACAGGTGATCAGGTGTCTAGCATCCGAGTGACCGGGCTTTGGACTGAAATGACAGTGAAACCCTGACCCCACGACTTCTTGCTTCTGCGTGACCTTGAGCAAATCACTTGTCTTCTGTCAACTGCAACTTTTAATCCACACAGTGAGGGAAATAATGTAAATCTCAGAGTTTTTACACAAAATTATATCCCGCTAAATGAACTCATTTAACTGTCAAATGTTGAGAACAGGTTCACATATTGGGTGCTTAATTTTGGTTATGAAAAAATGAAAGGGGGTGGTCCGTCTAGTAGAAATTCGAATGCCCTTAGGATGAAGCAGCACACCAAGAGAAAGCTGGAGATATGTATCCACTGAAAACCTGGTTTACAGCTAGCCCTGTGAGAAATACAGAATAGCAGGTTCACGGAAGGTCACTGTTGAAACCCATCTTAAAGATCATTTAGTTAATATTTACCCAAATTTCCTGATCATACCAATCATGAGGTTAAAAACAAAAACTGCAGACTTCCAGTAAGAGACGCTAAGGCATTATCCTAGGTGTTGGGACTAACAAGAGTTCCAGGTGATTCTTAGGATTAGATGAAACTGGTAAACACCACATAGATAGTTCAACCTTTGGTAGTTACTTGAATTTCTTAAAGCGCTCGTTACTCAACATGTGGTCCTTAAATCAGCAGCATCAGTATCACCTGGGAGAGTGTTCGACTTGCAGAACCTCAGATCCCACCCAGACTTACCATGGAAATCTGCAGTTTAATGAGACTCCAGGTGAGTCTTGTGTGTTAAACTGGAAACGCCAGCCTCAGACATCTTTACCTACCCTTGGACCCAGGCAGTAGCAGGGAAATCTCTCTACCAGGAAAGCTTTTTCTACCTTTCGGCACTTCTGACTGTTCAAAATATAGGAGCCGCAACCTTCCCTGAAGAGTCAACACAGGCTGATAAGAGCTGACAATCGCAGACGCCTAATAAAGGCAGGCAGTAACTCACTTCTAAAATACTGACCATTGAAATCAAAGGTGTTGGTGTTTGCTTTCTTGGATTGAAAAATATGGTAAAAACATACAATGTAAATTCATGACCTTAACCATTTTTAAGGGTACAGTTGACTTGTGTTAACTGTATTCACACTGTTGTGCAACAGATCTCTAGAACTTTTTCATCTTGCGAAACTGAAATGCTAAATCCCTTGAACAGCAACTCCTCATTCCCTCCTCCTCAGCCCTTTGCTGTTGAAAAAATAAGCTGTTCTTTCAGGGGTTGGAGCAGAAGCCCTGAGGGTCTGGTTCAATGAAGCTTGGTTGCCCTTGAGTGCATGTCCTGCTCCAAAGGAGGTGATTGCTGAAGCAAGTGAGATGCAAGCTATCATGGTGCACCGCCTGTGTAGGCAGCCACCGTTCCACTCCGGAACAGCCCAGGACTAAATCCCTTTCTCGCTTATGTCCGTCCCAGATCTGGTGCAAGGCTGTGGTGTGGGGCTGACTGGGCTAGGGGGTCGGGGCATGGTGGCTGCAGGAATTGAGGTGGCTGTGCTGCCACTGGGGATCCTGGCTGCTCTGTGGCAGTCTCCTCCCAGGACCAAACTGCCCCAGACCTGGCACTAAGCTGTGGCGGGAGGTGGTGGGGGGGGGGCCGGGGCTCTCACTGGCAGTGGCTGAGTGCTCCTGCAGAGCCTGTCTTACCAAGGTTCAGCACTTCGCCGCTGCACACTCTCGTGGTGCCGCCTGGTGTGCACGCTGACCGTGTCCACTACAGCTGGCTCACTACCCCTGTGCACGCACTGGCAGTGGGCTCCGGGGCTCTCCCGGATCACAGCCTAGGCCCCTGGGTTGTCTCTGAGCAGCCAGATTGAGTCTTCTCCCACGGCCTGTCTGCCCGTCACTCAGTGCTCAGCCATTGCGGGCTCGTGCAGAGCCTCTGGGTGCCCACACTGACAATGCCTGCGCAGCTCCTCTCACTGCCCCTGTGTGTGTGTGTGTGCTGACAGTGATATCCGCAGTTCCTCCTGCATCACACCCCAGGCACCCCGGTCCATCTGTCCGCAGCTAGACCAAATCTTTGCCCTTTGCAGGCTATGATGTGGAGTGAGTGGGGCTGGGACGTTTGCCCCTCTGGGTTGGGAAGTGTGGTCAGGTGCCAGCCGCCAGGGCAAGGCTCTCTCTGCCATGCTTGTTAGCAAGCCAGCACATGTACTCTCCCTGCAAGTAGAGTCCAGGCTTCTCCAGCTCTTCTGTCTGTCTCAGAGGACTTCCCAGCAGGCAAGTGGCCTTGTCTCCTCTGGGCAGGGCTCCAGGACCTCGATGCCCAGCCTGTGAGTTAATCTGCTCCCTTCCCAAGGTGAGGGTCCACCTGTGTGGACCTTGTTTTTCTTACAGATTTCTCCCAGGGGCACTGGTTCTGACCTGATGCCTTTTTTTTTTTTTCCCCTTTCTTGTCCTTCCCAGATAAGTGAAGATCTTACTTGCGGCTTTGGTTATACAGGAGATCTTACGCCAGTTTCCAACTAGTTTTCTGTGAGAATTGTTCCACATGTAGACGTATGTTTGGTGTGTAGGTGGGGGGAGGTGGACTCCACAAGCAGAAATTGTCCACTTTCTTTGTAAGTGAATTCACAGGTCTTGAATTAATTTCCCTTCCTAGAAGGGAATAATGCACATTTTCTGTCACTTAGGAACTCTAAGATTCTGGGCTCCATTTGACCTGGAAGACTTCCTCCAAATGCAGACAGAGTTAGATATGAATCTGGCTATTTTGCATTTGTTAATGCACCTCTCAGTGTTTTGTTGTGTTTTGAGAAATGTGAATAATTGAGATCAGATCACCTAGAACAAAGCTATAGGTCAGGATTTCTTTAAACAAGAATTTCTTACAGCAAAAACACTCCTACCGAGTTTCCTGACAATTAAATTCACTTTCAGACACACAATAAGAAGTTGAGGATTAGTTCCTGTGAACTTCCCAGTGTTTTCTTTTCATAAGGGAGCCTCATTTGGAGCCTTAGTTCTGCCCCGTGTGTGGGGGTGCACGTTTTCTGGAGGGTCTCTCTTAGACTCCTCGAAACACTCCCCTCCTAAAATGCACTCTCCTCTGCTCTTTCATAAAACTGATGAACTGCCTGTCCTTGTGGGTTCTGCCCAAGTAAGTTCTCCATGCTGGAAAAGGGAGAAACTGGAAAGCATAAAGCTCGGTGTTTGCAAGGAGACTACAAAACATCATGAATCATTCATGGTCAAAATGCAGGAGGAAATTTTGCTGCAAACACAATTACTTTGTGTTTGGGAAGTAAGCCTATTCTATTGTTAAGCTAAGAAAATGCTCACTTCTAGTTTCAATGATAGCAGAAAGTAAATACTCTAAAAGCTCAGAAGAGAGAAGTTTCCAGAGGGATCTGAGAAATGCTAATAGAAGGGAGAAAAAAATACATGCTATATTTGCAAAATGTAAAGTCATTGAGAAAATGAAAAAGGAGATTCTTGAGACAGTCAAGAGAATTGTACTTTTTTTTTTCCCTTAAGTGAAATAAAGCTTGGAGACCCAAAAAGCTCACTGTTGATTAATGCATTTAAGAGTAGACGTAGTAGGAATAATCTTGGGCTGTGACCTGGTGATCTTAGTTCTAGCCTTAGGTACCTATCTCTGGTTTAGTATTCTAGTTTAGTACTCTCTTTATAGAGTTATCTTTTCTTCCACTGTTTATTTTCATGAGCCCACATGGAAATCATTTCTCTATGACTGTCAAAATGATAAAGCAAACACTTAGAATTTCCTGTGGAATAATAGATTATTAGAACTAGAAGAGGTCTAATAAATCCATGAGTCAAATACCTGGTCCCTATTGGTGCCTAATAAAAAAAGGGTAAAGCAGGCTGGGTTTACTTTACAGTGGTCCCTTAAATTATATTACTTTGTTGCCTACGTGTACACATGGAAGTGTGTTCTTTATTTCCACACGCATGCTTTCTCCATCTCTTCTTGACACGTGGTCACTCAGACCTTCTTTGATTTTCTTTCTTTAAATAGTCCTGGGAAAAGAGCCAAAATACCTTCCTTTGTATTAAATGACTATTGATGTTCAGTCTCAGAGTCCATGAGAAGACAGAGGCACAAGACTATGATAAACCTAGAACATAGCAACCTAAAGGGAGAAACAGCCTCTTCTCAACTCAGCAAAATGTTGTAGAAAGTTAGAGACCTCTTGGAGTTTTAAAGTAAAGCCAGAAATCCAACTAGTAATGCAAAAATGCCAGATTTTAAACTGTTGACAATTAATACTACTTTTAAAAGACACTGAATAGGCCATTACTGCACCTAGCTGGATCCTATCCAAGGGCAACTACCTAGCAATCTGATTTAATTTGCAGGTCATTGTCCTATTTCTGAAACTTAAATGTCTTAAACCAGTTAACTACAAAGCCTAGAACAGAACGTACTTCTCAACTCTCTGTGCAGGGAATCATAAAAGCACAAATGCCCCCTCAAAACAAAAAGCAATGTCAAATGTGTCCCCTCTGGACTCTAAATCTTGCTGTATGATTTATTCTGCCTTTTTCTTTTTTTTTTGGTTTGGTTCTGAGAGATAATCTGGTCAATCATGGACCAGAGCTTTTGTTCAGTTTTTAAACATTAATGTTGGTTAAAAAATAATAATATATCTTTAAGGCATGTATTATGGTGGTAAATATTTAAAGTCTCATAAATTCACCATGACAGAGATTCCCAAGTCAATGAAAATGGAGAGCAAAACTGAAATGTGCACGTTCCCTCTGGAAGGGTAATCTACGAAAGGAACAGTCCTCTCTCCAAATCCTTCTTTCTCTTTTGCCTCAGGTCAAGATTCTTCATTTTTCCAGGCAGAAGCAAATCTCGAATGTTCATAAGAAGGCCTTCAGCCATCTTAAATTTTCCCCAATATATGGATTTTTCATGGTGAAACATATTAGGTGAAGTGTCTCAAATATAGTCCATAGGAAAGATTGATAGTCGTCAATTGAGTTTTTCCTTGTACTTTTCATCTGGCCCAAAGGACACTCACATCAACGTTTCTGCCTCTTTCCAGTATACTTATCTGTTTATAATTCATGGTTTCCTTCCATTCAGATCTTGCCTTAACTTAAAATGTATACACACTCACATACATAATATATATTTATATATAATGTCTACTTGTATAAGTATATGAAGCTAATATATATTTATAGATTTTGCTCTGGCTTTCCCATATATATAGTGCATATCAGTGTGCCTTTGCAAAGATTTCTCAAGAACCAGTGTGAATTGTGCCAGTTGTGGGATAGATTTAAGAAAGGGATATTCCTTTTTGGCTTATTGACTATCATACGTGGTTCTGTATAGGCGTAGAATCTTCCTGGAAGGTAAAGTCATTAGAAAATATAACAGAAGAAAATTCAGTTGTACAAGGCAACTTTTGAGGTGTCTGTGCCACTTACAGAAACCATCCTCTTGGGAGAACAGCCCCACCACACCCCATGCCCACCCCATCTACCAACAGGGATGAACAGGTGCAACCATATACATGGGCCGTGAATGGATGTTTAACCAGGCTGGAACAGTTAGAATTTCTCACTTTGGAATTTTGAAGTGTGCTTGCTTCAACAGCAGTTGTACATACTTGGGGGCTAGGGGCGTCATTCCCCACCATGGGCACAGAGAAGGGAAGAGGATGAAGCATACACAGAAAGAAGCAGGGGCCAGAGAGATCTGAGAGGCCCCTCCAGCTTGGTTTACGAAATCTTTCCCGTTCTTTGTTTTAGTCTTTTGCTAAGCCCAGTAGTATCCCTTATGCTTCGGCTTTGGGAGACAGTCACTTTATCTTAAACACATAAGGACACAAATCTATTTGCTTGAACTCCCTTGAATCAGTTCTTTGTTTGCAGCCACAAATACATATGGCAGAGATTACGTATTACAGTTTATTGTTCAGGCCGTGAAGACTCTAGGATGTCGTTGTGGGGTTTGTAACTGAATCTGGAAAGTCCTCGGGATCTTGTCCTTTAAAAAAAGAGATACGAGTTTGTTAAAAAGAAGTGAAAATAAGCTGGGAAGGGAAATGGTACCAATGTAACATCAATATAGCAACATGTAGCTTCCAAAAACTTCTCCCTAAGTCTCCATTCTAACCCTAAGTGTTCAAAATAATTATTCCCATTATATAGGGGAGAACACTAGGGCTCAGGGATGCTAAGTGAGTCCCGTTGCATCATTGCTGCCCCCGTACAGATCTGACACAGAAGAAGATCAGCATACACTAAGCAAACGTGTAGCAAGCACTCTGTAGAAGCAGGTACTTGATTGCTTTTTCTTGGGGCAGGGCGTGGTGAGAGCTAAGATGATGATACTCAGTGGTTTTACTGGCAGGGAGTCAGGTGCATGCAAGTCACATACAAAGTGGCAGAGAAAGATTTGTTAAAATTCTGTCATGCATATCTATTCGTAAACCAATTACTAATCAAACAGTATATATAGTAAATACAATGGGAAATGTAGAAACGTGTTTTTCTTAATTATTTCGTACAAGGACTTGTGTGCAGAAAACAACCTTTATAGACACAAAAAGATAACAAAACATACAGGGCAGCAGAGGTTAAGTGCTGAATAAGCAATGGAGTTGGAGACAGAAGTAAAAAGTGACCCTCCTTCAGACACAGAGATCCTTCAGTGAACACACAGTTATAAGGGTAAATTCGGGTTTGCCCAACAAAATTTTTCAAAATAGTATAAACCTGTCCATTGCATGTGATTAGATCTCTCCTTACGCAGAGTTGGCCTGTGAGTATTTGCATTTGCTGGGATAGCAAATGTTCACTGACTTATCTTCTTTATCGTAAGGAACAAATTAACATTCTGGGCACATGACAGAATGTGGGTAGGGCTTTTCCAGCAGTGGGGCTTTGGCTTTGAGAATCCACATGAGCTTTGTGGGAGCTTCCTTTCTGATGTGTGGACTCCATGTGCTTTGACCATCTATCCATTCGTTTATCTGCAGAGAAGGGAAGAGGAGACTATGGGAAGGGCCGGGTTATGTTTGAACAATGGAGAGCATATAATGGGTACTTCAGTATTCAGAGAAAGAGTGATTCAAAAGTAGCAGGAAAAACAGGAAGAGAAACAATAACAACAACAACAATAATAATAAACCACCCAAACAAGAAGGGATGAGTAAGGGAATATTTTGTCATCTACCTTCTCTGCTAAATAGCAAACATCAACCAAGAGCCCAGGAGTTTGAGTTAATGATCACTACTCCCAAGATAAAACAAACAACAAAGAAGCAAAAACCTTATTAAGAACTTGGTGTGTTTGTATATGCGTGTTTGTGTGTGCTTGTGTGTTCTTTGAAATATGGCTAACCTATAAAGTTGCAGAGGCTTATATCATGGGGTATGCATGTTAAGGTTTAGGAATAATGCTCAAGGATCCCATCCAGCTGACTAGGTATGGCTGAGAAAGGGAACGGGGCAGAGGATGATAGAAAATATAGAGTAAGAAAAACTCCATTTCCTGGGCAAACATAGATTCTCTGACATGGTGGAGAGTCTGAATTGGAAACTATTTTCTTTGAAGACATTTTTCTAAGATCAAACCCTCTACATATTTGAAGTTTAGAGATTAATGGACTCCAGAACATAAATTTAAGTGAGATTTTTAAAAAGCATAGTATATAAGGGTCCCATTGGATGTAATGATACAGCCTGACAATAAAACATCTCTCAGTCAGAATTAATCTCTTCCCCATAGGCTTGTGGTACTTTGCACTTATGTTATGAAACTCATCACAGTCTTCAGTATATTACAGACAGAAAGGGAGCTGGTTTGAGAGACCATAATATACCCTGCAGTGTCTTAAATTGCCTCATTTTGAGTTATTCATAAAACAGGATATCTGAGATATTAGACTTATAGTTCCTATTTTACAGAGAAAGCATTGAGGTGGTAAATCATTTCTTAATTAGTAAGTTTCAGTGCCAAAACTTGAACTCAGACTTGCCCATTCCCATTATTCTGCATATGCATGAGCTTCTAGAGGGAGACAACTCACATCTTTTTCAGCTTAAATGACCTACTGTGCCAAGTAGATGCTCAATAAGTCTTGTGAAATTGACTCTAGTGAACACATGGCAATTAAGTGTGTCATTTTGCAAGCTGAAGACTCAAATAATAACCTTCAGAAGCTTTATTCAAATTGCAATGCAGTAATGAACTTCAAATTAGGATCAGCTTTTTTTTTTTGACAAAAAAAAATTCTGAAAGTTCATGACAGAAATAATTATTCAGAACATCTCAATCCGTACATCAGGAATGAACTTGGCTTGTAGATAAGCAGAATAGGCATTATCTGTTTTCTAGTTATTCTGATGAGTTTTGAAATGTTTATCTGTCTCCAGTTCCCTTCATCTATGACCCTACCACCAATAGAATGCCTAAAATTTCCACTATTGGAGCCAATGCCTTATGTAAAATTATAGTCATCCAAAGACTTCATTAAAATTGCTCATCTGCACTAGGAATAAATAAAATATAAACCTTCATTTTATAGTAACACACATATACACACAAATCAAAAGAGTAATTTACCCTAAAGAAGATCCAGTGATCAAGGGAATTCTACATGCAGATTTGGAGGAAAGAGGAGTGAAAGGGTTAGACACCAAAGAGAATCTTGCCAAGCTCATAATGTTGCTCAAGGCTAGTTCTGAACTAGAAGTACATTTACCACGTCTAAATAATGTAACTAAGTAGGATCTAAATCAATGTGACTTTAATATAAATGGTGTTCTTTACCTCCTGTGTAATACTGTCAGAGTGCTAGAGCAGGCAAGCTTTCAGGACCAGAAGACCTGCTGGGTTCCTGAGTCATCTTTGGACTGGGAGCCCCATTGGGAAATAAATCTTTGGTGGTTAATAAAGACTGGGAACCTGAATGTTTCAGTATTCAGCAAATCTGCTTAGCAACCAATGTCCTAGGAAAGATCACAAGCAAAGAAAGATCATGAAAGCTGTGGGGGTGGGGGGAGAAAAGGAAGGGACAAGTACTGCACAGAATTTGAGACATGATCTAATTAGGTACAGACAGCAAGAGAGAGACAGAGAGAATGAGAAGTGTGAAAAATATTGGGACAATACCTTAAATTATCAAATTCCTTTATGTTCATTGGACCTTTTCCAGGGGAAAATGAGATTTGAGTTGACCTGTGTGGGAATTATGGGGAGGGGTGATGGTTGAGAGTGGGGTTTTGAAGCTAGACCGTCTGAGTTTGAACTTCACCACTGCCACTTTTCAGCCTTGTGGACTTGGCAAGTTAAGTCATTTCTTTGTACCACAGATTTCTCATCTGTAAAGTGTGGGTGACTCTTGTGCACATTAATGGGTTAAGATGTGTGAAGTGTCTAAAATAGTCCCTGGCAGTTGAACACCCTCAATAAATGATAGCATTATTGTTAATCTCTAAAGAGAGAGTCAATTCCATGATGGAAGTGTTTGTTTATCTGCCCAACCCAGTCATTTATTATTTATTGAGAGGCTCTGTGAAGGCTAGACAAACACTGTCCATGGTGCTTAAAATAAATTACCTAATCTGGACTCTGCAGGGAAATCACAGAACAATGCAGAGTTAGGGCTGTCACCACCCTAACCCACTGATCAATCTTCACATCACTGAAAGTGAGACAGATGTTAGGTGTCTCCTGGTGTGTTGCAATCTAAACTATACAGTGCCTCCTGTGAAACATTCTTGCCAAAATTGCTTAACCTGAATCTAATGAAGTCTTGAGGAATAATTTCCAGGCCATAGTTCATGCCGGACAGACAGGGGATAGAGGGACAAATAAATGACATTATGAGGAAATAATTAGCCAAATTCAGAAAGTGGGACCTTATACAAGACAATTAACAATTAAGCCAGTTTATTCAAAATATTAAAAAAGTGGGGGGGGGGATGGCAAAGACTGTTTTAGATTAAGTGACTGAAGAGAGACTTAAGAGAGAATACAATTCAATGTAACAAGGGACCTTTTCTGTATATACCAGTTGACCCAACCACTTGTAAAAAAAAGATTTTGTAGACAACCATGGACATTCGTAGATAATAGATGATATTTGAAAACTACAGCTTATGCTTTTAGATTTGAAAATAACCTTGTACTTATTAGAGTACCAAGACACTTCCCTACAGGGTAGAGTCAGATGTCCTGGTTACATCCTGAGTTTCACTATTAAAATTTCACTTCTGGGTATATAGTCAAAAGAATTGAAAGCAACGTCTTAAAGAGATATCTGCTTATTCCCATTTTTACAGTGGTATTATTTGAGATAGCCAAAAAGGTGAAAGCAATTCAACATGTCCATTGATGGATGATGGATAATAACGTGGTGTGTACATACAATGGAAGGAAGTTCCAGTGTGTGTGCTGCAATGTGGATGAACGTTGAAAGCGTTATGCTAAGTGAAAGAAATCAGTCACAAAGGGACAAATATTATATGATTCCACTTATATGAGGTACTTACAGTAGTCAAATTCATAGAGACAGAAACTAGAATGGTGGTTGCCTGGGACTTGGGTGAAAATGTAGTGAGGAGTTATTGTTTAGTGAGTAGAGTCTACATTTTTGCAAGGTGAAAAGGATTCAGTGAATGGATGGTGATGATGGTAGAATAACAGCGTGAATGTACTTAATGCCACTGAACTACACGTTTAAAAAGGGTTAGGATGGTAAATTTTATGTTACATATATATTTTTCCACAAATAAAAAAAAATAAAGCTGAGTAGGAACTCCCAAAGGTTAAGGCACTTTAAAAAGTTAATACATTTCAAGAGTCAATCCTGAGTCAACCACAAGGGTGGCAGCTTTGCCTTGATATCTTACCTTGATTGTATTCATTTGCATGACAAAAACAAAGGTTCTATGCTGAGAGAGTTATGAAAACTAATTCAACATCTGTAGCCTACATCTGCCTTTGGTCATCTCTACCATAAGAGGCATATTACCTTCTGACAAATATCTATAGGCTTTTTGCAGACACTTTTTCCTCCAACTGGAAGCCACCTCCCTTCTCTTCTGAAATGTGCTCTTGGTCATATGAAGGGAAAACACGTGAACAAATTTACAATATTATACTATCTGTTCCAAGCTCCTATCTATCCCTCAAAACCCTACTCAAAACCTTCCAAATCTTTTCTCAGAAATCAGAAACCTTCATGGTTACTTTCCCCTGATCAGGACAATCTCAGCTTGTCCTGAGTCTCCAATAATGTTACTCTTATCTCAGTGTATTTTAACTTATTTAGTGATATGTGTACTTTAGTAATTACACTGTGAGCTCTTTCAAAGTAGGTACTGCCTTTCATCTCTATATCTCTAACGTATGGAATATTATATCTCATAGAATTAGTAAATTAACTCTGAAAAAATAAAGGAAAAAATCTGAGATGAGGCATTGCATATCTTTTTAGTGTCTGGCGCACACAGCCCTTGAAAGTCTCTTGTTCCCTGAATCAACCCATTGGCGTCAGTTGAAATTGTCTGTGACATCTAATAAACCCAACATCCTGCCCTAGGCTCACTCAGTGCTGCCTTCAAATATGTAAAAATGTCATGAAAGACAGCTTGCCCTTCTGGAAGAGGATGATTAAGTGCATAATTAAAAATTGATGCAATTTTCTTTGATGCAACAGTATTTTGCAGTTTCTCTTCCTGCAGCATATAAATGGGGCTGAACACAGAAAATAGACTGGTTCCCAGTTGTGGGCACCCTCTGCCCTTCTTTGCTATCCTGGAGGGAACAGAGACCCTGATGTCTACTTCTCCACTTTTGGAAAGGGCCCTGCAGTTACTGGTTTGCAGGATCTCTGTTCAAATACAATCTTCATTCTGTACACGTGTCATGAGAGATGAGGTTTCTAGATATGTATTATGCTATTTGCAAAGCCACAAAGAGATGGGCAAACTTGGTAATGAGCAAGGTAGAAAAAGCAGAGATTTTTCTGTCCAGGTAGCCCTAATGATTGGCAACATAGGTGTTTTTATAATTTGAAGTTGGTAAATCAAAAGCTGGGAATCCCAATCATATAAAAAACTGTAGTAAAGGAGGAATTATTTAGACACAGACATTTTCGTTAAGTCACACTCCGTCTGTCATCACCTATGTTTTCTTCTTCAATAGCAGGTTTTTATTTACCAGATTACTTTAAAGAAGAGAGTATTTTTCATTCTTGGAATTCTGTAAGCTGGGCAGTGAAGAGGCAGAGATGTAGAAAACAAGGGGCAGGACAAAAAAAATAATTATAATGGAAAAAGAAATATTGGAATCAGTTAGAGAGGTTTGGTCCTCATGCACAGGACTCTGCCAGTGAGTAGTTCATCCATTCCATTGTCATGATGGGGGTTCTTTCCTTCCTTCCTTCTGCCTTTCTGTCTTTCTCTCTTTTTTTCTTTCTGTATTTTAACTATTGCTTAAGGATGACCTACCCTACCTACCTTAATAATACATTAGTTCATCCCACGTTGTTTGTATAAGAAACTAAATGAAGCACATAAAATGGTAGAAAAATGCACTATAAGTTGGACCTTAAGACTAACTTCTAACTCCAAATCTTGTGCTATTTTATATGGCCCCAGGAAATGCCCATTATCCCTTTAAGCCTTGTTTTCCTTGCCCATCAATGGTTGAGTAACACCTTCCTTGCACACACTATGAGTTTTGGTGAGAGAACCCAGACACCAGGGAAGCTGGGGCCGGGTAGCTGTGGCAGAGGGCGGAGCATCTCTTATAGATTGAGACTCAGGAAATGCTAAAGGTAGGGAGGCCAGCAGGGGAATCAGGCTTCCCTGGGTGGATCAGCTTAACAGAGGTGAACAGAAGATAGGAGGTAGGGGAGCCCATTTCAGGGCCTGCAAGAGAACCTTAGGACCCCTAGGCCCCCTAGGAGTATGTTTGAGACTAAGTTCTAAAAAATTAAGAAAATAATGCTGTTTGTATTTATATGCCATTTTTTCTTCTCATCTATTTAAGAAAAACCTTACTGTAGCTAAATAGAAAGAAGAGCAGGCAGCTCTGTTATTAGTTACAGATAAGGAGGAAAGGATGGATGCAATTAACTTGTCAATATAGCTCTCCTTACACTTGGCCTTTCTGTGCATCCCCCCTCAGCGCCACCTCTCTCTGCAGCATCGATTGGGTATTGTTAACCTTTATCTATCTCTTGTTTACTTTTCTCTATTGGAGCCAAACATCGATATGAAGCTTTTAGAAAGGACAGCAGCAACCAACAAAGAGACATTGGGAAAAGGTCAGAATCTCCAACATGGGATGTGCTGTTCTCAGCCAGGCCTGGGAAACAGGCTCCCCCTCGGAGAGCGAAGGCAAGGCTTGGCGGCCGGCAGCCGTGGTGCTGGCCTTGTGGGAAGAAGTGCAACAGGCAGTAATGATCAGTACCTCCTCTGTCAGGGCAGCTGTCAGACGTGGCCCCGCCCCTCAGCCTAAAGGAGAGCGAACATATCCTCAAGTATTTTCTAAAGCTCCTGAAGTTTGGCCAGTGGTGTTTTGCTGCTGCTTTCTTGACAGGATGCCTGCGAGCATCAGATACAAAAGAAAGGTAACAGCGTTAGGTCGTCAGGACTGTGATGGTGGTGGCCAACTTTTCTCCTCTCCACTGAAAATGAAGAAGAAGAAACGGGTCTCAAAGCAACTAGAGGACTGTGATCAGGTCCATGTATGATTTTGCTTCTTGGGCATTGCCTAGAAATAAATACAAGCAAAGCGTGTGGCAATTCTTTAGAGGAAATTGGAAAGTTTCTTAGAAACTACATAGTGCACCCCTCCCTGTGTTCAGGATGTGGAAACCCAAGGCCCAGAGCCATCACATGGAATCCCCAAGCAGAGGAGGACAGGTTCTGATGAATCAGTTCCTGACTCTGGCTGATCTGCTGTTCTTCTTTCAAAAAGAAGATGGAGTGTATTTTGCACAAAATGATACCTCAAACAAATAACCAGCCAAATGCAGAAAATACAAAATTACAGAAAGCCCACCCAAGTATGAGTTGGGGCAACTTGAGCCTTGCTACTGGACCCACCAGAATGTTCTGTGTGATGAAGCCACTCTGATCCTCATTTTCCTTATCTACATATTGGGAGTGATGGCTTTGTCCCGCTTACCATGTTAATTTGTTGTAACCAAATGTAATCGAAAAGCATTTAAAAATGCTGTATGCGGTTTTGAAAGGCGTTAACACAGGGCTGCTCTGTCCCTGTTAGATGGGTGACCTTGGGCAAATCACATTACTGGTTACAAAAATAAAACCGCACTAGAAGATTTTAAAATGATCATTCTCCTGTTCAACATTATTTAGGGCAGAAATATCCCTTAGTTTCATGGTGTTTGCTGAGATGCTTGCTGATGCGGGGCCATGTCTTTGCATCCTAAGCCTCTCTGTAGGGCTAACAGCGCACGACCAGACTTGCCTATCCTGGGGCCAATCTGACCAGGCAAAGCCAGCCTCTTCACCGACACACAAGTACAGGAGAACCCCATGTCCAACCTTTTCCAGAAAAGTCTAGATTTCACTTATCCCACTCCTGCAGCTCATAAATCTACTTCTACTTGTCAGATGACATAGTCTGATTCTGGGTCTATCCACACTCCCAGATGTAGTGATGACACTGCCTGGGAGCCGGCCCTGGTCATAGGAGGTCCATGGATTTGGTTGCAGAAAAAAATCAACCAGGAAGAGCTTTCTCTCTAGCCTTCATCTTATATGGGCAAAATTCCAAATACATCTCAGAGATGTGTATTTCAGGTTGGCAGCGGTATACTACAGCTTGGTGACAGGTTTCTTCTTGATCAAGGAAGGAATAAAAGAGACTTCCTATAGACTTCTTTTGGGTGTTCTAGTTTTAAATAACTTCATACTTAAATGTCTTGGGGCTAGGCGGGTGGGTGGGTGGTGGTTGTGACCACTGGATAAATAGAAAGATGCAACTTGTAAATGCTGAGTCCTGAAGAGCCACCTTTAGACACCTAGCCTTTGGTTAAGGCACTGATGAAAATGCAGATATCTCTAAATGAGAAAATATAATAAACTGTGCTGGTCATTAGCAATTCAGTGCTAATGTGGCTGTGAGATTGCTCTTTCCTTACCTAGAAAACCAGCGACCCATCAGCTTTCTATTAGGAAGAAGGCATATATCAGGTCTGATGGCTATGGGAAAGGAAAAGTGAGAGACTTGAAATTGAGCTCTATCTGAGAAGCTCTGTCGTGAGCATCTTGATGGAGTATCCTGGGGCGACATTAGCAGGAAGGACATTAATGTTTTTATTCACATTACATTACGTGCCCAACGTTTTACTGGTCCCTCCCCCATCCGTCTCTACAGTCAATATGTATTTTTGAGTATTTGTTAGTTACTGTGCTGGTCCCTGAGAGTCTGATCTAGGCAGTGTCAATTTCCCTGCTGTTATAGACTGAATGGTCCCCCACCCCACCCAACACAATTCATGTGTTGAAGCCCTAACCTGCAATGTGATGATATTTGAAGGTAGAGCCTTTGGGAGACAATTAGAGCTAGGTTAGGTCATGGGGGTGGAGCTGCCATGGTGGGATTTGTGTCCTTATAAGGAGATGAAGGGACTGGAGCTTTTTCTGCCTGCCTTGTGCAGATATAGTAAGAAAAGTGCCAAACCAGGAAGTCCACACTGATCAGACGCTGGCTCTCCTGGTGCCTTGAACTTGGATTTCCCAGCCTGTAGAACTGAGAAATAAATGTTTGTTGTTTAAACCACTCAGTTACTGTGTCCTGATCTCAATCGATTGATAATCCATGTGGCTGGACCAGCCCTTAGTGGTTCTTATTATGACTGCAAGATGCCCTTAGCAATAATCATCAGAAAACTGTTGGGAGAAAAAGTTTATTACTTGCAAGTCCTGAAATTTACACCCTCCACCTGAGAGCACATAGGAAGGTCATGGGTCAAGAGAGAAAGAGAGCTTGTGGGGCTCTGAGGTTCTGCTTTTACTGGGATTGAGGGTGAGGTGCCTACTGTTTCATGGGCTCACTCTTTAAATTTGAAATACAAGAGTGAGAATTTTAAGCTTGTGAAGAGAAAAGCAAGTGGTCCAGAGAGTCAGTGACTGAGCTCAGTCAAGTTTTCTAAAATGAAGGGGTCTGCGGTGTGCAGGGGTCGGGGGCATGGCCTGGCTTTATCTCGTTGAGGCTGACAATGTGTTTATGCAGATCAACTTCTTTGGTGTGGATGCCTCTTTGAAGTGACTCAGCAAACAAAGCTTAAGTCAGGTCCTCGAATTACTAAAAGAAAGGTCAACTATACTAGTTGATGATGTTGTTTTTGTTACAGAAGCCTGAGCTGACCAAGGTACCAACCCTCAGGGAGCTTAGTCTCATGGCTCTGATCGTAAGTACGCAACAACTCTGATGAACACTGGAAAGAGTGCTCGTTGGGGTTGAGGGCTCCATGAAGGTCCATGAGGTGGGAGCCTTGCCACGCAGTGCGGGCAAGTCAGAGGGTCATAATGCATTGTTTCATTTAACCTTTACACTGGTTCTGTGTGGTAAAAATTTAACCTCCTTTTGACGAATGAAGAAACCCAGACCCAGAGAACGTAGCACCCAGAGTTATCACAACAAAAACAGAGAGCCACCATTCCTGAATCACCAAACCCGGCTGTGCCTAAAGTTAGAAAGCCAATAAAGGAGAAAGTCTAAACTTCAATGGATGGTGTACCTGACTCTAAATGAATACTTGACCCCCTCAGTCCCTGTTTGGGGAGTGGCAGGGGATAGGGAGGACGGGTGCTAAACCAGAGCGCAGAGGGGCCATTTAAGGTCATCATCGTCCTTCAGCCCTAACAACAGTCTTCATGAAAACTATGTGCCAAGAGGACTTATCACCAGTCACCTTTTGTGTAGTGTCTTTTAAACAAAGAACGCAGCAAGGCCACATTTTCAAAATGTCACAGATTCCCTAACCACCCTCCCTCTGGCAGGAGCTTTGCTATTTTCCTTCATTTGCAAAGCCAGTTGCCTTGATTGGGGCTGGCTCCCCTGTTCCTTGATCGTCTCAGCTGAAGAGCCCAGGGGAACTGCCCTTGTAATGTCCTTGAGACAGGATTGGAAGAGGATATAATTCCTCTCCTTTACACAGAAGACATTAATTCAGCAGAAGGTTCAAGAGTGTTCACCTACCCCATGCACCACCCTAGACCAGACGTGGGAGGCTCTGTGTTAAAGAGGTTTTTCTGAGATTTTCCCAGACTTTTTAGGAATAGAATTTCTCAGCTGGCTGGAATCAAGTCTCAGGCAGACAAAGAACACAGGATTGCTCTATGAGGATTTGTGAGTCTTAAGAGAAGAAAACCCAACCTCCCCCTTCTCAGGACTCAGAGGAGGCCCCACCCTTGTAAGCAGCCCTGCCCTGATGGCTACTGATGAAGGAAGTGGCATCACTAAATCAGTTCCAGCCGACAGAGGCAGGATTGCTACTCTGGTCTTTCTGTGACTTACTGGTTTCAGCTGTGTGCTGGCTCCCCAAAGCCAGCAGTTTGTCAAAGGTGCAATTTTATAAATCACAAATAAATAAACACAAGATTTTTTGTCTAATCCAGGAGATTGAACAAGTGTGAGGGAGTTTGAGGGAGGTGACCTAGGTGGCCGCAGGCTTGCAGAGCTTGGGCCCACCCTCATCATTATAGACATAAATCACACTCAAGGCAGGAACATTGGAGAGACTCAGCTTTTATCCCCCCTGTAGCCCCTCCTCACTGCTGCTCCCTTGTCCTGTATGGCTTAGCACTGAAGACTATAAAGAGAAAAGAAGCAAGACTGTATGGCTTCTTTAGGTATTCCTTGAGCCTGACAAAATCACCTTGATTGGGGACCCACCTCATAATCGTTTGAAATCATGGGAGGTGGGTCTGAGAACTGTGAAAGCATTAAAGGTCAGAGTCAGGGTGTCTCTTAACGGAAAGCCACCTTCTGCTCCACCTACCTGCCTGGAAAACTTAGACACAATGTCACTGACAGACCAGAGCTTTCATCAAAAGTAACGTAACATACAACATCAAACACAATACAGAAACCTATAATAAGGGGTCAATGTACAATGTCGTGAGGCAAATGGCCAGAAAGATATTGCTCTCTTTGATTTTTTTGGTAGCATCCTTTTCTCTTAATTCCCAAATCCAACGTACAGTTAACAGAGAAGCAGAGCTCGCTGGTGGATGGAAATCATGGGAGAGTATAAAGCAATAACTAAGGGATACACCATCACTTGATGAAGTCATCTCGAGGCAGGGCTTTGTCCACTTGAGATGAGAGAAAAGAATACAAAGATTGACAATTTGGTAAAAGAGAAAGGAATTGACTGTTGAGAAGATAAACCATGAATGAAGGCTGCGTGTCTCTGGTTTCTCCTGATTTAACAACAAACATCTTGCTGAGGGACGGGAGGTTAATACTGGATTCCTCTCCTAGTGCAGAATTAGAAAGCAAGAAGCTTCTGGGGCTAAGTCAATGTTTGCAAAAATCATGAATACAAACACAATCAGATTCAAAATGCATTGAATATATATAGCCCTTTTATTTGGAGGAGCTATATTAAGTCACAGAGGGTATCTCCTTAATCCTTACTTCTCTCTTTTGTGAGATGAGGTGATTAACAGAAATGGGACAAAGAATTGAAGATCAAGCCAGTGGAAGTGTCTGAGAAATCATCACTGTCCTCACCTCCATGGCAAACCAACTGGAAAAGTGGTCATTCTGAGTTCTGCATTATAGCCCAACTGAGGAAATTCCTGTATTCATACCTCAGAATAAATGCATTTGCAGAAATCTTTCTCCTGTCCTATCATATTTTCATTGAACTGTAGCCAATGGAATCAATAGATTGCTTTTAAACTATAAAATTCTAGCATTTCATGAATAGGTTATTAAATACATTCAGTGTTTCTACAATAATCATGGAAATACCCCGTAAGTGCACCTTGCCAAATAGGAAAATGACAAATACACACGTTTTAAAGCTTTCAGGCTTTCCTTCCACCACATTTTCTCCATCCACTCATCTGCTGTGGACACTTAGGTTCCCTCCATATCACGGCAACTGTAAGCAACTGACACCACAAACACTGAGGTGCATGTATCTTTTCAAATTAGTGTTTCAATTTTTTAAAATACATAAGGAGGAGTGAAATTGCTGGATCACATGGTAGTTCTATTCTTAGTTTTTTGAGAAAACCCTACACTGCCTTCCACAGGAGCCATGCCAATCCACATTCCCACCATCAGTGTACAAGTGTTTCCTTTTCTCCACATCCTCACGACATCTGTCATTTGAATTGTTCTTGATGACAGCCATTCTGACAGGTGTGAGGTGATATCCCACTGTGGCCCTAATTTTCATTTCTCTGATGATTAATGATATTGAGCATCTTTTCACGTGTCTGTGGGTCATCCACATGCCCTGCCCCTCCCTCCCCCGGAAAAACGTCCACCCAGGTCCTCTACCCATTCCTTAGGCAGGCTGTCTGTCTTCTTGCACTTGTGTTGTATGAGCTCTGTATATATTTTGGATATTAACTCCTTCTCTGTCATATCATTTGCAAATATTTTCTCCCCTTCAGTAGGTGGTCTTTTCATTTTATAAATGGTTTCCTTTGCTGTGCAAAGGCTTTTAAGTTTAATTAGGTCCCATCTGTTTATTTTTGGTTTTGTTTTCTTTGCTTTAGGAGACAGATCCAAAAAAACATTGCTGTGATTTATGACAAAGAATGTTCCACCTATGTTTTCTTCTAGGAGTTGTATGTCTTCCAGTCTTACATTTAGTTCTTTAATCCATTTGGGGTTTATTTTTGTATATGGTATTAGAGAATGTTTAACATTTTTTTACATGTAGCTGTTCAGTTTTTCTAAAACCACTCATTGAAGAAGCTGTCTTTTCTCCATTGTATATTCTTGTCTCCTTTGTGGTAGATTAATTGACCATAAGTGTGTGGGGTTTATTTCTGGGCTGTCTCTTCCATTCCATTGATCTGTGTGTCTGTTTATGTGCCAGTACCATACTTTTTGATTACTGTAGCTTTGCAGTATATTTTGAAGTCAGGGAACGGGATTCCTCCAGCTCAGTTCTTTTTTCTCAAGATCATTTTGGCTATTCAGAGACTTTTGTTTCCATACCTATTTAAAAATTATTTGCTCTAGTTCCATGAAAAATGCCCTTGGCATTTTGACAAGGATTTCATTGAATCTGTAGATTGCCTTCGGTAATATAGTAATTTTAACAATATTAACAATATTAATTCTTCCAATTTATGAATACATTTTATGAACACTTTCCCTTTGTGTCACCTTAAATTTCTTTCATCTGTGTCTTATAATTTTCCAAGTACAGTTCTTTTATCACCTTAGGTAAGTTTACTAATGATAAATTATTAATCAATACTAACTAATATTATTACTAATAAAATATTGTTAATTTGCTACAGGCATACTTCATTTTATTGCTCTTCACTTCACTACATGTCTCAGATGTTGCATTTTTTACAAACTGAAAGTTGTGGCAACCCTATGTTGAGCAAATCTATCAGCATCATTTTTCCAACAGCATGTGCTCATTTCAGTGTCACATTTTGATACTTCTCATGATATTTCAAACTTGTTCATTATTACTACATTAGTTACAGTGATCTATGAACAGTGATCTTTGATGTTACTGTTGTAATTATTTTGGCATTTTTTAGAAATAAATTAACTTTTAATTGAGGTATGTACTTTTTTAGACAAAATGCTATTGCATGCTCAATAAACTACAGTATAGTGTAAGCATAACTTTTGTAAGCACTGGGAAACCAAACATTTTATGTGGTTTGCTTTATTGAAGTATTCGCTTTACTGTGGTGATCTAGAACAGACCCCACAATCTCTGAGGTCTGCCTGTATTTTAATTTATTATTATTTTAATTATGATTATTGCTATTTTTATCATTGTGAAAACCAGCCATTGTCTTCAAGTCATCTGTGGTGTCAGGTTCCTATAACAATGGCCTGTCCTGTCTTGGCTTCCTGTAAGCACCCTAGAAAACTCATGCTGCAGCAGAGACGACAGAGGAAGCTACCACTTGTTGACTTACATCCTATGTAGCAGGCAGCCAGCGCAGCCTCAGCATTACCAATATGGATTTTCAAATCACCCAAGGCTAATAGCCCAAATTAATAGTCTTGGGGTGGCTCCAGAGCAATTGAGAAAGAAAATCCATAACTTCACTAAAGACACCAGCGGCTGTTCAGGGAGAGAGGTCTATATTAATTAAGAGCTGTGAACACTGTAAAAACTGGTACATTCGTGAAGGGGAGAGAGACAGTTATAATTAACCATACACTAGAAGCCCATATGGCAATCCTGGTTAGGAAGCAAAGGGAGCCTCTACTGGAGAGGTTGGGCTGGAGGCCTCGCCTCCTGGGGGGCAGATGCATTGTCCTACCAGCCCAGCATCCCGTTGCTCACAGCAGCCTCTAGGGCAAGACTGTCCTTCTAGCATCAGCTATAAACTTTAGGAAGGTCCAGGTTTGGGATGTGCATAAAACTCTGTGGTCCTTTCTTTCTGCAACAAAGCCATCAACTCCAGTGGCCTCCTTTCTCAAGGTCCCTCTTGGGTACTTTGCAAGGTAGGGGACTCAGTGTGAAGGAAATGAGTTGAGGATGTTAAAGCAATGGTCCTTACCCTTCAGCAGCCTCTTGTGGATGCTCTGCACTTGAGGGGATTGGTGCCCAAGAACACTTCCCACCTCAGATGAGGAAAGAACGTGTACTTAGGAGAAGCTGCAGTGTCCAGAGCACACGGTGACCAAGCAGTTACACTGAAGAAGTCTGGTTTGGAACCAGATGTCTTGGGTTTGAGACCCACTTTGTCATTTCCTATGTGACTTTATTTTTAGTCACTTGACCTCCCTGAATTTCTCATTTGTGAAATAAGATGAATACCACCTACTTTGCAGAGATAATGTAAGATTCCTTAAGCTAATGTATATTGCATACATTATTCACATTTTAATTATATTTTCTAAGTGCATCTCCCTCATGTGATCTTATTCAGTGGTGTAGCTTTAAATACCACCAATATTCTAAAGACGATACATTTTTGTTTCTCGCTGGGACCTCTCTTAAACCACAGACTACGTATAAACTTGTCTACTCGACATCTCCTTTTCGATACCTCATGGGCGTCTCAAGCTTCTTAACACGTCTTAAAACTGAATTCTTGCGTCCCATTCCCCTGCACAGTTGACGGCTCGGGACAAAAATCTTGGATGATCTTTTTTCTCCTTTTCACAGACAGTTTGTCTGCAAATCCTACTGCTCTGTCTTCCAAGTATGCCTGAAACAGACTCTGTCCCCTCACCTCCATCACCACTGCTCTGGGCCAAGCCCACTTCATTGCTCGTAAGGGTTCTCACCGTCACTTCTTAACTGGATACCCTGCTTCTTTGCCCTCTCCAGCCTGGTAAAGTCTTTTCCCAGCCCAGTAGCCACAGTGAGCCTGTTAAAATGTCAGATGATTCTGTTCAAAACCTTCTGGTAGTCTCCTGTTTGAAAGTAAAAAAGCCCTTGCTGTGCCCTACCAAGCCTCAGGTGACACTGCCTTCCTCTGCCATCACCTCTCTGGCCTCCTCCTCTCCCACCTGTCCCCTCTGCTGCAGTCACTCTTCCTTGCACATTATAAGCAAGCTTCAGCCTCAGGGCTTTTGTACTTGTTGGAGTGCTTTCTGGAATGTTCTTTCCTTGGTCAGTATGTAGCTTACCCCTTGGATGCTTCAAAATTTCTGCCCAAATATATCAGAGAGATAGGCTTTTCCTGACTCCCTATTCAAACAGCACCTTGCCTGGCTCCCTTGCATTCCTTTTTGCACTTACCCTGCTTGCCTTTCTACCTGTTACAGACTTAATTATCATGTCACCTCCCAACTAGAATATAAGATCCATGAAAGCCTTACGTTTTCTCTTTTGTTCCCTACCATAATCCCCAACACCCAGAACAGGCTCTGGTGCCTGGTTGAAAAATGATCAGTATGGTTTTTTTTCAATCATTGAATGCATGAGTGAATGATTATTACCAGTTGCATTGTCTTACCCATGAAGTCTCTTTGAAAGTTATGATGATTCCAGAAATGCTGAGGATAGTATATATTGTGCATTGGTTTTGTCTGTTCGCTTGTTTGGTGTTTATTCTTTCTTGTTTACCTTATCACATGGTCAGGGGGAGTATCAAGATGAAGGCAGAGAAGTTCAGGTTCCTAGTAAGTGTAGGGGGAAGCCTTGACACAGCCAGTCAAAGGAAAGCTGCATCACATCCATCCAGAGTAAGGAGGAAAACCAGCGATGTCTGGCCCCAGCAGTGCCGGTAGGGTCCTGGAGAACCTGGCTGTACCGCTTACCAGGGGCCTTGCCCTGGACCCCAGAGGATTCTCTGCTCAGTGTCACCGTAGATGCCCTCATTCATCCCAAGGTGAACTGGGGAAAAGGGACTTCATCTCTCACCCCTGCCAACTGTGAACACAGACTTCATTTCTGCAAATGAAGCTGTGTCATCTCCGGCAGATTACGTAACTCTTTAGAACGTCAAATGCAGGTAACAGTAGCTTATAATAAAGTTAGTTATAAACGGAGATGATGCATGTAAAGGGCCTAGATTTAGGTCAGTCACATAAGACACGCTCAGTGTATTTATTATTGATATGATCGTCTCCATTAAAAAGATCCCAAAATTCTTTGACATCTGAATTGGCTCCCAGAATTTTCTTGTGAGACATATTTTAGATTCATAACTCCAGCTAATGCCCTTTTATGAAATTCTGATCTAGAAAACAAGTAGATGATAGAGTTACAATTCTAAATTAGCTCAAAAGAAAGTTTTGAAGTATATATATATACACATACACATGCATATATATATATATATACACACACACACACACATAAATATACACACATACACACACACACAGTTTCTGCCTTCTTAACATCTCCACTTAGTTGCCTCGATAGCACCTTAAACAAATATATCCCAAACTGCATCTTTACTAAAAACAGAGTCATACATGGTGATTAAGTGCCTGGACTCTGAGAGCGTAAATAACTTGCCCCATGTCACAAGCTAGGCACACAGAATTTGATTTCCATATCTGTAAAATGTGGTAATAGTAATGTGCAGAGCTGGCTACATAATTTGTGGAACATAATGAAAAATGAAACTCAAGGCCCCCTTGTTTGAAGAGCAGGACGAAGCCATTAAATATGCTGAGACAGACAGCTTTCTTCTTTCCTCTGCATTCGTCTCTTGAATTGTGGAAGTTTGTGTGTGTGTGTGTTTTGCTATTTACTGCCATGCTCTCTCAGGTATGGAAATACTCATGCAGATCCCTGCAGGTGGCCGAGGGCCCAATCCTGTGATGGAAGAGGGCAGCAGGTCATTCAGTTGTCAGACCAAGGAGACACACCCCAAGCTCCCTGTCCATGGGCCAGCGGTCGCACCTCCAGGCTGATGGTGACCTCCAAGGATTTTCATGCTCTGGGCTAGGAGGTGCTTAGTGCCTGGACTCAGCGGGGGTGGGGGTGGGGGTGGGGGTGAGAGGCTTGTCCCTGTCCAGTCATCCATGAAATACCCCATGGTTCCTATCTGTCCTGGACAGTGGGCAGGGATAGCCACCATTTGTCTGAGCTCTGTCCTATACTCATGCAGCGAGGAGACCCCTCCTGGGTGCAAAGGATGGTGATGGAAAGCAGACTTTTCCAGGCCAGCACGACTCAGTCATTCTCAGGGGGGAGAGTGGCAGTAGACATGGGGCAGGGATGGAGAGGCGGAGGTCTGGTCGACTCAGGGCGATGAGGGGTCTGGGAGCAGACAGCTAAGAACCCACATCAGAGAGGCAGAGAGGCCAAGGGTGGCAGGACTGTGTGTGAGCTGAAGCTCTGAGCCCCATGTGCTCCATGGTCCATCCATATGTTCAGTTACAGTCAGTGGTCAGATTATTAGATATTTCAAGACAGACACCACAGAACCTTAAACCCCAAGTGCAGGGCAATTCTGGATGCTGAGTACTTGTTTGCTGACCTGATCTTTTTCAGCACGCATACAAGACTGACCTTGAATCCCTGCCACGGAGAGTGAGGCATAGTGAGTCAGTATACATAGACTGCACTGCCTGCCATATAATACGCTCTCAGTACACACCAGTCACTTAGAAACTGTCTTCCAATAGCTCCTAACCCTGCTCTTCTACCTGCACCCCATTCTCAAAAGGAGGCATCTTTTAAAAATGCAATTCCAGTCTTGCTATTCCTCAGCTTTAAATGTTTATGTTACTTCTCTTTGATAACAAAGTTCAAATTCCACATGTGGTCTGTGACTCTCTAGCACGGTCTCCCCAAGAGACACCCTCAGCTCAGGCCCCTTTTCTCCTCCCTCACTGTTCTCCAAGCATGCTATTCTTCATTCTGAGGATCAGATTTTTTCCCACGAGGTCCTTGGTCTCAGGAAGGGAAAGGAGGAGTTCCAGGCAGAGGGAACAGCCTCTGTGGAGCCTTATTCATTTATAAGTTTGAAAATATCACTTCCTCAGGGAGGTTTTCTTTGAGTTTTCTGGCTAGCTAAAAATAAACAAACAAACCAAAAATAAAACAAAGACAAAAAACAAAAACAGAAACATCCTGTGATGTGTTCTCATAATACCCTGTATTTTTTCTTTATAGAACTTCTAACAATTCTTAGTATAATAATCTATTAAAAGATGATTTATGTAATGTGTCTCCTTCTAATTAAACTGTAAGTGTCATGCAGGCAGGTTCCACATCTATCTTGTTCACTGTTACTTTCCAGTGCCTAGTTGAGGGCCGGACATGTGGTAGATTCTCCATCAATATTTGTTGAATTACTTACATCTATTGCTTAACTAAGATGCGTAGGTTTGTGCCTAATCACCTGAGGTTATTGTCTGGTAAAGAATGTTCTTTATACAGATGAATCCCAGTTAGGTGTTAGAAGGGGGCTAGGCAGGTTTCTTCTGATTTTTGCTTGTTATCCTGGACCTTCTGAATGTCATCTCTTTTGGTCTGAAAGCCTTTTCTTAAGCTACTCCCCAGTACCTCTTCCCCAGTTCCCCTGTATTATCCCTCCTCAGCAAAAAAAAAAAAAAAAAAAAAAAAAAAAAAAATGTATTCATTGCTTCTCCCTGGTCTTTGCTCCTTGACTTGTCACCATCGTTTGTCCAGTCACTGACCCTCCTTATTTATTCAGTTGGTAGTGTCTTTACATCACCATTTTCCATAATTTTCCTGTGAACTGTCTCATGTTATTTCAGGGTGGAAAGGGTCCTGTGACTCAGCTTGCAGAAGAATCTCTACAGAAGAAAATTGTCTCATAAATAAAGAAATACACTGGTTTGTTTAAATAACCTTGTTATATGAGCACTGCTGAATTTGCTTGTGAGTTTTAGATGTCTATATTACACAATTTGATAATTACAGAACAGGTGTAGAAAGCAGAGCCTGGTGTGAATTTCAGGAGTACTTTGAGATTGTCCAGAATATATTTGTCATTGTCTACAGTCCAATAAGATTGCCCTTCCTTTTCACCTCTCATTTTATCACTGCCTCTGATAAAGGGATGCATTAATTTCATCTGTAAATACAGACGATGGTTTTAGCCTGTGGCTACGAATGATGGTGCTTTACAATAAGGAATCAAAATGAGAAACCAGTGTAGTAATTTACCATAATTATAGCCATGAAATACTACTTGGAATTAGTCATGGCAGTAATACATGGCTCAGGAACTTCTAGCAAAATCTCCTAAGTGAAAGAACAAAGGAAGGGAGGAAACGAGATGGGAGGCCGTGCAAAGTTCCTAGCCACGAATCCAGACAGTTGGGGGAAATAAATGCAAGCTGGAGGACTCAGGCAAAGATCTGCCCTGGGAGGAGGTGCCCTTGTTTTCTCCGGAAAGCCCGCCAAGTTTAGGAGACTTGCCACAGTTTAATTAAAGTCTGCAGCTGGTGTGAAAGCAAAGGAGAAAAAGAAATTAGGGCAGCACAAAAACTAATGAAAGTCTTGGATCTCATTTTAAACTTTTCTCTCTATTATGAAAGAAATATGACTTGTCAGATGTGGCCCCATTCACCATGACAAAGCCCTCAGGGAAGGAACATTCTGGACAACGGAGAGAAAAGACCTGTAGTCAGGTCTCTTTGGACTTGACTGCCACTGCCTTTTTCAGTAAAAACTCATCCAAATCCTTTGTGTGTGTGTGTTTTTAAAACAAGATAAAAGAGGGACAGCACAGATTGAACAGTTTCAAGTTGACTGCAAGGCAGTCCACTGAAACTTTGAAGCGAAGAACTGATCTTTGCAATCAGAGTTAGATTCACATTCAGGTTTTATCACCTGTATCAGTCAAGGTCTCCAAAGAAACAGAACCAATAGGATATACCCGATAGTGGGGCTGGTAAGTCTAAAATCCATAGGGAAGACCAGCGGGCTGGAAATTCGGGTAAGAGGTGACACAGTCTTGAGTCCAAATTCCACGGAGCAGGTCAGGCAAGCTGGAAACTCAACCAGGGTTTCTATGTTGATTGATTGATTGATTTAACACCTTTATTGCAATATGGTTCCTGTACAGTAAACTACGCATATTTCAGATGTACAATTTGATGAATTTTAATAGATGTATACACCAGTGAAACCACTACCACAATCAAGATAGCTAACATTTCTATCATATTCTAGAGGTACAATTTTAGAATTCCCACGTTATCCCTTCCCACCCCCTTTCTCCCCTGGTAACCATAAGTTTGTTCTCTATGTCTGTGAGTCTGTGTTTTGTTTGTAAATAATTTCATTTATGCCCTTTTTTTCAGATTCCACATGTAAGTGATATCATATGGCATTTTTCTTTCTCTTTCTGGCTTACTTCACTTAGAATGACGACCTCCAGGTCCATCCATGTTGCTGCAAATGGCATTATTTTATTCTTTTTTATGGCTGAGTAGTATTACACTGTATCTATCATTCTATCTGTCTGTCTATCTGTCTATCTATTTATCTATCCATCCATCCACACACACATCTATCTATCTATATCTATATATCTATATCTATATATATCTAGAGATATAGATATATATATATAGATATACATACATACACATACATGTGGGTTCTGGCCAGCAGAAGTCCCACCAAGACGGAATGAATTACTCGAGACTGTGAAAAGAGTCAAGAGTGCGAGAGGGAGTCGGGAGCCAACTTCAAGAGCCTCTCAAATGCCCCGCACATTTATTGTTTACTATCAAAGGAAAAATCACTAACAGTTGTGTGATGGAATGCAGGAATTTAGGGAAAGACAGGATGGGATCGAGATTGTAGAAATCACAATGAGTACAAAGGCTTTGTTTATCTTTAGGGAAGTCATGGGCAGAGGAGTACAAGATACATTCTTATAGATATGTTAGAGCAGACCCCAGACCAGCCAGTTCCTTGCTTTGGGGATAGAAGACTATCTAACAGCAGGCACGCCCAGCGTTTATAGCTGAGGGCCTGGGTCATTGCTTTGCAAGGAGCAGAGTACTATCTAAAACCTCAACTATGCAAGCAAGGCATTGTCTCTGCTTTTTATGGCAAGGAGACAGGAGTGCAGATGCGCAGGTGCCTGCTTGCAAAGCAGTTACTAAGCACATTTGTTCTTCTTTAAGGAGACAAGCGGCTAGGGTCTGTTACAATTTGTTAACCCAATCATGGGCTCCCACATATATACACACATACGTACATATACCACATCTTCTTTATCTAGTCACCTGCTGATGGACATTTGGGTTGTTTCCATGTCTTGGCTATTGTAAATAGTGCTTAGTGCTGCTGTGAACATTGGTGTGCATGTCTTTTTGAATTATATTATTCTCTGCATATATGGCCAGGAGTGGGGTTGCTGAATCTATGTTGCACTCTTATGATTGAATTCCTTCTCCTTTAGGAAACCTCAGTCTTTGCCTCAGCCTTCAACTGACTGGATGAGGCCCACCCATAAGATGGACAGTAATATGCATTACCGAAAGCCTAGTGATTAAGATGAGGATACCTCCCCAGCAACATCTAGTCTGATGTTTGACCAAACAAGTGGGCACCATGGCCTGGCCAAGTTGACACATGAAATTAACTATTAAACCAAGTAATATGAAGGATAATATGTTAGTTAATATTTATACAACACTTCCTTTTCACCAGGCACAATGACCTCATTTAATTCTCACAACAACCCTATGATCTGGGTAATATTATTCTCATTTGATGGATGAGAAAACTAAGATATAGGAAAGTTAAATAAATTTCCAGATTCACAGATAATAAGAGACAGAGCTGGGATTTGAACTCATGTATCCTGGATCCAGAATTTGGGTTCTTAAGCACTACAACATGATGAATTTGAGCAAGTTAATGGATTCAATTAGAAAATGCATATAAATATCCAAGCATAATCCCTATTAGATAGTAGGTGCTCAATAAAAGTTATCTCTCTTCCCCTGACATTAAAATTGCTTGCTTTGGTATTGTGTTTTATGTTTAGAAATCTCTTTACTCTAGAGTCTCGCTAAAACATTGATATCTTAATGTCATTAAATATGATTATTTTATAATTATTTGCTTAAAATTAATTTCTCCTGATAATTCCTAAGATTCATTTGGGCTAGAACTTGTGTTATCCCATGCTGTTCTTCAGCACTAAACTCAACCCTTGGCATATAGTAAAGTCTTAAATTCATGCAATAAATCAGTAAGTAGATTTAGAAAGTAATGCCTTTTATTGTCAGTGGATAGATAAAACACAGAGGCACAGAATGATTAAATGACTTGCTAAGGGTGTATGCAGTTTATAGACTAGTATATTCAGGTTTCTGGAATTCCATTGCTTGTGTGTGTGTGTTTGTTTCCTTCCAGAAAACAGTGTTGAATGTAAGCAGAGGAATGTGCAATCTTAAGGTTCACCACCTCCCTGCCCAGTGGGAGTCTGAGAAACTTTAAATAACCTCCATTCCTGGTTTGGGTCATGATCAGTATCTGAGAGTTGTTGACACCAAGAGCCCTGATTTGGAGTGGGCAGCTTCCGATCAGGCAGAGGAAAAGCTTTAGAGCTCAGTAATTAAGGGGATCAGTGATCCATGCAAAGCGACTCCGCATTTAGACATGCATAACTTGGACTTCAAAAAAAGAGAGGGAAAAAAAAACCCTTTCACCTTTAACCACTTTCATTCCTCCTACTCTCTCACTTTCCTGGAAACTGATGAGAAGGACCTCTGTAATTTAAGCGTGATGACAATTAAAGTACAAAAAGTCATTATCTCCTTTTATTGAATTGTCTTCTGTTTTATGGACTAATTGAAGGAGTGACACATTGCTACAGAAATCCGTGTTGTCATCCTGCCCTGTCCAGCTTTCTCTTGCCTAGGATTCACTGTCTTTGCTGTAGGAGACCGATCTTGGACTTGGGGACACGGCACAGGGGACCTGTTCCAGCTTGGCTACTTGCAGTCTGAGTGACCTCAAGTAAATAACTGAACCTCTCTCTGCTTCACTTTCCTTATGTACAAAATGTGGGTGATAATTTCTACCCTGACTCCTTCCTGAGTAAGTGAGACTTCAGTGAGGTAATTTATGGAAGACTCTTGGATGAGACAATAAAACATAAATAAAAAACAAAGTGTACAAACAAGGTGTTAGTATTCTTACTACGAATTTTTTGAAAGGAAAATACACCCTACTTGGTATTGAGTTTCCTTTCCACTAGAAATTCAAAGCCCAGATTTTAAGCACAAGTAAAACAGATGAGCAACTCACAATCTTCCAGGCGTCACCATCTTCTCATCACTCTGAAATCTCCCAGAATGCCAACGTTCCCGTCACCCTTCATCTCCTGATCTCCTGTAGATCCTTGGTTCCTATTATTTCTACTTCTTTTCCCACTTCCATGGCCAACACCTTGAATCAAACCTTTATTGTTTTCTAAGAGGTCCTCCTGGTCCTTCTCTCTCCTAGACTGATCTTCATCATGGCTTTCCACTGCCTAGAGATTCCAAATCTCTTTGCTCTCTACAGTTTGAAACTGTCAAGACATCACTGCTTAATGTTTCCAGTTTCCATAAAGAAACCCTCTGCAACCTACCCCCCACCCCCATGCGCAGTTGTACTGTAACCTCAAAGCTTCCATGTGGTCTATTAGAGTACTTCACAAATTCCTTCCCTTCTTACCCTACAAACCATTCGTCCTGCTGGGGTCTTACTCATATTATGAAAACTGCAGGGTCATCACTTCTCTCCCTTTCCTGAAAACTTCTGTAAGACCACACTGTCCTTAGACCACTATCTCAGAGAGGGTTTTTAAGGTCCTTCGTAATGATCTTAGGTTATGCATGCTACCCCATACTTCCTCCCTAAATAAAGAGTTCTTATCGAACTTGAACACCCCCTTGTTTCCTGGTACTGCTCCCTGATCAATCTGTTTTTCTGGTTCAATTTCCCTTCCTGCCCCTTCTCGCCTTATCATAATCCCAGCAGTCTTTATGAAAACAGCTCATGCAAAAATCTCCTCACAGAGCCTTCTCGGTTGCTGCGTGTTTTCCTTCACTGACCTCCGAGAACACGGAGGTGGTAGCACGATGTATGGGGAGGCAACAGGCATTCGAGAAATAGAATTGCACTTGGGGTCGCCCAGACCTGGGGCCAGAATCCCAGTTCGGCTTTTAATATCGGCGAGTCCTTGGGAAAAATCACATAACTCCTTGAGCTTCCTTTCACTTATCTATAAAATAGGAATATTAATTACAACCGTACTTGGATGGTAGTGATAGAATGAGGCAATTTATATAAAACATCTGCCACATAACATTTATTTAATAAGTGGTAGCTACTATCATTATGACAACTGCCTCTGTCGCTCATTTGGCATCTACCATATGCCACCTTGTGTTATTGTTTAACTACTTTGTGAGTTTATATCAGTCTCCTCTGAAAGTGGCGTTCATAGGCATGCTGTGTATTCCACTGATTTTGAATGTCCCAGAGTGGTGAGCACAGTGATGCTGTCTTCCCATTTATTAGAAACCTGAGACGCTCACCCCTTGAAAAATTCATTTCAATAGTACGCCTTGCAACTTAAACTATGTACAGTTAACTGTCTAATACCAACGTTGTGTAAGGCATTGCTAAGTAGAAATCCTTTTGGGTTCATTTGGCATGTTCTTTGAGATTCACTTTCTAGTCCTGTGCTGTGGCCTTGATGCCACCATTTGAAACTTTGGAAGAGAGACTCAGACCATCTCTCGGCATGATGATAGACGATTAAGTCCCCTCGCCTCAACCACACTGAAACAGAGTATTTTCTAATTTTATATACACAGTGAGCACATTGACTGGTTCATAATCACTCTGAAGTCTGAGAGCCCTTGGTATGGGGGAAGCTGAGCAGCTTTGGGCCACACTCTACCTCTCTGAATCTTAATTTATTTTTAAATATAAATGATGCTAGTCCTTCCTCACAGAGCTTATACCCAGAAGATCTTAGCTGGCTCATTGTCTGGTAGGTAGTAGTTGCCTAAAAGCCGAAGCTATTATTATCTTTGTTAGAGGGGAGGCTGTGACGATCGTGTTCCAAGGAAGATGGCTCATCCTCTACCAGCTAGATCTCCTAAAGTCTAGTCTCAGACGAGAAGCATGAGTCTCCTCTAAGAGCGTGTTAGGCAGAGTCTCAGGCTCTGTGAACACCTGAATCCAATCTGCATTTTGATGAGAACCCCAAGGGTATTGGAAGGCCCATCAAAGTTTGGGAAGCACTGGTCTGGATCGTATTCTGAGTCAGTAGGTCTAGGAGGGGACCCAGCTCTCTGCATTTCTGACCAGCTCCCAGGTAGCAGTGCCAGGGCTGTTAACCTGCACACCGCACTATGAGTAAAGCCAGTTTGGATCAGTGGTCTCAAACTTGGCTACGCATTAGAACCAGCTTGGGAGGGGACTTCACAACTGTGGATGACTTGTTTCCACTCAGAGATTCATTGGAATGGGGGGTGGGTGGCCTCAGCGTCAATGCTTCCACAATGAGCTAGTTTGTTCTAACATACAGAAGACTTTGGGAACTACTGCCGTGGATTAATTTAGTTGGAAACTTTTTTCATACATACATCAAAAGCAGCATTTCAACCAAGATATTGCATAAACCATAATTTAAAAAAAGATCCATCATTGAGATTTTGCTAGAGATATTTCTGACAAAAAAGTGGAAACATATATACATACAAACACAAAGACATAAGTAAATCAATTTAAATCCTTTTAACTCCTCTCTTGGTCTTACATGACAATCACAAAACAAAGTTGAAAGCCTGTGAAAGATACTGTTCCAAGATAGAGTTAGGGCATGAACTGGAGTTGAAGTATTTTGGAAGGAAGCGTCACAGAGCACTTGAAACTTTAGAGCATCTGCACACCGTGTTTCTGCATTGCCAGATTTTCGCTTGTCAGGATATCAGAATTAAGGTTGAGCCAGATAAATTGTTAATGTCAAATTTGATTGTTGCAATATGTTCTAAATCATGGCTGTCAGGGGTGGATCTTGCTGATGGTTGCATCTTTCCAAATTTCAAAAGAATGGTAAATGAACATATTTTCAAAGTGTAAATGATACATTTATTTAGAAACAAGTGATAGTGTAGTGGGTGGGGTTGTGTGAAAATACTCCACGAACTGGTAAGACCTGTGAAAAATCTTATTGGGAGTTTCATTAAAAAAGATTGTAGCTTCTCATCAGGGTGGTTATTTTTCCAATTTTAAGCAAAAGCAATATAGTTTCAGTAAAAGCTACTAGATGATATATCATTACTCTAAAAAATTCAGTGGTTGACAGTACTCCAGAGATGCTCCTCATGTTGAGAAAACCCTGAAATTAAAAATAAGTCCCCAAATTTTGTTTATTCACATTAACTAATAATAAACCAGAAGGAAACACTTAATATACCTAGTATGTTTTCACTTTTTAATAGCTTAACTGATGTTCACTCTACAAGACAAAAAATACAAACTAAGATGTACCCATTCATTCAGAAATATTTGTTGAATGTCTACTATGTGCTGCACATTTTTAAAAGACCTTAAAATAGCTCTCTCTTCTTTGCACTTAAACGTCCCTGTGCAAAATGATTTCATTGAAGACAAGAGGTGTTATTAATAACGATGAAGATTTGTTGAGAACTGCAACGTGCCAGGCACTGTGCCTGGTCCTTTATGACCATTGTCTCTTCCGTGGTCATGGCAACCCACTGTGGATGGAACAAGTATTATCTAAGCCTTAGGATGAGGCAGCTTAGACTTAGGGAGATTAAGTGACTAGAGAAACAGTAAGCAGTGGGGCCAGCATTTGAAATCTGACAATGTGAATCCAAACCCAACTTCTCAATCATGATGGACAAAGCAAGCATACCTTATCTGTATTGTGTATGGTGTCCAAGCTGAAGGACTCTTCATCCATGTCAGACTCTTATTTTTTGTAAAATAAACGTGATTCTTGTTCACATGGAGCATTCTCTCTAGTCAGTCTAGAAAGAACTCCATAGTATCAATGCCCTCCAGCCAGAGCTCTTCCTAAACACAATGGTAGTTGAACAAGTTTGGTTCATGACTCCTTTCTGTGGGAGAACATGCACCATGGGAACAGTGGGGGAGTCTCACTAAGATTGTGTTAACAAGAACCTGTTAAAGGATTTGAGCTTTGGTTGGTTAAATTTTTAAAGAGTTTAAGGAAGCAAAGATTATTCTGGATCAGATGCTTTTAGGAAGTGGAGGCAAGTTTATGATCTAGTATCCCAATAACTTGCAGGACATTTGATCCTATCCAGAGTGACTGTGACAGTTTTGGTCCATGCCAAAAGGTCAACAGACCAACTATGCTCATGGACATTTTGGACAGGACCAAATTTCAAGGACCTTTTGACATGGACCACATAGCTTATGGACCAAATGTCTTAGAGTTATTTTGGACAGGACCAAATTTCTGCTAACCATCTCAGCAAATTTAACCTCTGGGGGAAGCAAACTGGAACAAGGATAAAGTTGTAATTGGTAAAGAACTAGTGTCACTCATATAGGCTGGCGTTGCGGTGGTAGGTGTTTGGCGATTGGTGGGTTGCAAAGTCGCCTTGTCTTGTCTGCTCATAAACAAAATTATTAAGTGGCCTTGTTTTGTCTTACTTTGCATTGGTCTCAGAGTTACTTTTCTGATGTTGGTGTTTTGTACAGGTTGTTTACATCCAACAGGCCAATAACCTTGTCTAGCTGTGAGCTGCAGCCCAGCTTCTAAAAGCACATTGTGTGTCTAATTCTGTGCCTGGGGAAGAATAGAGAAGCATCAGAGGGCCAGTGTGTGTATGTGTGTAACAGAGAAAGAGTGAGTGAGTGAGAGAGAGAGAGAGAGAGCTCTCAAAAGCAGGCACAGACCAGAGAAGGCCTGTTATTTTCAGCAGGGTTGAGAGTTGTGAACAGTAGTGGTTAATGGATGCTTGTTAGGTGGAGTGGAAAAGACTTGAAACCTTAAAATGGGAAAGAATCTTTGGAAGCACTAATAGATTGATCGCTTGAGTTATTTGTTCATAAGTTCGAGTCTTCCAATAGCTCTGCTTCCATCCTCATAAGAAGGAGCTCGTTTACTCCTTCCTCGCATGAGCCATTCATCCAAGCCATCAACAAGTTCTGTAGCATCTACCTCCACTGTAACTCTTAAGGATTTAATTACAAAACTACTCGAACATACAAAAATGCACAGGAATAGTGTGACCAACACAAATGCCTCTTTTTTCTTAGTCTCCCATCTAAGTGTCTTAACCTTCAGGACGTGAAGATGTCTACTGTTTCTTCCCCTTTTTAAAAGATTTTCTTTTTTCCAAAAATCATTTGTGGAATTAGGAAATGCAAATTAAGAATCAAATAGTGCTCTAAAACTTCCACAAAAACATTCTCTCTGTACAATCCCCGACAGTACCTTATCCCTGAAGACCTTGCTCCTCAGAGTCAATTACTATCAATAATATATAAATATCTACATGTATCTCTCTCTCAATATCATCTCTTTCTATATATAAGTACAATTTGACTTCCATATTTCTAATTGTTAGTAGCCACGGTACTAATTTTGCTAATTATTCTGGTATCTAGGATACTGTTAGCAACTGTTTATTTGTACTTATGAGCATTACCTTTTCATTTCCCAGTGTGATAAATAAGGATTTAGCCCTCTTTAAGCCCTGTCTCAGCCACTCCTACACCTCGCCTTCCTCTCTTCCCTTCCCTCCATTTACACTATATGATTATAATCCGGTTTTGCTTAAATACCTATTTACTTGTTACATTATACGATTACATAAGTATTATTCAGTAGCAGGATTCTCTGATTATATTTTCATTCTGGTATCACTTTTTAGACTAGAGTTAATGACTGCCTTTATATAAAAATTGGCATGGTTTTCAGTATATAATCATTTTTTACCGAACTCTACAGAAGAAGTATGGATTCTTTAGAGTAACTTTTCCTGCAGCAACTGAGATAATATTTATTGATTGTTTCTTTCTTTGAGTTGGTCCTCCATCCTTCACTTTTACTGTAGACTGGTTGCATTCTGAATTGCATATCTCACCTTTTGGGATTTTTCTTCACTTTTCTTTTGGTGGAACCAGTGTTTCCTGGATGAAGTGCATTTTTCTTTCTTGGTCTATGTCCTGGTGTTGGAAAGGCACAGCTTCAAGTGATTTTCTGGGATGGATACATGAGGGGAAATCGTGAGAACTTGTATTTCTGAAAATGCAATTTGCTACTCTCGTCCTTGATTGCTACTTCGGCCGCGTATGGTATTACATGTCAGAAATAAATTTTGCCTTAGAGTTTTGAAAGCATTGTTTCATTTTCATTCAGCTTCTAGAGTTGCTACTGAAAAATCCTAAATCATTCTAATACCTATTCCTTTGTGGGTAACTTTGCTTGTTTTCTAGGATGTTTTAGGAACTTATTTTTACCTCTGGTGTCTTAATATTAATAACAGAGACCAGGCACTAAATAGTCGATTGGAAAATCTGGTGTATGAGTAGAAATCGTTCAGTGATTGTTTAGAGTCTTAGAAATTGCACTGTGGGAATTCCAATGGCTGTATTTTTGAGTCTTTGTCTTGTGTATTCTTTTTTTCTTTCTTTCTTTTCTTTTCTTTTTTTTTTTTTTTTTTTTTTTTTTTTTGTAAAAAGGGAACAACAGCTTTATCTTTGGCCAAGTCCAGGCCTAGGGTTTGCTGTGAGTAGTTGATTGTTAGATACAAGAGTCAGTGCCCGCATTCTTGGAAAAAAAAAAATCATGGGTGGTGGCTGGAGTAACTTCAACTTAACCTTCTTATTTTTACCACACCATCTCTCTCCCATTATAGACTGTGCCTCGTGTCCCCTATAATGGAACTTCTCTGAATTATATTCCTTACAGATTAACACTAACCACATGCTGGGGTGGGGAAAGTGTAGTTGCCTGACTGGGTGGAGTAGAGAATGGACCAGGGTACTGACTTCTGCCAACATTTCCCCCTTTTGTTTCTTCCAGTGCTTCTGTGATATTGGTGCTGAGTTCTGGAGTTATAATTGACTTGCACCCTACTGGCCCCTCCCTGTACAAGCATTCAGGTTTCTTAGCTAAACTAATCCCTTCATCCACTTGCCATTTTCCAAAAATTTCTCAAAATCCCGTCTCCTTGTCTGTTCCTTTTATGTGTTTAGGATTTATTTATTTTCTTACACATTAATGGGGTTTCCTAAGGGTACAAAGATAAATTCATATGAGCAATTGGAAGTCTTTAAACTTCTCGTTTCTCGGCTGACAATTGTTACATAATTATCCAGCCACATACACATTGTCCTTATAGGAAATGTTAATTATACCATGTATAACAGGGTATATTTTAAGTCAGTAGAGAGAATACTCTGGCCACTACCAATAAAATCCATCTGATTATAGTGCACATAATTCCATTACTGATAAGCTCATTTTTTTCACCTTATAAGCTTTTCTCTTTTTTTGTGTGTGTGTACATACATATATAGTCAGTTTATATGTAAGTATAGTCAGTCAGTCAATGTTGTGTCAGTTTCTGGTGCGTCTTCTCTGACCACAGTAACTTTTCTAATAATAGTCTAATACATGTCTCAAATTTCTTGTGGTAGGTTATGTATAAATAACTAAATAAACAAACAATAAACAAATGCCTATTGTTTATTAACATATTACAGTAATTTAAAAAAACTTCTCAATCAAACACAGTGTGGTCTTTGGACATTTGTTCAGGCAATAAAATGTTTTGACTCAGGGGCTTTGTGGAGCCTGTATCACCAGAATGCCAACTTAGCTTTGAAAGCTGACCAAAGTCAATGACCCACATTGAGTATAATAAAATTATTATGCAGTATTACAAACATGAGGCTGGATTTCTCAGACTTCTGGGCATGGCTGAGTTTTGATGGTGGTGTGCAGGAAAATGAGAAACAGGAAATGAAAAATCTGCATCCCCTTAGCAAATTTTCATCCTGCTCTACTCTGCCACAGTACCTCTGGATTTGTCCAGAATTGATAGCCCTCTTTATACAAGTGAATTCTGAAAGCTGTCTCATTAATGCACTGAATGGATAGTGGTGTTTAACGGGCGCCATTTTCCAGGTCTTTCTCATCCACGTGTAATAATCCATCACGGAAGTCAATTTTACTCCTAGGCATTTCTCACAGTGAAGTGTTTCTTCTAGAGACCACAGCTGCCCTTCCACTTCCCTTTATCATCACTCTTTCCCTCTTTCACAGAGGAGCTGTGGCTGCTCTGTCTCTCCCCTCTCTCTCTCCCTCTCTCTGAGTTAATGCCCTCTGGGTTCATCTTTGCACTGTGATGATGTGTTTGACAATCACTGATGCCTTGCTGGACTTCAGCTCGCGGGCTAAGCGATGGAAGGCATGAGCTTTCCTGGCAGGTTAGAAGGTGCTTTGTAACAAGGGGAAAATCAAATCAAATGCTTGTCATAGGGAATTCCAAGCTGTGTTGGAAGGCAGAAAGGGCACAGGAGAAAAGGTAACTGGGAGAAGGTGAAAATGCAGTCTAATAAACAAGAAGCAAGCATCTGAAAAGAGGCATCAGCTGGTGAAATGGTCGAGATGCTGCTCTAAGTCTCCTTAAGGATGTTCCCTGTTTCTTAGTAACCCACTGAATTTTAGCAAGATAGCTCCACAAATTTAGAAAATACAAAATAGAGAAAATGGTTTAATAAGATCACAGTGTCACCGATCAATGTTAGTTTATGCAGCTACTGAAAATGTTGGTTATGAAAAAAACTATAGTAGTATGAAAAATGTTTATTAGGTTATGATAGGTGGGATAGTGGTATAAAGTTACAGAAGCCGTGTTACTACAGCTAGGTAACACTGAAGTGTAGAGAAAAGGTTTAATTAAAGCTAAGCATGTCATGTACATTTCCTTTTTAAGCATTTCCATATTTTCCACATTTTCTTTAAAGTACAAGCCACCCTAATTCTTTGGGGGGTGGGGGGAACATGTCTATTTTTCATAAAGAAGAAGTCTAAGCAAGTTGCAGGCTCTAAAGGAAAAGATTCAAACTATAAAATCATGAAGAAATTAACTGGGTATATTAACAATCCTGGGCCTTTGGTCTAATGAAAATGGAACCAAAGAAAGAACCAAGATTGATGAGAAGGCCAAAGACCCAGTAGAGGTTTATGGGAATAAAGTCTAAAAGCTAATGGAGTAAGTTAGATGCAGTTTGTAAAAAAAAAAAAAAAAAAAAAAAATATATATATATATATATATATATATATATATATATATATATAGATGAACTGAGGAGAAGAGCCTCGGAAATATTGGATCATTTAAAAAAATCATTTCCTCTTAATTTTCATTTTTATTTTAAAAGGTCATAGATGCTTCAGGAACATGGAAGGGTCATGAAATATATTGAGAAGGGTCTAGGAACCAATTTGGAGTAGGAAAATGTATGGATAATATGTGTATTTCTTAAGTAAGAATTAATTAAACTATGATACATGAACCTGTTAGTAGTATACACCCGTAAAAGTGATAAATACCAAAATTATAGAAGCACAAAAGTGGCTACAAAAGATGTAAATAAAAAATGGCATACAACTGGATGTAAGCACTGATTGCAACAATGTGAAATTTTATGTGTATAGAGAGAGGCATAAATAGTCATGCTAAGGGGAATGAATCTTTATAAATATTTTCTGTACAACTGTTTAATATTTAACACAGTTTTATTTTGTAAGAAAGATTATGGATATAGGCCAGATGCATGCGAATACTGGGGCTCAAATTATTTGCAAACTAGAATGGCAGAGGAATCCAAAGAGAGCATTCTGGGCTGTTTGGGATTGTTTTGAAGGCTCTCTAGTTGTGTAACATTAGAGGGCTGAGGTAGGGAGCACAGGCCCCAGATGAGAGAATCTAGCAAACGACTTGAAGACATTTGCTTTGTTGGAAGATGTGGGGACAAGCATCTTCAGAAGACCAGGCTCTGTCCTAGAAACATGGCGTGTATCATCCAGCTGAATCCATGGGCCGTCACTAGCTTTCCCATGCCTATGTCACTTTCCGATGCTCTTTCAATGCCGCTGGGTGTGGTCCTCCCAACTGGAGAAACACTCATCTGATGGTCAATTAAAATATCAATGGCTTCCCATGGCCCTTAGAATAAAAGTCACACTTCATGCCCTCAGCCTACGGCCTCCCACATGATGTGGTCCTGGTGGCCTTTCTGACTTATCTCATGCCCCTCCTCTCCCAGCTCACTCTCATTCAAGGTTGTCTCCGGCTTCAGAGCCTCGCTGTTTCCTCTTCATGTTTTATTTCATCTGGCTCTTTATGTGTAGTTCTTTATCCTTTAACTCTGTTCAAATGTCACTTCTCCAGAGAGATTTTTCCCATTACCTTCTCTGAAATATGCCTCCCCCTATCCCCAACCAGCCACTCTGATGTGATATTCCCAGGGTACCACTGGGTTTACTCCCTGTAAAATAGTTATCATAAAGCCAGGACATTTTCATGTATAAATTCATTTATTTATTTAGATGTGGCTTCTGTCTCATGACACTTTAAGTTCTGTAAAGGTAAGGGTATCTGTTGTTGGTGACCATTTAACCTGCATTGCTTGCAGGGCCTCTAGCAGATGGTAGGAGCTCAATAAATATTTTTAGAATTAATGACTTCCTGTTTGACTGATAGGTTAAATAAATGAAGTATTCTGCTCCTTCCCTCTCATCTCATGAAGTTTTGGTAGAGACTATTGTGCCTGGAGTTACCATAAGCTTTCTGGAACCATAGAAATGACATCTATTTTATTTATAAGTTACTTAAATTAGCTCTGGTGATCTGAAAGTCCAGTGTAAGACAGCATGACAGGTCTAGGTCATGCATACATGTGTTCAAAGCTTGTGCTAGCTGTATGACTCTTGGTTACTAAAATATTATCTGGTCTCATTCACCAATACGTGATAGGTTATCAGTAATCACAAAGCATTATAATAAATGTTATTATTATATAATCAATATTATTCTTGCTATTACAGCTTCCACTTTAAAATGATTTAAGGGGATGGTTGGCATAATTAGTCTTTGCAGGGTTACCTTTATTCATGCAACTACTTGGTGTAGATTACAGTCAAATTTTGTTATAATAACAGAATCAAATACACTATAAAACTATCAAACTTTAAATTCTATTGAAGGGGGTTTTAGTATGTGAAAACTCAAGAGTCTCAATTTTTTTTCCCATAACACAGTACCCAGTAACAAACTTGTAGAACAGTAGAAGATGGGAAACACAAAGACATAAGACACCCTCATCTGGAATGGAATTGAGTGTTTGTATTTCAGTAACAAGAAATCCCACAAACTTCATGATGGCACAACACCAGATTTAACTGGCAAGTAGGTCTTAACTTCTGCCCAGCCCGTTCCCAAACAGGAAAGATCAAATATTCTCTTAGTAAGAAGCAGGGGAGAGAATAGGTGGAAGGTAGACTGAGACTTGCCTTTTCAATTATTCTTGCAAGAATCCAGTACCACATCTGGTGTGGAAATGTTTGGATCCCACTTATTGACGTATGACTGAATATTACTGTACTCATGAGAAAAAAATCACCTTCCCCTCTCCTGAACATATGTCATGGGTGAAGCAGAAACCAAGCTCCTGCCTTAACCCATGGCCTTCTAGGAGAACCATCTAAGGAAGTGGTGACGGCATCATTTTGGTGTGGTTGTACTGACTCTTTTGTCTGATATTAAGAAGTGACAGTCTTTTAGGTTTGGCATGATCGTTTGAAGTTGGCAGCCACTGGTCAAGGTGGTGGGACAATCAGGACAGGCTAGATTATGCTGTGAAAACAAAGCGTCCCCAAACCTCAGTGGTTTTAAGCAACCAAGGTTTATTTCTTTCTCACATGGCACAGAGCGTCAGTTAGGGCTGTGCTTCCGCACCGTCGCCGTCATCACTTTGAAGAGGAGGCCGACAGGCCGTTGTCATGGGAGAGGGAAGAAAGAGAACGTGGTGAATCAGGCGTTGGCTCTCAACGTTTCCACCCCAGGGGGTCTCACATCATTTCCTTATGTTCCACTGGCTAAGGCAAGTGCCACCATCAAACCTGACTTCAAGGTGGCAGGAAAGTGAAATCTTCCTGCAGAAAGGGGAACGCGATCATGATAAATAGTCATGTAGTCTACCATAGTTAAATGGAAGTTTGGAATCCTGACTCCTGGGCTTGATTTGTGAAAGCACAATCATGTACACATATACACATCGCATACACACAAACATGCAGTGTGTGCATGTGTGTGTAAATCCAAGTCTGGAAATAATTCACTCTCATTCCCATGGTCCAGTGAGCAATTTTGATACTGTGTATTTTTCTTTTTGTATACCCATATTTAAATTTTTTTCTACAGTGAAACTTTATTGTTGTTTCAAGACTTTATAAAATTTATTTTGTTGTCGTTTTAAAACGACTAGTGAAGTAGTCAAACCCAGAGTCTGAGCTCTGGTTCGGTTATCCCCATAACTGAAACAGATGGGCCATCTGGTCGACTGGGATACCGTCACCTGTATGAATTGAATCAGCTTCTCACACGATCAGTCGTCTTTGAACTAGAGGCCCTTCCCACACAGGGTTAGAGGTGGTTCTGTGAGCTCGGTTTCAACCAGGTCTCTTAACACAATTTAAGCTATGTGCTCTGGGGAGCTGCTACTAATGGATACTCAGGCTTCCATATTCTCATAACACACTGAACAAGCAAGCAGGTGTAATGAGGAGGAGTAAATAGGACAACTGTTAAGTGTTCTCTGGAGAAAAATGCTCATGTGAATGGAAAGTGGCCACCACACTACTCACTCTCACTGCGATCTTTAGACTACAGTCTCAGGGTCTTTCTTGGACCATGCTAACTGGCATGAAGTTTGGAAATGCAATTTACATTAACTCCCTTTTACTTATCTTTCGATGACAAACTGGGCTCCTGACAAATCTTCTGCCATGTGATGTGCTGTATGCTAGTCGACTGGCTGGGGTTAGAGCTCTCTAGTAAAGAAGTTATGTTTATTACTGGAACTCAATTCAGGCTCATTTTCATAATGATATTTTATGATGATACAGCTGTAGAAAAAAAGTTCTGTGGCAGTTAGGGGACGTCTAGGAAGTGCTTGAGATGTGATATGTTTTTACCTTGCTACCTTATAGTTATATAGCATATGCACAGTACAAAAATAAAAAATAAATTAAAACTGATGAGAAACAGAATTAGGCAAAACGAGGCAAAAGGAAAATAAGTAAAAATGTCAGATGGAGCCAATATAAGGCTGGTCTCCCACACACCTGCCTTGAAGTTCTGCAAACCCGCTAAGCTGGCCTTTGGGCTGCAGGTATTTGGGTACCAATGGGAGAAGAAGAACAAACCCATTTCATAACACACAGTGAACCAAGCATTAAAACAACAGCAAAACCAGAAGCATTTAGAAGTCGAAGTACTTCTGGCAGAGAAACACTAGGAATTATCCCTCTTGGGTTATCTTAGACACCTAGTTCATGTGATGGTCACAAACATGAGCCCAGGAGCCGAGCGGCTTCGGTTTGAATCCATCTTCTGAAATCTACTTGCTGTGTTATTGCGGGCCAGGCTAGTCAGACTCCTTCAGGCACTTGTCCTCATCCCTAATTGAGAACGACAGCGCTAACCTCACAGGATTGCTTTCACGATTACTTTGGATAGTCCGTGAAGGGAGTTACAGCCTTGTGCCTGTTCATCAGAGTAGCTAAAACTTAGGGAGTTTATTTTTAAAGCAAGGAAAAACGTTCACAATGATTTTCACTAGCCAAAATAACATGATGCAAAGTGCACGGATGCAAAGTGAAAGAGTATCAGGAAGGCTTCCGGGTCAGTGACTGAAGTTCTGTTGAGCAGCAGGAGGCTGGGCAACACCACAAGGACTGGGGGAGAAGTTCTGGGGGATATAAACCAGGAGTACATTTGGGAAGAGCTGGAGCAGCGTTTCTCTGAGTATGCTACATCAAGTTTTGCATAACATGGTTCCTTGTCCAATAGGTTGGGAAAGTTCTAGGTTAATAAACTGAAGAGATTTTCTTTATTTCATGAATTCTGAGATATTTTTGTATACTGTTGTGTATTCTGAATCAATGGCAGGGAGTATAATATGCAGTATTTGCCAAACCTGGTTGACCAAAACATTCTTTCTTCCCTGGACATCTTGTGGATTTATGTCTCAAAAGCGCACACTTAGGAAAGCGTTGATTGAGGGAGGTGAGAGAATCACACTTCCTCCAGGCAACAGGTCATAAATATCATTTCAGGCAACTCAGTTTTTGAGTTTGGATTGAGGCTTTGAGCACAGCTATGGTCTGGCTCCAGTTTAAAATGTCATTTCTCAGCCTAGGTGGAAGACATGACTGGCATTCTTCTGTAAATATTGGAGAAACTGAGGAAGATACGTCATTGAGTAATCTGTATCATTTTAAACCAATAGACTAGTTTTGGTTAGGTTTGTAAATCACTTTTTAATTTTCCCAGCATTTTCTGGGATTTTGATGGAGTCTTTCTTATGAAACTTTGAGACACCATTACTGCTCCTCAATGTTCCATGTTCCTGATTATCCATCTATACATGTTTATGAATGAATGCAAGTTAATTGTTAAAAAAAATCCCAAATTTTAGAAGTATAGAAAAGGAAAAGGGTTAAAAAAAAAAAAGGAAAATTTTCTTTTTGTTGGGCCTTATAATTTTTCTGTTCATTCCCTTCACTGAATGAGAATATAAACATGTAATTTAGAAAAAACCAGAATCGGATGGTATATACCTTGCTATACTTGGCTTTTGTAACTGAAAATGTTTCCTGTAGATCTTTTTGTCTTTGTCTCTTTCTTTCTTTTGATCATAGACAAAAGGGGGACCAGTGGGAATATAAAACATGATTTCATAAAGAGAAGTTTGCATAGAGAGGTACGAATTGAATAAAATTCTAAGTTGAGGGCTTTTGGGATTTTTATAGGAATTGAGAGTCACTGATAATTCCTAGGCTGGCAAAACGCAGCAAGCAGCAGAGTTTTAGATCAGTTCTGGCAGTGAGGGGCGTGATGAAATAGCGTCCAGTATGATGCCTGTTCATCCTTTTATGCACTGAGGGTCATAATTTAAAATAAATAAACACAGTCCTAAATTGTAGAACGATGGCCATCAAAATCATTCTTAAGATTTGTTTGTTTCTTGTCTGTGAGAATGCTCTCAGTTTTTAAAGACATCGCAAGGTTACAAACTTCCATGCTCTCTGGAAGTTAGCTAACATGTCTGTCTTCTCTACAAGGCAGAGTTCAGCCTGGGGAGGCTTCTGGGAAGCAGCTTACCTCTTCCTGAACCAGTGAGTCCCCTGAGGTGTCCAGGATGTTTACAGACACCTTCTGAGTTCATGCTTTGGGGCAGTAATACACTTAAATTTTGCCTGGTTATTTCACGTGGTCCGAACATCAGGAGGTTTTGTCCTCCCGGATGCTGTTTGTGGCCAATCACATTTTCCGCTTCTCCAGCGTCTCTGCCTAGCCCCACGGCCTGTCATCCCTGATGAACATCAAGGAAGGTGATGCCTTGTGTGCCGCTTGTCATGTTTGGAGAGGTGCATGATGCTCTGCAGTTACCGCTAACTACGGAAACGGACGCCTTCGGTGCACACCGGCTAATTGGTGTCAGATCACATCACCTCACATTGCGGAGACAGGCACAAATCAGAGCGGCATGGAGTCGTCCCTGTCTCTGCCCCACCAGGCCCAGCTGGTATTTCAAAGTTGCCACAGTTTAGCATTGAGGAACCCTCCCCCCCCCCCACCCAACTTCAGAACCCAAACAAATTTTGCTTTACGTTCCCTCAATCTTCGGGTCAAACAAATTTTAGGGACTCAAGCAACTGAGCCCATATAATTATTGCAGATGCCTTCCTCTCTTTTCGGTAGTCAACTCTGGGAGGAATTGTGCTGAATGTAGAATTTAGAACTAAGGTTAATTATGGCAGAGGAACAGCTTCGCTCCCACTGAGTCCTATTCCACTGGCGTTTTTTGTTAGAAGCCTTAATCCTCATGCACTCAAACTACTTGTGACTTAAACTTACAAGAAAAGAGAATAAATGAGTCACTTTGAAAGCAACCTCTTCATTTCAGAGATCCCTTTACAGAGCCCTGTGAAATTTCTGCTTCAAACTCTTAGAAAATGTGATTTCTTATTGAAAGGAATGAAAAAGCATAGAGACGGTGGTCTCCAAGAGACGCATGAGTTTCACTCCAACTCACAGAGCATCCCAGGTGCCTGTACTTTGCTGCTTTTTCTGCCAGGAACACACCCTCCAGCTTTCTTTTTTCTCCTTCTCATGATGCATGTCGAAATTTGAAAGTTCCCCTCACCATCTCCACCCTGTCTAATGCCCCTGTCTTATTCTCTACCACAGCAAAGGATATGAACAAAACAGAATTTTGTTTTGTTACTTTATACATGTGTCCCAGTCTTTAATTACTTTTGTTCACTAATCGTTCTAATTACATATTATCTGTTTCCTCCACTGAAATGCATCTCCCTAAAGGGAAAGGGAATTTGCCTATATTGTTCACTGCTGATTTATCAGGGCCACGTCTATGGTAGGTGCTGAATTACTATTTAAGTAAAGGGGAAGAAAGGAGCAAAGGAAGGAAGGACAAGAGGGTAAAAGGAGGAAGAGAGAGAGGAAGGAAAGAAAGAAGGGAGATAGGGAGGAGGTAGGAAGGAAGAGAAATTAACATTAGCACATCCGTTTTTGCTTTAGTGCCTGGTGTGTAAGTCAAAGTTCTCCAGAGAAACAGAACCAACAAGATATATATAAAATTCTTGAGGTTTATCATAGGACTTGGCTCACCTGATGATAGAGGCTGAGAAGCCCCACAGTACATCGTGTGAGCTGGAGATCCAGAAATACCAGTAGTGTAATTTAGTACAAGTCCAAAGGCTTGAGACCAGGGAAGCTGATGTTAAGTCCCAGTCCAAATCTGAAGGTCCGAGAACCCGGAGTGCTGATGCCTGAGGGCAGAAGAAGATGGATGTCCCAGCCGAAGCAAAAAGAGCCAATTTGCCCTTCCTCTGCCTTTTTATTGTCTTCAGTCCCTCAGCCACTTGGATGGTGCACCCCTACTGGTGATGTTCATCTTCTTTACTCAGTCTACTGATCCATATGCTAATCTCGTCCTAAAACACCCTCTCAGACACACCTCGAAAAAAATGCTTTACCATCTCCCTGGGCATCCCTTACTCCAGGCAAGTCGACACATCCAATTAGCCATCATAGCTGGTGTGAATGGAATCTCAGGACCAATCTACCTCTGATACGGGCAGGCCCTCTGCTGTCACTGGCCTGAGTACTCTGCCTTAATCTGGTTTTGGGTGATGGGGTCAGCTGCAACTGTTCATGCTGTTTGGCTTATGAGTGGAAAATGGCCACATTTCCTTTTCATTGTTCACGCATGTGTCATACCTTATACATAAAAAGAAAAAAAAAGTAGCTATGGGACCCAGGGACGAAGCATACAAAAAAGAATGTCTTGACAGCCAGTGTTGTGTATGTTGAGGGTGGAGGAGGGGGGCAGAAGAAAAAAGCAGAAAAAAATTCTGCTCTTCCCTAGCAGCGGATTCTGGCTTACGTTCCAATTTCACCGTTGACGCCCAGCTTGCCTCGTGGCCTCCTGTGTCAGGTTAGCTGCCAGTTTTAAACACCAGCTTAATTAATTTAGTCAGAGATTTACAAGAAGAAAAATGAAAGAGAACTAAGCCAAGTGCTTAACTTTAATTCAAAACGAATCACCTGATTTCTTTTAAGGAAAATCTCCTTAAGCTTCACAGAAGCATTGGCAGCTTTTTGCGAAGATACATCTTAATACGTGGTTATTTCCATGTGACTTTAAGAAGATGCAATTCCTTCAGTGAGAACCTAAAAAGCTTGCGTAAGACTTTCTGTTTTGTTTTGTTTCTTAACTGCTTTGGAGATAGGAATTCAGTGCTATTTGGAAATATGAAAATCCCCTGCTCTGAAAAAGTATTGCTTTAAAGATGATGCAGAATATAATGGATTCTGTGTTTGAGATGCTGGAATGCATTCAGATTCAAACCTGTCAAGGCAACTCAAAGGGATGGTCGGACTGACCCAGTTTCCTCTAACATGCCCTGGACATACTTTGCTATGTGTGGCCCACAAGACTCGCTTGAGAAACTTGTCAAGCTATAGGTCATCCCACTCCAGGGAATCTGATCTAGTATGTAAGGAAGGAAACCCAGCCAGGAACTTTTACTTTTCAATATGCTGAATCATCAGGATTTGATGTATTTTTAGAAACACTGCTCTGGGGGATTAAAAAAAAAACTCAATATGATATCATCTTTATCATGTATAAATTAACTGTATTACTGAAAGTGCCTTCTAAACAGTCCCCAATCAGGTACCTTCTTGTCACCAGTTGGATCTTACCCATCTTCTGCTTACAGCCCTTAATGATTCCCTGAATCCTTCAAGATCCCTTTCAAATGTCTTTGCTCAGCATTCAAGACTCTTCACGATGCACAGCAGTGCTTTGTAAAGAAAGTTTGTTAAACATGTAGATTGCTGGGCCCCCCTGAATCAGACTTCCTGGACCTAAGCCAGGAATCTCTTCCTTAGTCAGTTTCCTAGGTGATTTTGATGTAGACCAAAATTTAAGACCTTCTATTTGAGATTTTCTCTGGCCTGTTTTATACCACTGGTTAAATACATGTTCTGCAGCAACCACACAAACCTACTTGAAATTTCTTCAGTATCTCAGACTGTCTCCAGTCTTCGGGGATGTACCAGAATATCTTTCACTCTTCATGCAGCTCACAAACTTAGTGAGGCCCACATCCTCCAGGAAGCCTCTCCTGCTTCCCCAACCTGAAACCCACGCATCTCTCCTGGTTCTCTTAGCATCCTCTAAATGTCAGCAGCTAAAACTTATCCTGCTGGGTGGACATTGTCAATTTCCTAAGAATTCCTTGAGATCTGGAATCATATGTCATTTTGCACACTCTGTATCATCAGTGATCAACACAGAGCTTATACGCATATATAAGTGTTTGATCTAGTAGCTGTTTAATGAATGAATTAGAATGAGAATGCAGAACAGTAGACAAATAGCTGTACATAGAAAGATGAGCTTTTATACATAAAACCTCAGAGTATTCTTGATTGGAAATTTTTTTTTAATAGGATGGAGTTGATTGGAGATCATTGCTTGAAGGGGGTGCATCTTGAGCCTGGCCTTGACCAAAAAATATAATGAGAAGAAAGTAACCAGTTGATATAATCAATGGGAGGAAGGTTGAAGGGCATACCATGTGGATACCCCAAGAACAGCTAAATATAAATGAAGTGGAGAGGTTAGAATGTGGACCAGAGAGTCAGAGGTCTAGAGGAAGACTTTATTTAGACTGTGGGCGCTGAAGATGCTGGTTTGCCTAGAGGTCTTAGTTTTAGCTCTGAGAATGTCATCTGAAGATTAGCCTTATCTGTGCAGCCTTCGCTCACATGGTACTTCACATGAACTGTATGATTCCTGAGCAGAAATCAGTGACAATGATCTATTATCCTATAAATCTTTCCTTTTCTTCTTGCTCACCTTGAGGTACCTCAGCCCCATGATTTACAGCCTACTTTTTTGGTAGAATATCAGGGAAAGATGTCAGTCTATAAGGATTTTGGCTTGCTTCTGTAAAGAAAGCAAATCTCTTGATCTAGAAGGATGAGAAGAGGATTGAGAGAGAGAAGGAGAAGGGAATAGGAGAGGCAGGGATAAACAGTGAGGGAAAGAAAGGTTTAACAGACTCTTGCATTATTTATTTCAAGCATGTTTATTTCTGAAAGAAAATTAAATTAGAGGTTCATGTCTTTTACTTTTCATTGAGAACTGGAAACTTTGAGATGACAAGCTTTGAGATGAAAAGAAGAGCTTTCAATGAAAGAGAAATATATAATACAGGTGGTCAGAGGATTAACAACTAAATCCATAATATGAAGGTAGATTGCTTCACATGTTTCCAGTTTTTTTTTAATTGAAGCATGGTCAGTTTACAATGTTGTGTCAGTTGCTGGTGTACAGCATAATGTTTCAGTAATACATGGACATACATATATTCATTTTCATATTTGTCTTCATTATAGGTTACTACAAGATACTAAATATAGTTCCTTGTGCTGTACAGTAGAAACTTTTGTTTATCTATTTTATATAGAGTAGTTAGTATCTACAAATCTCAGACTCCCAATTTATCTCTTCCCTTCCCCTCCCCACCGATAACCAAAGCTTTTTTTTTTAATGTCCGTGAGTCTGTTTCTGTTTTGTAAAAAGTTCATTTGTCTTTTTTTTTTTTAGACTCCACATGTAAGTGATATAATATGGTATTTTTCTTTCTCTTTCTGGATTACTTCACTTAGTATTGACATTCTCCAGTTCCACCCATGTTGCTGCAAATAGCATTATTTTAGTCTTTTTTATGGCTGAATACTATTCCATTGTATAAATATACAACAGTTTCTTTATCCAGTCATCTGTTGATGGACATTTAGGTTGTTTCCATGCCTTGGCTATTGTAAATAGTGCTGCTATGAACACTGGGGTGCAGGTGTCTTTTCCAGTTTCTTTTGTAAATCACTGGTGCCATTCTGCATCATTGGCCATGAGCCTACTTAAACTTGTGGCAGCCCCTTGAATTCTTCATATCATTGTCCTGTCGTGTCTGCAGGAACTCTTGGCCAAGATTTCTCACTCAAAGCTCTTTGTCAGAACCAGGATTAAAACCACTTTCAGATCACACCATTTCAGCTGGCACTGATTTTTGGACCTAGCCTTACTTTGAGATTAGGCCTTAGTTTTAGACTAGGTCTAGTGAAATAGAGATTTTCAAGGGTCAAAAATATTAAGTTTCATAATAATAAGAAGATGAAGGGGAAAAAATGAGATATCAGCTATCTTAAGCAAATGATCCTTGAAATTCTGAAATGTTGAAAGACCAGCTGGCTTGGAGACTTACAATAAATGATGGGTTAATATTCCTTCTCCTTCTAGATCTTGATTCTATTCTGTCATTCCTCCAATCATCCAGATAAGAAAACTTGAAATCAATGTAAACATTTTGTTAGCCTATCCGGTTTGTCACTCAGTTTTTTCCCTGAGAGCTCCCCAACAGCGCTTCAATTCAGATCTCCTCCCTACTGTTGCTCCCCTTCCTTTTAGACTTTCATTGAGCTCAGTGCAGATGCCTCATGATATTTCTCCATGCCCTCCATCCCCTACCTTCATGTTCATTCTTCCCATTGTTCCTAGACTTGTATTCATTAATACATAAGTATGATTACATCATAGCTTTTAGTGGTTCCCTATATCTTGCCATTTTTAGGGTCTTGAATTTTAGTCTTGAGGATCTAGCCCTTGGACCTACTCAGCCTCGAATTTCTCTCTCTTCCCTCTCATGCATCTTCCTCTTTATTTCCAGGACTCCTTACAGATCCTGGACTGTGGCAGGCTCTCTGGTCTGCAATATTTTCCTTATGCTGTTACAATTACTTGCAACATGCACATCAGTCTTCTTCATTTGGCCAACCCCGAAACATACTGCAAGATTTAGCTCCTCCAAGAGTCCTTTAGGTACACTCCCCCTGATTTGCTGTCGTCTAGAACCAAGAACACCCTGAGCATAAGGATATTCAGTAATTACCACATCAAATTTGAATTGTCTTTTGTCTACTTCCTTCATGAGCTACAAGTTCCTTATAGTCATCTTTCTCTTCTGTATGCCCAGTGTCTAATATAATGAGTAGTCCATTTGCAGTGAGTTACCTAAATCTTTTCTTTCAGACATCATATAGGCATCGTTTTATATGATTCTGGTGTGTCTGATCTTGTGCCCTTTAAATCTAGTGATGGACATGAGAGCAGACCAGGTTAATCAGTAGCCTCCCTGAGACTGTTATGAGGGAGCTTTGGGAAAGATGTTCTCCTCTTTTAGAGTCCAAAGATCTAAGGACATCCAAGCTGAACATCTGATGGCTATTTTCCCCTTCTGAATGGAGAAAATCATCTTTAATAAGACACTGAGGCCAACACTCCAAAAGAAAGAGTGTCTGCAGTCACAGGAAGAGAGAAAGAGAGAGAGAAGAAAAGATCATTTGACATTTGCAGCAATATGGATGTATCTGGAGATTGTCATTCTAAGTGAAGTAAGCCAGAAGGAGAAAAAAATACCATAAGATATCACTGATACGTGGAATCTAAAAGAAACAGAAAAGAAAAGAAAGACACTAATGAACTTATCTACAGAACAGAGACTGACTCAGACATAGTAAACAAACTTATGGTTACCAGGGGGAAAGAAGGTGGGAAGGATAAATTGGGAGTTCGAGATATGCAGATACTAACAGGTATATATAAAATAGATAAACAACAAATTTCTTCTGTATAGCACAGGAACTATATTCAATATCTCATAGTAGCCTACAATGAAAAAGAATATGAAAACAAATATATGTATGTATATGCATGGCTGAAACATTATGCTATACACTAGAAATTGACACATTATAACTGACTATACTTTAATTAAAAAAAAAAAAAGATCATTTGAGCCTTTTTTTCAAGACCCTGTATGCAGGTATACATGAGATTTTTCCATACCCTTACACTTTTCAATTTTGTGAGCAAATAAATACTTCCATTTTTGTAACTGGTAAACAAAATACATGAGATCTATTAATGCTTATAGAATGGATGAATTGAAGAAAACATCTTTTATAAGGTGAAAGGAGGGGAAAGGCAGAGAAGGGTAAGAAAGATGAGGGAATCAGAAGGCATATGGTAGTTAATTAGGATAGAATACTTACCTTACGATACCTTCTAATACAGGAAGAAAGAAAGATGGTTCATGCATGTATAACTTAGTGGCATATGGACTGAGGATTAATTGTTGAAAGGCCCCAGCATAATCTGAGTGGCATGAGGTTCCAGGCATAGATGTACTGCCTACAGACTGACAAGTCAATGATCCTTCTCAAAGGGAGGAAATTAAGATTTAACATCATAAAATGCATTTTGTTCGTTTATCTCATAGTTTCGTTTCTAGCACATCCCTCAATTAGGGTTAAATTTTTAGTATCTCTGTAGAAGTGTGTCCTGACAGATACATATTTAGAGTTGCATTTTTGGTCAAAGAAAAAGAAAATGATGAAACCCACCAGGACTGAGTTCAGAATATAGTGAACCTGGCTGGGTCCCATTTGTCATGGTGAGTGAAATGTCGTAAAAGGGGCACAGACATTACACTCAGAAGCTAACTTCAGCTCCTGACCCTCTGTGACTGCAAACAGCCAGAGGAAGGCCACAGCCAGAGTGAAGGGGGCAGCCTCAGACGTGGGAACTGTGTCCTCTGTCTGCCCTCCACACGACAATTCTGGGAACTCATATCCATTTCCTGACTCTGTCAGCTTATACTTTGCTCACACAGAGGACATACTTTTCCCCCTCTAACCAGGCCGATGACAGATAAGGAAAATGAGTTGGTTCTAGCAGATACTTACTCTGCGTGTGGAAGTCAGTTTCTGTCGTAAGACAAGGATGCAAAACATGCTTACAAATCACACGGGGGCACTAATTCTAACTGCGATTCATTTGGCTAAAGAGCTCGATACAAAACTACCAGAAATACACATCACTTCTACTAAGAACTCACCATGCCAACAGGGAGTATCTGCAGGGAGCAAAACAAATGGGTATTTCCAGAGGTAAATTGTCAATTAATTCACTTTTGAAGATCATACAATCTTCCATCATCAGCTTTTAAAACACAGTAAGGAATGTAAACATTCACTTACTAAAAAAGAAAAAGATAGTAAATATATTTTCCTAACATATGATCAGTTGAGGAAGAAGGGGGTTCTGAAAGAGAGAAATAATCTTGCAGTTTGTCAAAGTTTTAAGTGACAGAGGTAAGATAATATCCAATGTCTAATACTGGTCTAATATTGCCTGTTTCCTGGGGAGTCAGGGGGTGAGGGGAGCAGGCACGCAACCACTACTTCAACCAATAAAGTAAAAATAAATGAAATTTTAACATACAAAGTGGGCAAATAGTGTCAAAATTTATTTTCAGACATATTTTTACTTTTCCCTGGATTTAAAATTCATGACTATTTATTATTTTCATAATTTTAAGGGAGAAAAACAAAATGTTTTCCAATTTTCGAAAGTATACACAGTTGTGGAGATAAAGATCTTTTTTTATAGAGCAGTCATTGCACCTTTTAGAATTTTTAGGATCTTAGTACTAAAGACTCATTTCCTTACTCACATCCATCGGTATAAGTGGTTTCATACAGTGGGTCATCGCCCAGATAATAGAATTTTGAGAACTGCAATGCTGATATTTGGCTTGTAAAGTGAAGGCAGTGGTGGTGGTGTGGTGTGATGGTGAAGTCATCTACCATTGTCCAAGCAGCACCAACTCAGATCTTTTCAAATTCTTTCTATAATGACGTACAAACCATATTAATTTGCAGCTAGTGCTTCGTAAAATCTCTTTATTGGGCAGAAGTATGGTTAGTTCTCTGCTATCCTCTTTCAGGGAAATCAAGTTTGGAAATTTACTCCTAAGCTTAGAGGAAAAACTCTTGGAGATCTTACTTTTCAGTTTTTGGAAAGCCCAAGTCTTTCTTGGCAATGACTTGCCTTTAGTAAAGCTTTATTTATTCTAGAAAGTAACAAGGCCTCTGCATGAGATATTTTTATACTATCACAGTATGCATATTATTCCTTGTGCACTGGTCCCCTCCTATCTGCCTCCAAAATAAACACAAGGTCTGAACCCCACTGATCTTATAATCTGGTACTCCCCCATGTGAAAATATGTTTCTATTCTCTGTCTCATTAATGTGTAGAAGTCATCTCCAACCCTCCTGTCATTTCCTGCCCTGGAACATTCTTCCATCTCTCTGCCTGTCCAATTCCTATACCTATAATTTAGCCCTCCATTGATGACTTCCTGAACTGCCTAAATCAATGGTGACTGTTATCTCACATCATGAAAATATTTAGCATATAATTATTTCCTTATAATAATATGTTTCAGTGTCCCTAAATTTATCATCAAAAACTCAAAAGTGGGGGGCCAAGCCATGGAGAACTCCCATGTTTCCCAAAAAGTATGTGTTAGGCAAATACTAAAACAATCAGGAAGTGTTTAAAGGCTTTGTGTATATAATATGTGTGTGTGGGGTATGTGTGGGGGGAACTTAAATTCTCTCTGCCATTGACGTCACTGCAAAATTTGAGTGACAGCTGGAAGTACTGCAGAAAACACTTGCCAGGAGTAAGAGCTGAATTATAGTACTTTGTGGGAATAGTTATGAGGCAAAGGATAATCATTAGAAATCACTGCAATGTGTAATTTGTGTGTGTGTGTACACATAAGGGTACATTGTCTAGCACTGCAGGTAGTTCACATTGTGCCTTTGTTCCATGGGTTTGTATATTTTGCTCTACTGTAGGAAACTTGGAGGACAAAATGTTACCACTGATTTGCTAATATTATTTTGATTTATGTTGCAGTACATAGAACAACCTTCAGAGTGTTGAAAAAAGTCATCTTTGTACAACAGATGTTTTTAATAACAAGAGGTGCTCAAGTTTAAATGGCCAGAGCCATACTCTGAAGGCAACGCCTTATCGATGGTGTATCTCTGATGTGCACAGAACCTCTCCCCCACCACATAAATGGCCACTTACTGTGTTCAAGAATTCTTTTTAGTTCATGGTCACTTCAGTCCAAGGAGGGGCTGTGTGGCTGGGTTACCCTTCAAAAGTGCCTATTTGTAATTTTAAGATGTTGTTGTCTGAATGAATAATCACAATAAATATGCCTTAATAATTAATTTTCAGCTACTTAATGTAAAATGATGCCATTAAAACTAAATTAAATGTCTATCCCCAGATCTTAATGGAGCTTATTACCCCCCTAATGCAAAAATCCCCTTTCAATTAGAACTCTTTACAGCAGTAAATGTAATAATAATTACACCAACCCACTTACAATTTTCTCCTATCATCCTGAACATTTCTCTCATCTTGGCACTGTAGGAAATCTTTGTGTTGGCAGGATATTAGTGAAGTGTGTTGTAGTTAACACTAATTAATTCATGTTGGTTTCTTCACAATCTAATGAAACAAAATTAAACCTGTACTTTGTTCATTTGGTTCATAGTTTCCAAATGAGACACCTAATGGAGACTTTGTAAAGGGCATTAAACTCTGCATAGTTAGTCTCTTTGTGGTTTCTTTAAGCTTTCCAAGAGAAAACCCTGAATACCATGCCAATAATAGTGATAGTGTTTATATTAAAAAACTGGAATGAATTGCCATAGGGTGACTGAAGATTTTTCAAACCAGTTTCTAGCTGTGAATTTATAACGAGGCAGCAACTTCTCCTTAGAACTGACATTTAAGGAATGGAATTAAAGAGCTAAAATTGTTCAAGGCTTCCTTCCTTATATAACATAGGAAAGCTTAGATCTATACTGCCAAAATCATTTTGAAAATGAAATAATTATTCAGGTAAATAGATTTTTTTGCTTTTATTATGAAAAGCTACCAAATTAATATCCATTTGGACATGATGATGGTGAAATTTTCCATTTTTATTTGCTTGATTTTAAAATTTTTATTTGGTTAAGGAAGAACTTCCTTGAAAACAGCAATAGGTAAGTTGGTTATAATTTCAGAGATTTATATACATATTATATCCTGCAAAATACGGTCAAAGGACAACTTAAAGAAGATGTTTTTTCCTGGTTGATTTTCACCAAGCATAATTATATATATACTTTGGAAACGACTCTGTAATATTTGCCAAGTCACTTTCTGGCTATGCTCTTTTTCTGACTTTTCTCTTTAAAAATGATCATGTTGATCCAACTGATCTCTCAAGACTAAAATTAAAAATTATATGATTCAAAATGCAGTCAAATGATAAGCCACTAAACAAGCAGCCAAAAATTTATTCAGAGGAAAAATCATAGTCCTATAATTTTAGTACTTGTTACTAAAAAGAACAATAATTGCTAGTACTTATATATCATTTATTATGCACTGATACAAAGTTTCTGATACTATAGACAGAAACTCCTTTAGAAAAGGTGACTATAGCTACCTTCTTGCCTAAACCAAAGGCCAAAGCACCATGCCCAGACAGCGAATCAAGAAGAAAGAAAGGTAAAGATGAACTCACATCTGAGATGATGGGAAATGCCAGACCTAAGACAATATTGCAGATTTTGAGGCTCTGACCCTGGAAAAGTGCCCCCCAAATTATACAAGATAGTTTCTGCCATCAAAAGGCTTTATAATGTAACAGGAAGAGTGTATAAACATTGATCATTTTCTAGGAATGAAGATGTGTAATAATCATACTGTGTAGAGAGTTTCAAATATTACTTGCCTATTGCCTATCACCTATCTGAATTCTCTGTGAGGACCCTATCTTGTCCAGTGTGATGACATTACCTCCTTCCCATAACTGAAATAGGACATCATAAAGTTACTTTTACTTCCTCTCTTTCCTTAGTCTCTCACATCCCATCACTCACCAAGAGCTTTTGTTTGTACAGAAACTTTTAACTTTTCAAATCATTTTTATGACAACTTCTACCCTGTTTTGGTCTCAAAATTTTCCTGCTATATAGGAGGTCAATACTTGTATTGTTATTTATAAAAGATTCTAAAACATATAATACATATGTGATTTGTATCATGTCACGTGATAGCGTCAGATAAGAATTTTGGATTCAGGCTGCAAACTTTTCATTCATGGCCTGACCAGATTTTTATGCATCTCATTTCTCCCATCTGCCAACCTACAATTCCTAGTTTTCCCAGGACACTATTGAGAACTTCAGGCACCCGAAGTGCAGGAAAATTATAAGGCTATAAGTAATTCAAAACAAAAACAAAACTAAGCCATAAAGTTAGCTGAAAGAAGGCCAGTATAGACCTAAGCTTCTCCAGGACAATTTTGATGCTTAAAAATATTAAATGTCATATTGTTTTTATTCTTCACTCATTTATTTGTTACTTCTATTTTACTGATGCTGTAAGTACAGGCTTCATCTTCCTATCAATTAGCCTATTAGTCTTACCAACACAGTATGTACTGTCCCTTTGGACTTGGAGAAAGAGTGATATATATTATATATATAACGCATATATAAGTATATAATTATTTTATATATTTAATGTGTATGTGTAAGAAGTTTCCACACATGTGAACACCTCTCTGTCTTCACACTTTCTGTCTGTCTTTCTCTCTTTGACTCTCCCTCCTTCTCACACACAGGCACAAAAGCAGCATGCCATTTACCCGGTATATCTTATCAAATTCTCAGATGGCATTTTCAAAGCCAGAGAGCTCCTTTATCATTACTTGTCATATATGTTAAGAAAGAACCTTAAATCCCTAGAGAAAGAAGCCTTAGGCAGCTGGACTTTCCTAAACAGAAAAGCTCTCTTGGAGGCTACTCCAATTCAATATTTATAAAGCATACTCTAGAGGACTTTAATTTTCATGTAAAGATAGAAAATGTTTGGAGATTCTGATCTCAGTTTCTTCATCAAGTAATTGCTGTTAATTTCCAAAATTCAGCATCTCTTCACTGAATGCTCTGGGTGTCCAGCACTGCACTAAGCAGGTGTATAGATGGATGAGACAGTCAAAGGCTCTCTTACTTGCTCAAAAGGATTACAGCATGGTCATGGAAACTAGATTTTAACAAAATGAAAACAACAGTATAAAGCAATGATAAATAAAAAATGGTAATCAAATAGCAAATTTTAATTATTTAGACTATTTTAGTGGTATCAGTTCGAAGGAAGAAGATGCTAATGATTATAGCTAGCAATCAAGGAAGCCCTCCAGAAGGACTTTTGCAAAGGCAGCCTTGCTCTCTCTTGTCCCTGCACAGCATATTGACATTGAAATCAACCAGACATTTTTAGTTATCTGTTTGTTCAAGTTACTGTGCACACCCGATTTGGCCACCATCATTACAAAGTCGGTATTACCTAGCTAAATAAGGAAAACACAGATAGCAAAGTATACTCCCAACCTGTACATATAAGGTCTCCAGGCCAGGCGATGTTCCTTGAACACTCAGACTGCATGATTTTCATAACCAGCAAAGGTCCTCATGTATGGCCAGCAGAGGTGCCTGCTTCCCTGGTAGAGAACCAACTTCTCAGCCACTGCTCAGAACTTCATTTATTTGCTGGAGCAGAAGAAGTGAGGAAGACCAGGCCGGCTACACCTTGTACAGTGGATTTAGTCTCTACCAATGTCTGTGGCAGCCTGATGGTCTGAGCTGATGCTGGAATAGGAGTCTGGGAAACCCACTACACAGAGAAACTAATACTAGATTCCATTTTCCCAGTGGCACTGACTTCACCTGTCTATGGAACTCATTTCAGGTGATGAAATAGGAAGTGGCATGGACAGTCTGGCTGTCTTCAAATAGATGTAAAGTTATTCTGTGGAACCAAAGCAAAAGAGTAGAGGGTTGAAGTGGTGGTCAAATCCTCTAGGACCTGCACTCCTAGCTGCCCAATAGCTATGGTTTTCACTGTGTTGTTACTCTAACCAGATGGACAGCTTAGCACCTGAGAACTTACCAGAAATACAGAAGCTTAGATCCTACCCCACCTCTACTGAAACAGAATCTGCATTTAACAAAATCCTCAAGGGAGTTGTATGTGTGCTGAGGTTTCAGAAGTCCTACAATAATGAACATCTAAACCATGCTGTAAAAATATGGTCTCTAGGCCGGGTGAGGCTCCTGGAACCTTTGGGCTGGATGGTTTTCAATACCCATAAAGATCCTCATGCATGGCCAGCATGGACTTACTATCTAGTGGGGACTGCAAACAGGAGAATGGCTTAAAAGAATGGTCATAATAATGGCCAGGATTTACTGAGCAAAGATGAACTATTAGGCATTTTCCTAAGTGTTGAATTTATGTTCACTGTGTTACATTTAGCCCTTATTATGAGCTGATGGCATAGTACTAATAACCTCATTTTACAGGTGAGAAACTGAGGCACAGCAATTTTATTTTAGCCGAAGTCACAGTTAGTAGTCAATGATGATGTTGAGATTTAAGCTGAGGTTTATAGGGTACCAGAGCCATCCCCTTGACTACAACATTCTACTGACAATGTCTAAGAGAAGGAAGTCAGCTATTACGTGAGAACATGGGGGGACAAATGACTCAAGCTTTCCAGAGAGGTAATAAGTGAGCTGAGATATAAGAATAAGGAGGAATTAGGCAAGTCAGTGCTGTGCATTCAACAGGATGAGGCTTTCTAGTGACTCAGGTTGACCAGTTGCATAGTGTGTCCCTTAGCTGAACAAGTGTCCTTTCTCTTTCAACTTCTCTTTGCTCCTCTTTGCTTGCTCTGCATTTGTGACCAAGACTGCCCTTCTCTGGATCTGTTCCCTTTTTCTTCTGTCTCTTCAGGGATGCTTGTTCTCACCATTAGGGTGATGATTTAAATCTCTTAGACACGTTCAGTGTCCATCTGTGAGTTTTTAATTTTACCCCTGCAATATTTCATGCCTTTGAATAGAAGAACTCTTTTAACTTAAATGTTTGTCCAACAAGGCACGTCTCTAGACGATGATCAATGAAATGTACTCTCGTCCTCTCAGATTAACATACTTTCCTTCTGAAATATGCCCTTTCTAGAGTAATCAATAGCTTGTTAAAAAGGAATAAACACGTTTTGTGTTAGCACTCTCTGAAGGAGGCCCTCAGAGGGAGGCAAGTGAGAAAGAGAGCTGTTTGCTGGAATCAGAGCCTGGGTCACATTGGCTCAGAGCCCCATCCTTTATACCCCGGCCTTCCTTTTAACAGTCCTGACTGACTTGCCTCAGCCACTTCCAGTTATTTTGAATCCAGTCTTGCCTGAGGAATGAGTGATTCCTGCAGGCATGTTAGAATTGTCCTCAAAATGATTCAGTTCACATGGAAAGGCCTCATCTCTCTCAGTGTACCTTATCTCCCAGCATCGGAGGGTCTCTAAAAGATGCTAGCCCAATCCCTCTCAGCCTCTTTCAGTATGTTACATCGGGTGTAAGTTCCTTCAGAACTTGAGAAGAGAGTATGCAGAACATGTAACACACTTGGTGTCATGCTGGTAGCTAATAAATACTCAGAGCAGGAAAGCTTTTCCTCATCTCACACAGTCCAATAAAATAGTCAGCACTTAGTCATCAGTGCCAGCACCTAAAAGAACAAACCATCTCCAAGGGGGTTCTCTTTGAATTTTGACTGCAATCTGTGATTCTATTTTGCTGTCATTGATGTTGGTTCACCTTCTGAATAAAGTTTACTTTCTTAGAACATAGGCCCATATCCAGGCTCCAAATCCTAATCAGAATGGGAAACTGCCCTGGCAATAAAGATTGGTAAATTGCTTCATGCCAGTGGGGACCTAATTAGTCAGTAAATATTCATAAGACAACTGATTATCAAATTATAAATACATATAAGAGGGAGAGCTCTCATTTACAACATAATCCAGATTTATTTTTAAAAGTTGAAAATAAAAATAAAGCCAGACAAAGAACCAGAGTAAAATACAGACCAGTATTTATCTGATTTCTGGGTGGGGAAGGTTTTTGCAATCATGTATGCTAAGGGGATGTGTTTGAAAGTAGGGTTCCAGAATAAGTGTTCTTGTGGGAAGGGTATAGCTCAGTGGCAGAGTGTATGCTTAGCATGCTTGAGACCCTGGGTTCAACCCCTAGTACCTCTATTAAACAAACAAACATACAAACCTAATTACCTTCCTGCCCCCCAAACAAGAATTTAAAAAAAAAAAAAAAAAGAATAGTGTTCTGGCCTCAGATAGACCTTGTTCAGAAAGCCTGATCTACCTCTTACTGACCATACAACATTTGGATTAATTGTTTAATCCTTCTAAATCTTAGTCTTCAAATTGGTAAGGTGGGTACAATAATAGTACTTAATCCACGTAGTTCTTAAAATTAAAAAAAGGTAAATCATGTAAACATTTTGGTACATTGTCCCACATATGGTAAATACAAATAAATACCTCTATCTCATCTCACTTCATAAAATGATTTCATGTCAGTATATCTAAAATTGCTAAGAATAAAATTTAAAAGCAAATGCCAGCTAGGGAAAAACCACAGTCTACATGCTAGGCAAAGGGTTAATATCCTTAACCTCCAATCTCATACAAACAAGCAAGAGAAATATACTCTGATTAAAAATGAGCACCAGCCATTACAGTCAATTCATAAATAAATAACAAACCAAAACCTGCATATAATGGCCAATGATTATATGTAAATATAGTCAGCCTTACAGGTAATAAGAAAATACGAAGTATAAAACAATATTTTCACCCATAAATTTGAAGAAAGTCCTATTTGAGGGTATAAGGAAGTGAGCATCCCTGCAGGATGTGGAAAGGACTATAGAGTATACACTTTCCCAGGGTAATTTGCCAAGACATGTTAAAATCCTTAAAAGTATTTATACCCTTTAACCCTGCAGTACCTCAGCTAGGAATTAATCATAAAGAAGTCATCAGAGATGTGTCCAAACGCTTAAGATGTTTATCTAAGCACTGTTCTCAACTACAAAAATGTTGAAACAACCTAAATGTTCAATGATAGAGGACCAGTCAATAAGTCATATTATATCTTATATCCCATCAATAAGTTATAATTGTACGAAAGAAAGAATTTCATAAATAATTTTAGTAGAATAGAAAAATATTTATAATGCTTAGTCATACTTTTCCAAAAGGTTATAAAACAGTGCATAAAACATAATACTATTACTTAAAGATAAAAGAAGTGTATGTCACATCTTACCAATTTATTTTTAAAAAATGAAGTACACAAATATATTTGTAGTAATGTAGTAAAATTACAGATCAGTTTTCAAAGAATCTGCCTTACATCTTTTTTATTTTATGCTTTATATTTTTATACTGTCCAAATTTTACTTAATAGTCTTTTTAATCAAAATATAAGGTTGATAAGATCTAAAATTATAGTATAATCATTTTGCCCCAGAGAAACGTCATGCAGATAAGAAAGAAAAATGATTGTGAATAATTTTATGGCGAGAAAACCTTTACCTGGAATGAAATTTAGTGATATTGACCTTGTCAAATACCAATATCCTGTTTGAGGCATCATTCTTACATAGGTCATAGATTTTTGAGAGGATGAGTTGTGAAACTTCTAGTTCTTGCAGGTCTACAATGTCTTCTCCACTTGGTGGGGACTTCTTATACAAGAAGGGGTTGGAGAGTTGTATAATCTTAAAGCTGGAAGTTGTCTAAGAGATCAGCTTTCTCATGACCAATTTTATTGTCAGAAATTTATTTTCAGGATCTCTCATTCTTTACCTGAAACTGAGACAGGGAAATGGGATGTGAGAGGATGGTTGTGTCCCGGGTCTCGGGTGAGTGAGGGTCCTTGGCTTCGCTCAGTAAAGAATTCAAGAGCGAGCCATAGTTGAGTAAAGTAGATTTATTCCTAGAGATGCACACTCCATAGACAGTGTAGACCATCTCAGAAGGCCAGAGAGGCCACAAAGCCTGGGAGGGGTTAAAGGAAAAGTAGACACATACTCCATAGACAAAGTACGAGCCATCTCAGAAGGCATCTCAGAAGGCACATGCATGAGGGGTAGTGTTAGTTTTTATGAGTTTGGTAGCTTCATATTGCTAATAAGTGGGAAGATTATTCCAACTACTTTGGGGAAGAGGCTGAGATTCCCAGGAATTGGGCCATCACCCACTTTTTGACCTTTTATGGTTAGTCTTGGAACTGTCATGGCATCTGTGGGAGGGCCACCTACCATGCTAGTAGATTACAATGAATGCATAATGAGTCTCAAAGTCTACTGGGAGTTGAATCTTGGGCCATCTTGATGCTAACTGCTGTGTCAGTCTTTCAGTGGCTGTGTCCTGCCCACTTCCCTCCTGTCTCACAGCTTCCCTGCTGCCTAGCCACAGTGGCATGTGAAAGTCACTCCATAAGTACTGCTGAATGATGCAGTAGAATCCTTTCTTGTAATGCCATCTGTCTATAGATTACTATTGTATTTTCCCCTGCATATGTTGAAATCTGCTTTTCCCAAATGTGGAACATAGGTCTGTGTCCTTTTATTTTTTCATCTTGCCTTTTTAATGGTGCTTTCTCAAAATATCATACCTACTTCTGAGTCACAAGCTTGTCCTTTCTTTTTGACCAAATTATGAAGGCAGTGGCAGCTAACTCATTTGTTTATCAGATAATTTATTGTGTCCTGACACTTTGCAAGTGGGTAAGAGATGAGGCTAGGTATCAAGTCTGAAGTACAGGTTAAAATATATATATATATATAATAATTATTAGCATATAGGTGGTAATTGAATAAAAGTTTTGTACAGTTAGAGAAAGGGATGCCTAAGGAAACACAGCACTAGAAAAATGAAAAGCTCAGAAATGTGCATTTTCTATACTGCTTGTTCATTCTTAACCTTAGAGGTCAGCGTTGAAAGAAATATATCATCTTTTCCAATTTTCTGCTTTGAACAAGCAGTGTGGCTTTGTGTGGGTTTTTATTTCATTTTTTTTCTTAATTTTTAAATATTTGTGGTTTTTTCTCTACTTTATTATAGGTCCCTCCAGGACAAAGTCTTGTGATTTACTGTCACTTCGACAGTTTTCAACATGGTGCCATATGTATGACAGGCACCCATAATATAGTAGATGATTAAATAGATCAATTCCATATAATATGTCAAGATTCCTGGAAAATCTGGAACACTATTCCCGAGAAAACTTGTCTACTTGTCTACACTTATATTGACTATGTGAGTGGATAGATCTTTCCCTGTATTTCTTTAAATCAGATTATAAAAGTGAGTTATCTACCCAAATGTCTGCCAGTGCCTCTACCTCGAAGGTAAATGATACTGTGGGAGTTGTGGAAAATTATTGCTGGAATAATTAAATAAAATAAATACATTAGGAGGATTTTATATGAAGAATCTGAACAGGTTATAGCTTTCCTTCATTATTAATGGTTGGGAAATCCCAACACGAAAATACCATTACTGTAACACTCCAATATTCAATAAATGGGAGGCATTTAGAAAAGATAGACTAAAGGATTCCAAGTGAAGCAGAACATTTAAAACCATAAATAAATCTTTAACAAATAAACAAGTTAAAAAGCCAGAAACGATGTCTTTTTATCTTAAACTAATGCCCTGTTATACACTTACTTAAAAAAAAAAAGTCTTCAGGGATATTCTGGAGCACCATTCCCTAAAGCACTGAGTTTTACTTGCAGTCAAGTCAGTAGCACTAATTAGTGCCCTTTGGTACCTTCAGATGTAGTGAAATTATTTTAATATTTTCACCTTTATATGAAGACAGTAGCACTTAGTGCTTGTCAGTGCTCTGAAAGTAAGCAGTAAAAGGACATTTAAATGAAGTGGGTTTGAACTTGCTAGCCCTCTCAGAAGAGCTGTGCTGTTTACAAATGTTTCATCTCTCTCTCTTCACTTTTATTATTAATAATATTTTCTGCTTATACCTTTTTTTTCTAATCTCCTTAACATATTTTCAAAAGATTCTGTTTCTAGCTCCCAATGTCCTTGGGAGTTCCTATTATATTTACCTCCTATGAGTTGACCTGAAGCTTCTGGAAATAAGGAGAATGAGCATCATAACACTTCAGAGTAACAAGGAGAAGAATCAGATGGGAGAGCCTGTCATGCCTGTCACTGCTGCAGGATTTGATGCCCCCTTATCCAGGCTCATCCAGAAGTGACAGTGAGGCTCCAGACAAACATTTAACTGAACTAGGCATAGAAGAATGTTGTGAGAGTTGCATAGGCTGCCTCTGAACAAATTTGGGGAAATACTTTCTGACATGATACCGTAATTCTTGTGTTTACAAGGAAGGTCTTCAGAGATATCAGGGGAGTTCTAAGGCAGGCAGAAGTCTTGAGTTACTAGATTATTTCATCAAAGGGCTGAGGGTAGCTGAGAGCCTCTGAGAACAAGAATGTGTAGTTTCACAGAGTTCAGATGTTGTCACCTGAAGTCAGTAGGGTTGGAAGACGTCTTGGAATAACGCGTTTTTCCTGACCCACGTGTCTGAAGTGGACAAACCCAGGGCATCAGGGATGTTTGGTGGCTGGTACGCTTGTGCCTCCCTCTGTTAATGCTGTTCCAGTGTCTCCACTGGCTCAGACACTTAGAAGAATCAGGAAGCTCAACTACTCTGCCTTCCTTTATCATAAATAGTAAGAAGGTGAAATAGCCTTCTACCTGCTGCATCCATATTTCCATTTGGTGAGTGTCCCAAGGTGACCCAAGGTAGTCTTTAACTATGAAATAAAAGAATGCTTTCATCTTTAGGCTGATGGTCAGTTTCTTGATACATCAATTGCTGTTCCCTCTATCTGAAACATTTTCTCTCTGTTTTCTCTTAAGGTGAAAAATCTCTGCTTATCTTTTAAAGCTGAGTTCTAAAGCTTTCTCTAGGAACCCTCTTCAGTCCTCTCCAGAATAAGTGGCATGGTTCTGCTCTTTCTTCCATATCAAGCCCCTATCATAGCACTTACCACATTTTGCTATTACTGATACTTAATTGACTGATTTCTTATCTAGCCTTTAAGCTCCTGATAGCAGCTGCATATCTACATTATCAACCACCAGATCTTTGATACTTAGTTCCTGTCCCTTAGAATATATTCAGCAAATAGTTATTCAAAACATATATGGATGGTTGGATGGATGGATGAATACTGGTTGATCCAAGAGACTTTCATTCAGCAGACAGTATGAACCATCATAGAAATAATACCTTGGTTTGTGACCTAAACTTTACAGTGTACATTAATCAGCTTACTAATCCTATGACTTTCTGAATACTGGGAAGTTCTGAAGAGTTGTCCTTGCTTGTCTTGAATATTTATTTTGGACTCAATTTTCTGAATCTACCAGATTGTGTCAGTTAGTGGAAATCTCAGTTATGTTTATTCCTGGATTTTCCTGGTCCTATTGTCCCATGTATCTTAATGAGATAGGAAATGCATTTTTTCCCTGAAACCTTAGTTTTATCCTCAAACACAAGCTCTGTGTTCTGCTTTCAAAAATCAAAACATCTATGCCTTTCACTTTTTTCTGTTGTGTTTTTTCAGCATCTACTTATCAATCATCTACAATATTCTAGTCAAAATATTGAGTATGTGGTTCCTGACCCCAATGAGACTTATGTTATAACCAAGGTAAAGCAAACATAGACAATATAGGTGCTTATTAGTTTTTAAGTTCTTTTAAAAAACATCATGTTTTAAAAGTTGCATAAAACACCATTCTGAAACTACTTCACTTACTTAGCATGAACCACGCTAGAAGGAAAGGGAAATCCTTTATTTCCTTGTAGCTAAGAAATAAGTGAAAGGTTTTAATGCAATGTATAGAAGTCTAAATTCTGTATCGTAAGATAATAACCTAAGTCAAACCAGAGATTTGATCAATGTTATTTAAACTAACTCTGGAGGTTATATGCTGTTTTTGTACTGCTCTATGTAGTCTCTGGAACTTTTAAACTTTTCAGGACATATGTGGGTGAGAAAGTTTTCTCCCTAAGTCTAAGCTTTGACTTCATTCAACCATCTCTCTATCTTTATGCCCTTTCCTCTGTTACTCACACATTCCACAAAGGTTTGCTGGGAGCAAATATTTGTTAGTTACTTAAATCATTAATTTATTAATTAATTCATAAATAATTGTATGTACCATCTATGTTCCAGGCACTGTGTTAAACACTAGGAATGTCGCAGTGAGCCAGTCAGATGCAATCCATATTCTTATGAAACTGGTAGAAAAGCCCTAAGTAGTTACCCTTATGTTGGAAGCACTCAGTTTGAGAAGACAAACCTAGGGGGTAAATCATTAGAAGATGGTTAGCTATCAGGATGTGAACAAAGTGCAGTGGGACTTTGAAATCCAGTTTAGCTACCTTTGCCTGGGACCATAGGGAATGAGAAATGGCTAGGGAGGAGGCTCCAAGACAAAAAGCTTGAAGAGCAGGATTAGGAAATATTTTAACTGGTGAACCGCCTAGAAAATAAAAGTAAAACACACTTTTAGGGCAAGTAAGAGGCCTCCAGAACTCTCCCAACTTCTATTCCCAGTATCTTGTTTCATATTTCACTTCCCTACTTGTATCTAATAAATCATACAAACTGTTTCAAGTGAAAGTGGTTGATATTTTAATAATAAAAATCTTGTATTTTTTTAAGAATGATCTAGAATGGCCATGGTCTAGAAACCATGATAAACTTCTGTGCTTGTGTTGATCTACTACCCTCATACAAAGATGAGAACTAAATTTAAATAATTCCCGTGTTACATATATAAGGACGGAGTGGTAAGGAAGCGATGTTACATGTAACGAGTGAGTACTGAATACAGGAAATTTATTTCTGACGCCTGTGCCTGCGTGCTTCTCCTTGGACAGACTAATCAGTCTTAGCGTTCGTGCTCTACATTGCTGGGCTCTCATCTTCAACTGGAAAAGAGGTCACAAGTAATTTACTACTCTGGGTAAATTCAGAAGTTTTTTCAGTCATTTCTTTTTTATTAATTAGAGTGGATGGTATCAGTCATTTAATAACACTTGTGTTCTGGGACACTTTCCTAAATAACCTATAGGAGTGAAGTTCCAGTAAATCCTATGGGGACATTTAGTGTATGCAAGCATTTCTGGCCCTGGGGATTTCATGACAAATGTGATGAAGTTCTGATGCAGAAAGCTACTGAGAGCTCGTGGGAATTACTGGACTCTAAAGTGAAATTTTACACAAATATACATTAGAAAGTACTGTGGCCATTTTGTGATGAGACTGAGTTTGAAAACTACATGGAAAGCAAATTTTATTGTTTATTGTTTACAGATTGTATAGATGGACAGGTAGATGACTATACATATATTTACATATATACAGCTATTAGCCATTTCTCTCCTAGCTGCATCTTTTTTGTTGTTTTATTGAAGTATAGTTGATTTATAGTATTGTGTTAGTTTCAGGTATACAGCAAAGTGATTCAGTTATTTATACATATTTTCAATCATAGGTTATTACAAGATGGAAGTTCCCAGTGCTATACAGTAAACCCTTATTGCTTATCTATTTTACAGATAGTGTGTGTATCTGTTAATACTTTTAATGTATCCCTTCCCCTTCATCTTTCTTACTAGAGTTCTACTATGTTGAGCTCAGGCTCACAAAGTACCCTGAAGATAATCAGAAACATGAAAATGAAAAACAGAATTGTGCATTGTACCATTTCAGATGGTAACCACTGATGTATGTATGTATACAGCTGGGCGTATAAACATGTGCAAGTACGAACTTTAGGTCAATATGTGTGTTATAGAAGCCAAAGTCAAGGGACTCTCGTTACCGATTTGGAAACTGATGCCAGAGAGGCCACATGCCTCACTACAGATCACAGTGTAATTGTCTTCTGCTGTTTTTATCTGTCGTAATGATGATGATAATAATAATAAAACATGTTTTAAGTATATTTTAGATGCCAGACATTGTGAAAAGCACTTTACAGACGTTATCTCAATTTTTCCTGACTACCACTCTATAATGTAACGTTTTTGTAGAGAAGGTGGTAGAGGTAGAGAGAGGTGATCTCTCCAGTCTACTTGGGGATCTGTATTCAGATGAAAGTAAATCTTAAAAGGTTATGTTGACACCCTTTACACCACTTTGTTGCTGTTCTATCATTAGAGGAAGAAAGTGGTACCGGGAAAAACAAGCACAGGCATCTATCAAAGGCACAGAAGCAACTGCAAAGCACTTTATAACTTAAGTGCATTGATATTGCATATATTCCTCCTTAGAGTTCAGATGTGAGTAATAAGTTGTCATTCAATCCGCATAAAACTCCAAAACACTTGCCCAGTGCTAGGTATTCTGTGAGATCTCAAAAATGTCGGCTTTCTTTCCCTCTCTTCCTTATGACAGGTCTACAAATTTAAATTTCATTCTGTTTCAGCACTCCATACTCAGTTCACATCTTTAATGAACGCTTTCTTGGGATAAAACTGGTGCTTGGCACTAGGAATAAATGAAAGATTGTTGACAAATGAGAATAAATTTGTTTACTGTTTCAGCATTGCTGTCAGTATATTAGGGGCCACAAAACATTATAAAAATGCATGGAGTTCTAAGCAAAATATGCCATAAAAATGCAGAATGGGTATAAATTTTCATTTATGCAAAATCAGTAATTTCTAGAGATCTGCTGTACAGCATAGTGACTACAGTTAACAATACTCTATTGTATACTCAAAACTTTGTTAAAAGGGTAAATCTCATGTTAAGTGTTCTTATAACAGCAACCAAACCAAACCAGACCAACCAACCAAACAACAACAACAAAAAAACCCAAAGAATTACAAGAAAACTTTTGGAAGGAACGGATATGTTTTTAACTTTAACTGTGGAGATGGTTTCACACATGTTTGTATATGTCCAAGGTCATCAAATTGTATCTATTAACTATGTGCAGGCTTTTTTGCGTATCATTATACCTCAAAAAATCTCTTTTAAAAAATAAATTTTCTCATTTAATAAGTTGTCAAACTTATTGGCATAGTGTTCTTAATATTATCTTATTTTCCTTGAAACAGCTGTTTAAGACGGGTAGTGATATTTTATCTTTTAGTCATGATTCTAACTTGGGTTTCCTCATTTTTGTTGATCAAGGTAGATATAGAGTATTAATTTTATTCATCTTAAAAAAATAACTTGGCTTTTAAATTTTATCTGGTGTTCGTCCCTCTTTTACCTCATTGCTTTGTGCTCTAAAATGCGCTTCCTTTCTCTTGTTTAAGTTTTTCTTCATTCCCCTTCCTTAAGGTGGAAGTTTAGACCACTGAGTGTAGCTCTTTCCTATTTTCTAATATAATCATTAAAACTGTATTTTTTTCTAAGAATGGTTTAAAATGCATCTCACAAATTTTTATATTTTTTATTACGCAATTCAAAACGTTTTCTGATTTTCTTTTTTATTTTTTCCATTATTCCATTATGAACCACTTATAACTGTGTTGCTTTGCTCCAGTATTGGAGCTATTGTAGAGATCTTTTTGTTATTGTTTTCTAACTTAATTTTACTGTGGTCAAAGAATGCTCAGTATAATGGTTCAATTATTTGAAAAAAATTAAGGCTTGTGTCATGGTTCCTGTATTGCTCTTTACATGGTCTTCTTTGTGAATATTTCATGTGTATGTAGGAAGAATGTTTATTCTTTGGTAGTTAGGTGTAGTGATTGATTAATGTCAATTAGTTTATTTTTGTTGGTAGTGTTGTTCACAACATCAATATTCTCATTGAGTTATTGTTCTATCAATTACAAAGGAAAAGATATTACAGTTCTATTTATGATTATAGATTTGTCTATTTCTCCCATTGGTTTTCCCAACTTTTTGTATTTTAAGTTCTGTTACTTGATGCATACACATTTAGATTGGTTATGCCTTCTTGAGAATTGACACTTCTATTTTTATGAAATGTCCTATTTTATCTCTGGTAATACTTCTTGTCTTGACATGTACTCAATTTCTTGTACTTAGTACTGTCATAGTTTATCTTTTCCTTTCATTCACTTTCAACTTCTGTCATTTTATGTGTCTGCTTTTTTATTCAGTCTCAGGATCTTTGCTTTGCCTTTATAGTTGGTCTTTTCCTTCCAATGTGATAATCTCTTCCTTTCATATGAAGTGTTTAGTCCATTTGCATTTAACATGATTATTGATATGATTGTGTTTAAGTTTACCATTCTGCTATTAGTTTTCTATTTTCCTGTCTATTTTTGTTCTAGATATCATTACTACAAATTTTGGCTAATTGTGTGTGTATTTGAATTCCACTTTACCTCTTCTATTGACATTTTAGCTATACAGTTTGCAATAACTTTTAGTGGTTATTCTAGAGTATATATATATATGTGTGTGTGTGTATATATATAATTTCTCAGCCTTTAAATAATACACAAACAACATTACAGAACTACAGCAGTATTCTGGTGCTTCATGCTCATGTTTTCATATATTTAAATTCCATACTTTATCAACTCCATAATACATTCTTATTGTTTTCACATTAAACATTCAGTAGCCTTTATAAGGTCTTAGAAGTTGAGCATTATGAGTCTAAGTGTATCTCTTTTTGCTATCAGCTCAGCTCTAAACTTACACTGCCATAGATTGATAATTTATAAGGAGTCGTAAAAGTAGTTGAATTTGAAGGAGGTTTGTTTACAGTTTGAGTAAGACTAATTTCATCTTTGGCTTCAAATATTTTGAATGTGTTTCAGACTTCTCCTACTAGTAGAGCCTTGGGGCCAAAGGCTATAAAACTTCTAGATCTCAAAACTGTGAGACTGCAAGTATAGTAGACTTCAAAACTGTCAAACTGCTAGAGTTTTAGACATTTAGAGCTTGGGTTTCTATGAACCTATGAGATTTCTAGATTTTGCAAAGCTTAGAGATTGTGAGACCATAAGTCTGATTCCTGGAGTCTTTAATATCATAATACCATGGAAGGTGAGGCTCTAAACCATGAGATTCTGAGCCTCTGAAACTGTGCAAGTATAAATCTACAAGACAGCAAGACTTTGAGATTATGAGAATTAGAAACTGGGTGTAAGATTGAGCCCTACATCTACTTTTCAGTCTTGCCTTCACATTTGCTTACCAGCCCCCCTCAAAAAGAATCCTGTATAGGATAATTACTTGGCAGAGTGAATTATTTTTGCATGTGATTAAGATTCTACAGGTTAATACACACGCTTCATTAAGAGTTCAGCTGGTTATAGACTTTTCTTTCCCTTTCACTCCCTCAACATTAGTAACTTGCCCCAAGCATGAAAATGTCCTTTGTATTGTTCATCTAGGAAGAGTTCATCACTCTGGGGTTCAATTTTTTAGATTCATTTTGCCTTCTGATCTTCAATGGCTCTAAAGAATAGTGTGATCTTTATTGCTGTTGATTTCTTGACGGTTGGTGGGAGTGAAAGTCTTTAATATACTACTTCCTAACCAAAAGTTGAACTTCCATTGAGGTCTTAATTTCACTTATTACACTTTTTAGCTTCCGTTTAATTTGGCTTTATAGTTGCCAGTTATTTGTCAAAATTCTCTCCATTTTGTCATTTAAGTTCTTGAGCATATTATTAATCACAGTTGTTTTAAAATAATTGTTTGACAACTCCAGGATCTGGATCCCCTCTGATTCTATTCTGTTGTCTTCTTTTTCACTTGCTCTTGGTCAACCTTGTTTCTTTACCTGCTTGTTACATCACTTATTGAGCTATCATTTCTCAACCTCACATCTAACCTTCTCTGCTCTGAGAAGAGAATCTGCAGAAAGCATTTCTGATTTTCCCACTGACTTCCTATGGGGCTCTGCCTATACAGGACACTAGAGGGAGATAGGAAGGTTGGAGGGAGAAGAAGGGATTTTTTTTCCCTGCAGATTTGTCTCCTGTTTCTACCTGTATCATCTTAGCAATGTTTCTTGACTTCAGAGCAGGCATTTGTTTAAGTAGCAGCAATTGGTCCCAGTTTCCAATTCTTTAGACAAAGAACCAGCCTTAATGTTACAGCTCAGAGGGTTCAGCCCTGGCCAGGCATCATTACCTCCTGAAAAGTGTGGGTCTCAGTCCCACAGAATCCTCTTCCAAGCCCAGAGACAATGCTAAGCCAAGCAGAGATCCCTTCTCTTTTAAAAAAATTAATTAATTTTCATTGAAGTATAATTGGTTTGCAATGTTGTATTAATTTCTATTTTACAATATAGTGATTTTATATGTATATATATATTCCTTTTCATATTCCTTTTTTGAATTTATTTATTTTTATTGAAGGATAGTCAGTTTATAATGTTGTGTTAATTTCTGATGTACAGCAACCCTTCCTTAATGTCTTGGTTTTTATCTTTGAAGCTTGGTTGAAATATTTCTATCTTCCTTCTCCTGTTTATCCAGTTGTAAATGAGATAGCTGCTTCTGTAATTGCTACCTTTGTGGTATTTTGGTGTCCTGCCTTCTGCCTTTTGGTTCTTCAGTTTCCATTGAAAAATTCTTTATATTAAATCATTTCTGCTGAAATTTGTTATATGGTTTCTGTTTCCAGAGTGGACTCTCACTGACAGACGCATTTTGCATTACATGGTTTAGAGATAAAAGACCAAGGAGGACTTTTGCTAGGGGAGCTGCTTTAATCTAATCCGGCTTTGAGCTGATTCAAAGCTGAACTTCATTCCTTAGAGCAGCGGGTCTGTATCTGGTTCACCCTTAAGTTTACGAGGCAGCTTTTCGAGTTCTCAATTAAAGTCTCATTTGTGAGTAAGAGCCCCTCCTTTGTGATGGCTCCTGGACTCCAGTTTTACCCCTAGACCTACGAGACTGCCAATCATTTTAGCTCTAACTATATGCTCAGAGTTTTAGCCTCTCAGCTGCTGTTTTAAATCGACAAATGCTTCAGAGAAAAGCAGTGCTGAATGTTGGACTCACTATTCTGTTTCCATGCTTTCTGAAATGTTGATCCTCAAAATCCTCCTTTACTTGGTAGTTCCCCTATAATTTCAAAAAGCTAAAACAAGCAAACAAACAAAAACCCTTCAAATTGTGTATTTTCTCTCAGTAGGAGGTTTAGACTAAAACCAGCTGACATCCGTCTCCCCTTCCAATGCCTACGGCAGATTTCACCAGGCTTTCTGCCTTCTTTCAGCCTCCCCCTGATCCTCTGTAATTACCTTATTCTCTAACAGTGCTGTAAGGTGAAACTTAGAGATTCACTCCCAAGCCCTGTCGTGGTTTCCTGATGTTTCGTTTTTAATTATATTCTCCTTAGAGAAAGCAATAAAACATCCATATAGGTATCAACTGTTATTTGAACTGGGCTGCTAGAATGCAGGTTAGGAACCTAAGTTGTCTCCATTCTTGGACTAAGGGAGATTTCAGGCAGTGGTATGAGAGGCAAAAGTCTCCTCTATTTGCTTGTTTTTCGATGTAGTATAATAAACTATCTATTTCAGGGATTTGTAATCATCACCATAACTTCAAGTTATAAATCCCAAAATGACATTGAAATTAGGAAGTCAGCATTTATCTGTACAATCTTAACAGAACAAGTAGCTTTTTACAATGATGTTTGAAGAAAATGTTTAAATTATACTAGCTTAAAATTGAAATGTATTTTGGGTAAAGTGTAGGAAATGTAGTAAACCATAAAATCTCAAATATGTTTTAAAATTATAGAACAGAATAATTGACTCTGAATAAAGAAAAGTCTATAAAATTGTAATTTTTTTGGCATTGTTATACTTGTCTACAATTTCCCGATACGTATAATAAGCCTGTATAATTGTGATAATCAGAAAATAGTTTTAAAAGAGAGGACGAGAGAAGCAGGAAGTGGAAGGGCGGTTGCCAGGAGTTGGAAGAGGGGGAACAGGAGTTGCTATTCGATGGATATAAAGTTTCAGTTGTGCAAGATGAAAAAGTTCTAGAGATCTGCTGTACAACAGTGTGTTTATAGTTAACAGAACTATAATGTACACTTAAAAATTGGTTAGTGGGGTAGATCTCATGTTATGTGTTTCCTTAGCACAATAATGAAAAATAAAAAGCACTATGTAAAGACACAGGTGCCTGTTAAAAAGAAAACAAACTTAGAACAGACAAAACAAATTTTCAAAATTTGTTTTCTTTTTTAATGTCATCATAAGTGTTTTTCTTCATCATGAGGCATTTGCAATAAACATATTTTTAATGTAAGAAAAAGAGACCCTCTTCAGAGTGTTAACTTACCATCTATTTAGCTTACCCAATTTTCATCAGCCTCATAATAATTATAATATCCTCTCTGCATCCACAGACTTTACTGCCATCTCCATCCCAGTTTCTTCTCATCGATCTCTGAGAATATGTACGCCCATTTACATTAAGTAGATTCAGTCTTCTGTGTGTCCCCTTGAGATGGTCAAGGCAAGCCAGTTTTAAAAGTTGATATTTGTTGGCAAAAGTAGAGAGCCCATAATTCACTGGAGTGAGAGTGTAGACAGAGTGTCCATTCTGGTGAGCATCATAGCAGTACTTCATCGAATTAAATGTGCAGATACCCTCTGATACAACAATCCATGTTTTACACAGGTTCATAGGCAGACATGGATCAGTACATTTAGAGTTGGAGGCAATCCATTGTTTAAAGAAAGAACCATAGAAATGTGGTGAATGCAAACTGTGGTATATTCTGTGGTAAGTAGAAGCAAAAATCATATATACACAGTCATGCATACACAATAAAAATGACAATTGAAAGACAGTGCTGGGAGTAAAAGACTGATAAATAGAAATACTTCAGCAGTATGATATATAAATATTTAAAAATATTGACCAATACAGAAATTAAGGATATAAATATAAACATAAAGTATTTTTAAATCAAAAGTAATTAAAGTTTAAAAATATCCCCCAAATGCATGCATTTTTACAAAGGTATATACAAATGTGCAGCCATATTTAAAACCCATTAGAACAGTGGCCTGTAGCTAAGAGAAAAATGCTATTTAGAATGGGGATACATGGGAAAAATAAACAAACAAGTAAAAAAATGGAGGATCCAATGGTGAGTGTCCTGACATAAGGAATGAGAGTAACTTTTCATCTGTACTATTTAAAAAGAAAAAAAAAAAAAAGAAAAATCTTTCAAATAAACAAACAAAAGAAAAAAATAAGGAAATTTGGTCATATCACAATTCTCATTAGGCTAAAGCAAGCTGATTTTTTTTTTTCATGATTTTCTCAACTCATTTCATATTTGGTTTCAGAGTTTGATTCTCTTACCTGAAACATATTCCTGCTATTTGGAGTATGTTAGGTGAGAAAATGAGACTTAAATTATAGTTTAGTTTTTTTTTTTAATATGTAGTTCTTCTCAATCATTATGAGCAATAGCTTCTTCTCCAAATTGCCCTTGGATGTGATTTTAAAATGGTTTTTTTCCAAGCAGCAATACAAGTCACTGAGCACAATGTCCAATAGTATTTAATTATATTTATCCAGAAGGGAATTTGATGGTAATTTTCTTTGGCCTCTCATTTTTATGGCACAGCTTGTACAGAGCAAATGCAGGTTGAAACCAGACACATTCTTCAGTATTTATTAAGCTGTAGCCAAACCAGCCCTGCTGTCCCTAATTATCACTGCAGTGTCAGGACCACAGTCCTGAGTTGTTTTGTGTATGTTGTTTATTGTTCAAATGTGCACAGCCAAGAAAGTAGTGAGGGCTGAAATCCAGCCTGCACCCTGCAAACCTGGCTGAGTGCACAGGCTACATCCTCCCAGAGTGGAAAGTCTGTCTCTAATTCACTAGAAGGAGCCATATGAGTAGCATCTGTCTTAGTTCTTCCTGTCACCACATCTCTTTCTAACCTTGTTCCATCTCATAGCTTTTTAGTCCATACCTGCCCCAAATGGGGAAAGGAAATAAAATCTAAAATATGTTTCTTCCCCATGGAGGATGAGGCTATTTCTCTTCATCCAAAACCAAGTGAGAGGGGGCTCCAAACTCTACAAATGAGTAGAGCTTGCAGTGTCTACATAAGAGCATGCTGGCATCTCACTCCCATCCTGGTAGACTGTTCAGTTGTGGAATCTGAAGCCTCTGGAAAGGAGTGGAAATGAGTTTTAAGTTTTTGGTAGAGCCTGAAACTTGTTCCCTGGAGTTGGGGAGAGTTCCCAAAGAGACAGAAGTCCCCAGAGAGACAGATGCTTCTCATCTGGAGATGTTTGAAGGCAGAATTGCCCAGAGTAACAGGGCAAGTTGGAATCATTAGAGAATGTGCTTCGGGAAAAAGGGGTGGGGGCTCATCCTCAACCAGATTCTCAAGGAAAAGAGTTAAATAAAGGTTAATTGCCTTAAACCAATCAAGGTCCAGTTCTAAGGCAGAAAGAGAGCAAATCCAACCTCAAAGCACACAGGTGCTACACAATGTGGAAGGAACTTTTCCCCAAAGGAAAACCTGGGAGATATTAGCAAAGGATCTGGGTGGAGGTCAATGTCCAGGTGAGTGCTAGAGTCCGGCGCTTGCAGGGTATGGAATGACATCTCAGCGGTCCCTTGTGCCTTCAAGTGAAGTGAAAAAATCTTGAATAGTGCAAAGGCAAATGTTGTGACCTTGCCTCCTTGGCTTCCAAGGTCGGGGAACCCAGCTAGAAAGAGGATTATGTGTGTGGAAATCTTAGGGCTGAAAAAAGATATGGCTGTTCCTCCCTATTCCCTCAGGATTGGAGAAGCCAGAGTGAAACTCAATTTCTCCCTCAAGAAAGCTACTCACCTGTTTGCAGAAATCATCACATTGGTGGTACATCAGTAACAAATGGGACTATCTGAGTCATGGTAAGACCATGGACACCTTCCTGCCACTGACACCCTTCCTTCTTCCCTACTCCTTCCTGTCCCCTGACCCTACAAGGAGAGGCTAGACACAGGGGTGGGAGGAGAGAGAGGACGTATTCCAGAACCAGACCATGTAACCCCCATCCCTCTAAAGTACTGAAATGTGAGGGTCCAAGATGAAACCACACATTCCATTGATACCCTAAGTCCTCTACAATGAGGCCTGATGCAGAGAGGAAGCAGCTGATATGTGAATTCTATTTGAGACAGGAGTCTTAAATCTGTTCAGGCTGAGTGATTTTTCTAATAACCTAAAGTGATTGTCAAGCTATGGAATGTACCTAACATGTTGTTAGGGGAGCAAAAAGAGAGGTTTGACAGTATATGGTTTAAAGTAGGGGATGAAAAAAGAGTAATTAAGCCATCTTATTTTTAAAGTTGAAAATGTTCAGTAAAATAGGAACTATCCAGTATCAGGTAAACCTATAAATACCTCCCCTTGAGCCTTAAGAAAAGACAGAGAAAAATGGAGGTGCTGTAAATTTAAAGGCTGTGTATTACATTGGAGGGTTTTCCTGGCCTTTAAAACCTTTCCCATCAGCCGTTTTCCTTGAGAAAGCCCTTTATAGGATTGATGTGAGGAGAGCATGGGCCACTTTTCAATCCTTCTGCCATTTGTTTACCCAACAAGGATTTTTCTTCACTCTCTGTGTGGACCCTGGCAATAGATACCCTGTATGTTGAAGTGAGAAAGCAGAGGTTCAACATAGCAGAATAAGGTTCTCCTACAAAGAGACTGGAGCTCAAAGTTCAAAATTGAGCCAAAAGCCAACAATCAATCAGTGACCAATAAGCAAGTTCCAGATGGCATGAGTGGATCATGCCATTCTTGTATTCAGGCCTGCAAACAGCATCCAAAAGCTTTTAGGATAAATGCAAGTTACCCCCATTCCACCCAAGGGGTAATAATCTCGCATGACCTGGCCCTTCATGCCAATCAGCTAGTTAGGCTGGTAATTGAACTGTTAATCCAAGAATTTTTGAAAGTGAACATCAGGTATAATTCCTGAAGCAGTTTTCGATGGGAACAGCAGCCATGGTTTAGGTTAGGCTGCGAAATGTTATGGTAAAAGCTAAACTGAGTCCTAGATGAGAAAGTAGGAACGTGTTTGTATGTAATCTTTGGCTTGCCACCAGCTGGAAGAAAGAAGACAAGGGTTAGTTTCAAAGCCCAAGGAGTCTTTTAATTTTCCCCGACCTGAGCAAGTCAGTTTAGTGTATGATAAAATGGAAAATAGAGGTTTCTAGCCCAAGTCTTCCCGAATTTCTCCCCCATGCATGCAGAATTAAATATAATGTTCAAGCTAAATGAACCTATCTCTAGAGCAGGGGAATTATTAGAATATTAAAATTGGAAAGGACCTTAGCTATTATGAAGTATTTTATAACGAATTTTATAAAACCATTAATTGTATAGAAGAGAAAAATGAAGCCCAGAGAAATCAAATAACTTTTGTAAGATCACACAGCTGAGGTGGCAGTTAGATGGATTTAGGCCGGATCAATTGTCAGCTAGCATTTTAACTACCAGTACTACCTAGTATTAGGAAAAAGCTGAGACATGAACATGGAGTGAAATAATGAGGACGTGAGGTGTAGATAGAGCATGAAAAGTCACCAGAGGTCTACTGTTGGCCTCAACGGATTTATTTCTAACTGTTACTTGCCTGGATTCCCATTCTCCATCCCATTTCAAATCTCTAGTTTATACGAGAAGTAATGTACATTTATGACTCTCTTAATCCCCAACTATAGACTGTAATTTTTGTGTCCTAGATCTATGTATAGCAGCTCCTGGGTTCTGCTCATTTTTGTTCAACAAATGGCACATTTGGAGGTAGAGAAGACATTCACGTGGGACCTTTCTAGCTCGTATCTCCACCCACCTCCATTTTCAATACCACTCAGATTTTCCTTTGAGGAATGATCTCCTCCCATCATTGCTTAGCACCTACAAGGTTTGCATTTGGGTAGGATTTACTCTGTGCTGACTTCAGAGCCATGCTCTGATTGTTCTAATGCAATCAACAATAATCGAACTCTTTGACCTGGTTATTGGTAAAGAAATGGAGATCAACCCCAGTTGAAACTAATCAGCACATAGTACTGCCTTATTCACAGCGCTTGGGTTTGGAAAGTGTATTTGAATTACATCGGCCCATGAGAACGAAGTCCAGGACTTGTGTTGGTAACTTTCTCTATCGTTCATTCTTTCCTCTCTCTGCACCATTATCTTTTTCTCCCAGAAGCTGTTAGTAGTTATACTGTGAAATAGCATGAGCTGTTCTTAAGACAAAAAAAAAAAAAAAAAAAAAAAGCTTCAAAAGAGATTTGAAGAGAGAGAAAAAAATCAGGTGATATTTCTGAACTACTAGATCAAACCAACCAACCATCATACCTACCTATCTATATTTGAAATCACTATGTACATAAACCAAAAAATTATGTTATTGTTCAAGTCCATTTGAGTTCAAGTTTCAGTTATGTGAAAGTAAAAGCTTTGAAACTGGTAGTGGAAATAGCATGATTTAGGGAAAAGAATCCCTATCATTGGAAATAAGCAGACCCAGATTCCACTCCAGCAGCAGACCATGTGACCTTGGGGTAGTCATTATGCCTTTCTATACTACATTTTCCTTAGCTGTAAATTTGTAATGAATATTTTCCTTGCCTGATATTATGTGGTGTTATGAGCACAAGATGAATTAATGATTTTGAGTGAGAAGTTTGAAAACCGTGCAATTGAATTGTAGGTGATATTATTACCATCAGAAGATCTTGCAACCACCAACATGCTTATTACAGAACATTGCTTCCTTTTTCTACATTGCTGGAGACAGGAATCATTTATCAAGATTTGCACTTCTACAAAGCACTTGATGAAAACAAGAGTGGAAGTTTCTAAAGCAAAGCGGATTTCATTAGGCTGCTTAATATGAGTATTTATAGCCAAATTGTTTCCCAATTGACTTTGCAATCCTCATTTGTGATTCATAATTCTTGGTGAATAATTGCAATTATCATCTGCTTAATGAGACAACGATTCCCTCTCTCCCCCATCTTTATTTTCCTTTTGGTAAAACCTTGCATTCAGTGCTGTGTATGTCACAGAAAAATCGGTCCATTAGGAAGCTGAATCCCTGCCAAACACCCAGAACATCAGGCCAGGGCAGAAGAAAAGTTGCAAGTGTGAAGCAGGACAATGCATATAAACTAATCTATAAATGATGTTCTTCTTTCTGACACATGCACAAAGTTTTTTATGGCTGCACTGGGTAGAGTGGTACATGTATTTTTGCATTCCATGGATTGAATATTCTGTCCCCCTGCCCCAAGTTTATGCTGAAGCCCTAATCCCAATGTGACAGTGTTTGGAGGTGGGGCCTTTAGGAGGTAATTAGATCATGAAGATGGAAACTTAGAGGGATTAGTGTTCTTACAAGAAGAGGCCAGAAAGCCAGTTAGCTTTCTCTGCCACGTAAGGATGCAATGAGAAATCAGCAGTTTGCTACCCAAAACAGAGCATTTACAACCTGATTGTGTTGGTACCTTGATCTTGGACTCCAGCCCCCAGAACAGTGAGAGATAAGTTTTGGTTATTTACAAGCCACCAGGTTTACGGTCCTTTGTTACAGCAGCCCAAAGACATTGTGTATGTTATACGCATACAAAGCCCCTTCGAAGGAACCTCTAAATGATATAAGAAAACAGGCTCAACTTACTGTATTATTGAGAGAAGCTGTGTTTACTTGGACTTTGCCAGCAGCAGTCCCTTGAATTCAGACCCAGGTTCCCACGGTTGTGGAATGGGATGGGAATCAAGTATCAGTCCATCCTGATGGGCCCCATATGGGACAACCAAGTTATCTTCAGGCAGGACACACTCATTCATAGAGCTTGTGTAGTGTGGTGTATGGAGACTGAGATTTGGACTCCGATTCCGATTTGGATCCTAATTTTGCTCAGTGTTGGGGAGCAAGAGGGGTATTAAGCATTTCACTTCTCTGAGGCACAATTTCTTCAAATTTAAAATGGTGATCATTCAACCATCCTCTTTGTAAGTTGCTTGGAGGATTCAATGAGATGAATACTATAAAGCACTTTGCTCACCCCAGCATGCAGAATTTATTTATGTTGCTGGTTAACACCATGTAGCTAGCCTCTCACTGCACATCCCTTCAGTTCCTCATCTTTCTACAGACGAGAGGAAATGTCTGTTTCTCAGTCTCCCTTTCCTGGGAAGGAGCAGGATAGGTATTGGAGTCATCGCTTCTTGTTCTTTCCATCACTCTCTTCTCCTTACCTGGGAATATGAGTGCCTCATCCACTAAACCATTACACCCTTGTGTACCTTAGATGTAAAGAGACTCTACCTTGTCCCTTTCTTGCAGTAGGCTAGTCTTGTGCCTGAAGACCGAGGAGCCTGATAATAGGCCCATTATTTTCCTACCAGCACCTGTGTCTACAACTGAGGGCTTAAATGTGGTTGGCTCCACTCTACAGGTCTGGCTCTTTCTGAACCTAGGAGGAAGGGGTGAGAAGCCCCTTTTAGCCTCAGCACAAAACCACATTCTCCAAATCCAACATTACTTTCATGAAAATTGGTATTTTAATCCCTATTTCACGCAGGTCCATGTGTATATACTCTTATCAGAAAGGAATAGGGCTAAGAGTCTCTGAACTTCTTTGAACATCACCTTGAACTTCCAGAAAACTTTCCAAAATGGGGTAAAAGTTAGAGGTCATGAGTATAAGTGCCTGGTATTTAATAGGTTCTGAATAAATGATTTCTTATTATTCAACCACAAGCCAATGGGCAGCCACCATTTTTAAACAGATGGCCAGGAAGAGGAGGTGGTAGAGCTGAATCCAGACTTCATTTCAGGGACTGGTCAAACTCATCACGCATTGAGCTAAGATAATTCAGTGCCGTTGTCATACACATGCCTTAACCAAGGTGATCATGGTTGTGTTTGTTTGTTTGTGTATTTGTTTTCGTCACTGAACAGAGGAATGTCCAAGGCCAGAGAAGCAATCTGTCAAGGAACCAGCAGACCAGCTTGAAATAGCCAATGAAATGTCATTTTACTTTGGCTATTGACTGAATAGAGACATACAGTCATAGACCACAGAGTGGGATTTTCAGCCTCCTCTGTGTGTTTCATAAGTTGCCTTTATTCTTTAGCTCCATTTAATTGCCAAAGTGGTGTTACTTCCATTACCTTATCTGAACTTTACTCTCTCTATGGACTTTAGGAAGAGCAGATACCACAAATTCCCTTTTACGGGCAGGGAAACTGAGGCCCAGACAAGCAAAATGACTGGCTCAACCTCCCAGAGCTGGAATACTCCCTTTCTTAGCTCTGCACTATGCTGTCTTGGAAAAAAATCCATTCATGTGGTTATGCTGAGGACAGCCAGAAATGATTCTGGGTAGTAAAATGAAATTATACTAGTGGGATATGGGATAAAATGGCAAAAAGGAAACCCGCAAAAAGGAATCCCACAAAAATGCATATTTCTTTTGTGAGCAGGAGAAAAAGACAATGATTTTAAATTCTGAGTGTGAGAAATCATTTTTAAAATAGCGTTTGTAGGGAACGTGCTACATGTCAAATAATGTTAAAAACATTTTATATTGTTACCTCACTTGACCCACGCCATTATATAATCAAAGAGCCCATTATTATCCCTTTACACTGGGTCATGAAGAGGTTAAGAAGTGGTCCCAAGTCATGGGGCTGGTCACTGGCAGAGTGAGGATTTTAACATGAACTTCCCAACTGGAAAGACTTCACTCTTCTTATATCACAATACTGCTCTATTTTTAAAAAACACCATGCTAAGATGTTAAAAATAACATTTTTTTCTGGAAAAAAAAGGGTCATGCATAATTAATCCTCATCATGTTTTTTGCCATTTTCCCCTATATTTTCTATAACTGCACCACAGAGAGAGAGAGAGAGAGAGAGAGAGAGAGAGAGAGAGAGAGAGCGAGCAGCAGATTTCAAATCAGGCAGCAGAAGACCCTATGCCTTGCTTTCCATATGAACTTACAAAATGAGAATAAAGGGATGTGAATTAAGCAGCACACATCTTTATCTACACAGGATGATGATGATAAAGCAACTTTGGAATATGAGGTCACCCAAAGCCTGCATGGAACATACAGACTCATCCATATTAGCCTGGTAAAGAGAGAGCAAGAATGAGCATTAAGAGATATAATCCAATAAACTGAGGGCTTTGAGATCCGCAGATGTTAGCCCCTATATATAAAAATAGATAAAAAACACATTTCTTCCATAATGCAGAGGGAACTGTATTCAATATCTTATAATAACCTTTAATGAAAAAGAACAAGAAAATGAATACATGTATGTATATGTATGACTGGGACCTATGTTGTACACCAGAAACTGACACTGTAACTGACTATATTTCAATTAAAAAAAGAAAAGAGATAATCCAAACGGCTAGCAATTTTGCCTCCTGGTTTATTCATCACTCATCATTCAGTTATGACCCAGACTGAACATGAATTTGTGGATGTGAATCTACCCTCGGTGTCCATTCCCATGGGCCTTCAGTAGGGTGAAGATTCCTCTATTCTATTTCTTATCCCACTATTAAAGAGAAACACTTTTTATTTATACAGACTGGCTTAAAATCAAACTACTGCCCTTGTTCTCAAATATAGTTTCAGCTCCAGTGTCTGAAGAAAAGTCCACTGTTTGAGTTTTTAAAACTTTTTTTAAAATTTGAAATCATTATAGATTCACAGGAAGTCACACAAATAATACAGGGAGCCCCCATGTATCCTTCACCCAATTCTCCCCGATGGTTACATCTTACATAATTATAGCACAATATCAAAACCATGAAATTGACATTGGTATAATGCCATCGTCATTGTATCACATGTGTGTATTTGTGTAACCACCACTGCAATCAAGATGCAGAACCATTCCATGACCACAATGGCCTCTCTCTTTCTACTCCTTTAGAATCAGGCTTTGTAGTTTGGTTGCCCTAACTCCTGGCAACCACTGATCTCTTTTCCACGTGTGCAATTTTGGCATTTTGAGAAGGTAAGGTAAGTGGAATCGTACAGTGTGTGATCTTTGAGACAGGTCTTTTTCCACTCAATAGTGCCTTGTCTGTATAAATCTGTATCAGTTGTTCCCATGGATGAGGTGCCCATTCTTTTTATTGCTGAGCAATGTTACATACGACGTGAAACAAAGGTTAACTATTCACCTAAGGGATAGTTTGGTTATTTTCAGTTTTGTGCTGTTGTAAATAAAGGGTCTATGAACAACAGTATACAGGTTTTTGCACAGACATAAGTTTTCATCTCTCCAGGAAAAATGCCCAGGAGTGTGATTGCTAGGTTATCTTCTCAGTGTATACTTAGTTAAGCTAGCTTTATTTTTTTTATTAAGAAACTGCCAAACTATTTTCTAGAATAGCTATACCATAAATTCTTGCCAGCAGTATGTAAGAGGTTTAATTTCTCCTCCTCCTCAGCATTTGGTACTGCCAGTATATTTTATATGCGTTGTGTCTTTTATGTGTGCTATTCTAAAATGTATGGAGCAATGTTTCAACATAGTCTTACTTGCATTTACCTAATGGCTAGTGATGTTCAGGATTTTTTTCATGTACCTATTTGCTATCCATACATCCTCTCTGGTGGAATGTCTTTTCATGCTTTTCCCCCCAATTTCTAAGTGAATTATTTGTATTTTTAATGTTGAATTTTGAGAATTCATTATGTATTTTGGGTGTAAATCTATTGTCAGATATGTTGTTTACAAGTATTTTCTCCAAGTCTAACTTTTCTTTTCATTCTCTAGACATAGTTTCTATAAGAACAAACATTTTAACTTTTGATGAAGTCCAACTTAACAATTTTTTTATAGACTGTGCTTTTGAATTCTTTATCAAATACTAATTCCCGAAGATTTTTCCTATGTGGTATTCTAAAAGTTTTATAGGTTTACCTCTTACATTAAATCTTTGATCGATTTTAAGTTTATTTTTGTTTAAAGTGTAAAGTTTAGGTTGAGGATTTTTTATTATTGTTGTTGTGTTATTGTTATTATTATTATTAGCCCATCATTGAATTTCCAATTGCTTAATACTGTTTGTTGAAATACTATCCTTCCTTCAATGAATTGTTTTGCAACAGTGTCAAATATCAGATGGTCACACCTGATGGCACTAAACCTGCTTCTCTCTTTTGTCCATTGTTCTATCTCTGTTGTGTCCATCTCGCCACCAGTTCTACAGGCTTGATTATTGGAGCTACATAAGAAGTCCTGAAATTAGGTGGAGTGGTTTCCCCTTCCCATTTTATTTACTTTTTCTCCAAAATTCTTTCAGCTGTTCTTTGTCTTTCCATATGTATTTTAGAATAATCTTATTTATCTCCACAAAGACATTGCTTATATTTTTATTGGAATTGCATTAAACTTGAATATCAATTTGGGGAGAATGCAACATCTTTTCTGAGTCTTCCAACCCATAAATATAGTATATCTCTCCATCTATGTATCCTTGATATCTTTCATTAATATCTTTCAGTTTTCACTATCTAAGTACTATGCATGTTTTGTTAGATTTATACTCAAGTATTTCATTTTTCTGAGTGGTTGTGAATGGTAATATGTTGTAAATTTTAGTTTTTACATGTTTATTGTTAGCATATAGAAATAACTGATTTTTGTATGTTGAAACCATATCCTGTGAACTTACTAATTTTAAAAGTTTTATTTTTGTAGATTTCTGGAAAAGCTACACCACTTCCATATTACAATAGAGTGCTGCTTGGCCCACCTAATCTTATGATTTGATTGGTCTGAAAGAATTTAGCTCATGATGGGCACCTGTGGCCATATCATCATTTGACATCCCATGTTCAAAAGCTCAGTGTTGCTCAGGGCCTGGTAGCAGGCCTGGTGCTTTCTGAACAGTGTAATTCTCTGCTGCAGACAGATTTGGCACAAAACCATAGAAGTCAATGTTGCAGTTCTTCCTTTTGGATTTTCTGTAAATTCCACATGGCATCTTTGCCTTCACTGTATTAAGATCTTCTTGCTAATTACAGCTCAAGTGGCAAGACTGCCTGAATTACAACCTGGACCAGTGGTAAACCTCTTTCTCTCAGCCTCACTCATACTGGAAAGTGAACGTATCATCTAGGAAATGAGTCAAAAGGGTATTTCCAAGTGCAGAACATGCTGCCTTCAGAGCCTGAGGAGGTCTGTCAAGATTTTGCTATTTCCTTCTAGATGAGAAGTATAAAATACAACTTGTCCTGTTACTGTGAAGGGGATGTTCTCACATGTTCTAGACTAGACCCCTAAAAACTATCTGCCTCTAGAGCACATAGATCCGACAGCAGCCTCCATTTGCCACTTTTTGCTCATCCAGTCTTATTGGAGGAATGTCCCTCATAAGATGTCCCAGTGTGATGTTCTGCAAAATGTGCAGATAATTCAAGTACCTTTGGACAGTATAATGACCAAGGGTGAGAGTGTTAACTTAATCCTGGGAAAGGCCATAAATATTGAGCGTTGTCCTTCTCACATGAAGGTGAACTGCTTCTGATTCTCCTTTCTGATAGGGCTGGGATGTAGGCACTCACCAGGTCCATGGGCACATTCTGCATGCAGGTGATGATCCGTCTCAGCTGGAGTTACTACTTGGTTAATTCTACAGTAACATTCTTCCCTGTCCTCTGAACCACATGGTATTTTGGAGGCCAGAGTGGTGAATTGAATGAAGACATGGCAGGGGCTAACTCCCTTCATTCTTTGTGTCTTTTTAAGGGTGGCACTCTGCATGTCATTTCACCTAGGATGCATCATAGAAAACGTGCTGAATAATTAGTCAATCCTTTTTACCTGCCTTCACTAATAAGGCCGTTGTAAGATTTGCGGGTCCTCCAAGTGGCTTGTAGCGTAAATAATAGATGTTTGCCTGAGCTGTCTTCTAGGAACTTGGAATCAGCTGCATTGAGTTCAAGTTAAACCAGTTAAGACTGAATAGGAGCACTGAACCTCCAGCTGGGCATGCGCCAGCATCTGCTGGGTGACATTTTGAACATGCAGAGACCTATAGCTTAAATAGGCCTGAGCAGAGCAATTGCCACACCTTTTCCCAATCGCCTTTCCCCATGCCCCCCACGCTCCAGACCACCCTGCTTCTTAATTCGTTATCCCATAAATACCCCAAGCTCCTTGCCTTCGAGAGGCAGATTTGAGATTTTTCTCCCGTCTCTACGTTTGGCTGCCTTGCCAATAAACCCTTTCTTTGCTGCAAATGTTGGCATCTCAGCGTTTTGGGTTTGTGCACCTGGTAAGATGAACCTGGTTTGGTAACATTGTTTTTTAGTTATTATCTTTATATTTTTGTGGGGTGGGGTGCTGCAGCTAGATGTAACCCGTTTCCAGGTACTTGCCCCATCCCAGAAAGAATTCAGAGACAAAACACAATGGTTAAAAAAGAAAAGTGAGGATTTATTAAGGGATGGATAGTACACTCTCAAGGGGAGAGCAGGCAGGCTCAGGTGAGAGGCTGCCGAGTTTCTTTGGCAAGTTGGTTACATAGGGAGTAAAAATGAATGGGTGGAATATTCATTAGGGAGGGAAGGGTCTGAGGTTGTCTTTCCTAATTTTCATCCCAACTCCACCTTCCCAAAAGGAAGAGGGATTTTGTCCTTATTTAGTCTAGATCAGAAGTGTCATGGTGTCGGTGCATGATGGGTACTTTTAATCTGCAAGGCTAATTTTACTGAAATAAGGGCATAATGAGAAAAAGGTTACATTCAGACTCTGGAGATTCTTGCCTTTTCTCACCTTTCTTTTTTAGCCTCTGGGCCACTTATCACCCCCTCAAAGGTGTGACCACTTACCAGCCCAGAGGTTCCTGCTTTTCTTTCTCTTCAGGGACCCCTGGTGCTTACATGATGTATGGTTTCCTACATTTGGCCCGTTCCCCTCCTTTCTGCCCAGTTTCTGCCATTTGGTCTGTGTTCCCCTTTTCTGCTCATACCTAGCTATCTGCCTGCTCTAAGAGGGTGGATGGTGGTGTATTTCAAACATATCTATTTAGTTTAACCCAATACAATAGCTCTTATCCTAAGTCTAGAAACCAATGCTGGGATTCTGACAACCACAAGTGTGTATATTTCAAATGTACATTTAGTGACTAAGAAAATGCTTGGCATGTTTGTTTGTGGACACAGCGGATCCACTGTGAATCAGACCTGGGCCAGAACTTCATTTATTACCTGCATCCCACATGCCCTTGCTCTAACTGGGGGTCATGGGCGTCAAGGTCAGTTCAGACCATGTGTCTAAAAAATCCATGTGTCTACTACTAATCCTGAATGTTTCCTTTTCTCTACCGTACATTCACCTGAGTAAGTGACCAAAGAGGTCTCTGAGAAATTATTGCTGAATTAACTTGTAGCACTATTTCAGAGTCCCTTAAAAAGATCCTACCCCTTCATTCTGTGGGTTCTGGGTATGAAAACTGGCTCAGGTCTGGTTAAGGGATCATGTTACTTTACTGGTGTGTCCATCCTCAGCCTTAAGTTCATCCATTCTTGATTTCATTTGATTGTATAAATTAAGCAGTATCTTCATTGAGTGGCCATCTATGTTGCCTCTGGACACCATGTTCTATAACCATCTCCACAGCTCTTTGTAGGTTGAGCCTCTGCCACTGATCTTGACGATTATTGGGATCATCGTATCCACTTGATTTAGATGGTTGGGCACTGCTACCTAGCCTCGGTTATTTTGGGGACTGTACCATGCTCTATTGCTACCAGGGTGTCCCATTCTGTAACAGAATATATCAGCAGCTCTGCCACCAGTGAGGTTCTCAGGGATGCTGGTGCCCTTTTATCTGCGTATTCCTGCTACCTTGGTAAACAATGGATCTTCCGAACCTTCCGACAGAACATCAGCAGTTGGTGTAGCACATAGTTGGCCTTCTGTATCATGGGTTCTGCATCTGCAGATTCAACCAACCACAAATAAACTTATTTGGGGAAAAAAAAAAAAAACTCCAGAAAGTTCCAAAAAGCAAAACTTAAATTTACCACACACCTGAAACTATTTACATAGTATTTGCATAGTATTTACAACTATTTACATAGTTTTTACATTGTATTAGATGTTTATTATACAGTAACCTGGAGATGATTTAAAGTGGAGGGGAGGATGTACTTAGATTATATGCAGACACTACACCATTTTGTATAAGGAGTTTTTGGTATCAGCAGGGGTCCTAGAGCCGATCCCCCGTGAATACAAGGGATGACTATATTCACTCTAGAATGGCCACTTCTCTGACACTTTTGCTCTCTTCTGCTATCAGTGATGGCTCGTGAAGCAACTTGTCTAAATAAAGTGTCTCCTTATTCTTCAGGGAAAGTGGGGCTACTGTCTTCTAGCAAGGGAGAGGACCACTTCAGAAGACCCTGCAAATTGCAGGTAGTCCTGGAGCTAGAGGCTCTGAACTTTATCTCCTGTTGCTATTAGGGTCCTAATGTTGGTATCAGGAGACTTTACAGGGCTGAGAATCTGGCCTTCTCTGGAGCTGTGTTACTCTTATTTTCTTGCCTTGTCCATGATCGTGGGGGGAAAACATTCAGTCTTTGAATGTTATGATGTTAGCTATAGACCTTTTGTAGATATCTTTTATCAAGTTGAGAAATTTCCTTTTCATTCCTAGTTTTCTGAGAAGTTTTATCAGAAATGTATGTTGTATTTTACCAAACAATTAGATTTTCTAAAACTATTCAGATGACCATATAGCATTACTTCTTTATTGTGATAAAGGTAAACTGTATTGATTTTTAAAAAATATTAAACCAAACTTGCCTTCCCGGGATAGCCTCCCACTTAGATATGACATATTATTATTTTTATATATTGTTGGAATTGATTTGCTAGATTTTAAAAAAGAATTATTGAGTCTAAGTTCATAAGGGACATTGGTATACAATTTTCTCATAATATCTTTGATAGTGATATCAGAATAATCCTGGTCTCACTAAATGAACTGGAAAGTTTTTTAATCTCTAATTTAGGGAAGAGTTTATCTAGATTGGCATTATTTCTCCTTGAATATTAGAATACACCAGAGACACCATCTGTGCTCACTGTTTTCATTGTGGGTAGGTTTTTAACTACCAATTCAATTTATTTAATAGATATAGGGCTATTAGTTTGTGTATTTCTTCTTGACTGAGTATTGGTAGTTTATATCTCTCAGTGAATTTATTCATTTCATCCAAATTGTCCAAATTATTGACATTAGGTTGTTTGTAATATTGTTTTATTAACATTTTAATATCTTAAGAATCTTTAGTAAGACCCCCCTCTCTTATCTTGATGTTGATATTGGTGACTTGTATTTTCTGTTTTTTCCTTTATTTTTCAACAGTCTGGCCAGAGTTTTATCAATTGTATTGATTTTCTCAAAGTTACAGCTTTGGTTTCTTTCATCTGCCTCTGTTTTTCTGTTTTGTATTTCATTTATTTCCACTTTGACCTTTAATTATCTTTGCGTTTCTTATTTTGGGATTAATTTTCTCTTTTTCTAATTTCTTAAGGTAGAAAATTATTTCATTGCTTTGCAGTCCTCCTTTATAAAATAGGCAATTAGTGTTATAAAATTTTCTCTAAGTACTGCTTTACTTGCATCCCACAAATTTTGATATACTGTGTTTTCAATTTCATTCAGTTTAAAATACTGCCAATTTTTTCTTTTAATTTCTTCCTTGCCTCAATGGATATATAGAGATATATTATTTAGTTTCCACATTTGCAGGGTTTTCCAGATAGTCTTCTGTTACTGAGTTTTAATGTATTTCCACTGCAGTCAGAGGACATAGTTTTCTCATTTAGGTCATGGTTCTGATAAATGATGTTTCAACTGAATCCTAGACATTTTGGATTTTATATTAGGAGATTTTAGATTCTATTTAAATCTTCTATTTTTAGCAAGCAGCAATGCTGTTTAGGCTTACCAGGTAACTTTTGTACCGCTTTTGTGGTCTGTAGTTTCAGTGACAATTGGGTTTTCAGCCCTTGCAATACCATCATGGTCTGCTTTGTTCACCTGGTGCCTCTGGGGCTTCTCTTGATCCCTGCTGATGTGGCCCACAAAGGCGAAGTGCACTTCCCTGTGCCTGGTGCTGCCAGGTGAAGGGTAGAAGGTTCCCCACCTATGGTTCAGTGACTGCTGTCTTGGGTTGGTCTTGTAGGCTGCCTAGTGCTGCTGAGATTTGCACAGGATCCCTGCTGGTGTCAGCTGCTAGGACAGAAGGTACTTGCCTGAGCCTCTTTCTGTTGGGGATGGGGACGTCAGAAGCTGTTGGTCCCGGGTCATCCTCCGCTCTTAGGTGAAGGGCCAGGAGATACCAATCTTGTGTCTCCTTCTGCCACTAGGCGCAGGGATGGGAAACGCTGGGTGTCTGCTGTTTTCACTGCAGGTGGAGCAAGCCTGCCTACTGCTGCGTGATGGGATTTGGGGAATGGAATTCCTTCCTGGTGAGTTCTTGCCCTGCCGGTGCAGGGTCTTTTGAAGTGGCCGGGTGGACAGAAACTGGGACAGGGGAAAATGAGTCTATGCCATCTTCTCTAAGATCGGATGTCTAGGTTTCATTTACTTTTTAATTTATTATAAAATCAGCAATGCATTGTTACTGTTTTGGCCTTAGATATTTAATAATAATATTTAAAAAAGAGAGAGAAATGATTTAATATTACATATTTACTGTTTCATGGTGCTCTTTATTCCTTAATATGGATCCAGATTCCTATCTAGGATCACTTACGTATTAAGGACTTTAATATTTCTTCTAGTGAAATATATTATTAAAATCTTTAAGCATTTGCATGTTTGTATTTTCACCTTTGGGTATAGAACTCCTAGAATTCTAGGTTTAGAGGTTTGCTTGTTTGGTTTCCTTCAGAGCTCTATAAAATGGTTCTCTTCTGTATTCTGGCTTGCACTGTTTCCAATGAGAAGTCTGTTTTCATTTGTATCTTTGTTCTTTAGTACATATGTCCTTTTTTTTTTTTCCTCTGGATATGATCAAGATTTTCTCTTCATTACTGGTTTAAAGCAAATAGATTATGAAGTTCCCTGGTAATGTTTTCTTTATGTTTCTTTTGCTTGGAGTTCCTTAAGCTTCTTGACTCTATGGGTTTATATTTTCCGTCAGTTTTGGGAAATGTTTGGGATTAAAAATATTCTTATCCTTTCTTTCTCTTGTCTCCCTTGAATACCAATTACACATTTTGGTATGCTTGAAATAGCCCCACAGTTTATTGATGTCCTGTATATTTTTTAAGTGTCATTTTACTCTGTGTGTTTTATTTTGAATAGTCCCTATTATTATTATGTATTCAAGTTCATTAATATCTCCTTCTTCAGTGTCTAATTGGCTTTTCACTTGTTCCAATGTGTTTGTCATTTCTGATGTTGTATTTTCACCTGTAGGAAGTTAAATTTGGTCTTTTTGTTACATATGCATCTCCTTAACATGTGCATATAGTCCTTAAACTTCTATACAGAATGTAATTATATAACTGTTGTAATGTGCTTCCCCATTAATTTTATCATCTGTGTTATTTCTGGGTAAGCTTTGATTGGTATATTTTTTTCTCCTCCTTATGGCTTGTATTCTGATTGTTTTTTCATGCCTGGTAAGTTTTTATAGATGATATTGTGAATTTTACATTGTTGGGTCCTGGATATTTTTGCACTTATTCAAATATTTTTGAGATTTGTTCTGAAATATAGTCAAGTTCTTTGGAGAATGTTTTACACTTGTGAAGATTGATTTTAAGCTTCTGTAAACTGGCATCAGAGTAACCTATAGTCTTGAGCTAATTATATCTTCATATGGAGGCTGTATTATTCTGAGGATTCTACCTAATGTCCCATGTGTTATAGGAGTTTTTCACTATGGTTGGTTGGAATACCAATTATTCCTCTTTGTGAGTTCTGGAGATTCCTTTGCCTTCTCTTTACTGATTGTACTTTTCCCAAGCATTGAGTAGTTGCTTCATGTATATGCTCTGATCTGTACTCAACTGAAGAATTAGAAGTGGGAGGTGGGGGATCTGTATATCTCAGAATGTGTTCTCCCCCTCTCTCCCCCATCTGTTACCTTCTCTCCCCCTCTCCCACCCTCTCCCCCTGGTACTCTTTCTTATGATTGATCTAACTGCATTGGGCTCCTTGGAAACCCAACATCGATTCTGAACTCAAGGAGACCAACAGTCTCCATCTGGGTTGCTCTACTTTGCACCTCAGCCTAGAAACACTCTGGACATCCTCAGTGTAAGCTGAGGAGCAATTGCAGGTCTCACCTCATGTGTTGTTCCTCTTCTGGGAATCACTGTCCTGCACTGCCTGTTTTCCAAACCTCTGTAGTATATGTTTTCCAATTTTTACTGTCTGGCTACGGCAGTTGGGTAAATCCAGTTCCAGTTACTTTATCTTGGCTAGAAAACAGAATTACATTTTATTGCTTTATTCTGAACACCTTGAATGTTTCTTTAGCTGATGTCTAGTTATTTTATATCTCTTGTTTTATTGTGAATAAGTGCTCATTTTTTCCCATTATGCTCCTTGATTTGTTATTACTGGCATAAAGGAAGCCTATTTTCATGTGAAACTTTCATATATGGGTAACTTACCAAAATAAACTTTTTTATTATTCACAGAATTTTTCAAATGATCCTCTTAGATTTTCTAGGGCAACCGTTAACATTACTTGCAGAGGACAAATATTGCTACTTAATTTCAAAAATATTATACTATCTCAGATTTTCTTTTGTCTTTATTTCATTGACAAGATTGTTGAATTAATAGTTTTGGGCAATTATTTTCCTCAGTTTAAATTCCAGTGTTTTTTAATATTATCACTAAATATAATGTTGTCTCAAAATTTAAGGAAGAGATTATAAAGTTAATAATGTTTTTCTATTCCTAGTTTACTAAAAATGGGTGAATTTGATCAAAACATTTTTAATATTTGGGTTGTCTTGGGTTCCTTCTTTTTTAATCATTAATACTGTGAATTGTACTAATAGCTTACCATTAGGAAATCTACATTTATCTTCTTAGTAAAAATCTTTATCATAATATGCCATTTCTTTAACGTACAGTTGGATTCAATTTTGTATTAATTCTCTAGAATATTTGCATAGGTACTTACTAGTTTTTAACTAGATCTCAAACTGAAACCCAAGGACACAAGTACTGTATAGATTTATTCTCATTGTAAGCTGCTTCAATGTGTTACATTTCAATGATATTCTAAAATAATACACATCTAACCATAATCTTGAAAATGTGGGTCACCACCCTACAACTGAGAACTTATTATCGAGTCCAATGTCCTACTTTGCCTTTGTGCTCAAGATGGAATTCTCACCAAGGCTAGATCAAAACTAACAAGGTGTACAGACAACAAGGGATAGAATAAAAGGGAATTGGGTCATTCTTAAAGAACATATTAATACAGGCATAACAAGATTAGGAAAATCTAATCACGGCAGTTAATACTGTATTAAAGTTACATGTATATACATTGTGTGGTTTGGAAGTCCTTGACACTTCTTATACATTCCTGGACCTAACACTAGATTAAATAAATCATAATCTGTAAAGTTGGGGCTTGAACATCAGTATTTTTTTTAAATCTTTACAAGTAATTCTAAATTGCAGCCAGAAATGAGAAGCAAAGGTGTAGACTTTGCCTCAATATTTTAATTTGTAAAAATAAATGAAGTTATAAATAAGTAATGAAGATTTTATCTATTCCTATTCCAGCAATAAAAGGTAAAATAGCCATTTAATGCATGCTTTCAAAGTATCACAATGTTAATTTATTTTTAAGTGAACTTGGCATATCTACAGATTTGTTATTTGGCATCTGATTAAAATTGGTGTTTGACTAGTGCAAAATTGCTCATTTGCAGAGTTTTTGGAAAATCATGAGTTCTGACAATTTATAACTAGTAAACTAAACTTTGAAGCAATTAGTAATTCTTCTAAAAAATATGTATTTGAACAGGCATACTCATTACCAGTTTCATTAAGCTTATGTACTTAAAAACAGAAAAATAGGCTTTTCTTGTATCAAGTCCTATACCACTTATTTAACTTAATGCAATGGTTGAAATTAGGTGGCTAAGATATATATTTTATATGATATCATTTTTAATAAGCATGCACTTAATTTGTGTGCATTTGTTTGGGGGTTTAAAGTAAAACGACTATAACTAATATGGAATTTTAACCTATTGTTAGCTTATACATATGTAAGTAATGTAAATCAAAATGTGGGCCTGCAAGATTTATTTTTCTTAAAAGGGATTCATACGTTACTATGTTCATATCTTTATTTTCAGGCTTATTTTTGATTGAGATGCTTTCTGAATTTTACTCAGTTCCTGTAATTTTAAATAATACAAAAGTTAGCTCATCCTTAATGGGGTGCTGCATATTTCTAGTAAAACAAACTGGGCCTGGTTCCTTTGGATGGAGGGTGCTAAAACTGTAACTATCACTATGGTAACACATTTATCCACTCAGATTTCTATCTTCTATTTCAGTACATCATTTAGATTTTCTAGATTATCTTTACAAATTATTCTGTATTTACTTAATAATTTTTCAAATAGCTTATGTATCTGTAGTCATATTTTCTTTATTCTTAATGTCACTATTTCATGTTCTCTTTCTCTTTTTTCTCTCTTAAACCATTTTAGGGAGGTTGGTCAGATTTCCCAGTTTTATTTTGCAATATATAATTTGTATCCCTAATTTTTTGCTTCAGTTTTTAATCAGTTTTATTTTTAATGAACATTTTTGTATGTACACATTCTATATGTGTCTAGTCAACAAACATAAAATGGTATTTATTTTCCCTTTTTCTAAGCTAAGCTCTCGTCTCATTAGATTCGTAATGTCACTGACTTAATTTTATGAGATTTACAACAGTTACTCTGATTATCTGTATGTAAAGGAGAAAGGATAAAGAAGGAAAACACAGATGGAGACATAACATTATTACCGATCAAGAATTCCTGGTTCACAGATGTGGAAAGAGAACCCACAGGAGCATAAAGCAATGTAAAAGTGGAAAAAAGCATTAGAAAAAATGTGTTTATTCTTTATTTGTTCAAGAGGATCTTCTTAAATGCCTGCTAAGTCTAAACCCCGTGATGGAGGGTTGTATCAAAATGCTTTTAAACCAATCTCTAAAACACTAAACAATTTATAAAGTAGGAATTTTTTTTATTTGCCAAAATGTATCACAATTGGAAGAGTAGAATCAGAGTTTTGGAATACAGAAAGAGATAGTCAGTTTGAAAAAAATCACTGTGACTCTCATAATTATAAAGCATTTTGGAAATACCAGGTTTTATAGGGATATATATTGATACATATTTAAAGGAAATACCAGGGTTCAGTGCAGTTTGAATACCAAAATATCCATCTGTGTTTTTCTTCAACAAATTAATTATTGTGCAGTGATTTACAAATCCTATGTGCCACATGAATACCAAATGATTAAACTCAAAAGAGGAAGCAGAAATATCTATATTCACGGGGTTGTATAACGTAGCATGTTTATACAGTGGGAGGAGAAGAAATCAAAAGTGCCAAAGTGACAGTCAGTGGGAAGTTTCTCAACATCCCTTTGACCTGAAAACGATAGAAAGTATGGCTGCTGTGTTTTTTTAATCTTTTTTGTTGGTTAGTTTCAGATATCCTGGGTACTTCAGTGACGTTTTTCTGCCCCCAGTGGTCCCATAAGAGGAACTGAAAAGCTCAACTATACGATTATTCCTGATGAGGCAAAAACTGATCCCACTTATAATTATCTTCACAAATACTTACACCTGCAAGTAATTCTACACCAAGTACTAAACTAGTGTTGTTAATTGGATTGTTAGTCACTGAGGGAACAGAGTTCAGACTACTAGAAGGGTCATCTGTGTTTTTAATTGTTTCCCTACAGAGAGTAACCTGCAAGGATCCCTAGGAGCCCGTAACCTTGGTTTGAATGAATTGGTCAGATTGTGCCCCTCTAGGCTAGGAAAGTCAGCTCCTAAAACAATGCCTTGAATGAAATAGGCACTTAACGTACATTTACTAATGGATGGGTTCACTGTTGCTGACAGTAGGGGAGGTCTATTAGGACAGCTATTGAAAGGACAGCAGAGGATACAGTGGCTGAAGTTTTGCTCTCTGTGTGTATCCCACAATTGAATTTTGCTTAGAAAATAACGTGAGATTTGACTTAAGAATTATTTTCCATAGAAGCAAGCCAAAAATCCTGAGAGTCTATCTCTAATTTTCCACCAGCCTCTGTGTGCTTAAATTTATGTGTTTTAAAAATCATAGTAGCTTGGAGCCTCACGGACCCTTTGTATGATTTCTCCTCTTAAGATGAGGAAACTATGACCCAGAATTGGCGAACTGGCCAGGGTCACATAGATGCGCGATCGAGCTGTGCTGTTCTTTCCACTGCCCCTATTAACACATTCTTGGTTGGAATTTTCACATAGACACAGAAGCTCAATGAGTATCTCAGCCTAAAATTTTAATGATTTTAATACAGGAAAGAATAAGTATTCAAGGCATAAAATAACCTTACAGTCACCCAGTTAACCCTTCCCCTCTTTATGTCACAGATGAGGAAACTAAGGACCACAGAAGAGCCGCAATTTCCCAATGGATATAGAATAATTTATGTGCATAAGAATGCTATCATCAGTGAAAAGTGAGATTATGATCCGTTTAAACTCTTTAAGGCAGGGACATAGTAATACATTTTAAATTAATGTTCACATTGGTCAACTATAGGTTTAAAGGCTTTTGTTTCTGTATTATGTAAAGACTTAATTATTCAGATTATTCTACCCTAGGAGTACTCTATGCAATACATGATAGATCGCTGATCATATGCAACGAGGAAATAACTAAACACATAAAATTGTTTCTTAACCAGTTTGCAGCTTAGTATTGCCAGTAAGATACTCTTAAAAAGCTGAATTTCCCATTTTTATCAAAAGCATTAAACACTGTACACTTCAGACACATTTTAGACACATTTCATCTTAAGATATCAACAAGTCTTTTTTTCCTGAAACCTTTCAAATAACAGTAGCAAAATTAGCTTATTGTGCAATTTTGTCCATTTTTTCCATCAGTGTCCATATTTTTTCTATATCATATCTGCCTTTGTGACACTAAATGTGTTAATTAACAGTGTTCCATTATTGCCTTCCAGAGTATTCTTTGCTGCTAATACCCAATCAGTAAATTCCGATGCTGGTGCGTTACTAGAAAGTGACACTGGAAGGTTTTTGACAGTAACAGTTTGTTTGGAAAGCCAACAACAATATATTCCTTCTTCAAATGCTCCTTAAATGGTTTCTTGACTGAAATGTCAAGAGATCTAGCCATGTCATAGAGAATTACAACCAAGTTCATGCAAGCACAGGCAATGACAGCCACCAGTTTGTGAACTTCCACAGCTTACAGAAATTGTAAGGTTTCACCCTGAATATTTAAGATGTTCATATTTTAAATATGAACAAATGATCATTGAAATATGAACAAAGGACCATCTATGAACTGATGAAACATACTGCATTATCTCAGACATCAAGCCATCCACCTTCTGTTCTCTAGTAAGGAAGAAAATACAGTGAAAGCAAAACCCTCCTTTCCACCTTCCCCCACCCATCACCCTGGCTCTTGTTGAGGCTAACATACTCCCCTTGCTTTTATTTCCCTGAATTCAGGGATGAGTTATTTGTGTTATATTCACGTGGCTCCCACATAAGACTTTTCATTTTAATCCAATTTTATGAATTCTCTCAAGGCTTTTACTCCAAATGTTCAGGCATCTCAAGGTCAGTGCAGTTTCTAAAGAAGCTCCCTGTAATGTTAACAGTGTGAAGTACTCTCTCATCTGCAGTTCACCAGAGTTGAGGATCTAAGCAATTCTAGTGAAATTGGCATGATTTTTTTTTTTTAACTTGTATGCTCAACGGACCATATCCTCCTCTATCCCCTCAAAAATTACAGAAAGCGCCTTTGAATCTGAGGTCTACTCTTTGCTGTAATCCAAATGCATTCTCACTTTGCCCTTGGAATGGCAGTTCTAGAACTCTCTGACTCCTTCAGATAAGCTGTTGGTTGGCCACAGCTGGTTCCTGGATCTGAGGCTGGAATAGACTGAGTGGTGAGAGGACAGAGAGATTGGCTGGCTGGGTGTACACTGTTCATTGCACATGGGGCATAGGTGGACAAAATACGTCCTGTTCTAACCTCATGTATTCCCCAAAATGTCTCTCCTCTCTGCCTTCCTGGTTCATTCATTTGAAAACATTACTGGCCTTCTGCAAACTCTATCTTACTTTTTTCATTTCACTCATTTACAAAATATGGGGGAGGGAGTAGACACCACCATTCTGTGTAAATAGCTGGTACTTAATACATATTTTATTCATTGAATCATTGAGTAATATACTGACATCTTTATTACATCATTCCTTAATCAGTGGGAAATGATTATTGAATTTCCACTAGTTAAAGTGGCTTTCTAGGAAATAGATTCTAAGCACAGCACTCAATTTATATACATTTAGAATAAAAAACAAAAGAACATGGTGGGAGAAGCCTGGGACATAAAGAGGGAGTTGCTTTGGGGTGATGAATTCCGTTCATCCTCATGGATGAGCAGCTTACAGATTTGGCAAACTGGCCCCATTTCCTCCCTGTGTGTCTACGATACTGTTTTGAAGGTCCTTCACCTTTTATTCCCAACTTTGCTCCTCCATGTGGCTTAATCTTTTCAAGAGTATCATGTACCTCCCTGACCACTGTTCATCCCTGACTCTTCTATCTACACTAGAGTTACCTGTATGTCTCAATTCTGTTTTGACTCCTTAATCATTTTCAGAAAGAAGCCTCTTTTCTACTCACCGTCTCTAACCCCCTAGCAATAGGCAAAGTGCATAAGATTGAACAGGTTTTGATGGTACCGTTGTCCTGTTCTCAAGTAGCTGAAAATATAGTTAAGTATAAAATATATCATAAAACAAAACAGAATAAGTGAGTTTATGCCAAGTCGTAATTCCTTAGTTGGCACTACTGAGCTCTATATATTACCAGGAAATGTTCTATTAAAAAAATAGTTTCATGGTCAAATGTATTTTGGAAATATGACATTATTATATTTTACTTTTTCAGATTCATGGTGACATTAATGTATTAGAAGACATAAGAAATTCTTTCTTGTAAACACCAATTTAACTTGGTGAGTGTTAATGTTGCCCCGGAGTTATAAAAGTCTAGGATGCCTCTTTTTCAAACTAAGGTTGCCCCACTTCCCTTTGTTCTTGCTACAAACTACCTCTCCAGGTTGCTGTCTTACTTGGCCCCTCTAGACATCTGTGCTACAGTTCACACTTGTCCCCGCACATCTCCATCTTGTTCATGCTGCCCTGTGACCCAGGAGGCTGATCTCCACAGATGACTCCAGCTGGGCTTCCAACTGGGTTTGATCAATGGGAGAAAGAAAAATATCAGAGAGTCAGAGTACTGGAGGCTGGAGTGATTATTCCCTGAACTCTGTCTCTGCCAGGCTATGTGCTGGCAATAGGGTCATTCTTCTTCCAAAGACCAAAACACCTGTCACTTGCCCTTCTTCTACAGCTTTCTCCAGGCTGTGTTCCCCTTGCCTCTTCCTGTCTTAACTGCTTCCTACTATCGCTTGCCATGGCATGTTCCCCAAGCCTTTGCCGAATTTCATTTAACCCTGCCAAATGCCTTGCAAGAGTCCCCATTAGACTCTCTTTAGTCATTCTTCTTAGCCTGTTATAAAGAAACAGTAGGCGCCAAACGAAGTCACTTGTGCTGAGCCCCATTTCAGGAAACCAGTACTTAGTACCTAACCCAGATGCAGTTTCAACTTCTATTAGAAATGTTGTCTTAACCAGTCTGGAATTTCCTGGTCAGCAGTATTGAGGAAATCCACCTGAGACCCCCTCTTCCATCCCCCAAAGAAAGATGAAGTAATCTCTTTCCTCGTTGGCTCTGCCCACTTCTGTCTATAAAAGACTTCCATTTTGTACAGCTCCTTGGAGCTCTTTTCTGTTTGGTAGATTGGATGCTGCCTGATTCAGGAATCAATGAATAAAGTCAATTACATCTTAAGTTTACTTGGTTGAATTCTGTTTTTTAACAGGCCTATCATTTGTTTCCTGCTAGGACCATGCCTGTATACGCCCAAACTCTTACCTCCTCATCCCTGTGACCGCATAAACGTTTTTCCTCACGCTGGTCATGCCATTCCGTTCATTTTCTAACTATAGACATCCTCTTAATGAGTCAAGATCCATTTGACACAACATTGTAAAATGACTATTACTCAATAAAAAAAGTTAAAAAAAAAAGACCCATTCTGATTGCTGCTGTTTTTCTTTCCACTTTTTCCTCCTTTCAAAAGTCAGAACCACTCCTTGTTCCAGATTCTCACTTACTTTAAGCAGACTGTTCTCATGCTCTGTCCCACTGGCTTGCATTCCCCACAGTTCTGAGCACAATATATTTTACTTAGCAAGTTCTCTATATGGGTTTTTTGAATTGAGTTGAAGGGGATACATGGCAGATAGCTGATAGAAGAAAGTAGAGATTAGGTCTAACGGTTAGTACTTCACAGCTTCCTCCACTCCCGATCATGCAGGTTCACTTTCTTGGTGTGCGATGACAACAAAAGTAAAAAGCCAACTGTGTGTCACTTATGCACTTTAGAAAAGAAAATATATGACTGCTCTCTCAACAGCATTGTTATTATAGCAAGATGACTACATGCCAGCAAGAGATGGGTCTCAGAAGCTATCAGTACCCCACTGTATAAATACACTATACTTTGGAGAATCATTCCTCCATCATTCCACAGTAGTCATTTTCAGTCCAGATGATGATGTTGGATATATTCTTTTTCCTCTACCTAGGGTATAGGTCATGACACAGGATAGGGTGAGCCAGTTAGATTAATCAATCATAATGGTCACAGTGATGGTTCAGGAATGATCATGTAATTCAAACCGGACTGTAAGAATCCTCTCCAAGATATTGCCAAAGCTATTGGGAGAAACATCCTCTTGCTCTGGGATTTGTAAACTATGAGGCTGATATTTATTTTAGTCAGGAGAGGATAGATTATGTTACAGTAACAAAACACCCCAGATCACTAAATGAACATATCAAAGATCTATTCCTGTATTTACCATTTACACAAAGTCCACTGTACTTCCAAGCAGCTCTCCATGTGGTGCCTCGAGTATCCAGTCTGACTAAACATTCCATCTAAGAACCTCACCATCTGGGACTCATGGCCTTTCTTGTCAATGTTGCAGGTAAAACGATGCTGGGAAGGCTTGAGCACTGAGTTTGTACTGGGGCAGCCTGGCAGGAACACATGTCACCTCCTCACTCAGCACGCTGTCCAGAAGTAGTGGCAGAACCTGCCCAACTGTAGGAAGGATGCTGGTGAGTACTACGCCTCTGCCAGAGCTTCTGCTTTGGTAACCATCCCGTACCTATAAAACAGCATAATGAGGAAGCCAGGCTTCAGCTGGCCAAGTCCAGAGTGGGTGATGAAAATTTGTATATCACAGATGTAGAAGCTGAAACCCAGGTAAGTTGAACCTGGACACACTCTGGCTCCTACAGGGGATCTAAAAAAGCAGAAGCTATGCTTATGTATTTGCGTGCATGAATGTGTGTCTTAGGTACACTAAATGTAAAAAAAGAAAAATAGACAAGCATCCCGTGGCAGAAGAAGCATGAAAAAATCAAAAAGAAAAAAGAAAAGAATAATTGAGAAACCCACTTTAAAAAATCGTCACAGAATTCATGCTGCTCTTGTAGAAACTTCTCTACGTGTAGCTTTCTGTTCTCCATCACGTGGGTGAATATGCGAGCCAGGCAACAGGAAAAGTAGACCTTTATAATTAGCATCTTGGAAAGCACAGCCAGACTTACCCTTTATTTGAACTTACAAATCTTCTAGGGAAAGGCTTTGGCTGTGGCTTGTCGAGATATACAATAAGGTGTCAGAAGGAATTTTATCAACAAGCTGCTCTCTAGCTTTGAAACCACCTTACAGAGTGTTTGAGTCTATACAGAATCAATTGGGAAAGGAGTTTCTAGTCTATAACCTCTAGTAGTAACAACAGTTGACCTCTACTGAGTGCCTACTATGTTCCAGGCTCTGTGCTAAATACTGAAATTACATCTATTAACATTTATAATAACCCAATGAGTTTGAAAATAGTATCATTGTCTTATGCAAATCAGAATATCAAGGCATAAAGAGGTTATAGAATTTGTAGAAGACTTATGAGAAATTCTGACTTTACTGATACAAATTGAGAATTTGTAGGTAAAGCTACACCATACCTAAGTATTTATATTTTAAAAGTCTTACTCATTGTTTTTCATGTGTGACGAAGAGAATCTGAGAAAATCCCTTTTGAAAAATATTAGACTGGAATTTTTAAATGAAAGGTTCTAGTTTGGGGAAATAAGAATGGCAGTGAGTGGAACCTGCTCATTTCTTCCTCACATCTTTCTCCTGTTGGAGTCTCATAATGTGTCCAAATAGTAAGCAAACTACGGGCATAGAAAGTAGGTAATACTGCCTGCTGAACTCTGCAAACATAAACAGAAGATGCTAAGGCTTTAGGAGATTAAATTCACTCTGACAGAATTTTAGAGGTTAAACATAATGTCTTTTGTGATGAATCATCTGAATTTGAATTCCTTCCTGCCCGCTCAATTAGCTACAGGACGTTCGGCAAATTGGTTAACAATTTTAAACCTCAGTTTTCTCACCTGCAAAGTAGAAATGGAAACACTCCTAATAGTATCCATCCTTTGGGCTTATCATAATAATTAGATAAGGCAGTCCATGTAAAAAGGCTTGTCAGCCTGCCTGGCATGCTACCGGGGCTGATAACACGTGAACTATCCCCATCACCAGTGTCATCGCCATCACCGTCTTCCCTGCATCACCAGCATGATCGGAATTGTTGTTATTAGTCATAACCTTCTTTTCATTGAAACACATGGAAGTGACTAACTTGGGTCAATGAGCATCTTTTTGATCATCTTGTTTCATTTCTAGAGGATGCCTGAATTCTAGTTCATTTTATTGTCAGCTTTGTGTTAGGTGGTTTTTATCCTTCCTCAATTTTGTAATTAGGGACTGAAAAAACAGTGATTCAAAGTGAAGACACTTATGCTAATGGGTATAATTGCAATTTAACAGGTAGGAGTTAGCTCTTTTTGAGACATACGTACAGGATATTTGGAACATTTGGTTCAGAGTTTGGACAGCACTGTTGTGTTAAGTATCAAAAAATACAAAAAAAAAATGAGGGGAGAAGTTTCATGCTATTTTCTATAAACAGAGAGATACTTAATGTTGTTCACAGGCATGCTTGAAATTTCAACTTTGTTGAACTGCAAATCTGCTTGTTTGGAGGAAAGAAGTCAGTAAGCAATTAAACACGTGAAAGAAAAAAAGTAAAATATGGCTATGATAAAGTAAACCAAACAACAGTGAATTTCCAGGCATACAACTCACTTAGACACCAGTAAGCTATTTCCTTGGAGATATTCCATGCTGAGAAGTTGTTACAGCGTCCTTCTCTTCATCAGGTCAGATTAGGTTTCTTTACCATTTCCCTGTCTTCTTTCCCCCTTTCCTTCCACCACTGAGCAGGTACCAATCACAATACTGGGGATATATAGATGAGTTCCTCTTCACCTGTTGGTTATGAATAATTATATAGTGAAAAGCACAGAAAGCAAATCAACACTTGTACACTAGAGGAATCTCTCCTGGGGCAAGGCCACAAGCCCGTTGGAGAGTTGTCATATTCAGACTCGGATGTATGGGGAAGGCTTCCTGGAGGAAGCATCTTCTGTGGCAAAACTTACAGGATGAGAAGTTATTATGTTGTGTGTAAAAGTGAGGAAAGGGAGATTTTAAAAGAAGAGCAAGTAGCAGGTATGGAGGCAGGAGATCCTAGCATGCTGGTGTCTGGAGATCATCCATTTATGCCTAGAGCTTGGAGTTTGGTGTTGGAGATAAGTTAAAGGTTCGATGGATACGGAAAGCACTGACAGACCTAAAGTGTTGCTCTTCCATGACCACACTTATGTTCTAGGAAGATCACCTTAGCTATACTGTGGAGAATGGATTTGAAGGATGCGGAGTAAGTTTTGCAATTGCAAGACAAATAGAGATGCTGTTGCAGTAATTTAAGCAGCTAATTTTGTGGTGGTCCGAACTAGGATAATGGAAGGAGGGGACAGAAGTGTATATGGATTCAAGGAATGATAAGAACTTGGTGATTTCTTGGTGGGGAAGAGTCATTTTTGATGAGGAAGATTAAGATTTCAAGGATGCTGCTTGAGAAAATGGGTGGACCTATTCATGGAGGCAAGGAGTCCTCGAAGAGGTGGACATTTATGAAGAGAAAGGAAGATGTTGAGGATTTCTTCTAAGGATGAGGATGAGGAAGAGGAAGAGGCGCTCACAAAAGAGACTGAGAAGAAACAGCCAGAGGGACAGGAGGTAAACTGGGAAATGTCACAGCATCTGGGAAAGAGAGTATTGGAGGAAAGAGGATTATAAGTGGGTGTACACATTGGGAGTGAGGGTGGTAAGACATTTGTTTGTTGAGGAGCAAACAGGATATGCACTAGCAGAGTGAATGAGGACAAACGTCTCTTTCCTGTCTAAGTGGTAGGTAACAAACAAGAGATGCCTACCACAGGGCTGCGGTCCGCGTGGGGGACCTGCCCTTCCAACAAAACTCAGTTAGAGGGAGAAACTAAACCTCTTGGGAGGAAAGATAAACAGAGATTGTTCAAACCTAGGATCCAAGTCCCTCTCGTTAATAATAAATTCCTATGTATCCAATGAGTGAGGGAGAGAAAGGAAGGGAGGAGGGAGAACAGGTCCCAGGCCTGAGAAGCACAGTTGTGAATTTCCATGAAAAATATTCTTAGCCAAATGGCTGGTCACTATGCTGGCACACTGGCGTCTTTTTCCCAGTGACAAATCAATGCCACCTGGTTTGTTGCTTTAGGAGCTCAGTATCGGGGTTGGCAAAACCACTCGGATGCTTAAAGGAAGCCAGACGTAGTTGCTCCAAATAAGTCTGTTCTTGTTCCCAAAAGCATCCATTTAACTTATACTAACAATAGCAATAACAATACTACACTCATATTTCAACCAGTAAATTTTAACATTAATACTTATTAAGTGCATGACTAGCGTCAGCCTCTGTGCTAAGGGTTTTACTTGCATTAGGACTTAATGCTTGCAAGAGCCCAACAAAGTATTAGCTTAGTTTTACAGCTGAGAAAATAAGAAACTGAGGTGTTAGTGAACTTGACTGAGCCCCAGACATCTGATATGTGGTAAAATGAGGAATGGAATCCAGCCCACCCTGCCTTTTCACTTTGACCTGGTGATGGGAATAGCTCATGTACTGTAGTAAGAACACTATGAGACAACTCAAACTTACACAAGTATTATGCTAAGTGCTTTATAAGCATCATTGCTTTTGATGCCCATAACCACTGCATGGGGCAGGCACTGTTGTATACTCATCATATAAAACTAGGCTCAGTGAGGTCAGGACACTATCTGACGTTATAGAGTTAGTGCACTGCAGAGCTGGGACTTGATCCAAGCGGCCTGACCTCAACTTCTGTGCACTAAACCTTCTCCCTGTGGCTTATTAGCCTGTGATCCACATGAGTCAAGGATGCATGGGTCCTGAATTGGACAAAGGTAGAGTGCAGTAGTAATAAAAAAAACGATCTTGCCCTGCATTTTGCTTCTCTGGAAGGTGACACACATTTAGTACCTTATTTGCCTGCTTAAAAGAAGTATAGTGTAGCCACAACTCATCTGAGAACCTACAATGTGCAAAGTATATTGCTGTGCTTTTTAAGAGAGATGTGTCGGGGAGCTCCTGGGGGAAGTGGGAGCGTTCTATTTCCAGACACTGATTCAGAACAATTTTCCAGCTGAGGATGTTGTGGAATAAACTCAGCATCCAGCCAAGGGGCTGCAAAACCATGCCTGGCTCATGGTTTGATCCTAGGAAGTGAATGCCTTTCTGTCTGGATTGGCAACTGGGACCAAGGAAAGGCCTGAGACATCCTTTCAAGATTCTTTTCCTTCACTGAGTTTTGAAGAAGGGCCCCTCTTTCTTGATCCTGGATCAGGACGTGTTTCAACCATGAAAAACCTGTCTGCCTTACCAGTAGAGGAAGAGAAAAGTAGCTAAAATTCCTCTAAAATCCCTATCGCTTGCCGAGAGCTACTTGAGCCAGGGATGAAATGCTTTTTTTTTTTTCCTAAAAACTGAAGCCAGGGGTAAGAAAGCTAAAAACAAAAAATCATCACCATACAATTTATGCTAAATAATGTGCAGTGGATTCTGTTAGGGATGCACAAGAGAAACGCTCCTGGCTTTGTTCTGTGGATATAGCCCATAGACAACTCTGGGTTTTTTTCCTTCCGTAACATAGTAAACATGGCTTCCTGTACCCATTTCTGCTATATTTTCCACCTCCACACTATTCATAGGAGGCAAAATAAGCATTCAACATGAATTTAGGCTGATGTTTTCCTTGAACTTCACACAAATACACACACACACACACACCAGGTAAAAGTGGAAAAAATATAAACAGAAACAACTTTAAGGACATTTTGGCCCCATTTTCTCTTGATTTGTTTTCCTAGAAGTCAAATGAAATTTATTAAGCACATTATTTTCATCAGACACACTCACCAGGCACTATGGGTGATAAAATGATGTATAAGATATGGCACTTGAACTCAAGTAATTCATAATTTATTGAGGCTGACTGGAGTGTACCCGTAACCGTAGTACAAAGCGGACTGTGTTAGCTGTTACTGTAATAAAAATACGAACTCAGTGCTTGTGCTGGGCAAAGGGGAGGAATACATTTTAATGGCTTGGCTGGTTGTTTCAAGAGTTTTGACCCCAGTGTCCCTAACCACTTACTAGTTCTGTAACTTTGAACAAGTCCTTGACTACTCCACACCTCAGTTTCCTCATTTGTCACTTGAATAAGAGAGGCGGTTTTATTGAAGATGGTCTGAGAAATAAGCAGTCGATTAATGTTAGGTGTTATGCTTACAAAGGGGGTTGGAGAAGTCATCGGAGGCGTGGTGCTGTTTCAGCTGACCTGTGAAAGAGAGTAGTGTTTTCAATAGTGAGACAGTCCTGGGGAAGGTTTCTAAGCTGAGGGTACAGCCTGAGCAGGGTGCCAGCTGCAGTCAGCTGCAGATGAACTGAGAGACAGCACCTTCTCTCATCCCCCCCGGCCTGCCTGGCATTCCTCACTGTTAGGGTCACTCCTTGGGATTTGTGCACAGGAACTGTTTGTAATGACCAGAATCAAAATGGACCTCTAGTGTCTAAATGTGTGGGAGGTCTAACACTCACTTTTGAACCCATTACTGGTCATTAACTCAGTCATTGTATCAGTATACCCAACCAGAGTCTTAGGAAGAAGGGTAGAAGCTGCAGGACAGACGAGTTTGGCTGCAGGTGAACAGGTGAGAAAGCTCAGGGATGTGGAACAGTACCCTGAGGGCGCCTGCAGGCAGCGCAAGGCCACTGTAAACCTGGGAGACTTGGTAGAAGGGCCAGTGGTAAATGACCTAGCTTCAGATTCTCCTCGAGGCAAGTTCTGGCCATGTTTATCAGCCTTGTGTAGATGGGAGTGGGGAGCAAAGACAAGCGTGGGTTGGGGAGAGTCGGTCCTGTAGCCACGTCATTTGTTGCTTCCACTCAGGTCTAACCCACCTTAGCCACAACCGTAAGTAACTCTCATTGACTTCAGGTTGAATTTCTTTTAATCTGATATTGAAAATCATCCTCAAGGTGACTAATACTCACACTGCCATCTCATCGTCTACTATTTCACAGCAAGAGCTTTTCCACCCAGCCAGGGCTATCTAAGTGTGCCTTTTGGTCCACGTTACTCCTCAGCTTGGAGTGCAGGGTCCCTCTCCTCACCTTGATGAGCTTAATCCTACTTATTTTCCTTGAACATGGACCTTCCCTAAGACTCTTTCCCTTATCACCCCACGGCTCCAACTTCTGAATTCTGGAAGTCCATCACTTACTGGGTTTGAGGATACAGGTCCCGATGCAGGACATTATTTGTTTACCTTGGCAGCCCTGTTTCATTTCTCAAGCTAGAATCTGAGTCCCTTGAGGAGACAAAGGGGCAGAGACCTGTTTCCCTGCTTACAGCACCTGGCCCAGAGCCCTACGTGTGTCACTCAGAGATTTGCCAATGAATGACAGATAGGATCAAAAACGTGGACACAGTCAACAAAATCCCTGGTTCTCTTCAAACCCTGTACCCCCCTCTCATTATCGCCAACATTTAAGAGTTTTTCATACCAAATTATTCCTCTCTCCTTTTGTGCGTAGCCCTTCCCTTCCTTCTCACCAAAGTGAAGCTTTCCCTGCCCCAAACCAGAAAATGCGAGAAAATCGAGGAACGAGAGGGTGTTATATGTAAGGGGCCTGCTTGTCTTCTTCATGTAGGAAGTTGTCCACGTATGAACACCCTGTTTGTGTGGCTGCCATCCATAAGCTTTTCATCTAGTATGGATCCAATATGGTCTAGTATACATTTCCTCCAGGAAGGGAGAACACAAAGCCCATAGATGCTAATTAAATTACCCAAATCACACAGAGCTGAGCCTGGAACCCAGGCCTCTTCACCCCCCGCTTTAGTGTTCAACACATTATGCCTTTATTAAAAAAAAAAAAAAGACATTGGGGATAATGGCAGTGTCACAGTTGGCAGAGTGACTCACTGATTCTGTGAAAAGGCATTTTCCTTTCAGCAGGGTGGATGGGAACTGTAACACATCCTCTCATCCCAGAATCTCAGAGCAAGTTCTCCCTGATCCCAGTGTCCGCGTGCAGCCCATTCATCCTTTCCTGAATGGCCTTACACACATCGATTGCCAGTTAAGGCTTTGTGGCCAACAGAGTTGTAGGAACCTAAAATTAGCCCCTCCCTTCTTATGACTCCGGGGCGCCCAGCCAGAGTGATATTTATGATTGTCACAGGCTGGTGAACCAAAGACAGCCGAGGCACAGAAATGAGTCTGAGCTGCTCTTTGTCCTGGACACACCGAAACGAAATGAATGCTCTTGAAATAGATGCCAAAGCTTTACCCCCAATTCGTACACTTACACATTCAGAGGCAATTAGGACAGGCACAAAATAAGAAATGGAATAATTGTCCCTTACACACTCCCTCATATCTGGTCCTGTAATTGTTAAACATAGCACTTTCATATACTGCCATATAATTCTTTCATATTTGGCCCTATAATTCTTAAACATAGTAACTGGATTTTTTTTTTTTTTTTACATTTTTCATGTATTAGGTACTACCTAAACAAAATGTGAAAAGGTGTGTGTTATCATTTCCATTTTCGGATTTAAAAAACCCCACAAAGTTCAGTGGGTGAATAATTGAAGGTCACTACACATTGTTAGGAGAGGGACTGAGCCCAAACCCACTTCTGTCTTTAAGTGTCATGCTTTCCCTGCCCCTATTTGTTGCGGGGACTGACAGATTGTCACTCTATTCTGTGAGCTCCCATGAAACTTTGTCAAATTCAATAATAGAAAACTTACTGTGTTGTATTTTAACATTCTCTTTGCATAACTGCCTGCTTCCCTCCAGTCTTGGAGCACTAAGTCCTGGCTACGTCACTTACGAGCTTTATAAAGGCGGCCAAACCACTGGATACCTCTGCACCCCCTTTCCTCATCTATAGAGCAGAGATACAATTATACATCATAACATTTTTGTGAATAATTAAATGAGACGAATCCTGGGCTTTAGCTACTCAGTAAGTGCTCACTTATGATTATCCAGGGGCTTAAGAGTGCTAGCAAATGATGGTAGGAAGTGGGTGTTCACTGTGGGCCGAGACCATTCTGTCTTGTCTACCCCCAGAACAGTATCCAGCAGCAGAGTAAGTATAAACAGATATGTTGGTTCAGTGAAGAGGTGAACAAATTGTTTGAAGGTCTGAATAAAGTAGGTGTAGCCTTGGTGGTTCTCAACCCAATGACCAAGGACGCCTGAGGACTAGCAGGTCTATTGTAAGAAATCTGTAAAATGGTATCTGCTAACAAGAGAAATAGTCTCACACACAGATACACTATTATTTTTTAACTAGATATAGTTGTGATTTCTGGAATACAAAATTGTTTGAAAGTGTTGATTAAATCTTAATGGTTCCTTGTCATTTATTTTCCTATTCAATGGCTAATACAACTATGACTACACCATGGAGGGGGTGTCCATAAAGTTATGAACATTAATGGCAGAGAGGCACATACATAGAAAGTTGAAAAATGCTCTCAGAAGGCGTTGAACATTGGTTGCCAGTAACAGCTGTGGTTCCTTCAGATTGTAACCACACAGGGGGTGTCTACACAGAATTTGATTTTTTTTCCCCATAACACAGAACAGAGGGTTCTGCTCATTTAAACAAGGCCAGAGAAGCAAGAGCCTTTTCCATTTCCTATTAAATATGTCCCTATTTGCTTCTTATGTTTATATAGTAACAAAAGAGTATACATGTGAGTTTGGGAAAATACTCTGAAATCTAAGAAATAAATCCTCCCCCATATCCATGAACGCGAACCCCTTGCAGCCCTGTTTTGCCTCATGCAGCCCCTGTCCTTTGGCTATGATTGATTGGCCAAAAGAAGCTGGGGGTACCTTATCCCAGTATTGGCCCATCAAACTCCCTTTTCTAGAAATTTGGAGGCCTGCTGGATCTAGTAGAATTCCTGACTGGAACTGAGGTAATGAAAACCCATTGTGATCACACAATGAATCAATGAATGTGGGGCTGTGATGATGATGACATAAATGATACAGAAAGAGAAAAAGAAGGTCATGTAAGAGAACCTGTGAATTCATAAAGGGAAGCTTTTAAAGTTCTTAACAGCTTCCTAGTCCTTTGTGAATCCAAGTTTAACTTCTTTTAAGTTCCATGGAACACGATGGTATCTTGACTCTTTTTTTTTTTAATTGACATATAGTCAAGTACAATGTGTCAATTTCTGGTGTACAGCACAATGTCCCAGTCATGCACATACATGCATATATTTGTTTTCATATTTGTATCTTGATTCTTCAATTCAGTAATTACATATTGAGTGTCTACTGTGCCTGGGTTATGTTCTAGGCACTGAGGATACAGCAGTGAAAAAAAAATTAATGAATATCCTGGGTCCCCCTGAGGTTCATTTGGAAATGTGGGAAATGCAAAATAAACAAGGTAAATGATTAAAATAAATAGTATTGTAGATAGTAGTAAATGCTATGAGAAAAATAATGTATGGTAGGAAGTGTCATGGGTGGAGCTTCAGTTTTGGTTAGCTGGCCTGTTAAGGCCTTGGTGAGAAGGTTATATTTGAGTCATGTGAAGGGAATGAACTTCAAATAATGAGAAAGGGCCTTCCAGGCAGAGGGAGCAGCTAGGGCAAGTGTGAGAGCCTGCCTGGGAGGACGGAATGGAGTCGAGGACGTGGGGTGAATAGGTGATGAGAGCAGAGAGATGGGGGGCCAGGTTAGGCACAATTTTACACTCACAGTAAGCTCTCCTGTTTTACTCTGAAAGTATTAGAAAGCCATTGGATCGTTTTGAGCAAAGGAGTGACACGAAATGTGTAAGTTTTAACAGAATTGCTCTTAAAAGCCAACATTTTCCATTTCTTTGATGAGGCTAACATGAAGTGGTCCTTTCTACTTAGAGTACATCAAAAATTCTTAGCTGAGACTCCCTCTGTATGGTTTTTGAACCAAAAACAAATCGTTGGTAAGGAGAGCTTACCTCTACGTCTTTAACAATCCTTTTCTTTTTTTAATTGGTGTGTTACAGGGTGGTTTGTCTCGTGCCCCTGAACACACTCTGCAGCACAGACTTTGGGTCCTGGGATCTGAAAGAGATCGAGGAGCAAATGAGCTAACCTCACGCAGCAGTGGGAAATGTCACATCTGTATTTCCCTTCGGAGTCCCTTGGGCTCATAGGAAAACATTATGTCAGAAGGAAACACATTTAAACATCTGCAAACCTTTCAGCAGGTCAAATTTCCATGAAGCCATAAAACTGTATTATAGAACACTAGGTACATCGCAAGAAAAAATATACTTGACCCTCAAACACGTACGGGTTAGGAGTGTCGACTCTGCGCAATTGAACATTCAGGTGTAACTTTGCAGTTGGTCTTTGTTATCCATGACTTCATATCCTCACTTCTGCATCTGAGGATTGCTGATTGTGTAGTGCTGTAACATTCATTTTTTGAAAAAGAAAAAAAAAAAAAAAACCCATATATAAGCGGACCTGCTCAGTTCAAACACACATTGTTCAAGAGTCAACTGTATATCTTGATAGAGAAAGATCACTATTTATGGAAACTCATACCTCCAGTTGTCTATTAAAAACAAATTTCAGAGCCAAATTTGAATATCTCTGAGAAGTAATAGCTCATTTTACGTTGGATAAAATTTTAAGCTGGGTGAGCCTGAAATACTATAAAATTGGAATATTGAGGGGGGATTACCTGCAAAAACAAAATATTCTATCTTTGCTTCTTAACAAATTCCTTTGAAGCACCAGTGCATGAACACAAATAACTTGTCCACACAACTGTAACTCATTGACTTTGGGATTAGAAGGCAGAAATAATCTCCCTATAAAAAGATATGATAGCGTCTTTGAAATTATGATGAATAATTACTAAAGTGTGACGTGTGTGTTAAATTGGAATGGTTTAGGGACCATCAGATGATCTTGCTTTATAAACAGAAACCTTAAGTGAATATTGCAGGAAGGTAGCTGGGGAGGGAGGGATCGTGACTCCAGTTGCTTTATTATTTTGTGCAACCTGATGCCTGCTTCTTTTCTTCTCACCTGGGGCCCTCCATTGTGACGTGTGCAATTTTAAAGAAAACTGAAGGTAAAATGAATCAAACGAGGCTTTTGCTCCCAGTACCCCAATGCTCTCCAACTGAGAAGTCACAAAAGGAACTTAGTCTTATTAAAGGGCATTGGGTCAGACCACAGAATCCACAGAGCTGCTCTTAAGGATCAGTGTTCTTGCTGGGTATCATTACCATTGAAACCAAGTAACTGCTGTGTGTCTGTTGCCCGGGAAAGGTAGTCAGGTGGGTTGCTGGGATGGAGAAAGCTTAAAGCATCCAAATAGAGACAGTGCTATTGTCTCTTTGCCCTTCTGTATCATCTTCACCTGCTACTTTATTTAATCTTTTCCTCCCGTGAGGAACTACTTCAAACTGAGCCAGCATGTGGGACATTTAAAATTTATACCATTTCTTTAAACCCATGCTCAGGTAGTGACCTGGCTCTAGAGCATAGTTTCTCAACCTTGACAAAACTGATATTTTGTGCAGCATAATTATTTGTTACTAGGGCTGTCCTGCATACATAGGATGGTTAAAAGCATCCCTGACCTCTACCCACTATATGCCAGAAGACTCCCCGAGCTGTGATAACAAATGTGTCTCCAGGTGCTGCAAAATGTCCCCAGGTCAGGGCAAAACCACCCGAGGTAGGGAACCTCTGCTTTAGCGGTTGAAACTGGTGGACTGTACAATGCCCTCTGCAAGACATCTCTTGATCGTCACTGCTTCAAAGCTTTTCTCTGGCAATAGAAGAGGAGACAAAAAATAACTTGAACAATATGCCAGACTGAGAGAAACTCCACTGATTAGTGTAGGAAGTTGAAATTGACATCATGGATGTACCTGCTTGGGAAGCATGTGGCTTAGAAGTTAGGACCTGCTGTTCCTCTCAGTCCTTAATAGGGGAGTAGTGGGCATTGACCTAAAATCTCGAGTCTTGTTTGTCTGTTCCTCTAATTCACTGGGTGACTTGCAACAATGCCTGAGACTTCTCTGTGTCAGTGGCTGTAAGATGCCTAATGCCATGTAGTGATGCAAGACAATATCCATAAAAGGGTAAGTGCTGGGGATGGGACTCTTATTTCAAAATAAGGTGGCTTGTATGTGTTCATGGCTAGCCACCTGCCCAAGCATTTCAACTTATCAGCAGTAGAATAAAATGAATTCCAAGGAGGGGGATGGAGGGAAAAATCATCTGTTCAATTTTACTATGAATAAAAATGTTAGAAAATAATTACTGAACACCTGTATTGTACCAGACACTTTTCTGTACACATTACTCTTATTAATTCATTTTATCCTAGTATCAATGCCAGTAGCATTTACCATTTAAAAATAGGATTAGAAATACTATTAGAAAATGATTTTTTCCCCCATTTTGCTGACCAGGACACTGAGACAGAAAGATTAAATCACTTCACCAATGTCACATAGATCATGAGTTGTAGAGTTGTGACACAAACTGGTCAGTTTGGCCGTTAACGACTGCAATATAAATGCTAAATCAGCAAACATGTGTTATACACCTGCTGTGAGCCAGGTGGTCTGCTAAGTGCTGAGCAGTCAAAGATGAGCAGCTCATAGCAGGAGGGTCTAGCTCAGTGGTGGAGTGCGTGCCTAGCCTGCACAAGATCCTGGGTTCAATCCCCAGTACCTCCATTAAATAAATAAATAAATAAATAAATAAATAAATAAATAAATAAATAAATAAAACCTAATTACCTCCCCAAACAAGCAAAATAACTTTTAAAAAATGTGTGAAATCAATAATACATCTCAAAAAAAAAAAAAAAGAAAAAAGAAAAGGAAAGATGAGTAAGCCATATTTTCAGCTACCAAGTCAATCACAATGAAGTGTGGATTCAGATATGTAAACAAATCCTTCCCTACAGCGGAGATTAGCATGATGCTCTTAGTACAGCAGCAGTTGCAAACTAAGCATTGGAACAACAGACATATGATGAGCTTAACCCCGAGGGGAACAGACTTGATAGAGTAAATGGAGCCAGAGCAAGGCTTTGGAGGATAAGAATTTGTGGGAAAGACCTGATGTGTGAAAAGCCTTTGGGAAGAGGGAACAGCCTGAGTGGTTATCATCAGTCTGTCTGTCTTTGGGCCCTCAGTGCCCATTGTACACCAGCCCATTCTTCAGAGTTCAGCTCATCTGCTGTCTTCTGCATTTGAGGTCTTTTAGAATGCACTTCTGCCTATGCTTGCTCCAGATCTTGGTTTTCATTTATTATCTTCGTTGAATTCACATCATTCTCCCTGACTGTAAGCTCCCTGAGGGACGTGAATCTGTTTTTGTTCTTTGCTGTGGAGTAACTTATGCCACATGGTGCTAAATACACATTGAATCAAATGATGAGATGAATAAAACATACCTGGATGTAATGTAAATGTCGTATCAAACAATTCATTGAATGTATCCTATTTAGTAGAAAAAACATATTCTCTAGGGAAGTCAAAGATGCCCTGGAATATATATTTTGATGTCTGGGACCAATGATAGATCCACTGTGAGGTAACTAAAAGAAAAAAATAATAAACTATAAATCAAACCAGCTTCTAATTCAGGTAGGTCCGAATCTTGGCTTTGCTCAATGCAATGAGTGGTTCTCAAACTTGAGTGTGTGTTAGTGTGTCATAAGAATATGTTAAAATGTGTATTTCTACACATTCCAATGCAGAACTCTGGAAGAGGGTACATCCTGGATGATTCTTTGACAGGAATTTTAAAAAATTGACCGAGTCTTAGAAGTATGCAAAAGGTTTAGGCTTAGGAGAAGAAAGAACCATGAATGTAAGGGCACTGTGTTGGCCCACTGAACTTCGATCCATCCATCCATCCATCCATCCATCCAACCAACCATCCATCCATCAATCCCTCATTATCTTGTTACAGGTTCCTAAAATTCCAACAAGAACCACTTGTTAGGTTCAAGCATCGCCCTATGTCTTATATGAGAAACTCTGGCATCGGTCCCAGGCATTGAGGATTTTTAAAAGCTTCTGAAACTGTCATAATGGGCAGTTTGGGCTAAGAATTACTGCATTAGGGCCCTAAAAATGACAAAATGTAAGTATCTTAGGATGAGAAACACCAATTTTCAATTTTAAGTCATTGTTAACCCCTGGGGCCGAATTAATTCATTCACTTTCTTAAGTAACAATGAGGTGAAGCTTGGTTTCTGATGGGATGGAAAGACAGAGAATGGAAATTTAATGGGAGAATTTAAAGTGGACAATCAGGAAATGCCTAGGGTAGCACTGGTCATCCTGAGGGCACCCTGAGGAACAGAAAGAAAGTCCAGGTGGGGAGGTGTTTAAGAGAAAGGAAGGAAAGAAGGCAGAGATTTCAGTGGTGGCCAACAGTGGTGTTAGGTCACTGTCTGACTCTGAGGCCCTCCGTTCCTTCTTGGAGGAGAGTCATATGAATGTGAAATGTGTTGAAGGCTGGGGATATAAGCAAGTGATGGGGGAATCTGGGAAACTGAATCATCTGTGCCCTGAGATGTCTCAACTTTGGGCAATAGATTAAAATTCTTCCCTGATGATTTCCAGGTCTTCATGAATAGGGTGAATATGAGTGGGGCCACTAATCTCACTCTGGTAGAGAGAAGGAAAAATAGCTGATCTTGGAGAGGAGGTGGTGTTTAAGGAAGGGTGGGAGCTATCTTCAAGTGAAAAAGGCATGTCTGAAGGAAGAGGCACTGCGGAGGTAATTACAGCTGTGGCTGAAACTACAAAACTGGCTTGTTCCTAACTGCTATTTGTGGCTAATCACTTCCAAATAACAAATGAATAGCACAGTAAATGTTAGCAGGATAATTTTCTATTAATCAGGAATAATGAGTGAGTAAACTAATTCCCTCTCCAAACATCCCTAATTTTAATGCCGTTGCGTGTTGTTGCTTCAGATTGATTACGCGGTGATTTGGAGGGAGGGGGGAGGTGAGAAGACTCAAAATAAAAGGCAGGTGATTATTATTTCCTGCTATATTTATGTAGAATATCATGTCTCCCACATGAACATTGCCTTTCCAAAAATGATCTTCATTCAGAGGCATGATGCTCAAATTTAAGCTTGTTTGTGTGTGTGTGTGTGTGTGTGTGAGAGAGAGAGAGAGAGAGAGAGACAAGGAAAAGAAAGAGAGAGGGAGGGAAGGAAGAAGGAAGGCAGGAAGGAGATGTTCTAACTGCACACTGAAGCAACAAAACCTAAATGCATAAAATCTGGAATAAGTCTAAGTGTTTTCTCAACTTTATTTACTGTGAAACCTTGGGCAATTTGCTTAAATCCATTGACATGTCATTTATACACTCAAGGTGAAGAAACATACGGAGTTTTGTTATTTCACATTACATTAGACTGACCTCAACAGTCTGGGTCTTGACCCTTAACCACACCAGACTTTCCAAAGAATTAGAAGTAGTCCCAGCCCTTCCAAAAGTCCCTGATCTAAAGGGAAAATCAGTCACCTAGGAAACAAAAGCAATCAGGATAATTGTATGTAATCAGTCTGCAGTAGAGTGGGGAGAAATCTCTTCATTGTTACAGTAGTTCAAAGACAGAGGGGCTAGGAGGGTTCCATGGTGTCAGTGGGGCTGGTGGATATCATGTGAAGACAAGGTGTGATGGGTATCATATTTACTCCTCCAGATTCACTCTTCTCCCTTCTTCATCTACTTCTCTGCCCCAAGAGGCAGATCTGTTTGAATTAGTTTGAGCCTCTTTGCCTTCCAGGCTCCTATGGCCTCTGTCCCATGAGAAACTCCAGGAGGGGATCAAAGGGAAGGAGTGTGAAACTGAGGATTTTCCCCCTCTCCCTTTTAATATTGCTCTTGGTGGCTTTTCTCCCTCAGCGATCACAGCTTCTTTCATAGACCACCTCACCTCTCTCTCTCTCTCCCTCTCTCTCCTCTCTCTCTCTCTCTCTCTCTCTCTCTCTCTCTCTCTCTTTCCCCCCCTCCCTCTCTCTCTCCCCCTCTCCCTCTCCCCTGTTGGCTTTCAGTACCACTTCCTCTCTTTTCTTCTAAAGTGGTGTGATGACAGAGGCAGGGCAGGTTGTTCCTGCCCCCTGTGATTTCCCTAAACTCTACCCATATATTTGTACATAGTCCCTTTAGTGAATTCTCCTTGAATTATTAATTTTGAGAGTGCCATCTGTTTCCTTCTGGGTTACTCTCTAAGAAACATAGACTGAGAGATGGGAAGGTGGACATATTGGGCAGTAGGAATATGTGTAATACAGGAAGATACACTGAATTACTGCCTAACATAGGGCACTAGCTCATCCCTATGCAGAAAGTCAATGGCTACCTTGAAGGCAAATAAATAAGATGTAACAATCATCTAATACGATGTCACAGAGATGTTACAGGTGCAGTTTTGCTAGAGTCTAACCAATCTCCACTCTTTTTTCTGAAATAAGAAGGGCAGAGGTGATATATCCTTACCTAGAACTTAGGTTTGAAAAGAGGTGAATGCAGCAAGAAGGTTGGAGGAGACTGTGAACTCTCTATAAAAAAGGGCCTTGTCCTTTAAAAGATTTCTGCTCGCCTATAAACAGCCCTACTTGAGCCCAAGGTGTGGAATATCCGCCCACCTCTCCCTGCAGTCCTGGAGAGTATGAGAATCAAGGAGAATTTCCCAGAGATGAACATGGTTCCATGACTTTTCTTTCAGTGATGCCTATTTGGGGATGAAAGCAAAGGAAGTATTCTGATTTTTATTTACTTATTTGTTTATTTATCTCTGTATTTATGCTTTCACTTATGTATTAAGGAACCAAATCTAAATGAGGTTGCATGGGCCATGATATCTGTTCCTTCGAAGGTCAGGAGGGTGATAGGAGGTGTGTAGGGGTAGACAGGTTCATCGTTCTCCTCTGGCAGTTCTGACCAATTTATTTAGCTTGGTGTACATAAGCAGGGTGATAACTCCCCGTCATATTTCTCAAGGAAAAATAGGATCCTTAACAAGCTGATGAGTGGAAAAGGAGAGCCATTGTGGGATGCTAAGCAATAGGAAAATGGGTAAGACTAATTGCAGGCAGGAAAACCAGCAGTGCCAAGTTCAGCGCCCCTATCATCCTCTAAGCTAACTCATGCCAGATATTATTTTGACTCAGGAAATTCCTCACCTGGAAAGGATTATTTTTTTTTTCTACTGTAAATTTTTTTCCTGAAGTCTTTGACAGCTTGATCCAAGTGTGGGACCTTCATTTGAGCAAAATAGATCCAGATTAGAGTCCTGGCTTTCAAATGCCTGACCTGTGTGTGCGTCCTCAAATAAGTGTCCTTTTCTCTCTTACGTTAATTTTCCTCACCTGAAAAATGTGACGATAAAACAACTTTTCAGGCAAATGCTAAAGACTAGGTGTGGTCATGTTTATAAAGTACTGGGCACTCCTGGGCATATATCCAAAGGAAATTCTAATTCAAAAATATACGTGCATCCCAATGTTCATAGAAGCACTATTTACAATAGCCAAGATATGGAAACAATCTAAAAGTCCATTGACAGATGACTGGATAAAGAAGATGTGGTATATATATACAATGGAATACTACTCAGCCATAAAAAATAATAAAATAATGCCATTTGCAGCAACATGGATGGACCTGGAGAATGTCATACTAAGTGAAGGAGGCCAGAAAGAGAGAAAAAGACCATATGATATCACTTGTATGTGGAATCTAAAATAATGGCACAAATGAACTTATTTACAAAACAGAGAGAAACTAGGGGAGAATGGAGGTAGGACAGGATAAATTAGGAATTCAAGATTTGCAGATACTAGCTACTATATATAAAAGAGATAAAGAACAAGTTTCTACTGTACAGCACAGGGAACTTTATTCAATATCTTGTAGTAAACTATAGTGGAAAAGAATATGAAAAGGAATATACGTATGTATATGTATGCCTGAAACATTATGCTGTGCATCAGAAATTGGCACAACATTGTGAACTGACTACACCTCAATTAAATAAATGAATAAATAGGTCAATGAATAAAGTACTGGGCAAATCACTGATGATGAAGACTGGAGGACTGCTGATGCTGCTGTTTAGAACGGATGCAGAGACAGCTTCCAACAACACAAGCACAAGAATGGTAGCAAGACGAGAGAAGGACACAGAACACAGGTGTGAAAGCTACCATCGAAGTTCAGCCTCTCCGTGTTGGGGTCTTCTCTGCCAGCTCTGCTCCTGCAGGCTCCAGGCACCTAGTTCTGGTATTAGAGAGCTTTTTACCCATTCAGTCACTGACTGAGTGTTTCAGCAGCTCTAGGTATGAAAGTGTTCTTGGAGGTTACAGAGAGAGAATGGAAGGAAGAGAAGGGTCCAAGTTTTAGAGTCAATCATAGACTGAGATGAATGTCAAGTTCTGCCGTTAACTAGTTGAGTGGCCGCAGCAAGCTCCATAAACATCTCTGGTCCCCTTTCCTTTATTTTAACTGTAAAGTGGTAACTTTTAAGGGAAAATGAATGAGATAAAAATATCAGAAGTTTAAGTACAGCCGTTCACACTTAATGGGTACTTAATATTTTTAATTAATTAATTTATTATAATTATGTTTATTTATTTATTTTTTTTACTTTTCTTTCTTCTATTGAGGCACAAGCTGCCTTCTTGTATCTCAGTTTATCCTCCATCCAGCTCTGGATCAATATGGATTAGGTTGGGTTCCACTTTCATGATCAGACAGTTGTCTGATCTTTCAGTTGTCTCTTGTTAGTGGTAAATAACTTTTGAGTCCTATTCTAGTCATGCAGGATATGAATGTGAGAGTGCTAAGGGAAAGACATGCAGTGTTTGCATATGATTAACAAATATAAATGGATTTTATATAATATTCAAACATCAAGGTCTGGGAGATGAAGGACCTTCCAAAGAGTACACTTTTAGCGATACCTCTCTGTGGCCTGTATTCCCAGGGCAGCAGATGCCACATTCAGATGGAAGATAATACATTTCTAATTCTTACCATAAATCTTTCTTATGTAACTAGAGCTCCTGGGAGCACAGGCTCTAACAGACAACACTCTAGATTATTATTATCTGCCTCACCAGCAGTGCGGGCTAATTTTAGTGACCCATTTTGTCTGTTTTCATCCTTCCTTTGTATAGTTGGCCTTGCAAATAGAGTAGTTTGAATAAACGTTATAGCCATATTTATGGGTATTCTTGCTAAGTGCTTCTCTTAGTGATGCATCGTCAGGCGCTCAACATAAACCGCAGAGAAAGAGTCATTTATCCTTGTTAGCTAGGCAAACAGAGGGAAGTTGTTTTTACCTACTGTCCTGGGCCGCAAGAGCCTTCATCTAAATGTGAGGCAACACAGTGAGAGGAGTCTCAGCTGATGAACTAGCAAGTTACAGGGGAAAAAGCATTTAAAAACCTGTGTGATGGCTCTTCACAGCAAGGTTGAGAAGAATGGCTTAGCTGCCGAAAGGCTGTCATTTCCTGGGTGCCTACAGTATGCCACGGCCTGTGATTAGTAATCCCCATGTATTATGTTCTGTAGTGCATGGGTCTGTACTGTGATGTCCACCTGAAGGGCTGGTGTTATTACCCTTGCTTTGTAGATGGGTAAGTGGAAACGAAGAACTTTGTCTAAAGACAGGGAATTCATGGCAGAGTTGGGACTTTATCCCAGATTTGCATGAAACAAGGCCCATCTCACTGCATTTAGCTTCCTTTTCAAGGCCAGGCGGGTAGAAAGAGCAACATTGGGTGTAAGTGAAGTCATCCTTTGTGTCTGCATGAAGGACTATCTAAAGTCAGAAGAGGCTTAGTCTGCGGGCTTTAAGAGAACTTTATCCAAAGGAGTTAAGCCAAAGGGGAAAAGAGATCTGCTAACTCACTGGGAGTTTATGGGAAGAAATAGACGCTGCCTAGGTGTGGCACTGGGAGCACGACAAGAACAAAGAATAGGGGGAGAAATAATATGTTGGGGGCCATAGAGGAAGAAAAGAGAGGATGGAGGATGAGAGTGAGGGAGGAAGATGTTATTGAAGGGAATCGGGGTGTGGGGGGGTGCTCTGATTTTTCCCCAGTGCTTCTGTGCCTTGGATGTGGTTTACTCTTGTTCTAGAACTGTGTGAATGATGATTTTCATCTTGGTGAAACAGTGCCACTGATCATTTGGAGTATTCTTAAGGTCTACTGCAATCCAGGTCTTGTTTATTGAGAAGGAAAGAAGGAAGGAAGGCAGGGAGAGAGAGAAAGATCCAATAAAACACTAAAAGATTGTCTGTGATATCAGAATAATGTCTAAAAGGCCAGCCTAGACCATACAGGCAGCCCTAGTCCCTGTGCGATGATGAAATCAAGCCTCGTTGACTACGTACGGGAAGTAGAATCATACATCTCTGTTTTTTCTCTCTTGTGACTTTGGGGCAGTCTTTCACCAGTCACCTATTGTTCATGTCTGTCACCAGCACCTAATCATGTCTGAATAGAAAGGAAAAATCCAATTCCATCTGATCATAATACACTGTCAGTAAAATTCAGTAGAACTCCAATATTCAAAGAAAAGTAGTCAATAATTTCTCTGCAGAACTCTTGGTTAAAAATATATATTTATATATATCTTCTGGTTGTTACTTTCTCCTCCTTAAACAAGTACAGTTTGATGTCCATAATGACACTAATTCTAATGTATTTCATTTCCTAATTCCCTCTGTGATTAGTCATCCTGGGGAATAATCACTAGGCAAGGAGCCTGGGATTAGGTTTCTCATTAGAACTTGAATGCATGTTGTGAACTGTGAGAGGCTAACGCCTCCATCTCCAGGTAACCCGCTTCACTTGTTCAGCTCTCCCTATGGTCCTGCAAGTCTGCTCACTGGTGTTTGCGTTGCCGCCGACTCCCTGATCTGCAGCACTATTTCACTTACACGTGGCATTTGGATAGCTGCTTTGAGACCGAGACTGCCTCATTAGTAATTTTCCTATTCAGACTTATTCTATAGCTACTGCCACTTAGCATTGCAGTGACTTTGCCCCCTCCTTTTTTTCATATTCATACTCCATTATACTTGCCATAAATCGGCAGGGATAAGGGTCAACAGATTTTTTTTTTCTGACATTGGTGATTTTCTCTCATTCTTAACTCACTTGAGTCACTGTGATTCATTACATGGCTGCAGAAAGAATTTAATACAAATTTTGGATGTGTGTGCGTGCATATGCTAATGATAGGTCAAATTTCCATGTCTGTCATGGCTAGGAAAGATCCCCTGTGTGTTTGCACAGTGAAGTAATATCACAGTTTCTTCAATCTTCATTCTGGGGCTAAAACTAAACCACTTGACTTAATTAGCCCACCACATACTGGCTTATTTACTGCGCAGTCTTGAGCAATTTAGTAATCTTTGAGAGTCTCCTCTGAAAAGCTATTGCTGTGATTATTTTTCTGGATTATCGGGAAGTATTTGAGTCAGGATTAGCAATAGTAGCTGCTTCAACAACAAATAAACCCTAAATTTCATGGCTTAATCAAATTAAAGCTTATTACTTCTTCGGCAGTTTCCTTGGAAGCCTTGTAAAGCAGGGACTCTGGACTCCTTTCATCTACTCTAGACATTCTGGGCTCCCCTAAATCCTTGGCGTTCTTCCCTGGATCCCTTCACCTGTCTAGCCAAATTGGAGGAGGGAGGAGGAAAGGGGAGAAGAGATGACAAATTTTGTAAGAGAGAGAGATTTTGTAAGAGATTTTAGAGGCCATTGTTGGAAGAATCAGACATCATTATACTGACTTTTCTTAACCCACACCTGAGTCACGTCATCTCACCACCTCTAAGGCAACTTGCAAAGGTAGGTCAGCTGTGTGCCCAAGAGGGAATGAAAAGGTAGGGAGGGTACAGAGCAGAGTCTCAGCTGTGCTTTTCCCATTCCTAGAACATATTTAGCCTCATCCCAAAGGAGATGCCCCGGAGCTCCACCCAGACACTGCATCCCGCAGGATCTCTGGGTCATGAATGAGCTACTTTCTTTATCTCACTAGATGTTGCTCTTCTTGGTCTAATACCTCTGACTTAAAGAGACAAGCTCTTTTCTTCCTCCCCACACACTCATTATACAATGATAGAGCAGAGACAAGCTAACCAGAGTGACACTGCCATTTGGAAAATTAGAGAAGGAAAGCACAGAGAATTCATTGATTCACTTTGCTGTCTTCTCCCTGTAACTTCACTTGGTCTGTCTCTACCGGTCTCTGTCAAAATGTCCTCTTCATACAAGGACACCCATCATATTGGATTGGGACTCACCCTAATGACCTTAGTTCAATATGATTACTCTGTATACACATTGCATCAAATAAGGTCCATTTCTGAGGTGCTGAAAGTTAGGACTTCAGCAAATGAATCTGAGAAGACACAATTCAACCCATAACCCTGTGTGTGATCTTTTGATTACAGTTAGTTCCATACGCCAACATCTCTACTTATATTTCTTTCCTAAAGTAAATTTCACATCTCCCTTCTTTTGCTGTTTCCTCAAGATAATGATGGCTGTCAGATTTGATTGAGAAGCCACACTGTCCATTTGAGAGCTGTCATTACACATTTCACCCATTTGGGTTTTATTAGGCCACGGACCCTTAAAACCTTTAAAAATTCTATCTCTTATTGTTTGTGTCTAGAAGCAAATGGCTTTTCTAGACATAAAGTCTTTGCAGTCTAACTCTCTAGATTCCCTTTCATTTCTACTTGCAAACCAGTCAGGTGTTTTTTGAGTTCATGTCTTTCTTGCAGTGCCTTGTCAAAGCAGCCAGTAGGATCCGACACACACTAAGTTTGCCACTGGAGCTGCTGACTCAGTAGACATGTGGTTGGCTTTCTACACTTTTGTCCTGAGAGTGTACCGAATACTTTGCTACTAAATGACATGAGTTACCATCTTTTGAGTCTTTATTATCAGTCTCCTTACTACCTATCACTCAATATTAAGACAAATACTACATATTTCAGTTTTATATTATAGCAGCATCCTTTTTCTAGTTAACAATTGTTATATTAGGCAGGTAAAATAATATTAGCTTCTGTAGGAACAGCTATGAAATCTTAGTACCTTAGTATTATTTAACGTTATGCAATTCTCATGGAAAGTCATATTACTATAATCACCATTAGCCTTCCTTAATGGCTTTCCTCCATTGAATCCAGGCTTTCTTCATCCAGTGGTTCTCATAAGCCAAAAACTTCTCCCCTGGATCCTCTTCCTCCAGCCAACCAATGAGAGGTGGATGAGAGAGAGCAAACATGCAAAGGAGCATGTGAGAGTTATTAAGAACAAGCTCTGAAAAGGACATACATTACCCTGCCCACATTTTATTGGCCATAACTTAGTCCCAGGGTCCTACCTAACTTCAAGGGTGCTGGAGAATATACTTCTCTTGAAAGGAATGATTTGGTGAACACATAATTCTAAGACACAGGAGAATTCAATACAATAACATGTGTAGAACCCTGGGTGTAGTGTCTGCTGCACGTAGATGGCATTCAATAAATATTGGTTACCAGTAGAATAGGCATTTTATATACTGACTGGTCTCAGTAAACTCCTGAAGAATCTCTATTACATATTCCCATGGTTTAATCAAATATATCATTAAAAATAGGGTGACATTTTCACTTACTGAAATTCTGACAGCTCATGAGTCCTAAAATTCAGGATCCACTATGAAGAGCAAAGTGAGGTGCATTCATTTTTCTCTGCATTCAGATTTGCACACAATGGCACATATATGCAGATACTCTAAGAGAGTGGATAAGAAATTACTATAATTCTCTTTCATTGTGTGGTAATGAACCTTTCTAGACATGCCTTTAGTTAACTGTATAACACTGCTTTCCATTTAGACTAGAGACAGGGTAGATGTGATCTCTGTAACATGGCTCTTTATTGTCCTGGGAATGAGGAATGCTAATGGATAGAGACAAAAGCGTTCCCTCTGTTTCCCCTGTTCTGGAATGTTTGTGAGGAGAAAGGCCATCATGGAAGACACCTCCCTCTGCCTGGATTTTGGGAGAACACACGTCTTTGGCGTCTACTTGACGTACATTAGGCTGTATTCATGTGTTCCGGTGGGCTTCTTTTGTGCTGAATGTACATATGAGAAAGGGAATTTTATCTTCAGAACAAAATGCCATCTGATCTTTACAGGATCAGGCAGAGAGCAGAATGCCAACCAAAATCAATAATAATGTTAATGAAACCAATGTCTGGGGAGAAAATTCTGGTGAATGTCAATCATGAGGAAAAATGTCAGAAAAAGATGTTAATGTTCCCTTATAGAAGAGGCCTCAGATGGAACTGGCATTCGAAACAGCTAGCAAAGGGCAGGTTTTCTTATAATAATATTCTGTTCAAATCAGATTCGATGTAAGCACACCAGGTATCCTAAAAGGTTCAGTTGAGTTCCCTGCTGATTTCCAAACTGAAGATTCTAGGTTAAGTAAACTTCAAGCATGCAGCGATTTGTTCTAAATCCCAGGAAAGAAAGAGAAGCCGAAGTCAGTTGTTTGTGCCAGGAGCCTCTTCCTCGTGTAAATACAGGGACAGGCGTTTTTTCTGTTTTCTTAGAAGCAAAGCATTTGACTCTATTCTTGTTTTCATCTGATTCATGTCATCTTCAAGCCAAGTATTATGAATCTAAGGACTATTTCAGTAACTTTCACAGTTAGAACTCTGGTGTGAGGGGTGATGCCTTGAGAAGCACAAAGGGGCCATTTCATACTCAGAAACTTGATTGCATGCTAAAAATGCCCTAATTCGGTTTTTTCCATTTAATTGACTATCTTGAATACTGTTTGAGAGTGTTAAAAATCAGGGCATCAGAAAAGGAGTCAAACTGAAGAACGTGAAAGGGTCATAACCAGGATCAGAAGGTCTCTACCCAACAAGTCAAGACACCAGTCCGTTAATGGTCAGAAGAACTAAAGCAAAGAAAAGAGCAGAAAATAATTAAAATGGGAACATTTTAATAGACATCAGACATGGACTAAGATTGAGCCAAGTTTCATCTTAAGGCTCCAAGGATCAGATTAGTGGGAGGAGATGGGTCTCAAGGCTGTGGTATAAGGAAGTGGAAAAATCCTTTACACTCACCTTCCACTTAGGTCATGGGAAACAGACTGGGTCATGGTAAATCACCTCAAGGAGAGAAGAACCTATGAATTATGTTTAAAGAGGTGATTCCAGACTGCAAAACTGGTCCTATCTTTATTCACCGTAGGGATTCTCACTCACAGCTCTATTGACATTTTGGGTCAGATAATTCCTTGTTGTAGGGGCCTGTCCTGTGTACTGCACACCTGACTTCTGTCCATTATATGCCATTGGGACCTCCCCAAATTGTAAGAGCCAAAAACATCCCCAGATAGTACCAAACACCCCTTGAGGAACAAAACTGCCCCTGGTTGAGAAACACTGATTTAAAGGAATTTTATTCTCCCCAAATGGGAATGGCTGGACGATTCCTTCCATGGTTCTCAAAGCTTCCATGAGTTCTTTTTGGCCAAACACGTTTTCTTTATTCAGTGTGTCACAATAGCTACCATGAACTTATTCTTAATTTTCTTCTCCATTTTCTCTTGTCATTTTTGTGCTTTTTCTCTTTTTTCAAAGTTAGCCCACATTCCCTCTCCCAGTCGTTTCAGATTATAATCTCCCTGTGGCCATATTCCTTTTTTAAGCTTTTTTTGTGGTCACCACTTACTAGCCTTTTAGTCCTTCTCGACACAAAAGTAGCCAAATCAGAATTATGTGTAACAGAACCCTTCAAGTATGTCTGGTCCAGTATAGAAAGTGTAAGACATCTTCATTGAAACACAGGTCATCTGAGACTAGTCAGGCAGATTCTTCTATGACTAAACTCAAAGGACATGAACAGTCTTTTGAGGAATGCAGTACTGTGTTCTGTTTCTACACCCATGTGCTCTGTCTTGGCTCAGGTCTGGCCTTATGCAGCATCTTTAAGTTCTAATTGTGCGTTTTACCTGATGTGTGTCCATTCTGTCCTTGATCCCACAAGCCTCAGCCTTTCCTTACACAGGCTTTCATCAGCCTGGATTCAGGTCTGCTCTTGGCAAAGTCTTCTAAGTTTTGTAGTATTTCCTTCTTTATTTTACTGCTACTTTTGTCAGCATTGTCACTTATTCTTATAGTTCTCTGGCTGCAAAGTTGCATATGTTACGAGTGAACTGCCTGCCTCCAAATTTCCCCTGTTGGTGCTTGACTGTGCCAAATGTGAGGCATTCTTTTCGGAAGTGTACCCACCACTTTGTAAAAGAAACATCTGAACCTGGAAAAGACCAAGAAAGTGGTTTCATTGAACTCTCATTTCCCACCCATTTGTAAATAAGAAAACTGAGACTGTTGACTATGATAGTGATACAGCTTGTTTCCCGCTTTGCTCTGTAGGCAGGAGCTCATAGCAGCGTTCCGTGCTCCATTACAGAATATTCCCTTAGCTTAGATTTGCTACTGTAAGTATCCTTTTTTTTTTCTTTTTTTTTCCAATCTTGGGTTATTACCTCGTAAAAGAGTTCTGATACATTAGTGGTTTTTATTGAAAGCCACCTCCAACCTGTTTTGGAAATAGGCAAGGTATAAATCATAAATAAATAATGAACCTAGGAGCAGAGAGGCTTTTACAGCTTGTTGGCAGTAGAGCTGAGACTGGATCCTAGTTTGCCCTTCCCAGACCAGTCCTCTCCCCATAACATCCCGTCTCCTCGTGCATCAGTGGCTCTCCCATTTTATATCATCGTAGCCTTGCACACTCAATAAATAATCACCATGGCATTGCTGGGTTTACTCCCAAAAGGTTCACTTGCATGCCTAGTTAGGCCAAAGCTGAAAATCAGAGATATCTGTGTCGCCATCTTATGTGATCACAACATTATTAGCTAACCAGTAAAGGCATCTTAGGTTAATTTTTTTAGAAGTATAGGTTGTGTGCGGTGATTCACAATCTTTTCAGCTCTGATTAGAGAAGCATATAGTTTATTCTTTAAAAGTTTATATAAAAGTGAAATGTTTAAGTTGTGTTTCACTAGCAACAAACTCTCATCTGCCCAAGAAAAGGGAACTCTTAGAGATTAGTCCGTAGTTTCTCCCCAGCAACTGTCTCCTCATTAATGTTCATTATTTTATACTCTCTGGAAAAATATTCAACAAACAAAATGAAGAAGGATTCAGAAACAGCATTAAAAAAAAATCTTGGACAACAGTAAAGGTCCAAGAAAATAAATACACGAGGAACAAATATCACAGCTTGTCCTGAAACATGTGACAAGAAAATAGAAGAAAGGGGCTAAAAAATGAATGGCTGTATATCAGAGTTGGTAAAAATGATAGCCTCCTTCAGACAGAATGAGGCCTGCAGTTGGGCTTTGTTTGGTAGGCAAGGAGTTGGCCCATAAAGACTTTATACAGTTGAATGTCTTGCCAACATTTATAACCAGAAGATTTCACATAATGTTCTAAATTTTGGGCTGTTCATAAAAAGTCTGAAAAAATAGTACACAGAAGACCTGGGTGGAACTGAAACCCTTGAGGAACCTTCTTGAAAAAGCACATGGTCCAGTTTTTGCCCATCAGTCCCCAGTGCTGATTGCCATCCCAGTGTTGACTAAAAATATGCACAACCTAAAATTTGAGAGTTATATTTTATTCAGTGGACTTCTGAGGACTCAAGCCTAAGAGGTCATTCTGAGAGACTGCCCCAAAGAGACAAGGGGTCAGCCCAAATATACGGGAGTTTTTGCAACAAAGACTGGGTAGTTGGAACATAAAAAGATTACTGTTAATTAAAGAAAACCAGATATCTCAAGTTATGGAATTTAGCACTTTTCTATTTATGGGAAGGTACAAAAGTCTGAGCTCATTGTAATCATCCCTTTGATACACACCTTAGCTCTCTAGGGCCAGTGTCCTGTTCTTTCCCATCCCGAGTTCCCTCAGGGTACACTGTTGGGGGGTGGCTGCAGAAGCTGGGCTGCCTGCTTGTCTCCATCCTGAGTTCCCTCCGCTCACTGTCAAGGGTAGCAGTAGTGGCTCATGACTCGATGGCCCCAGCATCCTTTGCTATGGATATGGCTGGCAATATTTTTCATTCACACCAATAATGGTATTTTTTTTTTATCCCATAGGTATTTGTACCCATGTATCAGATAATGGAGACTTAGCTTTATTAGAGATGTGCTTTCCTGTGTCTTTTTTTTTTTCACCTATACAATATGTCAAATGTTAACCTGTAATTATACCTGAAAGTCCAACTGCCGGAGATTAAACCCAAAGTTTCAAGATTTACTCTAGTTCATAAAAGCTTTCAAAACTTTACCTGCTACTCCCTTATATCTTGTTACCTTCCTTTGATAAATCTCTTACTGGCCCTGAACTGAAACACAGAGCGCCTCACAGCACAGGCAGGACTATAAATTTTCACTCAAGTGATGGGCTTCATTTGAACATGTCCAACATCATGGCTGCCAGCTCCAATTCCACATCATGGCTTTCATTTCTTGATACAGTGGGCAAAATCTGAGGCTAGTCTAACAAAGTGACTGTTAAAAGGGAGGGGGGGAAAAAACTATAGAGAATAATTTTAATAAAGCATGGAAGATAAATTGCTTTTGGAAAAAAAAAGGATTTACAAAACCCTCTTAAGAAATTAGGGTTAAATTCCTAACTGACAGTTGCAATGTTAATTAGAAAACTATACTTAGAGCTATTTGCAATTTTAGTTCTTCAAAGCATTTTCTCTCATTACCTTTGATTCTCAGAACTCTTCACTTTGCTGCTATTACCAACTTTGTTTTAGATCCCAAAGGTAGTTTATTACTTCATTTTCTTTTCTTTTTTCAAACTTACCTTTCTGGTCTCCACCCTGACTCCTCTTAGATCCTGCAAATTATTTTGCTGACTGTTGGTGAATTCATTGAACTGTTGCTGTGTTGGCATTTTGTGCCTGATTTTTTTCCCTGAAAGTTGTATTTATTTTTGTGTAACTTTTTTATTATGGAAATTTCAAAAGTACACAAAAATATAAAGATTAGTATAGTAAAAACCCATGTACCTATTAGCCAGCTTCAACAATTAACAGTATATATAGCTAATCTTACTTTGTCTATTTTAGATAATATATTATTTTACTCATCATACAAGTTTTGTTGTATTTCCAAAAGACAATGATTCCCATTAATTCAATACCATTATCTAATTGTTGTTATTGACAACTCTGGCCTGGCTGTTCGCCACTCAAAAATCAATACTCGAGAGAGACAAATGTTGATAGAAAGGAAAGGTGTTTTTAATCAGAGTGCCAGCAATCTGGGGAGATGCTGGACTTAGTGTCAGCAAAAAACATCTCTAAAGATTCTGCTCAGCCATGAAAATTTTAGAAGGAAAAGGGGAAATAATCTCAGTTAATCATTGAGATAAAGGGTCAGCTTCATCGCCATCCCCACTGCCTGTAGGCTTGTAAATTTTCTTTATATGCTATTTTGTTCACACAGTTTGTTCACAAGATCATTGAAGGGGAAGGTAGGGAAGAGATCTGGTCATTTGTTAATTATTCTCCATTTCTACTTCTTTGATCTAGGAAGGAACAAACATGTTAGGCAAAGCATTGTGTGATCAAAAGATTTGAAAATTATGCTAGGGCCAGAGATGAGCAGGGCACAGAGGTGCCTGGTTTGAGGTTAGTGACAGAACGAAAGTGACCTCCTGCAGGGAGTCCTTTTCTGCAAATAGCTCTTTCCTGCCAAAGGCTGCTTACAATATTAAGTGTCACTAATTTTGCTAGAAAGGATTTCAACTAATATCAAAACTGTGTTTAAATGTCAACAATTGTCATATAGATGTCTTTTAAAAAATTAGCATGTTTTTATTCCCCATTTCAATCAAGCAGCTGTTTTTAAAAGTTATGGTAAGAACATGTAACATGAGATCTACCCACCCATGTACCAAATTTTTGAATATATACTACAGTATTGTTACCTATGGGCACTTTGTTGTAAAGCAGACCTCTAAGCCTTATTCATCTTGCATAACAGAAATTAGACCCCTTGAATAACAACCTATCATTTCCCCTTCTCCTAGATCCCTGCAACCACCTGTTCTGCTCTTTGTCGCTCTGTTTGACAGGTATCTCGTGTACATGGAATCATGCTTGTTTGTCCTGCGACTGGCTTATTTCACTTAGCATAGTGTCCTCCAGACTCATCTGTGTTGTCACATATTGCAGAATGTCCTTCTTTTTAAAGGCTGATAATATTCCATTGTGTGTGTATATATGGATATATATTTTTTTCTTTATTCATCTGTCGATGGACCTTTGGATCATTTCCATATCTTGGCTAGAGTGAGTAACACTGCAGTAAACACGGAAGTACACATATCTCTTCAGTTCTTTTGGTTGTATACCCAGGAGCAGGAGTGCTGGATCATACGGTAATTCTATTTTTAATATCTTGAGAAAGCTCCATACTGTTTTTCACAGAAGCTTCACCCTTTTACATTTCCATCAAAAATGTGTAAGGATTCCAATTTATCCACATCCTTTGCACACCTGTTATCTTTTGGTTTTCTGATAATGTCTTTTTTTTACTATTGGTTTGTTGGCATAAGAATGTACACAGTGCATTCTATTCATGCCCAATATTAATTTTGCTTTGTAAAAGTCCCTCCTCTCTTTAAGTTTTTCCTTGCAAATGGTATATGGAAGGACCTGAATTCTGCAGAATTTCCTGCAGAAAACCTTATCAAATTTCCTACCTTCTAGGTTTGATTGATTACATTCCTGGGATATTATAAAATGAGTTTGTCCAGCTCTGTATTTTCTGTAAATTACTAATTAGACCTAGAGCCTTGAGAAGACTAAGGCTTGATTTTTTGTTTTTGAAAAGTATACCGTAGGTCATGCATACTAGCTACTGCCTAATGCCCGACATCAGTAAAAACAACCAAGTTTGACAAGACAGAGGAGGTCAGTGGCATCTAGGGGTAAAAGCAATATCATATGCAAAAATCCTGTGGCAGGAAGGAAACTGATCCATCAATGGGACTAAATAGTGAATGAGAAGACTGATGAGTGAATTAAGGATATACTGGCATAATGATGATAGAACATGTAGAGCCTTGCTAAAACTTTAAAAAATATCCTACTAGAAAAGAAAAGCCAGCAAGGATTTTATTAAGCATAACTTGGTGTGTTGAAAATAATCAAACAATCGGAGAAGTCACATAAAGAAGCACTTGGGGGGGAAAGTCTTAAATGATGTCTCCTAAGTGAATAGCAGCCAAGGGATTAATTTGACATCAGACAAAAGATCACAGAGGAATTCTTTGGAAACCTATCCCTTTGTTGGCAAAATCTGCTTTGGATAAATGCAACCATAACCGATAATGTTTAAGGTAGAAAAGATGGTATTATTCAGATAGGAGAGGGTTCATTACAAGAAATATCAGTGGGGTTAATCTGAATCCAGTGAGCAAAATAGTGTTTATGTGTTCTGAGCTCTCATAAGTTCTCTGTAGCACTTCTCAACATGGAGAAGTATCTTTGCGTCATGCACTAGAGAAAACAGAGGCTGCTGCCAAGCAAAGAAGATCTACTATAGGGAACTTAACCTTCCTGGGCCCTCCTGGCAGCTGAGGGGCATCAACCTTTTAGCACCTCCTTGAACATTTGTGGCACCCGACTTGGGAAGCTATGTTCAGCCGGACTGGACTAGATAGATGAGAGGAGATAGTCATTTAGGCTAGTTCTGTTGTTCTCAAACTGTCCATAAGAGGCCTTTTGCAAGGATGCTCTGACGTTGCTATAGTGATGCTGCACTCGGTTGTCTAGCTTCCATATAAGCAGCTTTACTGTTGTCCATTTTCTATATTGGGTATCAGTATATAAAGGCTAGATTTTATTTGAAAAAAATGATTAATAAAATACATGTGGAACACTAGTCTTACAGAAAAAAAACTTAAGTGTGGGATGGGGGAGGATTGACTGCTTCTCTTAATTTGCCGTAAAGAATTGGGGAAGTTCAGGGGAAGTTCAGTAAGTCACTTTCCCCTGGGGATTTCAGTTTCTCCATCTGCTCAACTAGGATATGCATATCTTCCCTGCATATCTTACAGGGTTGTTGTGAGAACCCAGAAGTGCAGCAGTTTGAAAGTGTTTTGTACAACACAAATACAAGCCTTTTTTTCTCTGCTCTTTAAAGTTATAAACATTACTTACATCACAGAGGCTGGAAGAGGATTAAAAATCACTTAGATATCCCTGGAGACAGAAAGTGCTATGACGGGGCGAAGCTGACATTAGACATTAAAAAAAACAATAATGGAAAACAACTCACTTTGCAAGTTTGGCACTCTCTAGTAGCGAAGTACACATTTCTGAGGAAATCTGTGTGTTAGGCTGAAAAGGTATCTCCAGGGATCTAAGGACAAGATGAGACTTTCTCACCAAGATAGTGTGGCATGTTTGCTTCTAGCTAGGATGGGGACATCGTTGAAGAGCTCCGGATTCCTGACTCTGACATTGTTTAAGAGCTGATTTCTGTAACTGCTTTTATGTGCAAAGCCCAGGAGGAGAGACGGCTGGAGACTCCCTGGCTGTAGGCCATTGGGAACCTGATCATTTGAATACTACGTCATATAATAGAAGTTCTGTGGGCTTCCTGATTTTTTTCTGCTCAACATTTCTCTTTGGATTGAGACCAAAGTCCTAACTCTAAAAGTCATGCCCAGGAGTAGTCTGCTTTAATTAGAAGGGGAAGAACAAGTTATTCAGGTAGCCTATTACCAAGATAAAAATCTCTTTACCACTCAATGACCCGGAGTTAGTCTAACTATTTTGCCTCCCTCTATCTGTTTTCTCACCTGTAAAATAGTTAGAAATAATATTACTATTATATTATTATGAAAAAGATAACAAACATCACCATCATCATCTATCTAAAAGAGTTATTGGAAAGACCAAGTAAGATCATTACTTTACGTTGTGAAGGGTCGTACGATGATATATACCAAAGCTGTTCCCAGATCAGATTGTCCTGCTTTTGGAAGGTGCTGGAATATAGTCTAGCAGTGTGTGTTGTTCTTTTGTTTAGTTGTTCCTCCTAAAATGCTTTTTCATATGAGTGATTTGTGATTATGCCTTGACCATCTCATTTGGAGGAAAGAAACTGACATGCCAGGATACATTGATAAGGGAGATGGAAAGTATGTAGTAAAGTGACACTTGGAGATGCACTTTACGGTTTCTAGGAAAGTGAACACCAGGAATACATTTTGTTTCTTCATATCAAGGAATACCTTGGAGGGGACCTTTGTTTTCCTTCTGTCTAGCACCCTAACTTTCTTTAGGGAGTGTGTCCTTCCCCATTCCAACTGTGTGGCTGCGAGGGTTCCCAGTTACAGTTCTCATACACACTGGTGCTTGTGGGAACCAGCCCTGACCTAGCAAAGACCGTACTCAGACCACAGTGGTTGGTGCAGGGTGGGCACGTGCTCCAAGTTAGCAGTCAGCATTTTCCCTAGTAGGTTTTGTTTTGGGCTTAAGGAAAGGCACTGTGCCTTTAGGATTATGTTGCTGGGAGTATATGAATAGGGGTCCGAATGAAGTGATACTCCCCACAAATAGTGGGAAATGAAATAAACAGAGGAAAGAAGAAGCATGAAGGTCAACCTGAGTTCGCACACCAGGTCGTGCCAGAAACCAGATCTTCCCTTGTATTTCCTGGTTACAAAAAATAATGTATTAACTCTTTTCCCCTTTTGATTTGAGCCTTTCTCTTACAACAAAAAGACTCTTGAGTAATTAATTTCTTCTAGATAAATATCAATATTGACTGCCGGTATATATGATTTTACAATTCTTATACATTGATACTTTTCAGTAACTTGTATAGACATATTTATTTTGACTCCAAGCATCAGCTATGGATTGGAGAGGGTAGGGAGAATGAGGGCAGATGATGAGAAAGCACACAATTAAAAAAAGAGAGTGATTATAAATTCACTTTCAGTTATACCTGGTAAGAAGTTTATTCCAGCCTCTATCCAGAAAATAAAGACCTTTAGCTTAAAATACCTGTGCTGATCATAAGATAGAGAGGTTCAACAATCTGATTTAGAGGCTTTGTTTTTCAAGAGGATCTTACTATATTTTGAAATCAATCAATAAATACAAGTATGATATGATTCTTCCCTTCAAAAAAAAGCTAAAAGTCTTTATCATTTTCTAAATATTATTCAGATGTGCTCTCAGAGAACTTACTTACAGTCCTCATAATTAATTCCCATAACTTTAAGCAGGAAAGGATTTGTTAGATGGCATTAGGTAGTTTATAACAATTTCCAGGATGATTAGGGAATTATGCTCAGATGATACACAGATAGCAAGAATAACCAGGGAAAATGAGGTTGTGGGGAGACCACACTGGCCCCCAGACTGCTGCTGAGAGGCTGTGATGCTCGAGCAGATACTGGAACCTTCAGTACAGTTGCCACAAGAATGAGTGTCTACACCCCTCATCCTTGCTGGTAGAAACCATCTCCTCCGTGTGGCCACTGGTGCTCATTTCTTTCTTCTTCCTTCCCAACATACAAGTGTACCTTGTGGCAGAATGCAAGCTATGTCTAGGGGCTTACATGCAAAAGAGTCTCTGAAATAAAGCTTTTAATTTTCCAGCTCTACGGTATGGGAAGTCTTCTAGAAAATATTTAGAATAAGTGCTGAGTATGCCAATCTGGAGTGTCCTCTGCATATTCTGATTTTTGTCTCCTTTCAACCTGGTGAGACAGGTGTTTTGATTCCTATTTTAGAGATGAGAAGGCCACGGCTCCCTGATGGTGGGACTGGAACGAGAACTTCTCCTCGTCCGTAACCTGTGTCTCTTTCTCCTTGCCCTGCTACTTTCCCTCATCATTTCTGGGACTTAAGTGCATATTCTATTAATATTTCTTTCCACTTCCATTTCAACATAGACCTGAATAGCTGTCAAAATTGTCACATTTAAAAAAAGCATTTGTCATCCACATTAGCTACTGTTCAGAGATTAATGCTATAAGAATGGAATCAGTGACTGGGTAAGATCTCTCAGCTCTGTGATTTGGGGATTTTCTAAAATGATATGTTCTAGGACTGTGTGCCACATACACACAAATTCTTCATGGTTGTCCTTTGACTGAACCCAATTCGACATTTTCAACAGGACTATTGTAAAAACAGTTAATACCAGCCATGGTATTCAAGAATACATTGATGATATATGTGTGCAATTAATGTCCTTACAGAACATTTTGTAATCCTGTACTATGATTTGGTGCTGGAAAAAGAGCCCCCAACTCCTTTTTAAAGATAAGTGGAAGGTGCATAAGACAAAGAAAAGAAATTGATTTACATTATTGAAAACCAATTTCTCTTACATTTTCCATTTAAATAACCCACCCATAGATGAAATTATCAATGCATGATCACAAAACTCTCTAAGAAATTGGGAGAATTACTGGAAGAGTTGGTTTATAGCAGCATTTCACCTGATTTCAGCCTTTGTATCAAATCCTTGAGTTTAAAACTGCCCCATGGGCAGAGTTGGGGAGTGAACTAGTAAAACAAGCAAAAATCCTGGGATTGGTGAGCTAGAATCGATATGTCTAAAGTCAGAGTTTATCTAGCCGTATAAATAAAGTAGAAGCATTTGCAATCTTAATTTGAAAGATTACTAAGAATGAAAGATTACTAACATTTAAACGGAAGAGCTGTGTAGAGAACTCATCTTTAGTCTGAATCTATTCAAACACTATCTGTTGGTAGGGCTCAGAAGGAAGAAGGTACCATTATTGTTTTTAAAAAATCTGTCAATTTCTATTCTAAATGTCAGGGACCAGCTATGACTTTGGAAGGATAACCTGTCCTCAGAAAAATAGTGAATTTAAGGCTCTGAAAAGTATAAAATATTTATGACAGGTAAATACACAGGATGGAATGGGGGACATAAGGAAGGGATTGGATACAAGCTCTGCTAATTTAAGATAGCTGTTAATTGTCCTGAGTGAGTGCCAATAGTTGTAAACCATGATTTGTTAGTGAGTTATGGAGTTTTATTTTCTATAGTTCATCTACCTGTCTTCTGCTGTTGGCTAGAAACTCAACCATTCTTCACACCTGAGAACCCACTGAAGCCTGTTTGCTGTTGAGCCAATAACAAGTTCTTTTGGTAATGATTGTTAAACTCCAATGTTGGGGTGGGGGTGGAAGGGCTATATGTCTCATGTAAGTTTGCAGTATTACAATGAAAGCAAGATGTAGAGCAAAATCTCGGGTGTATAAACATGCATTAGTAAACCGCCGTAAGTCAGGCAACTCCAAATCTCTGCCCTTGCAAAGGCATATGCACCTTGAATAGAAAGCTCTTTCCAAGATAGACACAATAAACGTTGATGGCAGAATCAACTCTGATGGTAATGGAGCCAAGTGGCAGTGTCCTAGAGGAGGAAGAGGAATGTGAAGCCAAGAAAGCTCCAGAACTCAAGTGTTATGCTGATGTTACTACACTGCAAAATTTGCTGTCTTCCTAATCTTCTTAAAGGTGGTAGAGCCCATGCCATCCTTCTAACTAAGTTCTACTTTCTAACTACTTTCCAATCACTAGGCTAATTTAAAAAACTCTATAGTGTAGATTTTGAAAAAGATACATGAAGTGCCAAGTAACCACATCTGAATGTGTCTATTTCTGCTTCTGGTCTTTCATTTGCTTGTTAAACACCCTTGGAGTTCCTTGGAGTATGCACGTCTGATGAGAGTTCAGGTTTTATCTAACTGGCTCAAGGATGTAAATGAACACTGTGAAAACGTACATTCCACTATTTATGCACATTTGTTTTTAAAGTAACTTGTCATGCAGACGATAGAATATAGACTTACATTTTCCTCTGTGCCATTTTTAGAGTTGTTCCTCTATGTCCAGAATACTTTCATCGTTTCTTTCTCGGGCCAGTGCAATCGAATTTGACCTTCACCATTAAGGCATAGTTTGCATGCCCTGGAACCCACAGGAAACTCTCCCTTGGACACCTACCGCTGACTACTTTTATGGTCACTCAAGTCATTCGAATGTGTAGATCTTATTTCCCTTATTTATTGTCTTATTTCCCCAGGTACAGAAGGGCCAGGTATCATTTCTCTATAGATCTTTATTCCTCTACTATTGGGCTAATGCCTTGGATACCTTAGAGTTATGCTCAGTGGATACCTGTTGAATAAATAAATGAATGGCTACATGAAGGAACAACTAAGGGAAGCTCCAATGTGCCTAACTACTATTACTGAGCACAAGTTCAATGCTTGCTGCTCAGAAGCCAGTAATTCAAGAGGCAAGTGTCAGTAGAACAGGAAAGTGTTTTAATGACAAAAGCCGGCAATCTGGGGAGATGGTAGGCTTCTGTCCAGAGACCAACTCTGAGGATACTGCTCAGCCATGACAGTTTTTAAAAGGAAAAGTCATGGGGGAAGAATCTCAGTGAACCATGGAGGCCAAAGATTGGGTTCTGCACCATTCTCCATTGTGTGCAGACTGGCTGACTCTCTTTCTTCACATGTTATCTTGCCCTGCCCAGTCTGCCTGTGGGATTGCTAAGGGGGCTGTTGAGGGTAGGGAGCTGATCGTTCTTTAACTGCTTAATTCTTGACTCTTCTTTTTATCTAGGAAAAGAATCAACAGATTAAACAAGGCATGGTGTACATTCAAGAGAGCATAAGTCAAGAGTTCGTTTCAGTTGCTTAGTGATCATATTCCTATAGTTAGGTTCTTTCAAGGTTAGATGGGGGACAGAACTGGGTGAATAGGAAAGGGGCAAAAAGACTGCTTTAATTTCCTCACTGTCAAACATCATTTCATTTCTATCAGATTAGGGGTGACGCTCCGTCTTCTGTAACTTCTTCACGTTGACCTAGGGTGTCGTATTCTCCGAGTGGAAGGTGTTGACATGGGTTTCTAACATCTCTTTACTGAAAATTCTAGTTGCCCACTTGCATAAACAGGCAGAGCAAGCTGCAATTATTTTGATGCCCACAAAGATATAGATTATTATGAGCAATAATGCTAATCCTATTCTCTTGAGTCCAGTTGTTGGAACTGTGCCAGCCATAGATCAGTGCTGCTCAAGATGGAGCGGCATATGTCATGTCTACAGTCTGGTCATCATACAGTAAGATTTTTTCTTGTCTCTGGTGGCAGTTACAGTTATCTATAAAACATTTCAGGAATGTGCATCAGTCATTGATTCTGTGACTCTGTTGTCCTAATCTTTAACTCCTTGGTTTTGTACTAGCAGAGGTGAGGGTGATGCTGCAGGACTCTGCTCAGTTCTACTGCTTCTATTTAGGGGAGATGTTGCAGTCCTTTTAACTTCGTGATCCAGATTTCTAGGGCAGAAGACTTATATGCTATTTGGTTTTGGAAGCAATATTGCTTTGAGGTATCCATTTTGATGGCTAAAGGCAGATGTCTTAATGTTCCCCAGCTGTAGCTTGCAGCAAGCACCCCCATGAGAAGGTGGATAGGGACAATGCTATGAAAGTGCTTTATGAATCTTAAGCTCTAGGTGTCTGCCAACCCCCACCCCAGCACACACAACACATGCACACCACATATGCACCACACTCTGCCCCACCGTTTACTTTGTGTCTTGCCATTTACGCAGCAGCCGATGTGCTGTAAAGAGACGTGCAGCAACAGGGCTGGCATACCAATGGACCCGGGGTGAGACATCTGGTAAAACAGATGCAATGTGGTAGGGGGACACAGGCTGCCCAGAAAGTGCTCATCTCCCAAAATCAATGCCAAGAATCTGACCACTGCCTGCTTGGGCACATGCCTTCCAAACAGATGGGAATAGATTTGGGCCAATAAGAGTATATGGAGAAAGTTGGCAGATTGCCTGTGAGTTGGAGGGGCCGGTGCCAGGAAAGTTAGAGCAGCCCTTTTAAAAGTCAGCTCCTCACTGTCACCCGGGCACCACAGATTCATCAAGCATTATCAAGCAGGTTTTGCCCCAAGTTTCACCACAGCAGAATAAGCTTTTCAATAAAGGCCTTACCTTGTTCATGGAGATGACAAGAGGATTAATTAATTAATGTTAACAGTTCTCCTGCAAGATCAATGGATGAAGGGAAACTCACAAAGTGCGTTATTAATAATGGAATGAGGTCACAGTCCATAAAAACCCTGTAAAAAGTCCCATTTTCAGGATAGAGCAGGCATTTTGTGTTAAAGTCCTACTTTTTATTGAAATATTTGACAAGCATGATGCAATGTAATTTGTGTTTTTAACTAGGAAAAAAGTGCATACAGGAGAAATGTTGGGGGGAAAAGCAGTGAATCCACTCATCTTTTTAATTCTTCTGTGGGGTTGAGAGGCAGGGTCATTTTCCCCCCAAAAGGATCAGCTTACTTATTCATGGTTCTGATGCTTCTAATCCTTTGCAGCCACTCAATTAACTACTATAATACAAAGAACTAAAGCAAACTGTATGGGACATTTAAATCTTCAGATATGCAAAAACGAGGTGTTAGATGTCTTGGTGTAAAATATAGTCCTGAGTAAATAGAATTCTCTTATTCTCAGGTACCTTTGGCATCAGGATGAGGCTAACAAAGTTATTTCCAAAGCGAAACTCTCTAGGGGGCTTGTGTTCAACAGGAATAACCACAAAACAAACAGCCATGAACTTAAATCATAGGAACTTGCAATTGGCATAATTTCTTCCGCCAAAGGATCTCTTTACTTCCATTTCTAACTTCCTAAATTTCAACTTTCTATCAGCGCTCCTTGAATTCCATCCTCCTTTGTAAGACAAAAAAATCACCGTATCCTACAGCCATCTTGCACCGTACATCCATTACCATATCTTTTTACCATATTTGCAGGTTTTTATCTTTACATTTTATTTAGGGTATACACACTTGGTTTCACCAAAGTGGTTATAGCTCACATATGACTGAGTCAATATTTCATCCCCCATGGTCTCAATTATATTATTTATTACTGAATTTATTGAAGGTGGTATGTCCTTCAGTAAATACTTGTTGGGGAGGAGGGTATCACTCAGTGGTAGAGTGCATGCCTAGCATGCATGAGGTCCTGGGTTCAACTCCCAGTACCTCTGTTCAAATAAATAAATAAATGAACCTAAATTCCATTCCCCCCCAAAATAAATACCTGTTGATTGATGCTTAAAAATACAATAATAATAGATGGCATAAATAAAGGACTCTTATTTTACCAGCCACTGAAATGCTTTCATGCACTGTCTCATTCTAGTCATCACAGCACTTTGTGAGTACTTGAGTTGGGCACTACCCGCAGCTCCATTTTACAGATAAGGACAATCAGTCTCAAACATGTTCACTAAGCTGCCTAAAAATGTACAGGAGGAAGGTGGCAGGCCTGGACTTAAACTCAATTCTGGCTGATTCCAATGACCCACTGTATTATATTGCCTCTAAAATTCCTCTATTCCTTGAAGAAACCTACACCCTCTTACAGTACATCATTTAGTGTTCATTTAGAAAACTGTTTAATGATAAATTATCTTACGGGTAAACTCTAATTCCTTAAATTAAGTAAGAAATACAAATAGATGAGGATACACTCTGCTGTGTGGCCAGTGAATATAAGTTTGACACAGTGGGTCTAAGAAAAGAGAAGAAAAGAAAAAAAGGATAAGAAGAAGGAAAATAATTAACAGAAAGAAAAAAAAGAAGAAGAAAAAAAGAAAGAGAGAGAGGAAAGCCTGCTGTTTGAGTACACAGAGTCTCATTCATGCATTAAAGCCACCCATGATGATATTTGTCTCCAAGTCTTTTCAGTTACCTCTGCTCCCAACCAAGAATGCTGTGAGGACTAATTAGGTATCGCCGGCAGAGTGTGAAGTAATAATATAATTGATGATAGGCCATGCAGGAGCTCTTCTGCGATTATGAGATCATTTGAATACAACCATTTCTATGGTCCAAAAGCAGTAAATAACTTGCAGCCAAATGGCTTTGACATTCAGGTTCCAGGCGTTCTAATGCATGGGATAATTCAATGCACTCTAATAGCCTGAAGTGGGGACTGGCTTTCTTGATTGACTCTCTATTAATGGTGAATTGCTCAGTTAGTTAACAGGATAACTGCTGGCGAATGGGAAGTAAAATCATAATGGCATATGCTTGCAGAAAATGACTTCTCTGTAATAATGATTTGTAACCTTACACATTCATCCATTCAGTAAACATTTATCCAGCACCATCCCTGTTCTAGGCATCATTTTAGGAGCTGCAGGTACTGGGATAAATAACACAAATTCTCTGACCTCTGGAGTTTGCATTCTAGTAGGTGAGACACAAAATGTCAATATTGAACTACATTGTCACCTAACTTCGGTTAGCAATCATAGTTATAAAGAAAGGATGCAGTAAGAGAACAGAGAGGTGGAAGGAGGTGATAAATGGTCAGGAAAGAACTATATGGAACTGACATGAGCAGGTACCTGAATGTTTAAAAGGAGCAAAGGATAAAAATCTGGGGGAAGCACGTCTGGGCAGAGGGAACATCAAGCATAAAGATCTTGAAGCAGAAACAAAATTGGTCTGTTTGAGGAACACTTAAGCAGCCATGCTGGCTACTGTAAACATGAGTGAGGAAAGGGTTCTAGACAAAGACTGGAAAGGGAGGCGGGGTAGGGCGGAGGGACCAGAACGTATGGAACCTTGGAGGCCATCTTTAGATTTTAACGTGAAGCCATTGGGAGATTTTGAGCAAAGGAATGGCGTGGTCAGATTTACATTTAGAAAGATCACATGGACTGCTATGCTGATAATTCTCTATAGGACTTAAGAGAGAAGGACAGGAGACCAGTTAAGAGCTACTTCAGGAGACGACCATTTTTTGGACTAGGGTTTAGGGATGGAGAAAGTAAGAGTGTCCAGGTTCAGGATGTATTCTTGAAGCTCCAGCTGTCAGGATTGAGAGTTAAATGGACTGTGGTATTTGAGAATCAGAATTAAAAATTAAAAATTAAAAATCAGAGATTAAAAAGAGATTTAAAAATGCTAAAATGCAAAAAAAACCAGTCTTCACAAATTGTGGGTTTTTTTTTTCTCAGCCACATTTCTGTGGTTTAATGGACTGTTGCAAGTGGGAATTCCTCAGAATAGAACAAAAAGCTCTTCGTCTTTTAAAGCTCAAACACTAGTGTTATGAAAAAGTCCTTGGGTCTAGTAATCTAGTCCAAGTTCTGCTGTTAATTTTTCCTACTGACCCAGAACAGGCTGCCCTACCTCTCTGTGCCACAGTTTCCTTTAATTTGAAAAGTGCCAGTGGGAAGAATTGGAAAGTATCTAAAGTTCTTTCTAGTAGGTATCTTCTTTAGGCTGGTGATTAAGCTGAATAAGTTGTAAGGTTTAATTTTAACATAACTAAGCAGTCTATAATCAGCTGTATTTTCTAAAACAGAAAATAATCGTTGATCACATAGTGTTCTCGCTGAAATTAGAATAGATCCTGGAAGTTGATAATGGTTTGTCAAGTACAACCCTGAGAATGGCAGCCCGTAAATGTTAGATCAGTCTGTGGATCGTTGAATCCTGCGGGATGCACCCACTTTGGTTCGGAATCCTCACAGAGAAAATACTCCCCTTGTACCGTTCACCCAGTATAAGTACTAAATCTACAGAACTACTTTTCCTTCACTTATGTCCTTTCTCCACAAGAAAGACACCTTGACAATAAAAATAACTGTCAAACTGTATAGCTTCCAGTTAGGATCATTATGGTCAATGCCTTATCATATATTTGAAAATTCTTTACTTTCTGAATCAAGAATATGAAATGAGAAGAACAAATATTCTAGATGAAATAATTGGAAGCTCTTAAAAATTTGCGTGCTTCAAATCTGAAATAAGAGTACACTTGAGAAGAAATGTTTATATTATGTAACTGGTTTTAGCCTGAATTCCTCTGAGAGCAGAGCCTGAGCCCAAGGTTTATACGCTCCTGCTTTACTAGGATATGCCATCAGAGAGAAGCAGAAGTGAGAGGCAAGGAGAGGGAGGCGGGCAGGGGGCGGAGCCAATTCAAGGTGCTTTATTGAGCTGGTGCCACTGAAAATGACTGTTTGGTGTTGTGGAACTCTCTCCTGATAAGCTGTATAAACTTCATTTCAAGTAGTTTATTTGTGGGGAGAGTTTATCCATCACCACCCATATTCTAGTGGTCAAAACCCATTCCATAAGCTATTGCTCCCTCACATTCCTGACTTGTGCAAACAGGGGGACCAAGTGAAGACTTGCAGTGCCCTGTTCCTCCGTGTCAAGAGGGCAGCCCTAGGGTAGGAGGCATAGACAGAGACATAGATAAGATGCAGTTAGGTTGGGCTGGTGTGCAGGTGGACGGAACCATGCAGAGTTGGTCTCCACAGCAGTGGCTGTAGGTGGTGAGTGTCTGATTCAGCCTATTCCTCCACTAACTATCCAAGTGCAAGGTTTGGGGTGGGGAGTATGTCTCCTTAGCAAAATATGTAACAATGACTTAGAGGACTCAGCCAACAGTAAAAGTGACAGGAGTTAACTATGTCATGTGTCTACCAAACATACCAAAATATCAATATTTACTTTCATTACCGAGAGCTAAAAAGTATAATAAAATAAAAGAATGGAGGAAGAGTTTGAGGTTAGAAGGTGAGCTTTAGCGTCACACACATGGCTGATGCTCTAGGGTTCAGCCATGTGGGCTCAAGGAGAAAAAAAGTCTGTGTCCTCCAGAGCCAACACTCATTTAATGGCAAGAAACGCAGTATTTTTAAATGGGGCTCATTTGAATGGAAAGAAAGAAACTTGAATTCTAATGAGCCTCCAAGGCATTTTATAAAATTCTCATTAAAAAATAACAAAGCCAACAGACTGTATGGGTACCAAATCTAAGAACAAATAACATGAATGAGACACTAAACATTCAAAGCCTGTACCATTTACTTAAAACATAAATTCAATTGGTCTGATGCCAAATTAAACGTAAGAAAGACTAAGAAAATACTACTGTAGCAGAAAACATTATTAGAAATTAAGCAAATGAATAAACATTCCCTCCTCTGGTGAATATTTGTAGCAATTATTGAAAAATTTTGCAAGCGTGTGGTATTTTAACAAACCTTAGCATTATATGATGTGCAATTGTAAGTGCAGAAGCTCTGGGGGGTTTTGCTCTGAGACTTGGATGGTGCTCTGGCCTTGCTCCTAATGAGAGGCAAATAAATAATGTACAACATCAATTTGGCATACAGATGGTACTAATGAATGAGCAACACAGCCAGCCAGCTCTTCTCAGTTGGGACAGGTGACTCCGTGTGTGGCAAGTTCCCAGACATTAATGGGAGACGAGGCTGTCCAGCAACTTCCATGAGGTGCAGATGCTTTATAGGAGATGTCAGTGCATCCGGCCCTTTTGAGAAAAATTAGTATTTTTTTAATTGTCACTAAAATCAGCTTAGAATAAATAAGTTTTCATGTGCACTTAAATCTCCAACTTTTGTTTGACATCATCTTTGACCTAACTCATAACATTTACCCATTCGTCCAAACACCAATTCATCTTCTATCCATCCATCCATCCATCCACTGGCCACTCACTGGGCATTTAAAACATGGTCTTTGAGGTTATGCTGCCTGGTTTCTGAATTTTGAGCTTCATCTTAGTAACAGTATAACTTTGGGCAAGTTATTTAACTTTGCTAAGCTTCTTTAGTTCCCTAGTGTATAAAAGGGGAATATTAATAGTATTTAGCCCCATAGATTCCCCATCATGAATTAGAAAGTTAGAGTTTAAAACTCCTCACACTGGGTCAGTAACATAGTAAGCACCCAATTAGTGTTAGAGGTTATAGTCTTTATTTCATTCAAATTTCAATCACATGCCTGCTAACCACCCGTATTCAACAACTATATTCAATAATCCTTCAGCTGTTACGTTCCCTTTCTTGGTTACTTTCCATTTTAAAGATCTGAGAGGAAATAACCTACATATTGAAGAGGGGTCATCTCCAGAAAGCAGGACAGTCCTACAGGGCTCCTACACAAAACCCCGCAACCCACCAACCTCTCCTTTTTTTGTGCTGCTTCTTATAAGTGAAACACGAAGGCTTGTATTCTGAACTTTTGCCAGAATTCAAGATATTCTACCTTGGACAGAGCAATCAGGGCCAACCAGGACATGGGGTGGGATGTACATAAACTGCTTTGGCACTTTTCATTCCTAGTGAGCATCAGTTTGAAGGCAGTACATGGTTCTTTATACAAAGACCATCCTGAAAATAACCCTGCTGTTTCCTAAGGGACCCAAGTAACAGGATAATGTCCCTGGGCCACCAGCCTTCACTCAAGAGAAGTGTTTACAAAATGCAGCTCACAGTTTGAATCAATTTTCATTTCTTTTTCCACTCGAAAAAGCCCTTAAATTACCTTCCTCACCTCCATGACACACACACACAACACCTGTCTCTCTTCTCTGAGGTATATGTCCCAAGTGAATTGAACCTAGTATCATATTCATTTAATGGATAAAATAAAACACTATTAGTTTGAAGTAATTAGGAAGATAATTAAGGATGTAGATACTTGAATTTAAAAGTGAGTTTTAGATGAAATCAAATTATTTTTAACCCAGTACCATGGGCATATGCAACATTATGTTACCAAGGGAAGATTCTTGAGTACATCTTCTATAAAGAGATTAAGATTGACTTGTTATAAGCAAGTCAAGTCTATGTAAATGAATATTGATAAAACATTTGAAAAATATATTTGCATAAAAATCTTCAGTTTGTCCCCAAGATCTCATATTGATTATTTTTAAGTCATTTTTGAAGAATAGGGCACAGATAAAACCTCTGTTAGAGTTTTGAAAAAGAACAGTAAGTCACTCAGTATAACTGAGACATTTCTTGCCATTGTTCTACCAAAATACAAGATAAAGATACATAGAGAGAGAAAATGTGGAAACAGGACTATGAGGCATAGGAGAGATAGGGAGATAGGAAAAGAGAAGAGAGAGAGAGAGTTACAGCAGCAAACTTTGAATAATTCAGCATTCTAACTGAAGAATCTTGGAGTTAGGCATAAGTGACGTAAGTTACACTCACTCCTTTAACATGTATCTATTTAGTGTTTATTATGTTCTCAGTACTCTTGTAGGCATGAGAAATGAAACACTCAAAGTCAAAGGCAAAAGTCCCTCTTCCCTAGAATGACTTTGGGATGGACAGTTAATGCACGAATATATAACAATTTCATTTCAGATAATTATGAATGTTATGGAATGGATGAAACAAGGTGGGATGTGAATATGTGAGCGGGTTGGCAGTTAGAGGGCTGATGTTTGAACTGGAGCTCAGGCACAAGCAGGGTTAGATCTGGAAACAGCAGGAATGGCAGCTACAAGGAGCCACAGCAGGAATGAAAAGGGGGCCGATGTGGCTGGAGCTTCATAGATAAGTAGAAGGAAAGTGACTGAGATAGGCATGGGGAGGCGGGCAGGAATCAGGTCATTTAGGGCTTTATGAAAGGTTGCATTTTATTTAAGTGAGGTGAGAAATAATTGGAGGTTTTTAAGTCACCCATTTTCTTATGTACCTTATTTTCACTTGTTCATGTAACATTTATTTTTTAATGATCATAGATGAGGCCAAATGTAGGCCTCATTAAGTCCCAAATAACATAAATTGTAACTGGCCACATTCTTTTCTCACAGTAATGTAAAATTAGCATTTAATAAAAATAGAAAAAAATCTATTACCTAGAGATTAAAAAAAAAGCTCTCTTATGAAACCATTAGATCATGAAGGCATCAAAAGTATAATTTGAGACTATTTAGAGAATAATGAAAATTAAAATACACTTTCATTTCTAGCTACGAGCTGGACTTGGTACCCTGAACCCCTCTCCTACCATAAACAACCAAAACTCTTGCATAAAATGTGTGGCAGAAGCTGGCTAGATGTTCACCATCCTGCTTCCCTGCTTTGATAACACAGCTCATCTACATTTCCCAAGCCCTCTGGTGTCTGGGCAGGATGATCTGTGTGGTTCTTGCCTATGGAATGTGAACTGAAGTGATGTGTCACACTCAGGCCAAGGCAGTTGGGGCACCCTCTCCAAATTTTCCTTCCACCTACACCCTCCAAACACACGTCTGTTATCTGAAATAGACCAGGATGTCTATGAAAGCACACATTGAAAATGAAAGAGCCATAGTCTAGAAGGACCCTGGCTCTCTAAATGATGGAGTGAAGCAGAATCTATGTAACTATTGTTCTGCGTTAGGCTGAGATCAGTGGGAAATAAAACTTTGCTGTGTTTAGCTCTGGGGACATTTGGGGATGCTTATTTCAGCACCTGCTACTACTTGTGCTCTATTTATAGAAATTAAGACCTTCAGATAGGACATTGGCTTAATGATTTTTCAGTAAGCTGGAAGGGAACTGACATCAGAGGCTATAAAGATGGAGCCCATGTATTACAGAGGCAAAAACATTGGTAAAATTGAGGGTTGGCACCTGGGAGGTTGCTTTTATGCTTACCGAATTGGAAGAGCCAAGGTAAGGGATAGAAATTAATAAAAAATCTTCAGTGTATGTTGACCACTATTGCTTCCTTTTGGCAAAGAATTTCTAAGACAGACATTAACTCAGGAAATAAATAGCTTATTTGCAAGGAAAATTGAAAGAGCATACAGAAAGTGCAAACATTTGGGACCTTTAAGTTTCAAAAAAAACCTTACTATTTATTGACCATAGAAATTAGGAAATAATATGGAGGGAATCTTTGTACAAGAAATACTTATTAAGACCCAGTCTTGGAGCACATATGAAATTAAAGATGTGGCCAGAGGGTGTTGGCTGCTCAGCCTCACTGTTTGTAGCCACCACTGAGAGAAGCAAGGAGATGAAAAAGCAAAAAAAAAGACAGCTTATCTGTGAATTTAAGAAAGAACTTTGGATTTCGTTGTTGGTACAAGAAATTGACTGGAAAGAAACAGAACAGAAGCCAGCTAAATGCCAGAGGGATTTAATTGCTGAAAAAAATCAATCAGCCCAGACTGAAAATTATTTGACCGATCAAGAGTTAAAACAGCTTGTAGACCGCCGTGTCTTCATGAGCAAGACTCAGGTGCTGTGAAGCTGTACAGGCTCAAGGAGAGACCTGCTCTCCCAAAGTCACATCGATGGTCATGAAAAATAATGGATCAGGAAACAGCGACCTGATGATGAAGCCATAGAGAAAACACTGGCAAAGGCGCCCCTTCTCAGGCAGAGAACCAAAGCTTGGAGGAGGAACTTCTCTGATTTCTATGCCTTCAGGATAACTTCCCAGCTGGGCTTTGGAATTATTAAACCAGTGATCTTTTTGTGTCTCATATTCTTGCCTGTTTTGAAGAGAAGCATTTTCTGTGGTTAACTATGTACCACTCTGTGCTTTGAGTGTCGAGGGAGCAGGTGTCTTATTCTTTGAATTTGTTTGTCACTAGAAAGTGAGAAGCCATGAATGGATTTGATGGTATTGACTATCCATCCCTGGGAGACCTTGACCCTTGAGTTGGATGCAATGAGGGGATGGATCATTGGTAGGTGTGATAGGATTAAGATGGCCATAAATTCCTTGCTACTCCTGGTACTGAGAGGTAAGAATTTAATCCCTCTCTCCTGAATTTTGGCTGACATTAATGATTTTCTTGGCCAATAGAATCTGGCAGAAGTGATGTTCTTAGGCCTCTGAGGCCAGGCCATAGGAAGCCTGATAGATTCTACTGAGACCTCTTGGGACACTCATACTTTGAGTCCTGAGCTTCCTTACAAGTCCAACTACCCTGAGACCACCATGCTACGAGACGCCCAAGCCTCCTGCAGAACCACATACGGAGGCTCTGAGAATACATGGAAATGGAGAGAGTCAGGCTGAACCCTGACTGCCAGGCCTTATGCCAAGGCATCAGACACATGAATGAAGTCCCCTAACAAGGGTATGACCCAAGTGATACCAAGGGTATCATCAAGAGTATAACAATTGCCTGTGAGCCCTTTCTGAATTTCTGACTCACACAGCTGTGAGTTATGAAAAATTGATTATTGAAAAAAGTAATTAATCACTATAGATCAAAAATCAATAATTAAAAAAAACTGGTAAAATCCCTGAAGTTTTGAAAATAAAAAGCACAAATTTCTAAATGTCAGTAAAAAAAAAATAATAGTATGAATTAGATTATTTAGACCTGAACAATAACAAAAATTCTCTACTTACAAAATATCATGGGATGAAACTATAGCAGTTCTCAGAGGGAAGTTTATAGGCTTAACCACTTAAATCTGTATTCTGAAAAAGAAGATAGGTTTAAATTAATAAACCAAGCACTAAACTTATGAAGTTAGAAAAAGAACAAAATGAAGTAAAAGAAAGTAAATGAAAATAAGTAGTAATTGTAACAGAAATTAAGCTTGAAAACACACTTAGAAATCAAAAAAAGACAATTGTCAACTTTTTTTTTTTTTGGTCTCTTTAGAGGACTGATCTCTTGCAAGATTAAGCAGTTGAAAAAAAAAACCAATAGGGCAGAAAGACAACATTAGACATGACAAAACAGACATATTTAAAGATAATTCAGTGGAATGTAATTTTTTAAACAAGTTTACTCCAGTAAACTTGAACACATAGAAAATCAGAGAATTACTAGAAAAGTCTATCTTATTGACTTTATAAAGCTAACTCAAGAAGGAATTAAAAGCATCTTGCAGATACAAATGTAAATCGGAATACTTTAGAAAACATTTTTTTTAGAAAGACATTATCTGGAAGAGTTAGCGTGACCGCACCTCCCACTTTCCTTTGGACAGTTCCAGTTCATAACTGTGGTCTAAGCCTAGTCATGACTAGAGCTCTGTTTCTAATGCAGAGGGACTCCAGGGTGCAAGTTTGGTTGCATATCCTACAGCCTAGTAGTTCTCCTCACGGTTATTTACCCTAGAAATAACTCTGTGCTGGTAAAAAGGCTGCATGTGCAGGGATATTAATAGCAACATCATAGACAGGAGAAAGAAAAGGAACATTGGCACCAACTGGACTCTTCATCTGAAATATTTCCTATGGGATATGATGGAAGCCCATGCAGCAGAGAGAAAGAGTGATCGACCACTCCATGAATCAACACGGGTGGACTTAAGGAAAATGTATTGTGAGGTGGGGAAAAGAATCTCATTAAGAATATATCAGGATGATTGCATTCCTATCGTGCTGCTTAGGGATACACACATATGTGGTGAAGAAAGACTCCAAGGAATATAATGAGGACAGAATACAAGCTTCAGGATGGCAGTTACCTCCAGCGGACTGGGATAGAGAGGGCTGGAATCAGGGAGAGGGATAAGGCTTCAGAAGTGCCGATTAATTTTCTGCTTCTTAGAGTGTGTTGTTATCCTTTATATCTGACATGTGAAACTTATGCAAATTGACTCTCATTAAAATAAGGAAAATAATAATAGCAATAGCAGTTACTAACATTTACTGAGCACTTACTCTAAGTCGGGAATTATTCTAAGAGGCTTTACCGCTCACAAACACAAACGCTTTAATCCCCATCACAACTCTACTAAGGCACTATTGTTATTTTCATGTTACTTAAAATACAGGCTAAACCACTCGTAAATGACAGTGTCGGGGTGTTTTAACCCTAAGCTTTAGTGCTTCACGTGGCCTGGCTCTAATTTTACAGTTTTTCTGCAGTAGCTATATATAATGCTTATATGCAAAACAAAACAAACATTATGAAACAATCTTTAGCAACCTAGCTTCTGCAGGAATTCTTACAAAGCTGGAATTAATTTAGACTAAGTTAAAGATGTTTTAATGTATGACGGAAAGAACTTTGGAGCACATTAACAACTTGCAGTGCAATGCTATTTACACTGAGCTTTCAATTTTAAAAGTATGTTGCCATAAGCCTTCGTAAATGCCTAGTAAAGTAGGTTTATACCATCATTTGCATTTTATGGCTAAGGAAACAGGTCATGTGACTGTCTCTAGTTCACACAGAAAGGAGTCATCATCATGGATACAGACGTTTCATCTACCTCTTAGTCACACTTAGTCACATAATATGTGTCACACTGGTCCAGAAGAGTCTTTTATCTCAATAATGACTGTGAAGTATGGTCTGTGGAAAAAGCTCACCCTGAAGATTTCCCTCTTCTTCAAGGGACTGGTCATAAAACAGTGGTACTCAGAAAATTTAAAAGAAAATTCAAATATTAGACCATGCCTAGTGGCTAGGAGAGGATAGGGTCTCAAGGCAAATATGTTTTTATTAAAATGATGATTCTGTGTACACTTATTTTTTCCCCCATAGGCTGGACTTGGTTTAGATGATGGCTTAGTGGGGCTAACTCTTGGCAAAACTGTGAAGTTGTCAATGTTCTTTTTCCACCATCTGTTCCTTTCCTTTGAATTCATTTTATTGCTCTTGATTCTACATTCTTCGAGTACCTGGATCCTGTACTTGCTTCATTCTTTTCTTAACTGGCTCGTAGATCTCTAGACTGATAACTGGTATTTTAGATGGGAGGCTAGTGTGACAGTCATTAGACCGGTTTGGTGCCTATTCTACTAACTCACTTAGACACCTGAACTTTCATCCTTCTCTGAACCTCAGTTTCTCTGTTTTATAGAGGAATGAACTGAATTCAATAGAAAGGACACCTTCTAAATCTGATGTTTTTGTCTCTATAGCTGTAACGTGTAATAAGAAAACTGCTTTAGCTATTACTCCTCTCAGAAGGATTTACAATTGTAAAGAAGATACTTTAAAATCTCATTGGTTTATTCTTAATATCTCTTGTAACTGACTCTAGCACTCTCCAAATTTTCCTTACTTCAGCCATCATCCCCTCCAAACTATTCCACCTGCTTTGGCCAAAATGTGCTTCTGGCTAGTGATACCTCCATCTTGCTTCCTTCACAGATTTCTTCACTCTATCAACTTGTTTAACTTATGATGAGTGACAGAAGTGTAGTTTATATAAACTGACCAGTTCAGCAATGAATACCACTTTGTAATACTAAGAATGTCCTCATCTTATTTAATGCATTCATTTGTATTTTAAAACAAATTCAAAAGGCGTTTCTTACTGATTTCTAAATGCACCAACCCCTTCCAAAGTTTTCTAGTCTTTCCCTTAAGGTAGAGTTAGCTGGACCACACATTGCTCCTGCCTTGGTTAGAGTGTTTTGGTTCTGTTCTGTTTTTCCCATTACAATAATAACATGAGCAGAAAGCACCTTTGCTAAAGCAACAAGCCTGTGAGCCCTGGGATAGTTACTTGCTCTGGATCATTTGTTCCATTTGCTTAAATTTTGAGCTCATTTCACTCTTAAGGTCATAAGAATGTAAACATTTTGCAGTTTTCCCTTTCTTGTTTTCTTTTTGAGAAGATCTTTCTGATGTAATATGTTCCTCTAAATGTATATGTAATATCTAAATCTGATATATTTTTCTCCACCAACACTATGAATTTCTCTTCATGATACAACCCAGGTTGAACTACCCAAGTCACTTGTTATTATGGCTCCTTACTGACCTTAGAACCAAAACCCAGACCTTTGTAAGGTGGCTCTGAAAGCCCTTTACAATCTGCCTCCAATTTCTCTTTCAGCCTCATCCCATTCTCTGTCCTTCTTGTCTTTCTTCCTGTCATTCAATATCCTGAATTCTATTAAATAATCAAAACTAGTCACCTCTTCTCACTCTCATAAGGGATAATTATATGAATGCATTGATCTTTCAGAATTTTTTGTGATAATTAAATAGTTTAGCCACGTAAGGGTCTAGAATGTTTTAGATCACTTGTAAATGATTTTTCAATGATACTGTTATTTGCTATGATCGTTATTCAAATGCATGTCTCTGTTTATACAGTTTCTGTGTGGAATTTCATTCACTATACTCTCTACTTGTTAAAATTTGCTTATTCTTCAAAGGTCAGCTCAAATGCTACAAATCTGTGAAGTCTTCTGTTATAATAATGGTTAGTATTAATTTTTCCCTTTAGTGCATTGTCAAAAAGCTTTGGTTACACTTCCGTTATAACTCGCAGTAGGGTTATTTATTTCTGTCTCCACAATTAGATTATAAGGTTAATGAGGGGAGGGATAGAGGACTGTTCGCTGCTCATCTTCAGGATCCCCAGAGTGCCTGTGACTGATTATGCAGCCAAGAAGTGCTTATTAAAGTGAACTTGCAAACTGAAGATGAAACTTCTCCAGGCCACTAAGGAGATAATTTATAATTATGGAACAATGGGCATGTTTAAAAATATTTTGGAGCAGCAGTGGGAATGGCTACCTATCCAAGGTCAGCTATGCCAGTTTGCTCTTTTCAGAATAGCTACACAAAACTAAAGAGAGTGGGGACAAGACAGGGATTTGTTACGTAATTATTTCTATATATTTATGTTTCTAACTGAACAATGGCTTTATCCAAAATATAGTGCCACTGCTAGGTATCAGGGAAATATTAAGATGATATGAGTCTACAATCAAATAAATTACTATACCACTCTACCAAAGACAGAACAGACACATGCAAACTTATAATAGAAGGCCAAAGGTGAGGGCGCTAATTATAATGATGATCATTGTTCATGTTGATTGAATGATGACTCTGTGCAAGTAACCATCCCTAGGACTTTACATGTATAAACTCATAAACCTTCATCTCACCCCTCTAAATTGGTAGGTAGTATTTCTATCCCTGTTTTACAGATGAAAACTCAGGTGATGATTTAAATGAAGGGTGAGAAAAACTCCTCACTCAGTTGTGGAACTTTGCAGTAGTGACTTCCTTCCAAAGAGTAGAGTATGGAAAAAGGGAAGAAAAAGTGACTTTAAGGTGGAGAAGCCCAACAAACACCGACTTCAACCAGCTGATCCAGGTTAACGTCAAGAGTGATGCCATGTTGATAGTACAGACCTTGTAGGATGTGATTAAAATGCTGCTTGTGGTCTTCCTCCCAGAGATTCCGTGATCTTCCTCCCTAAAGCCTATCACCCAAATCTGACTGTGAGAAAAACATCAGAAAACATTTCAGTAGAGGAGAATCCTACAATATTCCTAACTCATACTCCTCAGAACCATCAAGGTCATCATAAATAAGATCCAGAGGACGTTAAGAAAACATGATAACAAAATGCAATGTGGCATCCTGGACAGAATCCTAGAACAGAAAAAGGCCATTAGGACCATGAGAACATTAGGACAAAAGAAATCGGAATAAATTAGGAAACTTAGTTAATAACAATGTATCAATATTGGTTCATTAGTTTTCATAAACATGCCTATTGTGGATTTAATTTGACCCACAAAAAGATATGTTGAAATCCTAACCCCAGGTGCTTGTGAATGTGACCTTATTTGGAGATAGAGTCTTTGCAGATGTAACCAAGTAAAGAAGAGATCACACTGGCTTAGGGTGGGCCTAAATGCAAGGTCTGGTTTCCTTGTAAGAAGATAAAGAGAGATACAGATGCACACAGAGGAAAGATGCCATGTGAGGATGGAGGCAGAGGTGGGAGGGATGTAGCTGTTAAGTCAGGGAATCCCCAGGTTTGCCAGCATTGACAGAATCTGGAAGAGGTGAGGAAGATTTCTCCTCTAGAGCCTTCAGAGGGGGCATGACCTGCTGATGCCTTAATTTTAGACTTCAACCTTCCAGAGCTGTCAGAGGGAATACATCTCTGCTGTTTTAAACCATCCAATTTGTGTAAATTTGTCACAGCAGCCGTAGGCAACTAATATAGTCCCGTACTAATATAAGATATTAATAACTGGGGAAACTGATGGGCGTGGCTGGGGGTTAATATGGGAATTCCCTATACTAGCTCTTCACGTTTTCTGTGCACCCAAAACTGCTCTAAATCATGAAGTTCAGTGATTAAAAATCAAACAAGCAGCAAAAAACAATGAGGTATTGCTTCAACTCACAAGGGTGACTGTAATAAAAAATAATAAATAATAACACATGTTAGCAAGGATGTGGAGACATTGCATTCCTCACATACTGCTGATGAGAATGTAAATTGATATGGCTTTTTTGGAAAAAAATAGTCTGGCAGTTGCTTAAGAGGTTAAATAGATAGAATTATATGACCCAGTAATTCTATTCTCAGGTATATACCCTACCAAAATGGAAAACATATGTCCACACAAAAACTTGCGTGTTGATGTTCTTAGCAGCACTATTCATAACAGCCAAAAAGTGGGAATAAACCAAATGTCAACCTGATGAATGGATAAACAAAATGTAGTATACTTATACATAAAATATTATTTGATAATAAAAAGAAACAAAGTACTGATAATGTTACAATGTAAATGGACCTTGAAGACATTATGCTAAGTGAAAGAAGCCAGTAACAAAGGAATATATATTGAATAATTTCATTTATATGAAATTTTCAGAAAAGGCAAATCCATAAAGACAAAGTACATTGGTGGTTGCCAGGGGCTGGGGGAGGGGTGGGAGCCAATGGAGAGTGGATGCTAGTGGATGTGGGGTGGGTGATAAAAATGTTCTAAAGTGTATTGTGATGATGATTGTACAGCAGCAGTCAATATAGTAAAAAAAAAGAAAAGAAAAAGAAAAAAAACATCGAATTGTATACTTAAAATAGGTAAATTGTATGATCTGTGATTTATGTCTTAAAGTTATTTTTAAAAAGTGCATCAGATACTGACAGGCATATGCAGAACAGATAAACAAGATTATACTGTTAGCACAGGGAAATATATACAAGATCTTGTGGTAGCTCACAGCGAAAAAGAGTGCGACAATGAATATATGTATGTTCATATATAACTGAAAAATTGTGCTCTACACTGGAATTTGACACAACATTGTAAAATGACTATAACTCAATAAAAAAATATAAAAAAAATACGTCAGAGAAAGAACATTGAACTTGTCCAAGATCCCATAGCTATTAGGTGGCAGAGACAGGCTTAGAACCAAAGCAGACTGACACTAAGGGTGTGCATTCGTAGCTACTCCATGCATTGCATCTTCCATGGAGGTTTCAACAACATGATATGAAAGAATCAGGGAGAGGCAGGCCTAAGAGGAAGAGGGGCACCACCTGAATGGTTACCTTCCCAGCATTTCCTGTATCAGAGTAGCTCCTGGTAAGAGACCAAGGCAGACTCAAAGGAAATGTCATTAAAGTCCTGACTATGCTCACAACCTCCTGTAGAGGAGGAGGCTTTCTTCTGCCCTTTGCAATTCTTTTTTTTTTTTAATTGAAGTACATTCAATACAATGTGTCAATTTCTGGTGTACAGCACGATGTCCCAGTCATGCATATACATACATATATTTGTTTTCATATTTTTTTCATTAAAGGTTATTACAAGCTATTAAACATAGTTCCCTGTGCTATATGCCCGTTGCAATTCTGAGAAGGCTTATATTTAGAGAAGCAAAAGGAAACTGATTCCAAGCAATGTGATAAGCACATTCCTGGGGACCCACTTAAGTTATTTAGATGCACAACAAAGCGTTGTTTAAAACCAACTTAAAATGAGCTCTAATGAGGCAGAATTGCCTTCCATTTCATAGCCTGTCACTCAGTTAGTTTTTCTTTCATGAGAGGTGCCACATGTCTGTCAAGCAATTTTGAGATTTCTGTCCCACTAGCTGAAAATGTGTGCATATAGGAAGGTGTTGTTTTGTTCGGAGGGCCAAGATCGTACACTTTTCTGATTCATCATGACAAACTAACTGTCCAGCCACTGAGCCGGGGGCAAACCCCTGAAGGCCACCGAATCCAGCGGAAGACAGACTCTTCAGGGCATGTTTAGTGGACTGAGTGGTTGCGGAGGAAGAGGCCTGAGGTGTTCAGACGGACAGGATCCAAGCTGGGAAGTCCTGTGTCTCACGAGAAGGAGTTTGTACATTATCCACAGGCCATGGAGAGCCTCTAAAGGGTGGGGAAAAAACATGTGATTAGTAATAATCACAGTCATAATACATAATTGCAAATCTTTTCTGACTGTGTTATGGAATTCTGATTTGAGGGGGCAAGAGAAGAGACAGTAGAACCTAAACGGAGAGGTACGTAGGCACGGACTTAGCATCGCCTTGTTTGTTGTACGATTGTACAGACTGGATTACAGAGGCCTGGCTCAAATCTTGACTCTGCCTCTGACAAGCTGTGTGAGTTTTTTGTTTTCAATCACCAAGGCTTAATTTCCATATCCCTAAAATAAGGATAAAATGAAACCCCCTTCTCAGGGCTTGAGTGAAGATAAAATAAGATAATGTGCATATAATGACACTTAAATATAAATTATTATATATTTTAATAAATGAGAGAATTAGGCAGTTTTGAGTATTCTGGTTGGTTCCCAATGAGTTAAGTGCTTCATGATGGGGAATTCAATGATTTATGAGCCCAGGAAATAATAAAACTGAATTTATCTTGGTGGCCTTCATGATATCACTGAAGAATTTGTCAGGTGCTAACAGTGTTGTAGAAATGCAGTGCTTTATGTGGTTATCCCAAAGAACTAGAAAATCCAGGAATACTCAGAAATCTCAGAAATTCCTAGAATACCAGGAAGTTACACTGAGAAAGGTGAATCAATTCACTTATCAATCAAATAGGCCTTTGCATCTTCTTTGGTCTTTATTTTGACAAACTTTCATGAGCTCCTATTTGTTCCAGGACACTAGTGACAGATGAGGAGTAAACAGACAATATCCAACCAAGATTAACCATGGAGAGAAAGTGAGATTCTGGTCACTGAGGGTAGTGTGAGTGAAGACTCTGATGGAGGAAGTTATAAGACGTGATCAGGAATTGTGAACAGGAGTGCCTGGCGGGAAAAGTCACACACACCTAGAGAAACTATGACCCAAAATGCCAGCTTTGGACTTCGTTTTATGTGTAGCATAGGACATTGAGAAACAGTAGAAAAATCTAATTTCTAATGGAAGAACTACTTTATTTTTTGGAAAAATATGCAGGATTAGAAGAGGCAATGAATAGAACCAGGGAATTAGGCAGTTATTACAATATTTCAGGAGTAACCCTCTGGGGATATGAACTAATGCAACAGGAATGAAAAGGGAGACTCTGTGAAACTGAATACAAAGGAGCTACTGATTCATTATGAGAAGAGGGAGATGGCAGGATGCCAGAAACTCTACCTTGGTATAATTAGTGATAAAATTATTCTGTAGATTCTAAAGAGTTAGGCAAATGTATGAAATCCTATACATTCTTTCATTGTGTTCTCAATGACAAAGACACACACACACATTCTAAACAAAACAAAATGGCGTAGACACAATTTATCTTTCTTTGGAAGTGAGGAAGGCTCCCAGAGGTCAGTTGATTTGTCCAAGGTGATACCACAAGACAGCGGAGCTAGAACGTGAACTTACATCAGTTCCTTTTTACGCCAGAACGCAGGTCTCTGCAGACAAGTGTACTTCTCTGTACACAAGTGGACCAAGCCCAGAGCTGCTGTCGTTGCATGCCACTGAACTTGCCTTTGTTGCCAGAGAGTTCCTTTTTCGCCCAACTCATGCATTTGTCTTCTTTTGCTGAACATATTGTAAGGGTCCAAAACATCTCTTTGGGATGTTAAAGCTTTTGATATTGACTTACTATGCCATAGGCACCCCCAAATTTGGAAATATAGCACATGTTTGCTATCCCTATGTATTGAAACCTGGAACTCACTTAGGAATGCTAGTTGCTGTAAGCTCTCCCGTAAGACTTCTTGATTCTTGGGATCTATGCGTATTTGGAAAAAAATAAGCTCCTTGAAGGTATATATCTTTATCTGTTTTATTCAGTGATATAGCTCACATGCTAGAATGGGAACTGACATGTAGCACATGCTTCATAAATGTCTGTCAAATGTATGAACCCCTTTCTTCTGAATAACAAAGATGAAAATGTTTGACTTAAAATACATAGGGTCTGAGGGGCTTAAAAATCTGCTCCCCCACCCCAAAGAGGCCAGCTAAGACTTCTTTGTTACTAGATTTCTCCTAATCTTTATACCGGAGAATCACTGCAAGGCTATCCCAAGCATGGTCTTTTTTGGGCAGTGGCTTTATTTGCTGTTTGATTCTCTGGGAGGCTGCAGGCAGAAATGGTAAACTTAAAGTTAACATGAGCAGACAGACTCTAGGGCCACTTTCAAGTCAGCGGAGCTCTACTCTCTCCTGTCCCTGTGTGTTGTCATTATCAGCCTGCGTGATTTCTGGGGAAGGGCAGCATCATGTGATGGAAAGAATGTGAACCTGAGTCCAGGCAACAAATCCTTTGAACCCCAGCCAACTCCTTATTAGCTGTGTAACCTAGGACCAATTATTATACATCCCTGGATCTACTGACAGCATCCTCAACTGGAAAATCAGGAATAGATTATCTACATTAAGTTGTTGCTGTTGTAAAAATTAAAGCTACAGCATATAAAAGTCTTGACACAAAGCAGGTGTTTAGTCAGTATCGTTTTCCTATTTTTACATATGTTAATTCTTTCTCTTTGCCCCTCTGTGAAGATAAAGATGAAAGGTAATCTGGGAGGAAGAATCATGTGTCAACTTCTTGTGGCTATAAGTAACCCAGGAGAGCAAAGGTCTGGGGGTGAAAAACAATCTTCAGGTGTCTCTTTGAGTCTATTTAATGAGTCCTGTGTGGGGGATCTTGAGGCTGCCTCCTTTGTTCATTAAAGCCCAGTGATGTATAGAATCCAAGGCAGGGGTAAGCAGTCAGAAATTCACCTTTAAAAACAAGATCTGGTATGACTTCCTTCAGGGCCTGGGGCCTGGGGAATAAGCTGCCTGTTCCTGGGGCTGCCTGCTATGTGGGAGTGACTGTCACTGACTTTCAGCTTGTCAGATACATTTCTGAGCCATCAGTATTTACTCCTGAGGGAGCCACTGCCAGGATTATCAGAACAGAGAGGAGTTAAATAGACCATGCTGGTTTTGTAGCACCTCAGCTCACACAGCCCCAGTGGGAACCACCCCACTGCCCCCACTTCCTGGCATTCATAAGTGGTGCCCTATGCTTTTTGCTGCATCCTCAACTCCCTTCACCTTATTATCCGTTGGATTTTTCTAATGCTTAATGAATGCCAACTTGGTGGCCAGTGCTGGTGCATACGCTGTTGTTCGCCTTCACAGCTACCCAGTGAACAGGGGACGGATGGTAATTTGAATTTAAAGCTAAAACTAGGTTCAGAGGAGTTAAATGACTTTCCACCAACCACCCAGAGAGTTTTGCAAAACAGGATCCAAACCTACACTGATCTATAGTGTTTTGGTTGAAAAATTGTCTGCAAGGGGGTCTGATACTAGTTTGGGGTCCGAGATCGCTTCATCTGACATGCTGTCAGGCTCATCTCGGTGTTAAGCACAGTCACTCTTCATGCTTCTCCTGGTCTCTATGAAAATCCTCTCTGACCAAATGTTTTCTCTCTACTTCTCGTTAATTCGATATATCTTTTTTTTTCCAGTTTTTAAAGAAATATTTTAATTGAAATGTAGTTGGTTTACAATTTTAGTTTCAGGTGTACAGCAAAGTAATTCAGTTACACATATACATACATACATATTTTTCCTTCTCAGATTATTTTCCATTATACATTATTACAAGAAATGGAATATAGTTACCTATGCTATATAGTTAAGTCCTTGTTGTTTATCTATTTTATATACAGTAATGTGCGTCTGTTAATCCCCAACTGCTAACTTATCCCCCTCTGCCCTTTCCCCTTTGGTAACCATAGTTTGTTTTCTATGTCTGTAAGTTCTGTTTTTCATTTGTGAATAGAATTTGTACCTTGTTTTAATATTGCACACATAAGTGATATCATATGATATTTATCTTTCTCTCTTAATTTAATTTATCTTATTTTGATTTGATTTTGAAAGATACAAAATAGGACTAAGAATTGTGAAGTGGGCACATGTAACTTGGTTCTCATTTGTCCACACTCACGATAATGAGACCCAGAATTTTGTGGACACTGACTCTTTGGTACTGTTCAAAGCTGTTTTTTGTACATACTAACTCCTTAGGTACTCACAAGAGGCTCAGGACATAAGTATTATTGTCTCAAACTTACAGATCAAAAAAAAGAAACAGAGAGATTATGCAGTTTGCTCAAGATTATACAGCTAGTAAGCAGGAGAAGTTGGATTTGAAGTGAGGGAGGCTGACTCCAGGGCTGTGCCTATTGACTGCACCAGACTAACTATTTCTCTGCTATCTTTGCAGCAACATTAGAAAGAGAAAGGCACATAAAAACATAATAGCCTCTCTTTTGCTTTTTAAAGAAAAGACAGTGAGCAAAGATGTAAGTGAGGAGGAAGACACTTTAGGAGCCCATTTGGACAGTGGAGCGCCTGCCAAGGAAAGGTTATTGCGGCAACATTGCTGGAAATAATTTTAAAATAAATTAACAAAGCATATTAAGGCAAAAGACAGAGAAAAGGGCAGAAAGAGCTGCCAGGAATCACTTGGATAATGTCTGGAGACTTCCATTTTAAAGTTTAGGAAACACTGAACGATGTACCCCTATCTCTGGTATTGACTGCATGCCAGGGATAGAAAAAGATGCAGTGGTCAAAATCAGAGCATGCACTAGAGATACCAAATGAAAGTGTTCATATTCCAGAGAGTCTCCTTGAAGGGCTGGCCTTTTTTTTTTTGCCATAGGAGCAGCGGTCGCTGAATCCTTACTGCGATTCTGAGCTTGGGTGGGTAACAGCAGCTCTGGGAATAACCAGTATTTCTCCTCCTGAATCACATTTACTCTTGTCTGCCTTTGGTCCAGGAAGCAGAGAGTCTGTGGTTGGGAGAGAAGGTCACATTCCTGTACTTACTTACATATTTACTTTATTTACTGTGTATTACATATAAAGGATAAATATGTGCCTGAAAGCTTGAGATGAGCTTTAGTGGTTTCAGACAGCAATGTGCATATAAAGTACCTGGAGGAGTTTGTTAAAATGTAGATTCCCAGTCCTCCTAGCCAAAAAGTGTCATTCTGAGGGTCTAGGAGGAGGTCTAGGGAGCTCCATTCAACAAACCTGCTTAAGGCAGTTTTGTTGCAAGGGGTCTTCATATCTCATTTTAAGAAGACCAGTGAGTGGTTCTTAACAAGAGACATGCATTAGAGTCGCCCATGGGTCCTTACAAAACTATGGCCACATGCATGGTTGGATCCGCTGTGTTCAGACTTCTCTGGAAGGAGGCCAGTTATTCCAGGCTGGATTCCCTAGGATGCTGACTCTGAGACGGGGAGGACCTCTGAAAAGAGACTGGGCAGAGAAAGAAAGTAAGCTTCAAAGCAGTCTTAGTGGAGACCTCAGCTAAAGCAACTGACATTCTAAGATGACACCCCCAGAGATGTATTTATTTGGGGTGAGGGAGCTGGAAGTTTAGACTCCGACTTTTTTATTGAAGCATAGTCAGTTTGCAATGTTGCATCAATTTCTGGTGTACAACATAATGTTTCATTCATACAAATACATATGTATATTCCTTTTCATATTCTTTTTCATTATAGGTTACTATAAGATATTGAATATAGTTCCCTGTGCCATACTGTAGAAACTTGTTGTTTCTCTATTTTATATACAGTAGTTATTATCTGCAAATCTCGAACTCCCAATTTATCCCTTCCCTCCTTCTTTCCTACCTGCCAACCATAAGTTTGTTTTCTATGTCTGTGAGTCTGTTTCTATTTTGTAAATAAGTCCATTTGTGTCTTATTTTTTTTAAGATTCTACATAAAATTATATTATATGATATTTTTCTTTCTCTTTATTGCTTACTTCACTTAGACTGATGACCTCCAGGTCTATCCATGTTGCTGCAAATGGCATTATTTTATTCTTTTTTATGGCTGAGTAGTATTCCATTGTATAAATATACCACAACTTCTTTATCCAGTCCTCTGTCAATGGGAACTTAGGTTGTTTCTGTGTCTTGGCTATTGTAAATAGTGTTGCTATAGAACATTGAGGTGCATGTATCTTTACAAATTTGAAGTCCTTCTGGACATATGTCCAGGAGTGGGATTGCTGGATCATATTAGACCCCCTACGTTGAATGGTTATTAGATGCTGGATTCCCTGGGGAGGGGATGAGACCTTATTCTTTAGCCTTCACAATCCCCCCAGGGTCTCAGAGTGAAGAGCCTTATGCCAGTATCTGGGGGGTAGATCTGGGCACTGGATTACAGAATCCCCCACAGTAAGTATGAATTTTGTTTTGTTTGGGTTTCTAGCCATCGCATGGGTGATTCTCATGCACTACCAGGTTGTGAACCAGGAATGCAGACGTGTCACTGGTAATGAACAGAAAGAAAGGATGCTTTTGGGGTGTTTTCTCAATGGGGCCAACTCTGTTCCTAACTCCCAGAAAATTTCCACTTATCCTGCAGAGCTCAAATCTAGTGACATCAGCTCTTTGAAGACTTTTCGAGCCCTTCAGGCATAGTTAATCACTTAGTTCTTGAGTAATCACTTATCTTGTATAAACTTGCATTATTAGGCATCTTTCCTCCCTATCAGTCTGCTTATTTCACTATGTCATGTTCATTTTTGTATCCCAGCATCTAGCAGGGTCTACACATAGTGGGTGGCATATGAATGAAGGAATCTGTGAATGAATGATTTGCTTGTCAGTGGCTGAAGTGTTAGGGAGAGGAGGCAAAGAGAGGATAACGCTCTTGACAATCATCCTTTGATATCTCAAAGACAGACTTTGGATAATATTGATAATATTTGCACTGTGGTGTGGCCATTCTGATATAACAGTATCTCTCAGCCTAATTGCGAACCAAGGACTGTTGGGGAAAAAAAATTTTTTTTGGACCAACCTCTGGGATGAATTTCACATAAGAATATTTTAAACGTGGCTCCAACTCTAGTGTGATCCTGCATACCTTCTTTGTCTCTCTCGGACAAATGCCAGGCATGTCACCTTCTTGCCCATTGAAGAAGCATGTGTCAAATAAATGGAGTGAAATGATGAACTAACAAGCTACTAGCAGATTTTACAAAGCCCCTGTTTAGTGATTTTTAGGAGACTAAACTCTCCTCCCTTTCCCCAGCAATCCAAATTCCCCAATAAAGTCCCTGAGCTATCCAGTATATCTATGTTAGTACCTATTACCACACGCAGCCACACATCCAAAGCCAAGAGAATTCCCAGCCCAGCAGCCCTTGGCTTGATTAGGTTGCAGCCTGTGCTCTCACTCCAATCACTTGCATGAACAACCCTGAAGCGGAACCACCAGTGACCGGCCACAATAACAGGCCACTGAGGGCTCAGAGGAGAAGAAGGGTGCAATGAGTTTCACAAGCTCCTTATCCATCCTGAGAAATGCCTGGGGACACCATGTTGTTTGAGAGCCTGGTACCATTACAGGATCCTGACGGTCTATTTTCGATGTGTCCCGAGGGAGAGAGTATCAAAATTCCCTCCTGATAGTTTGTATAGGTGAGTGATGCTGCTGCTTGTTCAAGCAGAAAGGAAGAGCTTAGAAATATAATAGGAACTTTGGCACTGGAAATTTTCTAGTGTTTTCTATTATGTGAAGTCCACAGTGCTTGAAACCTTCAGGAGCTGGTGCAGGGGGCAGGTAGAAGGGCATTCATCCTACATCCTCTACCCAACGTGACTTCATCAGAAATGATTGCTTTATTTCAGGAGAGCATTTTAGTACAGCTGATTTTTCTGAGAAGAAACCTTAACCCTTCCAGAAGTCCTACGAATACCTTATAAGTTGTTTAGCAGCATGGGTGACTGTGATGACAATAAAGGTAAATATTGTCAAACATGAGTAAAATAGCTTAGACAGATGTGCTAAGGAGTACTTCAAGGGAAAAAGATAAACGGGTGACATGAGAAAGGGAACGAATGTCTCCTGAAGGTCAGATCCCACACACCTGTCACCTCACCTTTCCCTGCGATGGAGTCATTGTCCTCTGCGCTTTAGAGATGAGGAAACCGAGGCTCATAGAGTTCAGTCAGTCCCCCGTAGTCACAGCTTTAGTGAGGAAAGATTTCAGGCTTCTGCTCAGTCCTCTCATCTCTGATGCCTACAGGCAGGGAGTTGAAAGGAGCAGAAGCTGGAGAACAAAAGGGAGGAAGAACAGGGTAGAAAATGGTGACAGTTGTAAATGGAAATGGTGTTAGAACCACCTGGGAAGCTTACTGAGACGGAGACTCTTTCAGTCCCTGTCATTACATAACACACCCACTCCGCCTCTTAGTAGCTTAAACAAAAACAAGCCATTATTTTTTCATGAGTCTGAGAGCTGATGGGGCAGTTCTTCTGTCTCAAGTGGGCTTGTCAGAGGTCCTGGGATGTCTAATAGGTCCAAAATGGCCTCCCTCACTTGGTACCCTCTGCCAGCAGCAAGCTCAGCCACGGGTCTCAGCTCTCCCCGTGAGCATCTCCAGGTAGCTACTGGGGCTTCGTTACAGTTGGCAGGTGGGTTCCAAGAAGGAGCATCCCCAGATAATAAGCCCCAACAAGTAAACACTTCTCAAGCTTTTGCTTGCCTCACACTAATGCTTCACTAGCCAAAGCCAATCAAATGGACAAGCCCAGAGTCAGGGTGAGAGACCTCTGCAAGGGCGAGGAGACTACCTACCACAGAGGGGTTCCCTTATCCTTCTGTAGACTCAATGCTTGGAAATCTAAAGAGGTTGCATGCAGGTGTCTGTATTTTTAATAAGCTTCCTAAACAAACTCCATAGTGTACCTTCCTAACTTTCCTTATCTCACTCCTACCTTCTTCCTTTAAAACCTGCTTTCTGCTGAAAATCTTGGTTAATTCATTCATCTGCAAGGCAATAATAGGTTTATTGTTTGTGAGAGAAAGAAGTTCATTGATCTGAAGAGAAAACAATATCAAAACCACAAAAATTCCACCAAAAAAGCAGTTTGTTGTCACCAGTGACCTCCATGTCACTATTCAATGAGCATTCTTCAATCCTCATCTTTCTTGATCCTTTAGCAGTGTTCAATACTGTGGATCACTCCTTCCTTCTTAAGATACTCTATATCCTTGCCTTTTGAGATATATCACACGCGCACTGCTTCTCCCCTTCTGCCTGCTGCTTGTAGTCTCTTTTTGGTTCATTTTCTTCTTTCTAACCTCTAAAGGTTGACATTTTTCAAGACTTGGTTCCAAGTGCTTCCTCGCCTTATTCTGTACTACTTAGGCAATGCCACACCCACCAAATGCTTCCATCACCAACTGTTGCCTATATGCAAATAACTCCCAAGTGTATGTGACTAGCCCAGACCTTTACTCTGAGCTGCAGACTTCTATATCCGACTCTTTTTTTCTACACCTCTCCTAGGATGTCTCAGAGGAATTCAAATTTAAAATGTCTAAAATTGAACTCAACCCTCCCCTCTATCCAATCCTAACCTGTTCTTCAATTGTTTATTACATTAGTAAAGGGTACCATCATCTAGGTAGTTTAGCAATGAGAGTTTGAAGAGTAATGTTGCCCTTTCTCTCTCCATCAACCACCCAGACATCTCATTCCATCCAGTACCACTCCTTGTTTTTTGTCTTACCTCCTCTCATATGTCAACCTCTCTCCATCATCTCCTACTGCAGCGTTCTAAGCCAGACTGCCATCACTTCTCATCCAGAAAACACACTTTAAAAAAGCTTTCTAAGTGGTCCCCCAGCATCATCTCATTCCTTTTCCCTCCACCTTCACAACCTACCATTCTTTATCCATGTGCAATCTGAGTAATCTGGTTTTTTTTTTTAAATCCTCAATTATTTAATTTAATTTAAAGCATTCAGTATCTTCCTAATGCTTTTATAATAAAAGCCAAAATCTTACCATGGTGCACAAGATCTTGAATGACTGGTTTCTGCTTCTTTCCCAGTCCCTTTTGCCAGTGCTCCTCTTGTTCTCGGTAATTCACCTGCTCTGGCCTTCTTTTCATTCCTCTAGTGTGAAATTATCTCCCACCTGAGAAATTTGAATGCCTCCTCAACCTCATTTACTTGCTAATTCTTCAGATGTCAGTTCACACATCTCCTCCTGAGGAAAGTGAGCCTTTCCATACCCCCCAGGCTATATCAGGGCCTCTTACACACTCATAGTCCCATGAGCTTCTGATTCTTAGAATTAAGCACAGTTCATGACAATACATCTACTTGTGTGTTGACTATGGAAATGTCTCTCTCCCTCACTAGACAGCAAGATCTATGAGGGCAAGAAACACATTTGTTTAACACATTAAATCACTAGTCCCTGTCACATGGATAAAATATTTTAACGTATTTTTGAATAAGTGAGCAAATGGAGAGAGGAAGGGAGGAATATGCTTGTTAGGACTGTAGTCTTGCCCAAGACTCTCACCTTCAATGTTAATTGCCTGTTTTGTGTCTTTTTCTGTTAGATCCATTTTCATCATACTACTCTCATCTATGGTGGACTACTCCTGGCAGGGAGTTTTTCATTTTGTGCCTTGACCTTTGTGCTCTATGGTTAGCCTGCCTCAATGACAGCATTTGAAGCTGCACTCCCTGGAGTGAATCCCTCTTCTTCCAGGCATGTTCTAGTTTCAGGCCTAAGTACTAGTCTTCTGAGTCCATGCTTGCTAGAAGTAATGTGGTTCTCGAGAACAGAGTCTCAAGATGGCATAATACCTCTCTAAGTTGGCTGCATGAGATGTTATAAAAGAAAACTTGGCTGCCAATGTTAAATCAGATGAAACCCACCTATAACTGGATTGAATGATACCAGGAGAGTGTGGGGGGCTTGTTAAATGAGGCAATGTTATGAAAGTAAACTGGCAATATTAATATTAGGATATATCCCATGCACATGGTTTGACACCTTCAGAGTACCTACTTCCTGTTTCCAAAGAAAGCTTGAGAAGTGTAAGTTTGTTTGGCTTCTCCACTTATGTGAATTGAATTTCTGACAAAAAAACCCATGGTCCAACCAATCAGACCAAGCTGCTTTGACACACTGGGATGTCAGAAGCATATGGAGGGCAATTGATCAGACTGCATTGCTGTCCACTCACCTTCAGCTAACCCTTTTTGCCTTAACCTACTCTAGGGAGGATTACTCAGAAGCGTGGTTGCTGCCATGTGTGGAGATTGAGTTTGTACAGGCTCCTAATCATTACTGCACTTTGCACTTTCAATGGATATTTTTGTCTCGGTATTCTCCTTTCTTCCCCTTTGCACACCCCCTGAATTGATTTGTGTATAGACTAGCATCTCAATAGACACAGAAAAAAGCATTGACAAAATTCAACCCCTTTCATCATAAAAATCACTCAACAGAGAATAGAAGAAATTTTCCTCAACTTGATAAAAGGCATCTGTGAAAAACCACAGCCAGCTAATATCATATTTAAATGGTTAAAGACTAGAAGCTTTCTCTTAAAGATTAGGAATGAGACTAGCATGTCTGATTTCACCACTGTTATTCAAAATTGTACCAGTGGTTCTACCCCAGTAATTGGATAAGAAAAAAAAATACAGGAAAACAGGGCTGGTAAGGAAGAAGTAAAACTGTCTGTATTTTCAGATGGCATGGTCTTATATAGAGAAAATCCTAAGGAATCCACTAAAAAAATTGTTAGGCTATTAATGAGTTTAGTAAGGCTGCAGGATGTAAGGTCAGTATACAAAATTCAATTGTATTTTTATCCACTTGCATTGAACAATCTGAAAACAAACTCAGAAAACAACTCTGTTCACTACAACATATTTGGAATAAAATATTTAGGAATAAATTTAACAAATAAATACAAAACTTAAGCCCTGAAAACTATTATTGACAAAATGTTTAAAATGATCTAAATAAATGGAGAAGTGTCGCATGTTCATGAATCAGAGGATTTAGCACTGTTAAGATGGGAGTACTCTCCAAGTTGATCTACAGATTCAACAAAATCCCTATCAGAATCCTAACTGAATTCTGTAGAGAAATATATATATGCATATATATATATGTATAAATTGACAAGCTGATTTGAAGATACATATGAAATTATAAAGAATCCTTTTATTTTTTTCAAAGCCTGGGTCCACCTATTAATTCCTGAAGCACTAAAAGTTTTAAAATTATCCGTATAAACGAAATGTTAACTTCTGTTTTTCAGTTCGTTCGTTCGTTTGTTCGTCCTCTTTCTTTCTTTCTTTCTTTCTTTCTTTCTTTCTTTCTTTCTTTCTTTCTCTCTCTCTCTCTCTCTCTTCTCTCTCTCTCTCTTTCTTTCTTTCTTTCTTTCTTTCTTTCTTTCTTTCTTCTTTCTTCTTTCTTTCTTTCTTTCTTTCTTTCTCTTTTTCTCTCTTTCTTTATCTATCTAATCTATCTACCTGCCTACCCAACTAGCTTATCAATTAGATTAATAAGCCCTTCGCAAGCGAGTACTATGTAAATCTGCTATTTACTAACATCTAATACCATACCTTACAAACATTAAATTCTAAAAATATATTGTTATTGCTTCAAAGTAAACTCAATAATAGAGGATAAATTTAAACTTGCATGCTTTGATTATCTACTCTTAATATATTTTAATATCAATTAATTTCCTTAAGGAAGATATAGTTGATACCATTTTTAGTTAATTTGGCAAAAATTCTATATTTTACAAATGATCAGGCTATATTTCTTTCAGCCCATAGGACATTTTCTCTTGTAACAAGTTCTGGGTTCACAACAGATGGTATATTTATCTCAAAATTATAGATTTAATACACTTTTATTTTCTTTATGAGAGGTTAGAAACTCCTCAATGAGTTTTAAAAATCAAATCCTACCTGATGAGCTGATGTAGAATATATAATGAGGTCTCTGTTAGAAAGTGAGTACCTTAAGACATTAGCTCTACAGGTAGGAAGAACAGAAGAGGCACGTTTAAAAGCAAGATCATAAGAAAAATAAAAATTTTCCCGAAGAAAGTTAATTTATTTTGGCATCTCTTTTCCTGAAAGAAAAATATTGTCTCCAATTCTCCAACTCAAAATAGTTATTTATAATTCAAGGAGCTCTAGGGTCTCCTTGTTACATTTTACAATTTGAGATTTGATTAAACCTGAATATTCCTCCTATTATACATTCTAATCTTGTAGCCACTGAATAATCTACCTGTATCTTTGTTACAGTGGAGAAAGTACCTCTCCATCTGCACTTCTATATAGCAATCCTGCATAGATACACACTTCTTATTTGGCTGTGTGTGTGTGTGTGTGTGTGTGTGTATGAGAAATCATATGAATTACATACAGTACATATAAAGCATTATATAAAGCAAAAATCCTGCTCCTCCTTGAAAAATTCTTCTGTTGGCTGTAACACTGCACTTCTCAGGTCTTCATCTCTTAAGTCACTGTGTCTAGGACCATCGTGCCAAAGGCGCTGGTGCCAATGCAAATCCTTCTAAAAATGCTGCTGAAGCTGCAGTGCCAATACTGTTAATACTGGGCTGAGACAATGATCCATGGACATTTGGAGAGAGCTGCTTCGAGCATTTTTTTCCCTTCTTTTTTCTTGACCCTAGGCAAATGTCCCCAGTGACTTAGACAACAGGACAATTTACATGGCAAGTAGTATATTGAACTCAGCACCACTTGCTGTTATTAACACAAAATAGTAGCTACAGATCACTTGTCCCAGGAGGAGTCCCTTCCAGAAGTTTCCTTGGACTTCATGTAAACAGAATTCTGGTGAACATGACCCATACATGCACAGCTATACCCAAATCCCAGGACCACCCCTGATTAATCTCAAGAAGGACTCTTGTTAATTTTGTTAAACTATTTGCTTGAAAGGGACATAGAGAATACTTAATAAACTTTTATTTGTATTTTTTAAATTAGGGTATCATTTTGATTAATTCAGTCACTTTTAAGTTCAGGTATCATTTGCCAGTTTTCCAGGGAGCCTCTTTTGGCCAATGAGCCATATCACATACACACAAGAACTAAGGGAATTCATGTGAATCTCACTGTAGCTGAGCAAACAATTGCTCTTAAACCAAACCTGGCTGTTCTACCTCAGGTATATGTCACTTTGCTTATTTGGCAATGCTGCAAAATGGCAGTAAGAATATCTCTATGAGATGAACCTCTTTCTCTTGCCTCTTTCATAACCAAGTTGTCCACTGGACACATCCTCTCTCACTCTGAGAGCAAATCCTAACCATACTCATTCAACTGAGAATCTTTAAAAACTCACTTTCATTTATTAGTGTCACTCCCTCTGCATTCTTCTTATCTAACTCTGGACCTGCCTGTTCAAGTATCTGGGATTTCCTGATCTTTCCTATCTTAGTTAACCTACCGAAGTAGGTTGACCAACTGCCTGTTTTTTGTTTTTTGATTAATTTTCATTATTGCTTGTGTATTGAATTCAACATCTCTGACCCTTGATAGTGGATAAAATCCTACCATGCTAAAACCATCCAGCCCTGGCCTTCTGTATCCCAGTGAAGCAGGACATCTTTTCTCTTTGTGTAGGCTTGGCTTCAAATAAGTAACAAAGAGATTTGATGACTCCTGACTTGGTGCAGAAAAATCAGCATGGATGATATAGATTCTATTTTATATAATTGCTCATGAGTAAAATATAGTGCATGTTTTTTCCTTTATAAAAATAAGCTAAACTCTAATACACCTGAATATATGAAAATGAAGGCAATAGTTGAAAATTCCAATACGTATAGTATATAAAATAGATGAAACATTAAATAAGGCATGCTATATAGCAACTGTAATCAAACATATTTACTGTTGATAATTTTAATTAAGGAAGTTGTTAATGGAGTTGTGTATATTCAGGAAGGATTTCATGGCTTTATTTTTAGAAGCACAGACTCTCAAATTTACAAGTCATATGAATTAAATGAATCCAATGATCTACATGTAATTGAAAGCCATCCTTCCAGTGCCAGAGAATAATTTTAATTGCAAATGTTATTAAACTGTCCTTGTGAATTTATTTATGTGACTAAAGTTCCCATAACAGTGCTACTATTTGGTTGTTTCAATTCATATCATACAGTCATTAAAGGTCTCCAGAAATTAAAGTAACCATCTATATTTCCTTTTCATTTATTCCTTGAAATATTCACTTCAAATTCGTTCCCTGAAAGCTTACAATGTGGGTTGGTTATGTTTTTATCTCAACACCACCAACATTTATTTATATAAGTTCTAAGTTCTTCAATAGATGGGCTTCTGAGATTTCAAAGAAAATTGAATCACCCAAGTTCAACATGGCACCTCCAAATAATATAGACTGGAGAACTCTGATTTTCAGATCCATACATGCCCAACTACTTCATATTTGCTTTTAGACAGGATATGGTCTTTAACCTAAATGATGCAGGTAACACTGGGAGTGACAAGGTTTGAGAAGAGTCTGTACTCAGCTCTCCTTGAAATCATTTGTGCATTTTCAAATGGGTCATAGACAATGCAAACAAAGATTGCTAACACTGCACTGCAGAAATCAGCCATTTTATTCTTTCATCCATTTAATATATATGTATTATATGACTATAAATTTTGTTTTGTATTTTATGATCCTTTGACAATTTATGTCTTTGGCTGACTGGGACGAGACCATCTCTGCCAGGGCTAGCTAATTCCTAGAAATAGCAAACTAGTTGCTTTTGAACATGCCTTTTAAATACAACCCAACCAGTCCAAAGTTCACATCCCTCAGTCACCTTCTTTATTGGACTTTTACAAAGCCAGTATTCCTCTGACCTCATCAACCTGGGACCAGGCACCAGAAAATTCAAGACAGCCCCTGAAACCCAGAACGTGCTGAAATTATTCAAATTAGTCAATCCTAATCTTGTTTACATTGCCTTACCCACTTCTTGCCATGAAAACCACAGTAAAGATTTTTTTGCCCAAGCTTTCCCCCAGCCCCTTCTGCCTCCTGATCAGCCCTGGTGCTGCCCTGTGTGGCCCTGCGTGACATGGCATGTCCACTCCTCTTAGGACCTGTGAGTAACACACTATCTTTTTAACGACAATTAGAATTCAAAGAGTTTTCTTCTTCCCACATTGGGGAATTTATAGTAGTTAAAAAAAAATTCACATTCATGCGTATACTCAGGTTTCCTTTGGAAAGTTTGTGATTACAGTTGCATAATAAAAATGCACAACTTATAAATATCGTTTGTCTCAAAGAAAGCAGAAGACCTTTTTACCCATTTCAGTAATCTAACAATCTTCTCACTCTTACCAAAAAAAAAGAAAAAAAAAAGATTTTATAAGCAAATTTATGCCCCAGGGAAATCACTAAAAAATCAATGATCCAACATGACAATGGCATATATTTTTAAAAGCTTTGTTTATCTCTCCTTATTAAAAATACTTTTACAAAAAGCAATAATCCTGATGGCGTGAATTAGTAACTGCATCTTTGAGTTTCATTGCGATTCTTGTTTTACTCATGGTTCACTGGTTTCCTGGGCCTGTTTTGGGTACCGGGCTACTTATATAGTCACTGGATTATTATCTGCCTTCAAAAGTGACAGCAAAACTCTAGGGCTTCTGGGAGCAGTGGGAAGATTGTGTAGAAGGAATGAAATTTTTCTTTTTAGGAGAATAGATATCCAGACAGTATGAAAATCAGGGTTAAGAAGTAACAAGGACAACATGAGAGAACAGTAGAAAACAGCGGGGATAAAATACATTTTTTTTTTAAAGTAGAACTGTGAGAAACAAACAAGTATCAGATTACTTCATTCACATCACTTCTTAGGTTCTCGAGAGACGAGAAGGATATTCAATAACATAGAGACTCAGAAAGGCAATAATATACCTGGGAAGGAGCCGGAAATTGGGACCTGGATGGATAAGGGCTGGAATCCCTGTGCTACCACTTCATTAGTGCCCCAGATCTGTAAGCAGGTTATTTCCTTCCACTTCCTCATGCCTCAAATGGAGACCGTCATATCTACTGCAGTGGGTAGTTATTAAAATTAAATGAGAAATAAATGAACATAAAAGAACTTGGGCAATAGTGGGGACAGGAGAAATGCACCCTTTTCTAAATGGGACAGGGGTCTAATAAGTTTGGGACCAGTCACTGCACTAGAAATGATTGCTGGTTTTATAAAACAATGGTATTGTCTTTCACTCAAAATGAATGGACGTCTGGGATTGTGGCTTTTTGGTGGGTTGGGGGTCCTCCATTATAAGAAGATTTTCAGTCAGTTGTAAAGCTGAGTTTAAAAATAAGTAATGCATAAGAAGGAAGCTGCTGGACAGATATTTCTGGAAGGCAGAAATTGGGTATTGTATTTAGGCTTGTGGTGCTTGGAATATTGAAGAGTTTTGTTTAAGTCATGGGAAGACCATGCAAAGCTAAAATAAGAATGTTTCAGTCACTTGTCTTAAGTTTCTTCATTTGAACTTTGGGTTCTGGAAAATGTGAAGAATGCCTTTCTCTTTCTTTGGTTCTGCTATAATCACCTGTGTAATGGTCCTGCCATCCATTCAGACCCTGCTGTGCTTAGAAGCTCTTTCTCTCTGAGAAAACAATACTCTGGTATATGCATGAAAGCTTTGAAGGATAATTTTGTGAGCCCATTTGATTTTGTTCCTTGAAACTTTAGCACAAGATTTCTCACAGCTGCTGGAAATTATGGTGTTTCATCGCAATTCTGAATTGCAACTTCTTTGAAGGCAGTAAGACTAAAATTTCCAAATGTGGGATCACTCAAATAATGTCTTGAGGTTACAAATCAAAATCAATGAGAGAGAGATATATATAATATATACCCTTTATTATATATATTTATGTAATATATTATGTAATATATATTATATTATGTGTGTGTATACTATAATATACACCCTTTAAATTTCTTGCAAATCTATATCCTGATAACCTCATCAGCCTGGTGTGTTAACACTGTGTAATCCTTTGCAACACAAATTTCCACCAAGAAATTTCTTCACTAAAATTTTCAATGATGAGGAGAGTCTTGTGTTTTACACTTTACATTTACACTTAGGAGTAAAGAAAATGACAGGATTGCAGGAATCAGTCAGGGCTTAGAAATCAAACATGTTCAGTCCCTTATTTTCGCTTCCAAAATGTGAGAGAACAAAATCCTTTGGGCTTTCTGAGTTTGTTTTAGATTACATTTCCTCCAGTTGGGGAAAGATCTCAAAAAGCTAATGTGTTCATTAAAATATCAAGTGACTGGTTTCGAAGGTCTGATACAGTGTAGTGCTCCTCACCTGGTCTATATAAAATTCTAGTTTACATTACATTAATGGCTACAAAATATGTACCCTGCCAACTTGCAAAATTCTGGCTCTAATGCAGAGGGTCTCTTTTTCCCTCAAAGAGGAGGATGAAAACAAAGGAATTGTCACTGGGAGCCAACTGAGCCTGCAGGTTCCCTGATGTTTAAAAGATGAACCTAACATCTTGCTTAATGCATTCTCAAGAATGTGTCTGATTTATGAAGCTTAATGTGCACTTAAGAAATATCTGATTTACAAAGCTTTCTTGATTAAAAAGGAGTCTTTTCCTGGTCCATTTTGATAGGTTTGTAAAACTCAGATTGCCCACTAAATGCAGCCTTTCTGGGGAAAAAGTGTACTTCTTGGCACTTTAAGAGCCCAGCGTCATGCAGAACTCGCCTTTTGGCCTGTCCCTCACTAGCTGTGTGGTCTTGGACACATCCTTACATCCTCAAAGCCCCAGTTTCTCATTTGTAATGTGGGATAACAATAATGTCAACCTACTAAGAAGACTGTGAGAATTAAATGAAATATTGTTGCTGAAGACCTTACCAGAGTTCCTAAACCATATTGTGGGTTCAATAAATGCTACCTATGTTTTAGCTGTTATTAATCCAATAATATTTTACATGCACACAGATAGCTGCCACAGAATGCATTTGAGGAAGAAGACATCCTTCCAAGCTCCATTTTGCCTTTTTTTTAAAATATGTTGTTCAAATTTAAAAGAATATAATCTTTTATTGTCTAATTATTTTGTTTATTAAAGTGTCATCAATTACAATGTGTCAATCTCTGGTGTACAGCACAGTGTCCCAGTCAAATGCATACACATACATATATTTGTATTTATTGTCTAATTATATACGATGGCATAAAAATAACACTTGCAGTTAATCAAATCTATCTGTAGTGTTTATTTTTGTAAGCAACTTCCTTCCTCTGTATATCTCTATAATTTTAAAGAAAATGGAGCAGCATAGAAATATCATGCATTTTCAAGATAACACTGATAAATAATGTTTTGTAAGTACCTTAAATAATGTAAAGACTGAAAGTCCCATTGTTCTATCTATTCTGTGGGAAGTGCCAACCTCAGTTTTCTATGCCCCAGAGTCTCCCCAGCTCTTCAGTCTCTCCGCCTGGCTCGCTCTGGTTCTTTTCTCACCTCTTCTCTCCTCTCTCTCATTCTTGTTCTCTCTTCTTTCTCATCCCTAATTATTTTGTCTTTATTTATGACAGCTACCAACTGCTTAGGGTCCAATGCTTTACATGTGTAAGTTCTATCCATTAGAAATTATACAAATGTAGGTATTATTATTATTACTACTACTACTACTAATTTTTGAATAAGGAAATTTGGTGAAACCTATGACTAAGCTAGCAATTTGCATGCTGCAGCCAGGATTTGAACACTAGCTGATCTAATTCAAAAGCTAGTTTAATTTTTATTATGGCATGTATTTTGGTTAGTTATTTCTATATAACAAAATACTCCAAAACGTAATAGATTTTTTAAAAGCCCTCATTTAATTAGCTCTTTTTTAAAAATTGAAAAAAAAAATTGGGGGGAAAGGTCATTAGGTCTGTTTATTTATAATTAGATTTTTTAATGGGGGTACTGGGAATTGAACCCAGGTCCTCGTGCATGCTAAGCATGCACTCTACTACTGAGCTATACCCTCCCCACTTAATTAGCTCTTTATTCAACAGTTCAACACTTCAAGCTTGGCTCAGTTAGCTGATTCTTCTGGTCTAGGCTGGGCTTGCTCAGGCATCTGGGGTCACTTATGTGTTGATGATCTTAGCTGGGCACCCTCATATGTTTTCTGGTTGGCTTGTTGTAGGCTGCTCTGAGCCAGCCTTAACTGGAACGACTGGGATCTCCTCCATGCTGTCTCTCAGACTCCAATGGAATAGCCCTGACATGTGCAAAGGGCAATGGCAGGGTTCTGGGAGAGCATGGAATTTAGACCTGAAGACATGTTGAGGTCTGGGTTCATAACTGACTCCCTATTTTATCTGCCACGTTCTATTGACCAAAGTAAGTCACAGATCCCAGATTCAAGGCTCAAGGAAATAGTCTCCATCCCCTGATGAAAGGAACCGTGAAGTTCACATTGCAAAGGAAATGAATACAGGGAGGGATGGAAAATTGAAGACGTTTTTGCAATCAGTTTCCACACCCGATATTCTGTCACTTCGGTTTCTTCCCTGTGCTTCGAGTGCCTAGTTTATTTTCTTTCCCTTAAATTCTGAAAAGCCTGACAGAGCATCAAACTATTACCCACACATTAGTAAAACATCTTGCCCTTCTTAGGGCAAAGGATGGCAATCGGTTCTAAGGACCGCATAAAACTAATGGCAACATCTCATTTTTTTTGAATCTCAATAATAAGAATGAGTGTAATTGAGTATCTATAATAGTTGCATTGCAAACACACACACACACACACACACACACACACACACACACACACACACACAGAACAACAACAAAACTTTAGAATTATTTCACTGCCATCTGTCTTTATTTTGCTAACTGACTCTATTGACATCCCCAGGAAAGCCATGCATGAGGTAGTACAGAAAAAAATCCACAAAATAATTTGCAAGCACACATTTCAATTTTTTTATGGCCTGAAGAGGAACACACTTTGGGCTGCATAGCCCTATGGCAACAGAGTGCAAAGCCATAGCAGGTAGCCACTTCCAAATTTATCTTTGCCTAGAGCCCCATCTAATTTATTTTTAAGAATATTTTACCAGGATGCCCAAAAGTCAAAATATTATTTACAGCGTGAAGCTAGCAGCAGAACACACTGCATCAATTTCTGCAGAAGAAGGGAGCCCAGAAATCCATTCTCATGAAGGCAGGAAAATACAGCCCCCTCATTTATTTATTTACAACCCTCTTCCTTCTGGAAAAGGGCTTAGGGGAGCTTACACAGTTGGCTGCAAGTTAGGCCACATATGTTTAGAAATGAAAAATCAGTTCTTTCGTAGCAGTCTGGCTTTGATCGAGCAGTGTCTGTATGTTTAGGGAGAAGAAGGAGAAAGATTCAGCAGGTATTGATTCCAAAGTCATTACACCCATGTTCAGTGATAACAAACCAGCTTTGTGTTTCTACTCAACATTTGTTGGAAATAACTGGAGTGTGCAAGGATACACAGTCTGGTAGTTTCCTCTGTACAGCATCTTAGCTTGGACCATAGTATCTAGATCTCCCAAGAACCCATTTTTCTGAGTTTTACTGGGATACACATACAGACACACCTAACCAAGGAAATCCTCTTCATCATTGCCAAGTAGTTAGAGTTACACACCAAAGGAAGTTCAGTCTTATCAGAGGAAAGTCTCTGAAGCTGCAAAAAACTGACATCAAATGTCAGTCTTTAAATTCTTCATTTTCACAAGGTAGTCAATAAATGTTTATTAAGTTCCAGCAGAAATCTGATGGAAGTTTCAATGCACAGAAAGAGGTGCATATGATAAGTGTTTTTACATTTTCTTGCTAGGAAATTTGAGTGAAGAGAAAGAGGTGAGTATGAATTTCTTTATAGGCTCCACTCTGACCTACAAGAAAGAACCGGTTATTAGTGTAGTTCAGTAGATGCTTGTTGGACACCAGAATGCACAAGACACCATTCTAGCTGCTGTTGATCATATCAAAATGCAAAATTAGATACTCTTCCTGAATGCAAAGAGTTGCAAGAGTGGCTTAGGAGATACGGCAATATGAGAGATAGTGCTTGTGGTAAACATCCCTAGAGAAGCAGAATCCAAACACAAATGAACACAAAAGAACCAAGAAAGACTTCATGGAAGAGGAGGTATTTGATCTAATCCTCCTCTAAACATGTTTAATGTCAGTACTGCCTAAAATTGTTAGTTGGTGTGGCTCTTGACATTTCATACGGTGGTGCATCTTTATCTATCCAAGTATCTTTAGCCCTCCTACTGTGAAAATGTGGGTACTGTTACTGTCTTTTTTTCACTTTGGACTTTTCCTTAATTAGCAATTCTTGCTGTGTTCCTTCTCTTTATTAAAAAGGTCTCAGCAGAATCGTGCTTAAGTTTGCCAGTCTTAAAACCAAGGTGGGTGGCAATGGAGGCAGACAAAATAAAATTTCTCTACCTTTATTCTCTTTCATTTACTTGCAGACTTGTAGTTCCCATTTTCTCTTCTCAAATTTCTAGATAGAGCTCTCCAGGCTTGTTCTCTCTACTGTGAGATAAAGGATGAATACACTTTTATTGTATAAAGCACTGTCGGTTGGTTGGTTGGTTACTGTAGTTCACTTTCTGCGAGGAACACGCCAATATATCAGCCTTAGATTCTCAAGTTAAATAAGAGATCTATAAAAATAGAACATAGCCATGTACCCACAATAATTCTGTCCCTACAAAGGAAATATAAATGCTTCAACACTCAGATGCATTGGGGACCCCAGCAATCAGCCCCACAGAAGCCTGCAGTGTAGACTGGAAGCAAAACCCCAGAGGGCTAAAAACTGGATGAGTTGCCTATGTATTGCTTGGGTGTAACCCAGGAAAGAACATCCTTCCAAATTTTGGTGACATATTAAAAGAGATGCTTAGTAAACCACCATTTCATTTCATAATTTTTCAAATAAACTTCACTGGGTTCTTACCACGTGGCTGATGCTATGCTGAAAAACAGGGTACCGACAATGAGTAAGATATAAAACCTGCCTTTGAAGAATTCCCAGCCATGGTATCTGCAATAAACATGTACAAGTGATGGTGTTACATGCTCATAATGGAGATGGGTGGAAGTTTAGATCGTAAAGGAGAGAGCACCGGATTCTGCCTGGGTGGGATGATCAGAGAAACAATGGTGACTGATTTCCTTGAGACAGAAATAGGAGTTTGATCATGAAAGGCAGAGAAACCTGTATGTGAAAAGAGAGTCACGTGAGAATGTAGCATATCCATGGAAGGGTGAATAGTGCACTCTTCCCAGTACACAGGGCAGAGGCATAATATGGTACTTAAAAAAAAAACCATGAAGTTAGAAGCCAGGGCCACATTGTGAAATGAGTTACTGAATGATACTTACAAACACAGAAATGGAATTAAATACTTGGGGGGAGCATATTGAGTGATAAGTAGATCGTGACGGAGCTTCATGAATATCCACACAGAAATAAGAGCTAATAGAGGGAGAGAATCTTGAGGAGGTAAGATGAGAACTACAAGAGGTAATGCCATGAAATTCAAGCATGGAGAGAACTTGATGAAGCAAGGCGTGATCAGGGGAACAAATACACTGGAAAGAGCAAGAGTATGTGGATGTAAACACACAACCTGGATAAGACAGCTTCAGGTCATTAAGCTTAGTTTGGTGGGTGGTGAAGGGAGATGGCAGATTGAAGGGGGATAAATGGCAGAATGAGTACTCTCCTCCACACATCTTGCAGGGATGTCAGCTTCCTCCGTGGTGAGGCTCTGACAGTCAGCTGTTAGATGCAGCCCCACGATCCTCTGACGTTAGGTAGAGACTATGGAAAGGGGAGTACAGAGAAGGCAGGCCTGAAATCGTGGATATCACATCCCTTACATTCCAACAGCTAGAACCCCGCTGCATTTGTACCTGCAAGGGCCACTGGAAAATGTGATCTAGCTGTGCACCCAGGGAAAAGAGGAATAGCTAACACTATGGTGGTAATCATTTTGCAACACATAATTGTATCAAATTAACATGGTGTACACCTTAAACTCATATGATGTTATTTGTCAATTATATTTCAATAAATTAGGAAAGAATTAGTTATTAAAAAGAGCCATAGGAATAGTGAACACATGGCTCTATTACAACCAGGTTTCTTTATTATTCTTTTGGTAAAAATATAGAAAAAATAGCAAAAATTATTTCTAAGCAGAGGAGATATTTACTAGAGAAAATTCAGCCTTTGAATGTTTCTTCTTCCTTATTACAGCTTATCTCTAGAGAGAGACACAAATATCCTTCTTTTTAAGAAGGTTTTTTTTTTTTTTCGTTTTTTGTTTTTAAATCCCATTTACCTCTGATTTGAGGGAAAACCTTTATATGTAGCTGTCAGGATTCTCAGGCCCCATACATGGCATGATATTTGGATAAGGTTAAAAGTAGAAACAGAAAATGAAACCACTAATGATAATTACTAAGGGACGCTCTGGCCAGGAGGAAAAAAAAAAAAAAAAAAAAAAAAAACAAGCAAAAACAAAAAATGAGCATTTCCAAATACTTTCCAGCTAGCAGACGTCAGTTATCCAGATAACCAGCTGGAAATCTCATTTGAGTCAGAATGAGCATCTGACAATGTCAGTGGTGAGAAAGCTGAGAGTGAAACTGCCCCGTGGGTATAATTATGGCCAAGAAAGAAGCATGTATCGGTGCTCCAGAGGGTATGCACACCCCAAGAGAAAGTGACCATACCTGGGAGGATTTTATAGTCGACAACAGGGGAATGTAGATCAGATTTCAAAAAATTCATAGAAAGAAGGATTTTTTTAAACCAGCAGCTCTGAAAGGATGTGGCTCAGAAGGACAGAAGATTAAAAACTGAAAATCTGACCCTGCAGTCCATCACAAGCATTCCAGAAGGGCAGAGAAAGGGAAAAAACACTAAGCAAACCAGTGTCACATCTGAGAGTGTTCAGTGTACTCCATAAAAAAGTGAGAACTATGTGAGGTCGAAGAAAGGGCCAAATCTAAACAAAGGACTAAATCAACTGAGACTTTTGCAACAGGTAAGGCAACCAACTATGTTTGCAACCAAAAACAACCAAGAGGAGACAGCACAGCTGTTTGGGGCAGAGCGCTGTATACTTATTATTTATTGTAACAGAGAGGAGACAAATCTGCAAGTTCCTATTTTTCCAGCCTTTTCCAAATATATTTGTCCCCAACTGGTAAAGATAGAAGAAGCATTACTTTTCATTATCAAACAAATACCCCCCAAAAAAACCAATGTAGAAGGGGACATTTTTTTTCCCCCACAACAGTCAAAAGAACATGTTATCTCTAGACCCAGACAAAGTCAATTTAAGTGTCTGGAGAAAAATTAACAGAGATGTTTATATTGAAACCATCGGTGATCTTTGAGGGGTTATACAGACTAGAAGAGAAGCCCTGAAATGGAAAATAGAACAACAAAAAGATGCTCATTGTTAAAGGAGAGTCATTAAAATAGATTGTAGGGGAGAAATAACCCATCAGTTTTCTTACAGCATACTGCCAAATTATAGAACTTATAAACAGATGTTTATATGCACTTGAAAAAGCAAGTTACACTCATTTCAATGTAGCTTAAGTTTATTCAGGATAATACGTTCCAAACTATTTTCTTTTGAGATAAGAAGTATTGATGAGAATTACAGTTATATTAAGCATACAGAAGTCTAGCATGCAAATAGAATTTTGAGAACAATTTCTACAGATGTGGAAAATGTGCTTTCTTTTTTACTTTTTAAATTTAAATCAATTTAGCCATCAAACAAGGCATGGATATGTTTTTCTGAAAAAGAAATTAACACTACAAATAAGGCTAGAGACAGACCACTTAGCAATTCTGTTCTCCTCTGCTCCTTCATGCAGATGACTACCACTGTTACTTTTTTGTGCATTCTTCCAGAACTTTTCCTGTTTATTTACACGTGTACACACATCCACACCCACATACCTATGCATTTATACAAGTAAAGAAAATATTGATATTTTGAATATATTTTCATTACACAAAATAGTCTTACCTTCTTAACTACTCTGAATATTTTATTTAAAAATAGGGACAAATATTTCTCAAATAAGTAACAAATAAATTGCTTTCAAAAATCCCTCAGCTTGTAAGAGGCAGAGATGGGGTAGTGGGAACAGTCCCTTGAGGAGGTGATATTTGAGCTGAAACCAGAAGCCACATTAGGATCTAACTTATTTTTTTTTTTTTTATTGAGATCTGCAGAATGCTCCGTTGAATAAAATGCCATGATTTATTTAGACAGAATACTTTAAAGTCTGTTTTCTACTTTTTGTGTGTGGATCAAGGATTAGATGATCTTCTTCAAGCAAACCAGCCCCAAACAGCCCAGTGTCTGTGTTTGCACAGCACTGTCCCATGTCTCCTTGTGGGGGGCTATGCGTCGCTTTACAGTGCTCTCACTAAGTCCTACTCTTAGGGTTTTTCTCTGTTTATTAGATTGATGGTCCTCAGTTTCGAATGTAACTCTGTCTCTCTTTCATAATCTGACATGAATATTATGAGGAATGCTCAGACCAAGTTGAGGAAGATGAATCTCCTTGATTCCACGACATCTAGGACAACCAGAAGCCTCCCAAATTCAAAAATTTAGAAGTGTACTTGGTGTTTCCATACGCCCAGAAATATTAGGGTGATGATACTATCCTGGAGACTGTCTTTCATTCATTTGTGCACACATTCTTCATTTAATGGATGGCGTTGCCTGATTGCTTTGTACCACATGCCATTCTAATCAATGGAGATGCAGTCATGCAGCGAAAAGAAGTGTGTTTTTATGGCATTTACCTGTCAGGTTGAAGGTTACTGAAAATCAACAAGTAGACAGTGAACAACAGTGAGCAGTAATTTGAGATAGTAATAATGCTTTGAAAAAATAAAATGGGTAAATGTGAGATGTGTTAGAATGAAAGCAAGAGCTCAAATAATAAAAACAATAATGACAGAGTTTACTAGGCAAAGATACTGTTTTGAGAGAATTACATTTATTAAATCACTTAATCCTCACAAAAGTTCAGTGAAGTAGGAAGCATTTTTGCCCTTCTGTCCTAGAGGAGGAAACAGAAGCCCAGAGACATTAAGTTGCTTTCAAAGATCCCTCCGTTTGTAAGAGACAGAGATGGGGTTGTAGGAACAGTCCCTCGAGGAGGCGATATTTGAGCTGAAACTAGGATGCAGAGAAGAAGCCACCCATGGAAATCAAAGGAAGCACCAAACTCAGATTTCTCAGAGTGGATGTGCTTGACCTGTTTGTGAAACAGGCCAGTGTGAGAGGGTTCTGGGGTTTTCTTTATCAAAATGTATTCCATTGAAGCAATTTGGAGACATCATATTTCTCCCAGCATAAAGTTCTGCTGGAAAACATTCTGGTCTTCTCCATGGGGGCTTGGAACTCTGTAGGATCACAGGTAGGGGAGATAGATAGGTCCTGGGAGCAGCTGTGTTGTTTTGAGGAGGCAGATATTAGACTAGAGCACCAGGAAAAGTATTCAGACTTCAGCAGAACAAGATATCCTCAAAGAAGAGCTAGAGAGTTTAGGTCACTGTAAGTGGCTCCATTATTATATGCCTTGAAAGTGTCTGATTAGTAGTTCAATAACAAAAAGTAAATTAGTCTTTAATGTCACACCTCCAGGCTCTAACCTTGCATATGGCATAGTCAGCTGTTAATAATTCCTTGTATAAAGACATAGAAATATATTTATTAAATTTATAGGTAGTATAATGCTATTGTTAAGTGCAAAGAAGATGACAGAAAGAGTTAATATGACTTTAATAGACTATAAATTAAAGGTCATACTTACCAGATATAGTGTAACAGTAAAAATTCTGGAGTTGTGTATTAAGTTTAAGTATATACACATATGTGTGTGTGCTTTGCGTTACGCATGAGCGTGGACATGGGTGTCAACATGTGTGTATGCTTGTAAGTGCACACTCAAGGGACGGAGGCATGCCAAGTTATTAAATGGTCTTTCAAGATGTGTATGAAGTCTTATGTAGTTCCCTCACTAGTACTGGGCCTGCCATAGTTCATTTTGAGAAACTTTGGTCAACAGGAGAGGGACTGAAGAAGATTGTAATAAAAATGAGGGCTCTAGAAATTGGCTCATATATGGATAATGTGAAGAAATGGAAAGAAATTTAGTCTGGAAGAAAAGAAGTTAGAGTCTAAGAGCTGTCTCCCCAAATACATGAAAGGGAATACGGTACAGAGTTTAGGGCAAAGCCATTAAAGCCAATTGTCAAGTCACTTTATTTGGCCAGTAGGGTTCACCTATAGATGTTTCAAATTTATAGTCATTGTCAATTACTGGGAGTTTTTTTTTTTTTTTTCATAAGAATCTAATTTCCTGGTCTTTCTTGAAGTTTAGAAGATTGAATGACACTGAGCCATACTTTTCCACAATAATTACTGAGGCTGGTGGCTCTTTTAGATGGTGAATGCATTTTCAGTTTACCCAAGTCCCCACCATTCCTTATTTTAACTTCAATATATTACCTTACACCAAAGCCAAGATATCTATTCAATTCTCTTCCCGAACTCAACTACCCATGGGGAAGAATTAGGGCCAAGATGCAACAGTTGTAATGAGGCATTTGTGAGCTCAGAATACAGAAAAAGTTAGATTGGCACAGTAAGAGAGTGGGTGCCCTGAGAAGTGGTAAGCTCCCTGACACTGGAAGTACCAAGAGAGACCCTAGAAGACAATCTTTAAAGATAGTTAGGGATCTGAGCACCCAATTCCAATGTGTCACAGGATAAGGTGGGGTGGGGTAAAGGGCACCGGGGGGAGTGAAGGGGAAGTTTCCACACCAACCAGCCATTCTCCACCACCAGCTGGGTATCCCACAATTCACCTGAATTCTGACAATTGGTGCTACCTGGAGATAGCATCAGCTCTGAAAGGTTAAGGGCTCAGTCCTAAGAGACTGCTCCCCACTTCCACTTCAGATGCCGTTGTCACCTGTGCCTGTGGCCAGCCTGGCTATTGATTGGAAGTTCTAATGACTCCCTCATCAGATTCATTGAACTTACGGGAGGGTCCCACAGAACTCAGAGAAACTGTTTTACTTACTAGACGGCCAATTTGTTGTAAAAGGATATAACTCTGGAATGGCCAGTAGAAGAGACACAAGGGCAAGGTATGTGGGAAGGGGCTCAGGACCTTCCTTGCTTTCTTTGTGGTTGCCACTCTCCCAGGTTCTGCATGTGTTCATCAACCCAGAAGCTCTCAGGATTCATCCTTTTGGGTTTTTGTGGAAGCTTCATTAGGTAGGTGGGACTGATTTAATCACTGGCCACTTGAGGTTGACCTCAATCTCCATCCCCTCTTCCTTCCCAGAAATCACAAGGGTGGGACTGAAAGTTCCAACCCTCTAATCACATGGTTGGTTCTCCTGGCAACCTGCCCTCATCCTTAGGTGCTTTCCAAAAGTCATCTCATTAGCATAGCAAAAGACACCTCTGTCACTTTCAACATTTAGGAAATTCCTAGAGTTTTAGGAGCTCTGTGCCAGAAATGGGGGCAAAGACCAAATACATATTTCTTATTTTGAATCACAATATCACAGATAGTATGCAAAGACTGTCTGGACTGGAGCTATAGTTGGACCAAATGATTGAGGCAGCCCTTTCCCTTATTGCACTATTGTAGGTAAGTCAGAAGGATAGATGATGGGGAAATTAAAAAAAAAAAAATGAGGGAGAGAGAGAGAGAGAAGTGCCCTGAGACCATGAGGGGAAAAAGAAAAGAAACAACCACACACAAGTAAGGGTTACCAACAGTGTCCAAGTGATGGTAGGAGCAAACAAGACTCTAAACAATGGCTCCACATTTCAGAGAGAATCATAAACTTATCCACAACAATTGCAGCTAAATGAGGTGTATCCTGGGCAGCTGTGTTGATGCATTAGGCAGCCAGTTGGAAAAGTGGAAAAGCAGTTTTCCTCCTCATTTAAAGAACCATCACCAACTCCTACCGGGTTGGCGTTTAAGGGTCTCAAATCAATTTAGCTGAGGTATTTTATTAAAAAAAAAAGAAACCCTCATCAAATCATGTGCAGCCCAGGATGCATTAGTCTGATCTGTTTTTATGCATTATAATTACCTGATAGTCTTGTGCATTGCATGTTCCCCTTAATCATAAAAGCCTTGAGCCAAGCAGGCAAGTAGATTTAACTCCTCTGTTCCCCTTCTTTATCTCCTAGGTGAGTCCTCAGAGCACTCGGCTCTTCGATACGATCAAGCTCCACTAAACTGTACTTATCCATGATGCTTGGAATAAAAAAGCAACAGCTCTCTTCAGAGGCCGGGCGATTATGAAAATCTATGCAAATTCACAGAAGAACATGCGGAAAAGGGGAAGGAGAGGCAATTGCCCAAAAGGTCAGTTCATTTCTCCTGTGCCTTCCTGCTGCACGTACGGTGTTGAAACCTCTTGCGTTGAAAAGCCATGGCCACTGAGCTTGCTCACTGCCTCTCCTTTCCATCTCTTTAAGATAATCATGTAATAGGGAGAGAAATATGTCGAATGTTGTTCTTTCTGACATTCTTCCAAATTACAGTTAAGATTTTCTTACATTCCCATCCCATCCCTCTGTATAAAGCAGTATCAGGGAAACTTGTTAAAAGATATAAATTCCTGGGTCCCTCTTTAGACCCACAAAAGTGGAGTATCAGGGGAGTATGGCCTGAGAATGTGTATTTTAAAATTTACTAGAAGATTTGGATGTACATAGATATGTGACGATTACTAACATAGATCAGACTTTGGTTTAGACAATGTCCCAAGCTTCTGCTAAAGGGATTGGGATAATCAGGAGTAGCCATGTGGAGTGGAGATGGCAGACTTCCATTTGTTGTTGGTTGTAGCTGCTGAGAGCTCTGGAGGGAATTCTCAGTCTTTGGTATCCTTGGTAAATAAATTGATTGCACTTGGTGGGCAGTGGAGAGAGGATGTAGAAGTTGTTTCAACCTTAATAGGGTACTTTAGTATATTCATGCTTTGCTTGACTGCCAGTTGTACCTACACTTGTTGGGAAAGCTTGTACTAAAGCCACCTCAAGGGTGACCTGGGAAGAGCTTACAGCATCTCTAGTCATGCTATTCAGAGAAGAAGAGAAATGTAGGTTTTTCTGGGCAGGGAATTGAGTAGCATTCAGCACTACTGAAAATAAGAAAGAATTATGATGCAGGTAGTAAAGCATGACGGATGGTTTGGGGAAGGCCGGTTGGCATTTTTATTTACCCTTTCCCATAACGGAACAACAAGAGGGCACTCATTCAATTGGGGAAATCAGAAAGCAGCACATTTAAAACAAATGAAAGCCAACTTCACAGTCTATAATGAACTCCAGACTCTGTGGCTGCAGATTGCCAAGGAAGATTACCAAAGCAATTAAACATTTGTGTGCACTAATGAAAGTGTTTTACCACCTAAATAGGTGGAAAAAGTAAATCCTGTACTTTTAGCTAAAGTTGGCTTCTTTTTCTTTAAGAGGTATCTATCATTCCATTGGGGGGAAAAAAAGAGCTGATCTTCAACTGGATACAAAAAGTGCTGTTTCTTACTTAAACAGGTAACGAGATGCTTTTGCCTAGACTCATTAAATCTATGAAAGGAGTGGGGCTATGTTGGGGGTCTGCAAGACCAGAGTACCTTCAAGCTTGGAGGCTGGTTGGGAAGGGTTCTTGAACACAGCATATTGTTGTACTCATAGTTAAGATTTATTACAGCCGTCAAGTAGTCAGGATATATAGCTGTATCAGAAGGGGAAAAGACACGGGCAGAGTCCGCAGGAATCTATGTTCAGGCTTCCTTATGCTCTGGTCCTCCCGTGAAGGGTCACAGAGCACAGTCTCCCAACCTTGTAAGTGCAGCAATGTGTACATGATGTTTCTGCCCAGAAAAGCCCAGTAGGGAATGAGCACCCAAGGTTTTCCCTGGGGGATGGTCACATAAGCACCATCTGCTTAGCATGTACCAAAATTCCAGAACGCCCTGAAATAAAACAGATGGTCATCATAAAACAATATTGTTTCCCAAAACAGTCTGGCACAGCGACCCACTCTTATCAGTTAGCTTTTGACTGGGAACGTTCCAAGAAACAGGTTCTCAGATCCAGCCAATGGCCAACATTACAAGCAAGCCCTTCTAAGGATAGAATTCTCAGAACTCCTGCGTTAACTTTTCTTCACAGGGGCAGATGATGAAGCTGTGGTGACACTGGGGTTAAAAGGACTTTCTGATCTAAAATAAACAAATGCCAATTGCTATAGATTTCACAACATGGCGAAATGAATCACTGAACCATACAAGAAAGCAAATTACTTTATTGTTTTAAGGCATGGATAAACACATGGTCACCTATTTTTGTAAAACTTTTTCTTATCTTGACCTTTATCAATTTATCTATTCACTTCCCTCCATAAAGCATGTGTAGTCTGAATCCAAGATTAATTACACTAAAAAAAAATTGGAGCAATTTAGAAACTCCAGAAACCTGGGGCTAATATTTGTCTACTTATTTGTTGCTTCCTTATATTCAAACTAATGCGAATGGTGACCTTTAAAATTGCTGGGTATACTACCATAAGCACAGACATACAAATGCTTCTTAAATTTCCACTTTCTGAAAGTATCCCAAATCTTCTGGTCTTAGACTGTTTACTGTACATCAAGAATGGAGGATGAATACAGGGGAATTGGGGAATTGGGGATGGAGGTGATAATGTATTTAACTCTAAATATATTTTGAATGGTGAATTTACACATTGAAGAATAAAGACTCATTAAATACTTAAAAAATCGTTACTTCTCAATATAAACCACTGCCTATAGTTAAAATATATTTGAGTGAAGTCTGGAGCACCATTTGTAGTGCCTCTTGTAGTGCCTTAGTACCTTGCACCATGTCTTAAACATGGTTAGAGCTCATTGTAAACTGGTTTAATTGAAATTAATCCATGACTTGAAAAAATATTTATATTTTTCACACTTCCAATTCTAATTCAAGATCTGGATGCCTCAAGCCTGGACTACTACAAAAGCCGAATTCATACTCTTCCTACCTGTAAGATCTACCCATCCTGCATCTATCGTTGCCAAACAAATCTTCCTAAATGTTCTGCTAGTGTTATCCCTTTTAGATTCCTTTCAGCTTGAGAATACATCTCTAAAACCATCACCATCACTCCCTAATTTGTTCCAAATTTAGCTAATTTAAGAATGAATCGGTTCTATCACTTGTGACAATCATGTTGGAATTGTAGATAGAGTTTGCTCTGCTGTGCCTCCAAGAAAAAGAGTATCTAATAGACTACCCTCCTTACATCTCCCCCCGTAGAAATTTTACACATCCTAGATGCATACACTCCTGAGATCTTCCATCCTGAATGCCTGTGTTCTCCCACGTTGACGGTTAATTTTATATGTCAATGCAACAAAATGTACTCAGATAGCTGGTAAGATTTTATTACTGAGTATGTCTGTAAGGCTGTTTCTGGAAGAGATTAGCATTTGATCTCAGTGGACTGAGCAAAGAGATAGATGGCATCGTCCAGTCTGTTTTTGAAGTCCCAAATAGAACAAAAAGGTGAAGGAAGGGTCACTTTTCTCTTTCTTCTTGAGCTGGGTATCTTTTCATGCCCTGGTCATCAGAGCTTCTGGTTCTAGGGTCTTTGAACTCTGGGACTTACCTCAGCAGCACCTTTGTTCTCAAGCCTTTGGACTTGAACTGAATTATATCAACACCTTTCCTGGTTCTCCTGTTTGGAGACTGCAGACTGGGGGACTTCTTGGCCTCAATAACTACATCAACCAATTTCTATAATAAATCTCTTTTCTATCTATCTATCTATCTATCTATCTATCTATCTATCTATCCATCCATCCATCCATCCATCCATCCTATTGGATCTGATTCTCTGGAGAATGCTGACTAATACACCCACCAAAGTTTTCCTTATTTTTTTGATGAAGGATGGTAATTGTAGGGTCCTCTAGGGGGTTTTGTGAAGTGTTTCTCTGTTCTCGGGTACTCCATTCCAATATCCCCACCTCCCTGTGTTTTCTGACTCCTCCTTTGTACTCTACCAAGGCTGTTGCAGTGTCTCCACCTTATCTACTGCATGAGCGCCATTACCCCAAGGTCACATTAGGGACGGCTCCAGATGTTGCTGCTGTGACATTACATCCTGAATAGTGGAAGAGTGCTACCTGAAATACTCTTCCCTCTTCACCCTCATGATCCACTCCCACACCTTACCCTCTGCTTCCTTCTTGCATATATCAGCCCAGCCCTTCAGTTATTTTAGGGAGCAAGCTGTTTCCACTCCAAGTAGGGATTATAATTTTCTGTTCAGGTTATGTTGAAACCTGTCGATAATTATTGATCTGAAGGTCTTGAGTAAGGGCAGAGTAGAATAAGTATTATCTTGGAAGTAAGATGTGGTTTTTTGCAAGCCTTCAGGTGTGGTTTTTTGCAAGCCTTCCAGGCAAGGTAAGAACATTTTTCTCTGGCAAGATGAAGGCTGCTTCTGCCAGCCCCCCTGTTTTCAGAGCAGTCTGGGATTCAAGATTCTCAAGCTTGTCACCCAGATGTCCTCAGTTCAGATCTCAGGGACCATCCCTCCTGTAAGAGCTCTAACTTTAACATAAGAGACCTGTTAAACTTACATGTTTAGCCTCCTTTGCAGCTCTGCAACCTTTATAGTTAAATTGTGGCCATGAATTTTAGCCCCAACTGCCCTCTTGCTGTAGGAGATAAGGATCACTTTAAACACCACCATGGATGCCTTTTGGCTTTCATAGCTTGTCTGTTTTTTAATTTAAGATTTCCAAAGCACAGGCTGCAGAATAAAGTCAGTGTTCTCCACAATTCTTATAATTATTAGTGTCCGTGCAGTGTTTACATACCTGAATTACTGTGGGAGCTACTACTTCATCTTCCACTGGTACAGCATGTCAGTCCATCACAGGTGAGGGTCTTAGTAACTGGTTGCCATGGCTCACCAGGAGTTATCAGACATGAAAATCAACACTAGTAGTGTCTCTGTTACTATTTAACTTATTCTACTCTGCCCGTACAGTGGGTGATTCCTTTCCAGAATCCCAGGATCCAACAGAATATAACTTGAAATATTTAGAAAGATAAGCTATTTTGTGTAGTCTTGAATCATTGAATATTTTCTGCAGATGTATCTCCTTTGTTTTGCATAGTAGATGCTCCATAAAAATTTGATATTAAGTCAGCATGGTGTTAGGCTTTCTTATTTGCTGCCCACTTTGAATTTTCTAGGGAAAGCAAACTCAGTGATTTTAAGTGAAAAACAATTTGCAAAATAAATATAAATAAAATGTTCATGGATCCCCATTTTAGAAACGATTAATAAAACTCCTCTCCCCACTGTCAGTTTTAATGTAAATCTGCTTTCTGTAGATGTCTAGTTTAGAGACAGTAAGATTTATAGGAACAAACCTGAGATGGATATGTTTGTAGGGAAACAATTTTCCCCTTGCTCCATTATTCCACCCTTGTCCATGAAATTGGAACTCTAATATAGGAAGAATTAAAAATCTTGCTTTTTCCCTTTTCAATGACTCATCTCTGCCCAGGAGAGGAGGAATGATTTGTATGGTGGGCAAAATAGGGAACGAGATCTGAGCAATGGCAGCGTATCCTCCTTGCCTCTCTCCTGGGTCATCCGGCTTGTGACATGAAGCATCATCTTTTCCCAGAGCAGGTGGTCACCTTTGAGGTGGTGGGGTTGGAGGCTGGGCGGGTTGGAAAGATAGAACAATTTTCCAGCTTCTGAGCCTGGTACTGAGCAGGTAAATATGATCACCTACATAAAACTACTAGCTCCCACCTTACATTGATCCAATATTTAGATTAGAATGTGTCCAAGCAATTTGAGATTCGACATTTGAGTCATTGCAGTTTTATTCATAAACTATATTTATAGACTAGGAAAGTGCCTTTAACCATACTCCCAATCTTAAGAGATTAAGCAGTCTTTTTTACATATGTCTCAGTTAATGAGAGCTGGTTAATGAAGCTATGGAAATTTAACTCTTACCAAAGATTTGGTTAGTAAAACAACTTCTAAAGATGAGTGTAGATTAAATAACCTAAATGAATGTATGGCTTTCTTCATAAACATTTTAAGAGAGGTCTTGTGAAAAATTTTAATCCTAAATTTATAAATCAATGATATGATTCTAGGTATCTTTGTCTATTCAAGCAGACCAATATCTTTGTGTTTCCTAGTCAACAGAGAGAAATATACCTTATACTTACAAAATACAAAATAAATATAAGTTTATCTGCAATTCTGTGGAAACAGGCATGGTAATATATGCCAACCTTTTCTTTATTGATATAACAAGGTAAAATAGCAGCTGGAGGTTTCTTCTCTAAGCACCTGCGTTAACAGTCTCCGATTCTTTCCTGGCTTCAGTAACAGCTTCTAAGCCAAGAACTGAATCTCTGATTTCAGATATATTTTTCTATCCAGAGATACATCTTAAAATATTGAGCTCATAAATTCCTGTCTTTACAGGGGCAGCCTGATTTTATTTGCAGTTTTAAACAGCATTTTCTAATCCATATTTTCTAGCAATAAAGACTATTTCTTAAATAGTAAAATTTCATAAGGAATGGGGATAAAATTGGCAGCTCAGAGAAACCTCTGTTAATATATTCTTTATAATGATGACCAAGGCCTCTTCCATTAGAAAATTCTCTCATTATAAGTAATTCTGGCTCATTGAGGCAGCATAGTCGGATAGGACGTTGAGAGAATTTTAGTCTTTTGTGACACTTTTAGACATGCAAATTTCTCTCTGCCATTTTCTACCTTTTTGTTCTTCCTCATTGTTCCTTTTGGACAGGGAACAAGGTTCTGATTCATAATGCTGTGTTCTAGTGATTACTTTTTTCCCCTGGGGATTAGAAAAGCTAGTAAAACAGAACTGAAGTGTTGTGGATAGGTGTCACGCTAGGTGTAGTTTAGAGGGCAACATTTTTGTAGTTATAAACATAGGCTTGTAAAATAAAAATTAGACTTCTGCTTACCCTTTATATACCTGTAAGATTGTAAACTGAAGGTCTCCTTTTACAAGCAGGCTGGTATCTCAGAGGCATCAATGCATTTGTTGGTAAGTTGAAGGAGACTAAAAACTAGAGGGTGTGGCCAGGCTAGCAAAGCAGGAAGACCCTCAGGTCACCTCCTCCGATAGGCACAACAAAATTATAGCTATTTTCAAAGCAACTGTGTTTGAAAATGACCTCAAGACCAGCAGAAAATATTTTCCACAACTAAAGATACAAAGAAGGAACTACAACAAGAAGGGAAGGGTGGAGACACAGCAATCAAGACCTACATCCCTGAGTAGGTGACTCAAAAAGGAGAGGCTAATCACAATTGCATTTTCCTATACTGGGAAGATGAGCCCCCGGCCTGTCTGGCTTTGAAGATCAGAAGGGTTAACATTCAGGGGAGCCAGAAGAATGTAGAAAGCAATTCTTAAAGGGCATGCGCAAAATCTCAGATTCTCCAAGTCCCACCACGGAGGTAGTCATTTGAAGGGAGCCTGCATCAGAACCATTCACAGATCTTGGAGAGCCTCCCAGAGAGGCAGGAGGCAACTGGGTCTCACCCTAAGGATGCAGATGTTGGTGGCAGCCGTATTTGGGAGCTCATTCTACCACAAGGACACTGGTGCTGGCAAGTGCCACTTTGAAAGCTTCCCTGTAGCCTATGGTGATGTGGACTGACCTGCCCATCAGTGAGCCAGCACCAGACCCAGGAAACCCTGGGCTGTGCAGTCAGTTGTGCCAGGACTGAGTTTTGCCCACCGGTTCGCTAGCAGCTACCACATGAGGCAGAGTGTTGCAACCAACCGGGTGGGGATCAGCTCTACCTGCCAGCATGACCATGGTAGTCAGCCCTGCCACAACAGAAGGGCCCACACAGCCCACCCACACAGGGGGCACCCCTAGAAAATACAGCTTTGGTGATCAGAGTAAAATGCATCACTGGGCCCCATAGGAAGTCTCCACATAAGGCCAGTTCTCCAAGATCAGAAAATGTAATTGACCTATCTAATATATAGAAATGAACACAGAGAATTAGGCAAAATGGGGGAGACAGAGGAATATGTTCCAAATGAAGGAGTAAGACAAAACTCCAGAAGAAGAATTAAGCAAAATGGAGATAAGCAATTGACCCCATAAAGAGTTCAAGGTAATGATTATAAAGATGATAAGTGAACTTGGGAGAAGAGTAGAAGAACATAGTGAGATGTTTAATAAAGAGTTAGAAAAGATAAAGAGGAACCAAACATAGCTGAATAATATAGTAACTGGAATAAAAACTACACTAGAAGGAATTAAATGTAGATTAAATGACACAGAGGAATGGATCAATGAACTGGAAGACAGGTTAGTGGAAATCACTCAAGCTGAAAAGAAAAAAAAGAAAAAGAAAAATTAAGATAGTTTAAGAGATAGTTGAAGGAGTAGAAATACTTCCAAATTAATTCTATGAGGCCAGCATCAATCACCCTCATACAAAAACCAAAGACACGATAAAAAAGAAAATTATAGGCCAGTAGCACTGGTGAACACAGATGCAAAAATTCTTAACAAAATATTAGCAAACCAAATTCAATAATACATTAAAAGGATCATAAACCATGATCAAGTAGAATTTATCCCAGGAATACAAGAATTTTTCAGTATCTACAAATCAATCAGTGTGACACACGATATTAACAAATAGAAAAGTAAAAACCATAAGATTATCTCAACAGATACAGAAAATGTTTTTGACAAAATTCAACATCCATTTATGATAAAAACTCTCAACAAAGTGGGTATAGAGGGAACATACCTCAACATAATAAAGGCCATATATGACAAACCCATAGCCAACATCATATAAATGATGAAAAGCTGAAAGATTTTCCTCTAAGATCAGGGACAAGGATGCCCACTCTCACCACTTTTATTCAACATAGTATTGAAAGTCCTAGTCACAGCAATCAGATAAGAAAAAATAAATTTAAAAATGTATCCAAATTGGAAAGGAAGTAAAATTGTCACTGTCTGCAGATAACATGATATTTACTATACATAGAAAATCCTAAATATGCCACAAAAAATGATTAAAACTAAGAAATAAATTCAGTAAATTTGCAGATACAAAACTAACATACAGAAATCTCTTGTGTTTCTAAACCATAGCAACAAACTGTAAGGAAGAGAAAATTTTAAAAAGAATTCCATTTTCAATTGCATCAAAAAATAAAAGACCTAGAAATAAAGCTAACCAAGGAGGTAAAAGACATGTATTCAAAAAACTATAAGACATTGTCTGAAAGAAGTTGAAGATGGAACAAAGAAATGAAAAGATATACTGTGCTTATGGATTTGAAAAGTTAATATTGTTAAAATGACTGTACCCCAAGGTGATCTACAGGCTCAGTGCAATCCCTATCAGAATACCAAAGGCATTTTCCACAAAACTGGAACAAATAATTCTAAGACTTGTGTGGAACCCACAAAATATCCCAAATAGCCAAAACAATCTTGAGAATGAACAAAGCTGGAGGTTTCATGCTCTCTGATTTCAAAATATGCTACAATGCCATAGTAATCAAAACAGTATGGTACTGGCACAAAAACACACACATAGATCAATAGAGGTCAATAGAATGCCCAGAAATAAACCCACACTTATATGATCAATTAATCTATGACAAAGAAGGCAAGGCTATCCAATGAAATGAAAATCTCATAAATAAATTGTGTTGGGAAAACTAGACAGTTACATGTGAAAAAAAATCAGACTGAACTATTTTCTCACATCATATACAGAAATAAACTCAAAATGGATTAAGTACTTAAGTGTAAGACCTAACACCATAAAAATCCTAGAAGAAAACATAGGCAGTAACCTCTTTGACATTGGTCTCTATAATATCTTTTTGGATCTGTCTCCTCAGGCAAAGGCTACAAATGCTAAAATAAAGAAATAGAACTACATCAAACTAAAAAGCTTTTACACAGAGAAGGAAACCATCAACAAAATGAAAAGACAGCCTACTCAGTGGGAGAAGATATTTGCAAACAAGAAATCCAAAAAGGGGTTAATATCCAAAATATACAAAGAACTCATACAACTCAATGTCAAAAAACCATATAACCTGCTTACGAAGTGGGCAGAGGACCTAAATAGACATTTTTTCCAAAGAAGACATACAGACAGCCAATATGTGCGTGAAAAGATATTCAACATCACTAAACATCAGGGAAATGTTACCCAAAACCTCAATAAGATATTACTTTACACCTGTGAGAATGGCCATTGTCAGAAATACAACAAATAATTAGTGTTGGTGAGGAGGTGGAGAAAAGAGAGCACTTATGCGCTGTTAGTGGGAATGTAAATTGGTACAGCCACTATGGAAAAAAGTATAAAGTTTTCTTAAAAAATTAAAAAATAAAACTATTATACAAGCAGAAATTCCACTTCTGAATATTTACCTGAAAAAAAAAATACTAACTTAAAAAAAAATATATATATATATATGTTAATTGCAGCATTATTTACAATAGCCAAGCTATGGAAGCAACTTATGTGTCCCTCAGTAGACGAATGGATAAAAATGTGATATTATATACAATGGAACATTATTCAGCCATAAAAAAGAATAAATTCTTCCCATTTGTGACCATGTGGATGAATCTAGAGGATGTAAGTGAAATAAACCAGACAGAGAAAGACAAATACCATGATTTCACTTATAGTGGAATCTAAAAATAACAAAACAAAACAAATGAACAAATACAACAAAACAAAAACATTCAGAAATACAGAGAACAAACTGCCAGTTACCAGAGGGGAGGGAGGTGGGAGCATGATTGAAATAGGAGAAGGAGATTAAGTACAAACTTTCAGCTATAAAATTAGTAAGACACTTGGCTGTAATATACAGCATTGGGAATATAGTCAGTAATATTGCCATAACTTTGTATGGTGACAGATGGTAATTAGACTTACTGTGATCATTTTGTAACATAAAAATATCACATCACTATGCTGTACACCTGATACTAATATAATATTGTAAATCCATTACACTTCAATTTAAAAATCCTAATTTAAAAGATAAATAAATATGTAAATATATAAGTGGAGGCAATGAATTGTTTAGGCAGGTCATTCCCAAATGAATTTTTTTCTTTTATTAGGCATAATATGAATGTATTATAAAAAGCACAGATCTTAAGTGTACAGTTGGATAACTTCTGAAAAATTTATGCATCCTTGTTACCACCACTCAAATCAAAATGTAGTAAATTTCCATCAAACCAGAAAGTTCCCTCATGCTATTTCCTATTCAACAGCTACCCCTACCACTTCTATCACAACCATTGTTCTGATTTCTATCATAATTAATTGTTATGCCTGCTCTGAAACTTTATTTAGGTGGAATCTTAGTGTGTGTACTTTTTCGTTTCTGGCTCAACAAACGCTTTTTAGATTGGTGCATGTTGCTGCAAGAATTACTCTTCATCTTTATTGTTGAGCGTATCACAGTTTGTTTATCCATTGTTCCATTGATGGGCATTTGGTTTGTTTGCAGCTTTTGGTTATCTTTAAAAAAAAGTCTTTTTTTGAACAGTCTTGTTCAAATATTTTGTGGATGTATCTAGGAGTAGAATGGCTAAGTCATGAGGTAGGTATGTTTATTTGTATAAGAAACTGCCCGATTATTTTCAACCAGTGTTTATCTCATTTTACATTCTCACTAACACCATATAAAGGTACTAGTTATGCCACGTTTTTGCCCATATTTGGCGTTCATTGTCACTTTAATTTTAGCCATCCTAGGAAATATGTAGTAGCATCTCCTTATAGTTTTAAGTCGCATTTTCTTGGTGACTTGGGATGTGGAGCATCTTTTTAATGTGCTGATTGGCCATTTGTGTATCTGCTTTTGTTAAGTGTTTATTCAAGTATTTTCCCATTTTACAAACTGGGATTGTATGAGTTGTAATAACCTTTATCTATTTTGGATACATGTGCTTTGTCAGATATGTGTTTTGTAAATAGTTTTTCCCCCCAGCTTTTGGCTTGCCTTTTTCTTCTCTTAATGATGTCTTTTGATGAGCATAAGTTTATAAGAAGAGAGAAGTCTAAATGCAATTTATAATCTGGCATACTTTTCTGTGTTGAAATTTTTGAATAGAATATTTTTTCAAAATAAATCAATTTTAAATGTTCTAAAAATAATCTCCTCCTCAGTGATCTTTTCAAGCATCATAGAAGACTCTATAATAGCTACACACTTACAGACTTTGAGAATGAGCATGTAACAGAGATAGAGAACACACACATGCAGCCTTTGTGGGTTTCTGATACTCCAAAATGAGACCCTAGGACGGTTGTGTTACTAACAGTGACGTGAAACTCGGAGGCAGGCTTGGATTGAGAAGGGCTGTCTTGGTGCTAGATTCTGTGGCCAAAGTGTGATAAGGTGAAGACCTTTTCCAAAGTTGCTGCCAGGAAGCATGTGCTCTGGGCCTGGTAAATTTGGGAGCTTACCTGCTTTTAGTATTGTGGCTGAGAAAGACAAGCTGAGTTAAATTCCTCATGCAGCTGTGAAGCTTAAGCATCAGAGCCCTTCCCCTGGCATGGACATCTTCCAAGACGCTGAGGACACTGGCCACATATTTACATGATCATATACTTCTTTTGTAAAGTTTGCAAAAATGAGGTATTTGAACCACAATTGGTTAAGACCTCTGTTTTTCTCCACTCTCACCCCCTCTCTCACATTCACTTTCTTCTCTCATCAACTGGTTTTGGAATGTCCATGAGCCTTCGGGGCTGTAGTTAAGCTGGGAAAGTTGAGATGAAGATGCATTTAGTTTTAGGTTAGTGGGATACATCTATAAGGTTTGCAGTCACCTGTGTTTGATCATTTCTTTGCTGGTCATTCAGTGTGAGAACGGCTTCTAGGAGTAATCTGCCATCCATTATACCACTACCTCTGGTGTTGGGACATGAGGCTTAGCCAGAGGTCATATAATAATACAACAGTGTTTCAATATTTGGCCCCAGAAACACATACATAGTAGAAGAGCCAGAAGACTTGAAACATACCAACCAGAAACCAGTATGTAGAACATTCTTCTGATCTTTAGACCTACTAACATGTAAGTGAAAAATGCATCTTTCATTGACAATTAAAAATTCACACTCATGAGATACATACTCAAAAATGTAGACAATATGTAATTATAAGCATACCTTACTTATTACGTCTTACTGGAATCACATGAAATAAAGATCCAAATTTTGTGTCTGTAGGGACATAAATAGTGCAAAAGCTAAGTATATTTGCTTGTGTATATTTACAAGTTTTATGCATCCCAACATATGAGACCTTGAGTGAGTGTATCTGATACACCTTGTCCTGAAGGGAATTCTGGTGGTTTAGGCAGGAGGGCACACAACATCACTAGCAACAAAGGAAAAAATTTCTGAAAAAACACACGTGCCTTTGCAAAATATCCACATATATTCATCAGTAAGTTAATGTATGTAGCATTAGAATCATTTGATTGTGCAATTATATAGCTCAACACTATGTATGACAGTTGTAAATGCGTTTTTGCATTGCTTTTGTGTGCACTTTATTTTCAGATTTTAAAAAACTGTTTTTAGAATAATTGAATGAATAAAATCTTGAACTGTTTGATAATCTAGTTAATGAAGAAGACTGAATCATACAAATACACTGGAAAAAGACTTGCACTTTTTGCTAATTTTAAACAATTACTGACAAAAATTAAGCCAACATAAAATTTATAATACATTATGACAACCAAGATGTCCTTGACAGACTGGTTAAAGTATGATCATTTTAAAGATTATTTAATTTTAATCCCTCATAAGAAAATTTAAAGTGAAATCTTACAGGTCATGTATGCAAGAAGCTTGGTAATAATCCTAAAAATAGACATGAGTTTTGAATCAGAAAACACCTTTTTTAACCCATCAGTAATAGTAGAAATGTATTTTGGTCAGCCAAGATAAAGGAAAGAGTAACTTATCTCTCTATTCTTCCTAGAGAAGAGGCATTATACTAAGTGGAGTAAGTCAGACAGAGACAGATAAACACCGTGTGATCTCACAAAGCCAAAGTCTTAGAAATAGAGTAGAGTGGTGACTGCCAGGGGCTGGGGGTGATAAAAATCTGGAGGCTCTGGTCAAAGGGTGCAAACTTTTAGTTATAAGGCAAATAACTTCTGGGCATGTAGTGTACAGTTGGGTGACTGTGGGTCAACAACACTACAATTTACACTTAAAAGTCACTAAGAAAGTAGATCTTAAATGCTCTCACCATATACACACACAAAGTGGTAATTATTTGAGGTGATGGAGATTTAAACTAACTTCATTGAGGTAAAAATTTTGCAGCATATATGTATACACAATCCTCTATCTGTACATCTGAAACTCAACGATATTCTATATCAATTATCTCTCAGTAAAGCTGGGAAATAAAGGATATAATGGCTATATATTAAACCCATACCTTTATGGGTTTTAATAATAAGATACTTTGTTTTATCATGTAAACAACTTTAAATAACTTTGTACTACATTTTTGAGAAAGAGAATTTAGTTGCCTCCTTCTGGGGCAAATACCTCCCTGTAGCAGCTGCCCACGTAATACTTGCCCTTGATCCCATGTTGTGGCATCATTTTAATCAGAATCAATTAGTATTTTGCCATAATGCTGATATAAATGCTTTCCTTTGAGTAAAATACTGTGGCTCCTTTCGAACAATATCCCTATATAAGCACAGCTGGGTCCTGTAAAATAATTAATATTAATATGAGAAATTAAACAAAACATGAATGAAGTGGGGAAAAAGAGAGAAGCGAATGAAATAAATGCTAAGAACCCAGGTGTTTACTCAGCTACTAGGCTGGCTTTTCTTCTACCTAGAGGAAAAAAGAAAGAGAGAAATGGTGGAAGGTCACTGGGGAGCCACCTGACCTGGCAAAAAGTGGCCTGGAGTGGGTACCCCGAGGGTTCTAATGCCTCAGCTGTGACGTTAAGTGCCTGTGGGACTTTCAGCAAGTTTCTTTGGCATGTGGTCTTCAGTCTCTCCTTTGTAACATTTCCTTCCCACTCTGATATTTTGTATAGACCTAAAACTTACAAGTTATATTTGATGTTTCTGTTGTTTCCTTATGTCCCATGTCCAAACCAAAAAATTTTATTGACTTTAATTCCAGCATGTATCTCGAATATGTCTCTGTTATCAGCTTAATCCAAGCCATGGTTCTCTCTCCTAGATTTCAAAAATAGTCTCATGGATGGCTTTCTTGCTTCAAATCTGACTCTACCTACAGTTTATTGTCCACATAGCAGCTAATGTGCTTTAAAAAAAAATAAGTGAAACTCTCCAATGGATTTCAGTTACAATCAGAATAAAATCCATGTCCCTTACTATGCATTGGAGGCCTTTTATGCCATGACTTCTACCTGCCTCTCTGTCTTTCTCCCATACCTCTTCCTTGACTGACTATGACATATCCACGTCGGCCGCTTACCTCCAAACATACTGAGAATGTTCCCATCTTAAGTCTTTGTTGCTCCACCTGCCTAAAACACTATTCCCCAGGACTTCAACTTTTTATCAAGTCTATCTTAACACCAGGTCACTTTGACAGGCAGATTTTCCCTGATCACACACTCTTATGTTGTCCCCACCTCATTTCCCATGATACTTTAACCCATAATCCCATTTGATGTCCCTAACAGCACTTATCAGTCTCAGAAGTGTTTACGAATCTGTGTGTGTACAGGTTTGTTTGATTCTCCCCGAGAAAACCAGAAACTTATTGCGGGCAGGAAATTTGTTGTTTACTATTATTATTCCCAGTGTCCAGAATATGATTGGCACACGGCAAGTGGTCAATAAAAATGTCCTTGAGTGAATAAATAATAAATGGTTCGGTAAAGAAGACAGGTAACAAAGTTTTGCTTAGCCAGAGGTGAAACTAGGTTTTTGGAATCACTCTGACACTCAGAGACTGTGTTATTACCTAGCAAAACCTAACAGCATCTTGACATGATAGTCAAGATGCTTTCATGGGATAATTAATCCAACACTCATCGCTGAAAATGTATCTTTTGAATTGTTTCCCAACAGTACAGTTTAGACTTTCTTTGTCTCTGTTTCATGGCGAAGTAAAACAGTGAAGTTCCACTTACAGTGTGTATCCACAGCTAGTCACCTGGATTTGAGGGGAGGGTTGCTTATTTTCCTCACACTTCTTGCCCTTTTCGGGGGCACTCAGTGCAACTGTCTCCACTGGTACTCTCCAGTGACTCACAATCCCCTTCTACCTTAAATTCATTTTAAGGTGGTGGCTGTTAAAAGAAGATAGAATTTGTTAGCAAGGTTAGGACAGCCCCCAACAATTGATCTACTTTTACTTGAAAACTGAGTACCTTTTTTTTTTTTAACACAATAAAAAGAGCAAGAATTAGACACGATTACAGAACAAGGGCAAGGTGACCTCGCATAGAGAAATGGACTGTGATTCTAAATTTAATGACTTTTCAGACAAGGAGACTAGGATAAGCTTTAAGATCCAGGGCAAGAGAAGTCTTTTTAGAGTTCAGTCTTTCTAGCTAGCTCTAACTTGGGTCGCTGGACAGTACGCACTGGTCTTTCCACAGTTGGGGCAGGACTGCTTACGGTTTTACAGTCCCTGTGCCTGTATTTACAAAGGCTGAGAGGATCTTCTCTGTGTTGAGCATCTGCTGGCTGAGATACAGGAACTCACATTTCATTGTGCACCAATGTTCTCCTATTCTATTTATTCCCAGAAAAGGGGAAAAATTTCAATACAAAAGGGATATTGTTCGAAAGGGCCCACAGTATCTTACTCAAACTGTCAAAACCTAGCCTGCCATGAGGAAAAATCCAAAAATAAAAGCCAATATGACCATCTCCTCCTTACTTCCTTAAGGGTTTGAAAGAAAATTGACAGTTGATGCTTATGACCAAATTATTTCTGAAGTGGTCCTTTGCTAGAGACAGATACTTGAATTCTGTTAGAACGGAGTCCATCAAGGATAAATTTCAGTCAGCTTCCATGTTGTAAGCACCCTTTCTCTCATAACAGCTAAATAGAGAGCTTCTTCCTAAAGCTGTTAGGGTTTATTGAGTAAATAATGCCCGCTTTACCATGGCTTTAACTCCATATTCACTTGATAAATAGGTGGAGGCACGGAGGGGCTGAATAACAGCATTTTGTTAAGACCCTTCAAAGACATCATTCTTCCAGGGGAAAAAAAATGCATTGAGAAAAATGATCCCTTAATATTTAAGTGCTTGTCATAAATATTTAAAAGTAAGGATGTTTTACAAACAAAACTTTAAGTTAAACTTTAAAAATCAGTTGAGTGTGGATAGAATGGGTGAGGATGGGTGGCTTGCACTTGCCACATGTTTATTTTTTCGTATAATTTTTCTTTCCTTTTATTTATTTATTTTTTTTTTTTGGCGGGGGAGGTAATTAGTTTTGTTTCTTTGTTTCTTTGTTTGTTTATTAATGGAGGTACTAGGGACTGAACCCAGGACCTTGAAAATGCTAAGCAGGTACTCAACTTCTGAGTTATACCCTCTCCCCTCGTATCATTTTTCTTTATTAAAATGGTGGTACAATTTTCTAAAACATATGCCCCCTACACAGTTAAAGCTAGACCAGACAAAGAGTATTTTCCACTTCAGTTAAAATTAAGAAAAATTTGGTGAACTAAAGAATTCAGAAAGGTGCTACATGTTGATCTAATTGTGGCATCCTTAAACACCTCACACAGGAAACTTACGCTTGGAATTACGCAGCTCACAGATATAATTGGTGTTGTCTTTGTGGCTGTCGCTAATTTTCTTATACTAGTTGGGTGGAAAGTGTAGCTCCCAGCATCTGCTATAAACTGCGCAACACTTAGAATGACACAATTTCATCTGGCTCCTCAAATACCAGGATATACCTAAGTGACTTTGCCTTGCACAATCTGAACATGTGTGGAGAAGAACTCGTAGGCAGAGCTGAAAAACAACTGCTGGGGAAGGGCAGCAAACATGCACATAAACACAGAAGCAGTTAGGGCCGCCTGGCTGAGCCCAAGGGCGATGTGCATGAGCTGGGGCTGCACAAATTTATTAGCAGCATCACGTCGCCTGACACCTTGCAAGCCAAATTTCTTGACTGTTTTTCAAACCATGATGGTGTTGCTAGTAATCTTTGGCAACTAGTCAGCTATGACAATTTCATTAATTAGTCTTCCGTGAATGCAGTATTTTCCTATCTAACTTTAGAACTGATCATGAGGGGCATGCCAGATCACAAAATATTGGTTTAAGAATTCTAATGATGGTCATGATTTATTAATGCACTTGCCTACATCTGCTAGAGGGAGCATTCTGCATGCCTCAGTGGGCATCTCTTTGATTTTTTTTTTTTTTTTTGCATGCGAACTGAGGAAGGAAGCAAGCATGTAAGTTATTACTGTCTTACACACCATCCTTATAATGTCTTACGAGGGACTGTGGTTTTGTCATCCCCAGATGAAGGTGGCCTTTCCATATGACTTAATTAGTGACCAAAAAAAAAAAAAAAAAAAACCGTTTCTGATTTGATTCAGTCAGGGAGAAGCCAAGGCTTGTATTTTATATGTACAACAGCCTTGACAAATCTATGTGAAGGCTTATTTTTATAGTGCTATCACTGGTGGCGGGAGACTAGCTTTATTTATACGTCTCCCAATTGCATATGCAGTGAGTAAGGACTGTGACCCTGGGATATGCCAAGACTAATTACAGTCCCAAATTCACTTAGCTTTCTCCTCTTTTCTTTTTTCACTATAGTAAAAAAATAAATAAATAAAATGGCACACACCACAGGGATTACTTACAAGTAACTTCATTAGGTGATACAGTGATGAGGTTGCTGCATTTTGCAACATTTGAACACAGAAAAAAATGCATTCTCTTTTTTTTCCCACAAATGAAGACACACAATTCCACAGCAGTTTTTGAAATGTCTATGCAGGAAACCACGTAGGGTACCAGGAACCTCCTTGGAAATATTGGGAACATATAAAACAAGATTTCAAAGGACATCTGGACATTTTGATCCAGGAAGAACAGGTGTTCTCTCATCTGGTAACAACTAAGGAGCTGGTTCCTGAGTTCCATTTACAAATAAGATGATTTAATTATTTTAGGTAAATGCTGAGTAGTGTGAAAGTTGATCACAGGAGCAAAAATTTTATTCTTAACATATGATTCAGCTGTTATTGAGGTACCTGGAACGTCCATTCTAAAATGAACACTAGACACTTCACTGTCTTAAGAAGCATGTCTCTTGAAAATGTTTCAGTTTGTCACTTTGAAAATCCAAAAATTGATGATAATGATTTCCAAGAAAACACAAGGAATTTACCACATATTGTAGTGGTTGACACTACAACAGACTACCCAAACCTCCTTTTAGGAATGAAGGATTTGCTTCATTCAGGAATGAAGTCTGCTGCTACCAGCTTCCTACAGAGATTGCCGCCGCTAAAGGAGCTGTCTCACCCAAGGCCATGCCCCATCACTGAGGTAGCCCGCAGTCAATGACTGTGTGACATGGAGGATGAAAGTTTGCTCCCCTTGTCCCATTCTGAATAACTCTGCAGGAAAAGTCCTAGAACTTCCTACAGGATCTGCTGAAGTCTCCTTTAAGACCTCATTGCTGCTCAACTTTACCCTCTGACCAATGTAAAACACCCAAAGAACATATGAAGGCTAGAAGAAGTTCTAATACAATAATAATTGCATGGAGATCAAGATGGTGGACTAGGAGGACCCCGAGCTCATCTCCTCCCATTGACACACCAGTATTACAACTACTTACGGAGCAATTGTCTCTGAGAGCAATCTGAAACTAGCAGAAAAGATTTTCCACAACTAAAGATTAAAAAAAGGAGCCATGGATAGACTAGGATTTCAAAAGTGTAGAATAGATAAACAAGATTACACTGTATAGCACAGGGAAATATACACAAAATGTTATGATAACTCAGAGAGAAAAAAATGTGACAATGAGTGTGTATATGTCCATGAATGACTGAAAAATTGTGCTGAAGCACTGGAATTTGACACAACATTGTAAAATGATTATAAATCAATAAAAAATGTTAAAAAATAAAAAAATAAAATAAATTAAAAAAGGAGCCATGATGGAACCAGTAAAAGGGGTGGAGACATGATCTAGTCAGGACCCAGCCTCTAGCACAGTGATGCACAGGTGGGAAAAGTCACACCCACAGAGGTTCTCCCTGAGGAGAGAGGAATCTGATCACCACATTGGGCTCTCCAGCCTGAGTGTCCTGTACCAAGAAGGTGAGTCCCCCAAATGTCTGGCTTTGAAAACTAGTGGGACTTATGTTTGGGAGTGTTCTGAGAAACTGACTCTACTCTTAAAGGATGCATGCAAAAACTTATTTGCTCTAAGTCTTGGCACAGAGGCAATAGCTTGAAAGGTACTGGGGCCGGGCCAACTTGCTGACTTAGGAGAGCCTCCAAGAGTCAGCTCTCCAGGACTGAGACACTAGCAGTAGCCATTTTTGTGATATCATTCTACTGTGCTAACACCAGCACTGGTGGGTCCCCTTTTGGAATCCTCCCTCTAACCTATTAGCACTGGGGGTGTCCCTCACCTGCAGCGTTCTCACAGTAGTCTGTCTCACACAACACCTCACAGTCAGCCATGCTAGGGGCTTGCTCTACCACCAGCACACCTTCAATAATTGCATGAGGCAGGGTCTTGCAGCCAGCCAGACTGGAAGCCAGGCTCACATACTAGAATACCCACAGCAGTAAGCCTAGACTCAACAGAAAGGCACATGCATTCCACATAGAAAACACCCTTGAACCATCTGGCCCTGGTGGCCAGAAGTTAGCATGCTGCTGGGCCCCATAGAACTCCTGCATAAGGCCACTTCTCCAAGGTTTGGAGATGTAATGGACCTAACTTAATGCAGAGAAATGAACACAGAGAACTGGGCAAAATGAAGAGATAGAGAAATATATTCCAAATAAAAGAATGAGACAAAATGTCATGGAAAAAAACTAAAAGAAACAAAGATAAGCATCTGAAAAGAAAAATATATATATAATATGTATATGAATAACTGAATCACTTTGCTGTATATGTGAAACTAACAGTGTAAATCAACTACATGTCAATAATTTTTTTTTTTAAGAAACAAAGATCAGTAATCTGCTTGATAATGAGTTCAAGGTAGTGATCATAAAAATGCTCAGAGAACTTGGGAGAAGAATGAGTGAATGGAGTGAGAACTTCAACAAAGAGTTAGAAAATACAAAAACCAATTAGAGCCGAAGAATACAGTAACTGAAATGAAGAGGGAATCAACAGTTGATCAGATTACACAGGAGAATGGATCAGTGATCTAGAAGATAAGAGTCATGGAAATCACCAAAGCTGAACAAGAAAAAGGAAACAAGAGTTAAGATAAATGAGGATAGTTTAAGGGACCTCCGATACAACATCATGTGTGCTAACATTTGCATTTAGGGATTCCAGAAGGAGAAGAGAGAGAGAAAGGGGCAAACAAATTATTTGAAGTGATAATAGCTGAAAACTTCCCTAACCTGGGGAAGGAAACAGATGTCCAGGTCCAGGAAGCACAGAAAGTCCCCAACAAGATGAACCAAAAGAGTTCATACATTTCATAATGTATATAAATGTCAAACCACTATGAAAGTAATACTACATGTCAACTATACTTCAATTAAGAAAAAATGTTGTAGTTATTTCTTGGTGACAGAATTACAGGTGATTGAATTTGTTCTTTGTCCTTTTCATTATGTTTTTATTTTTCTATAAGTGTGTGTGTGTGTGTGTATATATATATATATATATATATATATATATATATATGATTTGATACAGAAAAGAGTGGAAAACCCTAGGAATAAATGAGTTGTTTCAGAGAGAGTGTATGAAGTGTAAATATTTGTTTGCCAATAATGAATCTTAGGAAACATGAATATTAAGAGGCAAATGAAGGGAAAAAATGGCTCAGGGAAGAGACACTGAGGACACTAGAAAAATAATTAAAATAATGTGTTTCTATGGAATCCAAGAGTTGTGAGGGTTTTAAGGAAGGCATTTCCATAGTCAAGAACAGTTCCAATGAAGCAGTTAGGGGGAAAAAAAAGATAGATTGCTCTGCACTGAGGCATGATTAAGATGTAAGGAGGCAGGAATAGCAAATATAAACCATCTTCCCAAGCTGTTCAGTTCTAAAGTGGAGAAGAAATAAGAGGTGGAGCTAAAATGAGGGAAAAATTAAGACAGACTTTTAAAAAACCATGTTTAGATTGATTCAAACTTTTTGTAGGCTAGTGAGTCAGAACAAAATACTAAAAGTATAATGGGGGAACATTATGGTAATTGATGGAGAAAGGTCTGGAGAAATTAAGATGAGATTAGATTAAGTTCAACAGAAATTATATTCCTCTTGAATTAGAAGAGGGATACCATGTTTTCTGAGACCAAATGATAGTCTGAATAAAAATAAATTTAAATGTACAGGATGTGGTAAATTGAGGAAGTCCATTCCTATTTGTCTCAACTATCGTCTTCATTTTATAGAGGAAATAGTCTGGTGAGAGTGAGAGGACTGGTTCTGCAGTAGGAGCCTGAAGAGAGTGGTAAAGTTTTAAATAGTTGGTTAATGGAGGGGCAGAGGAAACTACTAATTGGAACAACAATTGAGCAGTATCAGGTGTCTTGTCATGGTGTGATTGCCATGAATTATTCAGGGCAGCAATCTGAAGAGATGTGGAGTTGTGTGTATTTATTTGTTTGTGTATTTATTACTTACTCATTTTGTATTTTACCTGGACACGATGAGGGGTCTATATAGGGTTACACTGAATGTGAATTATGTGTGTGGGTGGAGAGGAGGGTATATGCTGAAAGAACAAGGGAGCAAAGGAAGAAGGTCCAGGCACAGAGCACATATGGATCTCATTCTGAATGTGATAAAAATAATTTTTGTGGAGTCTGGTGGACCTGAAAACATCAAGACATAAAGGAGGATATGGTGTCTAAGACATCCAAGAGAGTTTTAATGAGAGGGAGGGCCTGAGAGAGATGGAAAAATTAAGTCTCTGCTTATGGAATGAGACAGGAAATCCTGAGGTGTCACAGTCTCCAGTGATGTTAAGTTCTAGGGTGTGGGTGCAGGTGTAGAAGAGGAGATCAAGGTGAAAAAATCAAGAGATGATGAGGCCAGATGCTGAACAACAGAATATTCAGGATGGGAAGATGTGGGGGTAAAGCTGGGGAAGACTTCAGCATGAACAGAACATGTAGAATACGTATTCTGACCTTTAGGATGTGGTGTGCCAAAGAACTCCCTCCCTCTGTCACTCTGAAGGAGCATACCTGTGCCACCTATGGGGACAGGTCTCAGGATGAAGCAAGGAGGCTAGGGGTGTGGACATTTTGTGGGCTGTGTAACATCTACATCCTTGCTGCTAAACTGGAAATGAAGTGGGCCTGGCAAAAAGTTGGTTCTTCCTCATTATCCCATAGAGATTCTAGGTAGAAATGAGTGCGTTATGTAATAGGGCCCTGTGTGAACCAATTAGAGCAGGATACCAAAACTGAGAGGGACCTGTCCTAGGCTGCTTGAACACAAGTGACCTAGGACTGTTTCTTTACATCAAATATAAATTAGAACTGTAGTCCCCAAAGAAATACATACATATATTCATGAAAATACATATACTAAAATAAACATAGTAGCATTGTTGGTACCAGTCAAAAACTGGAAACTATCCAAAGGTCTACTTAGAAAAATGGATACCTAAAATGTCATATGAACATATGTGGGATAATAGCAATTAGAGTAAATATTCTACATTACAAACAAATTAAATAAATCTCATATACCTAATATTGAATGAAAAAAGCTAGAAACAAAAAAATACATATTCTATAACACTATTTGCCTAAATTTCAAAAAACAGGATAAATTCATCAATGATATTCAAGTCAGAGTAATTATTTTTAATTGTTGATGGAAATAGTGACAAGAAGTGGCCACAAAGAATGTGTCTGATGTCTTGTGATGTTATATTTTTTAATCTAGAAACTAGTTATATATAGGTTTGAAAATTAATATAAGCCATTCACTTAGGGATTGCAGACATTTCTGAATAAACATTATACAATAAAAAGAAAATTCTGCTCTAAGATGTAAACGATTAGCTTGTAGCAGAGCAACTGTTCTGCCAAAATCAACTATAAAGTCTGGATAGAGTTTTTAAAAATATACATAAAGGCATGAAGTCATCAGAGAGCTAGCAAGGAATCCAAGGTTTGAAGGACCAAGTTCTCCAAGACAAGTAGAACTGAGAGGCTGAGAAATCAAAATGGAGGTAGCCATTAAAATGCTGAAAAGCTCATCAGAGCATTCAGTAATTTCAGTTGGAGAAGTAAAGTTGGAGCCCAGGGTTTCACGTAGTTGTTAATGGGGTTTATTATTACGGAGGGAATGGAGACACATCGAGGTGAGTCTGAGATGTGGTGCCACTTTACTTGAATGTCTTTCCTTAGGAGTAAAGAATAGAAGCAACAAGTAGTAGCTAAGAGACAGAAAAACTTGACAGTGATTATGGCAGTCTTGAATATATGTGTATATATATATATATATATAATTTAATATCTATTTAATATAATGAATTTAATAATAAATATATATTATATATTTATATATAATACATCAATATTAGTTCATTTATATCTAGAGAGAGAAACAGAGTCAGGGAGACAGAGAGAGAGGAACAGAGGGAGGTCAGCCAGAACTAGACTAGCCCAGCAAAAATGTACGGCCAGGTCTAAGTCAGCTCAATCGCAGATGGGATTAAGCTGATCCATTATTTCTCTATCAGTTTGCCATAAAAAAAGTAATCATCTTTAGAGGAAGATAATATCATCCCAGATGGTAAATAATTTTTACAACTTTATACACAATATTCACTATTTAATTATTTTACCAGGTACAGCTTGAGATAGGACTAAATAACTGTAAAACAGGTAAAGTGCCCTTAACATAGAGGTCCAGAGATGGTCCAGAGATGGAATTCTCAGGCAGGAACTTACGATATCTATAGTTTATATCTTCTAGAAAATACAGATGGAGTGGGGGATTTAAGCAGAGGAAAAGATTTATAAGAAGAGTCAGGTAAAAATTTAAGAACTAAAAATTATAATGATTAAATTGAATTTATTTATGAGATGAATATCAGTTTAGATGCAGCTGAGGAGAATATCAAGGAACTAGATGAAAGAGTGGTAGATAACACCCAATCTGAAGCAGGGAGAGAGGAACAGAGGGAGAGAAAGACAGAGTGAGAGAGAGAGAGAAAATGCAGAACAGTCTATGAAATGAGTGAGACATGGCTAAAAGGTGTCATAGGAGTCCTAGGAGGAAAGGAGAGATAGAATGGAAGAAAATCCAGTATTTGAAGATATAATGGCAAAGATTTCTACAAATTGATTAAAACAGATTAAGGCACATAGTTAAGTAGTGCCACAAATACTAAGAAAGGTAAATAAAAAGAAAGTCATGCTTAGGGAAATTAGAGTAATACTGTTGAACCCAAAGACAACTGGGAAAAGAATACTGAAGGAGCCAGAGAATAGACATTATCTTTAAGGCACCATTGAAGGACTGACAGCTGAATCAGTTTTCAATAAAAATAACAACAAAAAAACATTATAATGTTGAGAAAATGGCAGTTTTAAAGTGCTTAAAGAAAATAGTAACTTACCTGCAGCTCTTTACCTGGTAAAAATATTCTTCTGAAAACAGAGTAACATATCACTTCCATATATATAAAAATTAAGAGAACTGCACTATTTCAAGATTTATTAAAAAGCTTATTAAAAGGCTATAGTTAAAACACTGATGTCAATTTAAGGATAAACAAATAAACCAATGGAACACAATAAAGAATATAGAAATAGTCCATATCAATGCAATCAGTTGATTTATAACAAAGGGGATAATACAGAGCATTGGAAGAGGATAGCCTTTTAAATAAATGGAGCTGGGTCAATAGGACACCAGTGCTGAAAAAATATTTCTCTTAACCTTATCTCACATAGTACACAAAAATCATTTCCAAGTGGATTGTAAAATAATCAAGTTTCTAAAAGGTAATATGAGTGAATATTTTCAAGACTTGGTCTAGGCTAAAATTATTTGTACGTGAAACAAAAGGCACTAATCACAGAAGAATGATAAATTGGATTTATTTAAAAGAAAAAAATTCTATTTATTCAAAGACAGTGTTAGGAGAGTGAAAAAAGCAAGACATAAAGTAGTAGATATTTGTAATACAAGCAGCCAAAAAGAGCTTGCAACCAAAACACATAAAGAAATCTTACTGGTCAATAAGAAATCCAATAGTAAAAGGAAAAAGACTTGAACAGGCATTTCACAAAACAGAATATACAAACCTCTCTTTTTCTCTCTTTCTCTCTCATACACACATTTATCTGTGTATCACTCATCAACAGGAAAATGCGAGTAAAATTTTTATTGAATTATACATTACATACCAAGCAAAATAGCTAAAATTTTGAAAGATTGCTTTCAACTGATGAAAAAAAAAAAACACATAACCTAAAAGTTGAAAGTGATTTTTTATTTGGGGACCTTAATGAAGACTATAGCTAGGGAAATAGCCATTCAGATAGCTCCGAGCAACTGTTCCAAAGAGGTAAGGAAGGAGCCAGAATATATGAGTTTTTGTTGATAAACAACATGCATATGAACATCAAAGATTACGGCTAATTACAAAATCCAGGTATCTCTAGTTAGTAATTTTATTGTATTTTATATATGGGAAGATGCAAGAGTCTGGGCTCATTGAAATTATTCCTTTGACCTGTTTCTTAACTGTCTAGGGCCAGTATCCTTCTTTTCTTGATCCTGAATTCCCCTCAAGGTGCCCACTCGCAGTGGCTACAGTGGCTGATGGCTTGATGGTGGGCAAAATTTGTTGTTTACTGGGATGGCAGGCAACATTCTTTGTTTACTGATATGGCGGGCAACACTTTTTTGGTCCACACTGTCAATTCTCAATGCCAAGATTTTGTAAGAATGGGGAGGACCTGGAACTCACATACACTGCTTTGTGAAAGTGAGAATTAGTGGGCACTGTCCCTTGGAAAAGCCATCTGGTGGTCTTTACCAAAGTGAACATATCCATATCCTTTGTCTAGATTAGACTTCCCTACAGGCAGGCTTTAAGACAGTTCTATTGCAAGGCATTTACTTTATAGGAAATATCTGAATCATGGAGAAGGAATACAGAATAGGGAAGGAAGCCAAAGAAGTCAAAGATATTATCAAGCAAATACAGTGGGGCAACTGGAGGTCACCCTTACTAGAGTACTGTGGGAGATGGTGTAGAAGATACATCCAGATGAGATTCAGTCATTGTTCAAATGCTACTACCAGAGGTGTTAGTCTGAACTTCCAGGCTGCTCTGTGTGTGTGTGTGTGTGTGTGTGTGTGTGTGTGTGTGTGTTTGCATGTGTGTGTTTCTGTTCTGTGTGTGTTCTGTGTGTGTGTGTGTGTGTGTGCATATGTGGGTATGTGTTTAGGGAACAGTGTGTTGAACCAGCTCTAATGGCCAGAGAAAGCTCTCATGAAAAGGATAAAACTAGAACCATGCCGTTATGGGTGGAGTACCAAGAGCTTTCCTCTACCCTATGACTCAGATAATAAATTTTCAGGTATATATCTTTAAAAAATGTAAACATATACAAACTAAAAGACATGTACAAATATGTTTATAGCAGCAGTATTTTAACAGCCCAAAATGAAGACCCAGATGTCCATAAGGGTAGCATAAATAAATAAACTGTATTATGTTATAATAGAATAGAAACAAGGAGAATGAATGAACTACTGTCTTTTATAACAATATAGATGAAACTGACAAATACCACATTGAGGGGAAGATACCAGACAGAGAACAATATTGTCTGGCTCTGTTTACCTGAAGTCAAACTCAGACAAAACTCATTTGTGATGTTAGAGGTCAGGATAGCAGCAGTTACCTTAAAAAAGTGGTCTATGTTAAGAATGGTCAGGGCCATCAGGCACCATTCCACCATGTGTGGAATATTCTCTTTCTTGATGAGGGTGGTGATTATATGAATGTCCACTCTGTGAAAATTCATTGAGTCATACACTTACTATTTGTGGTCTTTCTGCATGAATGTTATCCTCCAATAAAAAAGTTTATCTTAACAAATATAAATCATAAACTAAGAGCTAATGGCAATATTGATTTCACATTTCTTCAGAAGGAGAGATGCTGGCTTTTTTCAGGAAGTTAATGGTGCCTACTTTAATTACATTTTTTCCCAGCAATTCTGTTGGAGGGTACTAGAGCTCTCAGCACCTCTGTCTGTGATTAGATGGGAATACTCTGGAGAAATGACTAGGACATGCCAAATGTTAAATCTTCATTATCATATGTTCTCTTTTACAAGTTCCTAGCTTCATGTCTATTTTTATATTTCCTTTAACAGTTCCATAGTTCTGAGCAATTGGCTGGTTTTTCCGAGATCCATCTCATTATGAGACCAAAAAGAAAATGTCTTTGTTTCTTCTGATCAGTTCAGTTCTTAGGAATCCTTTGTGCAACTAACAACCCCCACACACCCTTTTGAAACATATTAAACCTTTCTCCAAATACAGATCTCTAGGCGGCTATGCCTGTACTTCTATTGTTTTTACAGAAACATAATGTATGTTTTGTCCACTATCTTGTAAAAGGATATGCCCTTCATTATCCTCCTGAGAGCGGCTCTAGAAAGGATCAGCAGACTTATCTGGGTTCAAATATAAATGGAGACAGAGCTTAAGTATTTTTAGAAATGTAGTCAGAGCCAATAGGAGCTGCTTTAGAAATGCAAATGAGAATCGCATTGCCAGAAGGCAGATGTTGTAAGAAAAAAAGAGAGAAAAAGTATGGGTATGTAGCATGTTACCCTGCCAGAGGTCACATTTGTGATTTTTCTCTTTTCTGAGAGAGGGGTAGTAGAAAATCTTTTTAGGACTAGCAAAAATACCCTTTCATCATGCTCTTCAACTTCCCGAGTTTATAAAGAGCTTCATAATAGTTACACATATAACTGTCAGTCATCCTATAGTCGAGTACAGATTTCCATATTCTTTCTACAGCTGACTACAATAAGGATTAGCAAGAGGTATAAAAAGGGAACAAGCAAAGGAAGATCAGATCACAGATGAGAGAAGATAAATTGGAATCAACCGTTTGTGTATATGGTAATGGAAAAACAAAGGTTGCTAATCCATAAGAAATCTTTGTCTTAGTGGGGAAGGTATAGCTCAGTGGTAGAGTGTGTGCTTAGCATGCACAAGGTCCTGGGTTCAATCCCCAGTACCTCTATTAAAATAAATAAATAAACCTAATTACAAAAGAAAGAATTATTTGTCTTTGGCTGCGAGGAAGAAAATCAAGCCCTGAAAAAATGGAGAGTCAGCAAGGAAATCTATATGAATTGGCTTAACATTTAATCCTGCACTAAGCTACCTGAGGACATGAGTATTTGTGAAATTACTGTGGCTTTATGGTTTGTATTCCAATATAAGCTAATGATTGACATTGTTAAACATAAAATCATCTTATTTGCTCCAAATACTGGGAATTGAGATATAAGAGAGAGAATTACTTTTATTGGAGAGACTTGGAGAGAATGGGAGGGAGGTGGGGATAAGTTTGCCTTCAGGGAGTGACTTTTCATGGTGATAGGTTAGATTTTTCCCACCCAAGTTTTCATCTATTTTGGGATATTTAAATATGTAACGGTATCTCTTCCTGCATTCTGACAGCCTGATTTTAAATTTCTATTTTAAAGGAAAAGGGAAAAGTGATATGGGAGCTTTGCAAAAGAGATGAGATGTGAACATTTCCAGAAAAATGCGTAAGGTTAAAATAATTTGGGGCAGTGGTCCAATGAAGGGTGTCTTTCAGTTCCTCCCTTGGACAATACTGGGTGCTACCATCTATCAACAGGAAAACACACACACACACACAACCTAAAAGTTGAGAGTTATGTTTTATTCAGGGGCCTTACTGAAGACTATAGCCCAAGAGATAGCCTCTCAGATAGCGCTGAGGACTGTTCCAAAGACCTAAGAGAGGAGCCAGGATGCATGGGAGTTTTTGCTTAAAAAAAAAAAAAAAAAAAAAAAAAAAGTAGTTGAACCTCAAAAGATTACTGCTAATCACAAAAAAGCAGACATCTCAAGTTAATGATTTTAGTGTTTTTCTATGTATGGGAAGATGCAAGAGTCTGGTCTCACTGAATGAATTATCCCTTTGACCTGCTTCTTAACTATCCAGGGCTAGTATCCTATTTTTCTTCATCCTGTATTTTCTTCAAGGTGCATAGTTGTGGGTAAGATGGCTTGATGGTTGGCAAAACTGGTTGTTTACCAGAATGGCAGGCAACAGTCTTTGCCCACATATCTCAAGTGATGATAATGAGAAACTGGTCAGGACAGACTTAAGGTTTGGTCCCCTCAACTTGACTAAACTTTAGACAGGTTTCTTCCTGACGGTAAGCCCCTATTCCCCTTAGAGCCTTTACTTTAGAAACTTGGAATTGTAAAATCTCTCTTTGCTCCTTTGAGATGTAAATCTTCTACCAACTAGGAATGTCAATGTTATTCTCAAGGGCCTGGGAGCCATCCCTTTGAAATGTAATTATCAAGAAAGACAGCACCCCTATTTTCCAGTCTCTGTGAGAGGGTTGGAGCCTAACTTTGATAAGTGCCAATTAGCAAATACAGCTGGCCCAATCACATAAGCCAACCTCTGCCTAATATCCTCCAGCACTTTTCCACTAGCTTATATCAATGCTTAAATATCAGAATTGAGCTCAATCTTCTTCCCCTGTTGCAATAGTCTTCCTTGCCTTTTTAACTGGACAGGTATAATTTTTCTTTTAGAAAATGTTACTGTTGGAATGAATGCATTGAAAGAAAGCAGACTGTAACATTATGCAGTTGCAATTTATGCCAATATTGACTCCCCATCACCCTCCCCCGACCACACACACATCTTTGGACAATGTAGGACTATGGCATCATGCAATATTTAGCAACACCTGTAGTGTCAAGGTGAGAATTCCCTAAAGTTTTGGCTAGAGATCTGCCTAGAATTTATACTTCTGACCTCAAAAATGAACTAAAAGAAGGGGAAACTGTATGTAACTGGGGTAAGTTGAGAGAAAATTTTGCACTGGTCCTTTGATTCTATAAATGGAACCAGTTTCAAGAGTTGATTCCTTCTAGAAATTCAAATGTCTTCCCTTCTACCTGCATCAATATTAACAGTCTGTCTTCTGTTTGCATCTTTCATGTGTATGGAAAGAAGCTGGTCTTTAATCTCACCTTGTTTTCCCATATAACTCAGTGTCCAGTCATAATCTTCTCCTTTTTTACCTTAAGAACCATCAAAAACATTTCTCTTCCTATCAAATAGTAAAGCCAATGAGCACAAAGATGGTGTTGTCTTGTTTACAGAACCTTGCAAATGATCCACATTGAATGAATATTTGTTGAATAGATGAATGAATTCCAATGTCGAATATACTCAGATTTGTTTTATGGCTTTGTTATTGGCTAATATGAATGTCAGTTCCTTAAATTTTCAATTGTTGGAAGTATTTCACTTTAGAAATGTACATTTTGTGGTTTAAATGAGCTGTTATTGCATATTCAAACAGGAGGTTATTTGCTTGATTTACCTTTTCAGTAGAAGGTGGGAATCTGTTCCAAGTCATCTATTTCCTACTCCTCTTTAGCTCATCTTAGTTAAAGGATGCACTAAGGGAAAAAAAAATTCTTTTAAGATTGATGATGCAACTTTCATTTGTTGAGGAGGAATCGTTAACGAACTCATACAGGGACTAAACTCACAGTCACCAAGGAGCCTCTAAGAACAACAAAAACAGAATTTTAAACATAGTATTTACTACTCTAGCTTTTTCCTCTATTATCATTGAAAATGTTGTATATACACAAAACACAGAAAATCTCACACCCTCAAGCTGTGATATATTGTATCGTTGTGCCAGCTGGACTGTGCTTACTTGGAGTATCAGCGATCTCCACTACACTGATTAAACAGTAGCAGTATTTCTCACTCACAACAAGCAGTAGAGAGGCAGACAATCTCGTGTTCCTGCTGTGGCTCAGTGATGCCACCAGGGACTAAGACTCTGTCTTCTGTCTTTCTTGGTATGCTGACTTACATCCTCTTCCTTACTTCTTCCTGGTGACCGAGAACTACTTCCCTTGGTGATACAGGCAGGAAGAAAGAGAAACGGGAAAGAGAGCTGTCCATGCCAGTCATATCTACCCATTTTAGTGAGTAAGAAAAACCTGTTCTGGGTGCCCTGCCCAGTGTCTCCCACTTACCTCGCTGGCCACTCCTGCAACAGTCACAGATCAAGTGTTTAGGAGAGTAACACATCTGGATTGAAGCACCATGGCTTATGCCCTGAGGCTGTGATGGAGTCCTGCCACCCTGAGATCAGGAGATCTCTGTAGTCACTTGATTATATCTGGATTTTTGTTAGAAGAGAAAAATGAGATTAGAGAAGTTTGGATCTTGTTTAAGCAGTAGATACTGTGTATTATGACTTTTCTTTTAAAAAACCAACATCAGCTGGGAACTTACCATGGGTTATGTACCATAAACTTTATCTGAATTAACTTGTTGAATGTTCACAACAACTCTGTGAAATAGGTACTCATATCTCCATTTACATGTGAGGAAACTGAGCTGTAGAAGTTCCAGTAATTTGCTCAGTGTCTTACAGCTAGAAAGCAGCAGAGCCTGGACTTGAACCTCAGCTCTTTAGCCTCGTGCCCAGCCCTTTTCCACGATGACTAGTCTTATTCTAAGTCTATTTGCGGCTCAACGAAACAGGTATAAAACCTGGGCTGATTTTTCTGTTGCATGATTTTATTAAGAGTACTATTTATAACAGAGAACCCAACATCTTGGCAAGCTGATTTTGATTGCTGTAGCATCGGATAGAAATTTAAAAAGTAGTTACATTAGAAGTATTCCTTCTTGTTAGTTTCAAGTGTTGAAAACTCCCAGGTCCAACATACATCTCTTGCTTTATATTGAATTCTACGAATTTTTATAAGCTGCCCATGATGAAATGGAAAATTGGAGCTTGATAACAAAAATACTCTGGTCAGGGAGAGAGGCTCATAAACAAATAATTACAATTATGACATGATAAATGTTACCATAAAGAAATGTACAATTACACTAAGGTCGACAGATTTGCCTAAGGCCAAATGTGGGAGTCTGGGAATGCTAGGAGGGGAGGTAATTGAATTGAGCTTCAAAAGAACAAATGTATGAAACCCACTGGAATCGGTAAAAAGTGGTCAAGTGTTACAGAAGCAGAATCTTGAAAAATTGGAAGCTGTAATAGGTTTAGATACCTTTTAAAGTCTGGGTTTATTCAGTTCACAATCAAAGAAAATTGATGTAAATGGCATGATCTACAGTGAATCTTTTGATTTGCAGGAAAATTATCCAAACATGAATCACTATCAGCACCAGAACTTCAGTGCTAAAAAACTACTCCCCTGGAGGTTTAACATTCCAAGCTTTGAATGCAAAATGTATAGCTTGGTAATCAAAATTTACTTAGCTTGTGAAAGGAATTTGAGAACAAATGCATTGTAAGTTCATACAAATGTAATTGACTTTAGAAGTACGTTAAATTTTGTAAGCACCAATACTTTTATGTGATCTTCAAAAACTAATGCAGTGGATGGATAGCTAGATATGTGATAAAGCGAACATAGCACATTGTCGGTTGTAGAATCCGCTTGATAGGTATATGAATATTCATTCATTACATAGTTCTTTCAAATTTTCTTCGTGTTTGAAAAATTTCATAATAAATTCTTGAGAAGTAAAAACGGTGAAATATGTTTTCCCAGAAAGTGTGTGGATTACCAGGACATGTAATCTAGCCATGTAGCTCTTGCATTTGGGCAAAGTCGAATGTGTTTCTGTATCTAGCCCTGTTGGTCTAGCCACTTGGCTCTGGTTTAAACTAGTCAGATAATCCAATCTCCTAGCCATGGTTATTGGTTCAGTCAAGGGCACGTATTCCAGATGGACATTAAAATTTGAGTGAATTTTGTTGATGTCTTCTAGGGAAGGTAGTTTCCTCACTCTTTTGAGAAAGCTTCTGGAACCATCTGTCTCTTTCTTGGATTGTGAAAGAAGAAGCAGCCTATGCTTTTAGGGATTTTTGAGAGGCATTTTTGATGACCAATGGAGGGAGGATAGAGCTACTGAAACGAATATTTTCTACACTTTGTCTTTCCAGTTACAAATACAAATAAATCTTTAATTTATTCTGAATGTACATTCTATTGAATACATTTGTTACAGATTTTGTAGGTAACTCAAACATAAAGTTCAAAGTAAGGAAACAAAATGACAATGTTCACATTTTATAAGGATATATATGTGTGTATGCGTATATACATTTATTCTAATACATTCAAATAGATAAGTCCTTAACTGTAAGAAATATTCATACAGAAATGGGCGATTTTAAGTATACATCAGAAACTGATATTGGTTATCAATGACCACTTGTTAAGCTTAAAGCATTGTATTTAGACCTAATTTTTTGAAAAATTCCCGGAAGTATCTTTCTTGTGTCCTTCTGATGGCTCCTGCTATGTTGAAAACAAAATAGGTGATATCCATTTATTTCAGAGAATTACTGAACTTTTTCTGAGTCACACAAAACTACATGTTCATACAGATGTTCACACACACACATATGTTTGAGTGCATGTGTGTGTGTGTATTTCTATCCTTGAGCTGCTATAATAAGATACCACAGACTGGGTGGCTTCAACAACAGATATGTATTTTCTCACAGTTCTGAAGGCTGAGAGTCCAAGATTAAGTGCCAGGAAGGTAGGTTTCTGGTGAGACCTCTCTCTCTGGTTTGCAGATGGCGGCCTCATGTTCTCACATGTCATTTCCTCTGTGTGTGTGGAAAGAGAAAGAGCTTTCTCTGGTGTCTCTTCCTCTAAGGACACCAGTCCTTATGGGTGTAGGGCCCCACCCTTAGGAACTCCTTTAGCCTTAATTACATCTTTAAAGGTCCTATGTCCAAAAACAGTCACATTGGGGAGTTTAGGCTTCAACATATGGATTTTGGGGAAAATAATTCAAACACAGTACATGATACACACACACACACCCACACACACGCACACACACGCACACATATACAGTGTCTCAATCTTGGTAAATGTATGATTTTTGAATTGAAACATTGTAAAAGAGGAGTGAACTTAGCAGGTGCTTACTCCTCCATGTGTCCCCTTCCCCTCTTCCCCACGCTCCCCACGCTCCATGTAGATACCAGAAAAATAGCTGAAAATCACTTATTAGGCAATAATGCAATCATGAATAGGGTTACCTGATTTAGCAAGAAAAAATACAGGATGCCAGTTAGATTTTAATTTTAGATTTAAAAAATGTTGCATGAAATACGTTAAAAGACTATTGTTCATCTAATAGCCAAGTCTAACAAGGTGTCCTGTGTATCGCATGGATAGAGAATTGTTTGTTGTGTTGTAGTGCTGTAGTGTTACTTCTGCACTCAGAAATAAGTGCAGTTTTTGATTCTGCTCAGTCCTTCTGGGTCTTAATGTCCTGACCAATTCTGGGTCAGACTGCTGCTGATTATATTGCATTAAATTCCTATTTGATGTTTAATTTCATGAACGTGAAATGATGTTTTTGGTATGGCATCAAATGTGTGGCCGTGTGACAGGATGCGGTCACTATGCAAGATAAAACACGGGTTCTGCTTTCAATAAGTATGACCTTCTGAAAGCATCTTGACAGCAAAACATGTTCAGTGCAGAGACCTCCATCCAGCCACATGCAGCTGTGTGTGCTGCAGTGGTATTTGATGCCTTTGCCTTGTTGATTTCAGTAGAGATTGTGATAGAGTTGAGTTGCATCCCCCTGAAAAAGATCGGTTGAGGTCCCAACCCCCGATGCCTCAGAATGTGGCCTTGTTTGAAAACAGCACCTTTGCAGATGCAACTAGTTAAGGTGAAGTCATATTAGACTGGAGGGGGTCCCCTACTCCAATGTGATTAGTGTCCTAATAAAAAGATGACCATGTGGAGACAGACATACACTGGGAGGGTGCCATGTAACAACCAAGGCAAAGACGGGTCATGCAGCCCCAAGGCAAGGAATGCCAAGGACCGATGGCAGACCACCAGACGCTGGAAACGTGCAGGGAAGGGTCTCTTCCTATGTCAGAGGGAACACGGTCCTGCCAACACCATGAGTTTGGACTTCCAGCCTCCAGAACTGCAAGGCCATTAAGTTTCTGTTGTTTTACACCGATTGTGATAGTCACTTATTATTATTATCAGGAAAACAGTAGGATCCAAGTATAAAGCTTATCTTGGGGCCTACTCAGGAGAGAATCACCAGTTACGAGGAAAATTTGACCCCTATAAAAAAGAGGGCACTTTAACTCCAGACAGCTCAGAGCTTCTTAAAAAAATGGTTTAAAGAAGAAAAAAATTCATTTTCTTGATAATACTCCTTATTTCATTTTACTGCAACAATTCCAATGAGAAGTGTGGAAGGCTTTTTATTGTCATATCAGATTTACATGGTAAAATTTAATGTACTTCTTGTCAGCTTTAAACACTGAAACTATCAATAAAATGTCAAATTATATTTGACTTCAAACCCAAGTGGATATAAAAACGCAATACAAATTTACAATCATTTAGTCTTCCCCTTTTCCCACAATAAAACCCCGTTTTATTCTTTATGGGAAGCTAAACTTATTTTACTCAAAACTGGTAATTTATTAGTGCTTACAGCAGATCTAAAGCATGTGTCTCTTAGAAATCAATGGTAGGCCTGGAACTAGAACCAAACTTTTTAATTATGGCTTTGAAATAATGTAATTGTGGTTTTTAATGCCTCGTACATCTGCTTGAAGGATTATATGAGTTTGTTCAAAGTTCTGGAAGCAATAAAATTAATTTTTTGGACAGTGAGCTAGCAGAGGGATCCCGGTGATGCTAATTGGAGTCTACAGCATAATATCTCTTAATGCATTTTGTGATCTATCTTACACAAGGAACATCTCGCCCAGGGTGTCAGCAGGAACCGCATCAAAGGAATGTGGTCGGCCTTCTGTTCCATTCTTTTTTCTCCCTTCCCTTTTCCAGGTTCTTGCTCTTGAAACAATTTATTCTCTCTTGGATGCAAGGTGCAGTGGCAGGCAGCTGAGGTTCAGTGCTGTTTTTGAGGGTTTGAGACCAAGCCTGTCTTACCGATTTGGTTTTTTAGGCAAAGTCCATGTCAGTCATCAAGAACTGTAGTCATGGCTTTCTAGCCAGCACACTAATTCCTGGGAGTGAGGAGTAGAACAGGAAATTCAGAAGTGGGAGACTGCTGAAAAGAGCAAATAAGGAGAGACCCCAGGGAAGCTTCTATGTTGGCACCTTTTCTTGGATTTTCCCCTCAAAAGCATTTCTATACGATGTCAAGATACTCAGATCCCTGGATTATGAATTGCTGAAACAGAGTAGAAATTAAAAATGAAACCCGAGCCTGTCCCCTCTCCATGCTTTCTCCCCCTGTACACGTGTGTATGTCTCTTTCATTTGTTTATTTCCATTTTATAATTATAGGGCATCATTTATGCCCCTCTAAAGCCAGTTAACCTTCTCTAGAAAGGTAACTCTGTCTTACATCAGCAGTGCACAAAGTTAAGGTGAACTTTGTATGTAACTTAGGTTTGTCTGTGTTAAATGTAAATGCTGATAATAATTACAGAAAAGAAACAGGCTCACAGGTATAGAGAACAAACCAGTGATTATCAGTGGGGAGCAGAGAGGGGGGGATAGAGTGAAGCAGGGATGGGAGGTACAAACTACTGGGTGTAAGACAGGCTCACGAATGTACTGTACAACACAGGGAATGTAGCCAATATTTTGTAATAACTGTAAGTAGAAAGTCACCTTTAAAAATAGTATAATTTTTAAAAATCTACTCACTGGATAATTAGAAGGATTAAAAAGCAATAAAGGAGTAACCATAAAGCTTTGTATACATTAGGTATTACTGCTTTTACTGTTATCTTTAATGTGTTACCACTAATACTGTTGACCATTAAACATTGCATTTATACCAAGAAAGAAAAGGTGAATGTTGAACTTAAAAAGGGAGTTTGTAAAATCATTCTTCTGGTTGTGACGTTTGATTGGAATCAGCTCTTTGACATTCAGCAAACCTGTTCCCACGGCTGTCTGTCTCTCGTACTTCTCCTTAGTGATGACTCCACTCTCCTCAGCCGTCTGAACCCACCCCTCCACTCCTCCATCTTCTTTCCTCCAATTAATGGCTTGACATCACATTTCATGAAGAAAAGAGAAACCATCAAATGAGAGGTTCCCCTCACCCTCCTCCACTTATGCTTGGAAATTGTAACCAAGTTGGCACTGGGTCGTTTTTTAGATGAGTGAGACCTTGCCCTTTGATTATCTCCTTTCTTTAACTTCTCCCTTTAAATGACTCATCCACATTTATATGTTTGTACCTGGCGCATTCATTTGTTGGTGGGTAAGAAGAGTAATGCCCCCCACCCCATGTCCATACCCTAATCTCTGAAGCTTGTGACTGTATCAGGTTACGTGGCTATTCGTTTATGTGGCAGATGGAATTGCAGTCACTAACGAGCTCATTTTGAAATAGGGAGACTCTCCTGGATTATGCAGTGGACCCAGTATCCCTTGTTGCCTAGACTAGAATCCTGGGCACCATCTTTAGAACGTTCCTTGACCTCACCCCCCTACCCACATCCAATAAACTAGTCTTTATATTTCCCCTGCAAATCATTTCTAAATCTGACAGATTTTCCTGATTTTCACAGTCACTATTCCAGTGCAGTCCACCATGATTTCTCACTGAACTCCGTCACATTTTTCTATTCTTTGGCAAAATAATTACTTTTAAAATGCAAATCTGGTAGATGTACACCCTGTTCCCAAATCGTAAATTATATTTACATTGAGAATACAAGGGGAAAGTTTCTTAACAAGACCGGAAAGTTTATATGACCTGGCGTCATTCCCCATTTGACTCTCAAACTGCCATTCATCCCTGATCGCACAACATAGCTGTGACTTTCTCCAGTGGATCTTTTCTTCCCTGCCCTCTCCTCATTTTCATTCCCTGGAATGATGTTCTCATCTTCTCTGCTGCCTCATTCATTTTAACCTGGGAGGGAAAGAAGTACTTAGCTGATGGTTTAAGCTGAAAGAAAAGACCCGACCTGTGTGGCTCAACCATTCTTTTTGCCTCTGTCTCTTTGGAATCTACCCATCAGCAGAGGCAACACATCTACTCTGCTCTCCCCACTGAAACCCCGAGCTGTCAACATAGTGTTTAGGCTGGCAGTTTTAGGATTTTTTTTTAATTATTAAACATGATTTTTAATTTTTTTCACTTTCCAACTCTCATCTCCCTCAATTGCATTTAATCTCAGGCACAGTAGGGAGAGGTTTTTATTCAGTGTGCCCCCGAAATGCACAATACCGTAGCTTAGTTATCCCTGTCTCTCCCAAAGTTCTCCGTAGGACCCCGCCCCCGCCACGGCATTTGTCACGGTGGTACTTGTATTGCTACTTAAGCCTCATCTGTGAATGATCTGTTTGCCCTCCTCCGTGAAGAAGCTACGTCATGATCACTATTGTATTTCTAGTGCCTAGGGTGGAGCTCAGCAGAATGAGCAGTCAGAAAATGACTGTCAGGAGAATCCGTGGAAAAATTGACTCCTTTATATGACAATGGCCAAGGAGGCATCAGAGGACAGCCACTCCAGGCAGGCAGTGTCCCAAGAGGAACACTTGATGCTCCGAGGCACAGAATGAAATTCATTTCCTGGCTTTTTACAGAAAAAAAAAATTTATATGTATACACGCACTATTTCTTAAAAAAATATTTAAGTGAACGTTATTTGTAATGTGGCAGGAAGCCACCTCAGTGGATGAGAAAGGGAAAAGAAAGCCAACAAAATCTGAGTCTACGAAATCTCAGATAGAAAATGTGATCTTTGGACGTTAGTCTGGGTTTTCTTTTACCGATGTCAGTGTTTGATTTACTGATTGCGGGGTTTAGGATAGATGTATTCAATCAGTGGACGTTTTTAAGTATCTCTGATATGAATGTAGTCAGACTGTGGGTACTATTGGGGTTATAAGTCAGAGCCCAAATTTCAGCGTCTCTGTGGAGTTTATGGTCTTAGCAGAAAGCTAATAGCAGGCAGTATGCTTTAAATGCTCTGGGCTTTGTTGTTGTAAATGTTTATTTCTTTTATAAATTACTCTGACTGGGCTTTCCTAGAGTTTCCTAGCATCGTTTTTAAGGCTCTGTGTATGCATTTTGCCACCTAAAACACCAGGGGCAGCATACAAGAGGAATGAGCTCACACGCTGGGGACTCTGGCAGTTCTCTTAGAACCTGCCCGTTCTCACGGGGGATTCTTCTGTGGAAAATGCTTTTACATCAGTGTTGTAATACAGTGAGACTGGACTCAAGGCATAGTTCTGCTCCTCAATTGCTATTTGACCTTGGTAAGCCTCTCAAAACTCTTTAGTCTCTGTTTTCATGACTTTCAGTGAAGGAAATAAAAAGGATATCAAAGTATTTTTTCTGACTTTCTTCTCTTAAATAGTTTTTCCTTAAATTTTAGGGCAGTTTCAGATTTGCAGAAAAATTGCAAAGATAGTAGAGTTCCTATATACTTCCACAGACAGTTCCCCCCTTAGTCCCATCTCATAGGACTAGGGTCCATTTGTCACAATTAGTAAACCAACACTGATACGCTGTTAGACATTATTGTGCACCATATCTACATATATACATCATTCATAATTAAAGGCTATACTTCATGCATATTTTCTTGGCTTCTACCAAATAGCCCTTTTTGTGCTCCAGGATCCCACCTGGGATACAGACTTGTCACCAAGTCTCCTTGGCTCCTCCTGGCTCTGACATTTTCACAAGTTTTTCATGTGTTTTGTTTTTATTTTGTCTGTTTTTGAAGATTGAGGCAGACACTGTTTTTTGTCTTCCCATTATCTGTTCTCTCCTTTCTTTCAAAAGAAAGGTGATGACAGTGTACTCAGCTGAAACACTCATTTCCCCAGACTCCCTTGGGGCTAGGAGGTGCCACGTGACCATCCCCTGGGCAATGAGATGTAAGTCAAAGACAGAGTGGCACTTCTCAGAAAGCTGTTTAAAAGTAAGTCAAACTTGAACAGCATCTGCCTTTCCTTTGCCAGTAACCCACTCTTCTTGCCCAGAAGGTGAAAATAATGATCAGCAATCTGGCAAATATCTTTTCAAAATTATTATATTTTGTTTAAAACAAAAATAAGTTTTGGAATGTATGTATTAACATATGTATTTATTCATATTACCGTGTGTTCTTAATGAGAGCTTTATGGAGACATGATTCACCTACCATACAACTCACCGTTTTAAAGTATACAGTTCAATTTTTTTTAGCATGTTCACAGTATTGTGCAACCATCATGAGCAATTTTAGACCATTTTTATTACCCCTAGAAGAATCCTGCAGCCATTAACTGTTGCTCCTCATTTCTGCCAAATTCCCCTGCCCCTACCCTAGGCAACCACTCATTACTTTCTATCTCAGGAGAGTTGCACATTCTGAACATTTCATACAAATGGAATCATACCATACGTGGCATTTGCATCTAGCTTCTTTCACTTAGCTTAATACTTTAAAGATTCACCTACGTTGTAGCAGGTATCACTACTTTGTTCCTTTTAATGGCTGAATAACACTCCATTTAATGGATATAATAGATTTTATTGATTCATTCATCTGTTAATGAACATTTGATTTGTTTTTACTTTTTGGGCTTTTATAAGTAATGCTTCTATAAACATTTGCGTACAAGTTTTTGTGTGGGACATATGTTTTCCTTTCTCTTGGATAGAAACAGAGGAGTGAAAGTAGCAAATATCCTTGAGAGCGTGAGGATGGATCTGAGGATGATAGCCTCACAGTAAGAATGGCTGAGCAAGAACCACAGCAGATGGGCTCTTACTGGCATCTCAGGGGTACTGCAGCTCCCCTGGACTTTCCACCTTTGGATTTCTTATATAAGAAAAAAAATGTCTAGAAGGCACCAGAAAAGGCTCATTCTATGTTGCTGCAGAATCACTGACACCAAACTAAATAGGATGTTGCCAAGAATGGAGCAGTGTGCCTGGTGCAGAGTGAGTCGCAACCTCACCCCAGAGAAGTTTGCTCTGGTTCCTCCAGCTGTTATTCAGAGCTTTCCTCTTGGAACTCCACCAGCACTTAGTATCAGGTGTATTCTGTGATCCTTGGCACTTGTTTCTGTATTCTTGACTTACCTATAAACTCCTTGAGGGTAAAATAGCATTTTCAGTGCTCGTTTGTGGTGCCTCTGAAGCATCCAGCTGAGTGCTGGGCCATGGTATACCCACAGGAAGTATTTGGGTTTGATTCTATTAGAAGTAAAAATCTGCTATTTTCTTAGGAAAAGCCCATTCTCTGAAAATGACATTCATCATCACTTGGAGGACAAGTGCCTACAGGGCCGAAATAATAAATCTACAGTAGCAATTTCAAAACTCTCACCTCCTTTCTGCCAAAAGCCAAGCCCAACGGTCACAAAAGACCATAGCAGTTAATGCTGTCTGCCTGCTGTTACTACTGACTCAGCCAACCATCCAACCTTCCCTTTGTTTTTATTAAGATTAACAACAGCAAGACTGTCCTGATTTTAGTACCAAAAGCCCCACTTCTTGAGTTACTCCATATTGCTAGCCGAGCCAAGATAGTCACTATATATAAATATATATATTTACTGAGAGAGCTGTGGCTTAAAAAAAAGTGTGAAAACCACTAATTGAGGAATTATCACAATCTTTTGGTTTTTGCATTAAACCAGGTAAGTACATTAAAGGCCAAAGCTGCCTCTTTGACATTTAATGTACTTACCTCCTGCCTCAAGGATTTGTGTTTCTCCAGGCTATGCTTATCAGCTTATACTCTTAGCACTAATATGTTCATCCCCTCCACTTGACAGCTTGTGAGTGGGGGCCATGTCATAATCAGTCTTGAATTTCTTTGACTTAGCACACAGTAAGTGTTCTAATTAAATATGATCCTCTGCTCTGTATGCAAAGATTTGTCAATACAACTAAGGTTTAAATACCTCGTAGGCATTTGCTATGTGTTTGTTGACTATTGAATTATGAAGTCACAAGCTATCAATTGCATAACATGGAATGAAGATGGGAAGAGAGTAAAAGATCAGACCATACATTGGTTTAGAGGCAAAATAAAGGTTTCAAGTTTTACCATAAATATACTAGGGGAAAAAAAATAAACTCAAAGATTTCAGCGAAGAAAGTGGTTAGATTCACATTTTCCGGACTTTTCCATTTTCTTCACTTTACTGCTTCAAATACAGTCTCACTAGCAGAAGGGAGTGCTAGTCTCCGTCCCTAAATGACTGCTGGGTAATGATTCCTGATGAGTTAGCATTTCTTATTGGCCCCAACACTTTGTGGCTGAGAGTAAGGCCTCTGGGTACCGCATCTTCCTCATCTGTGACGTTGGAATAAAAACAGTATCAACCTCCCAGTGTTGTTAAGAGTATTCTAGAGTAGTTAAAAGTAACACAGTAAGGAGTCTATTGTGAAGAATGGGAGGATGAGAGGGATGAATACCTTTGCAAGTTATATTCAGGTGCAGCAGTGTGAGGAAGAAATTGCTGAATCAAACACAGGAAACAAGAGTTATTCCAGTGGATCACCAGTGTGCTTGTGTCCTTTGGGACAGTGGAGAAGTCTGTATGTCTAGTAGTTTTCTTCTGTTGCATAGCAAATTTAGCAGCTTAAGACAAATTTCTTACATGGTTTCTGTGAGTCAGTAGACTAAGCACAGCACAGCCAGGTTCTTTGCTCAGCTCTCACAAAGCTGAAATCACGGGGCTGCCCAGAGCTATGGTCTCATCTGAGGTACAAGATCCTTGTCCAGGCTTGTTGGTTGGTAGCAGAATTCAGTTTTATCGTCGTAGGAACTGAGACCCTCACCAGAGGCCATGTACTATTCCCTACCATGTGACCCTCTCTACTACAGGGCAACTGACTTCTTCAAAATGAGCAAGAGAGTTTCTCTCATGCTTCAAATCTCCCTCTTTGGGAAGAGGCTAAGTATTTTTAAGGACTCGTCTGATTAGGCCAGGCCCAGTTGGAATAATCACCTCTTTGATTAACTCAGAATCAACTGATTTGAGACCCCAAGGTCATTTGCAAAATCACTTTACTATTGCCCTAGAATGTAACTTACTCAAGGGAGTGAATTTCATTATGGAAGGGCAGAGATTATTCATGGCATGTATAGCAGGGAATGAGAACCACTGGGGCCATCTTAGAATTCTGCCTACTGCAGTGTGCTTTTCAGCCCTTGTAGAGCACAACTCAGGTTGAACAGAGATCTCTCTGGCTCTGGTTGTAATGTAAGGGATATACTGACAGGTGAGTGGGTCCAATGAGGTGAGGGGGAAATAAATAACAGAAGCAGGACCAACAGTTGGAAGGATAATCCTATAGTGAAAGATGATGGTGGCAGACAAAGCAGTAGAAGTGAAGAAAAGCAGATGGTTTGGGCATATAGTTTGGAGAAAAAAATGCATAGGCCTTGGTGATGGAGAGGATGCACAGGAAAGGTGAGAGAAAGGAGGAGTAATGGATGCTGCATAGTTATCTATTACAGTGTAACCATTTCCCCCTAAATGTAGTCGTTAAAAACAAACAAACATTTGTTGTCTCACAGTTTGTATGGGTCAGAGGTTTTGGTACAACTCAGCTTGGTTGCTATCAAGATGTCAGCTGAGGCTTCAGACATGTGAAGGTTTGACTGGGGCTGAAGGATCTATGTTTAGGATGACACACCCACATCCTTATTGGCAGGAAGCTTTATATTTCTCAGTATATGGACTTTGCCATAGGGTTGCTTGAGTATCCTTACAACATGGCAGCTGCTTTCCCCCAGACAAGTTACCTGAGAGAGGGCAAATTAGAAGCCATGATATCTTTACAAAACTAGTCTCATATTCCACACACTGTCACTTTTGCCATATTTCACTCATCAGCCATGAGTCACTGAGTCCAGCACACACTCAAGGGGATGGGAATTTGGTTCACTATTTGATGAGAGGACTGTCAAAGAATGTAAATGTATTTTAAACCATCACAAGGACTTTCAGGATTCCAGCTTTGTTCAGTGATACTGCTGGCACTTACAGACCCACTTTGAGCACTCCAATAAGAATTAACAGTTTGGTGTGTGAGAATTTTGGTCAAAGTAAGTGACTATCAACCCATTTCTATAAGAGTTTAGAGAAGGGATAGGTGGATATGAGCTGCTGCGGCCAAGAGAGATTTAAATTTGAGCTAGGTCTTGAATAATAAGTAGGATTTTCATAGAGAGATACATAATGGCCATCCAAGTAGGGAAATCAGAACCAACAAGAGCATGGAGACAGAACCTAGAGATCCCACCGAAGCCAAACATTTGATTTGAGGATACTAGTAGGGGAGTCAGTACAAGTTGGGAGCCACTTCATAAAGAACCTTATGCAATTTCATGCTAAAAAGCTTGCATTGAAAATTTATGATAGTTTTTGGAGAAAAAGAAAATTGTTGACAACTGTTTGGTATACCACGAACTTGGCAAAGCCAAGTGATGTTTCCACCATTGGCTTGTGTTCTAGATGCAAGGTTTGCTCCTCAAACTTAGCGATACTCAGGAATCTAGTATTTTGTGCATTGAAGGGACTGATTGTGAATCAAATTATTCATCAGGTTTGGAAGGATTTATTGAAGAATCCTGAAGGAAAATCTCCTGTCACCAAAGCAAGATTTAAACTGCTTAAGTGCACATAAGTCAAGCAGAAATTATGGTAATTGGACTTAAACCTGCTTCCCTTTCTGCATACTGTAAATAAAAGAAGACAGTTTAAACAAAGGAGAAAGATGTAAATACAAGAGTGAGATCAAAGCAAATCTGGAATTTAATTCTACACAGAGAAAACAAAATCCAAGATATATGACTGGCACTTGGTAATGCATTTTACAGCACTAAAAACTGACAGCCTAAAATATGATTTGTTCAGCATTTGCACGCAGAGCTTGCAAAACAATTTAGAATTCACCTTTTTTTGGTGTTTCCCAATTACCTTATATTTAATGAAGTCATTTACTAATTCTTCACCGAAATATGCACAATGACTATCGTATTTGCATACAAATGAACTACCCTGGTGCCTGAACTTTTCTTTATCACTTAAACCACCCATAGTGGTGATGTTTATGTTATTTTCTTTAGTAATACTGTAATTCTTTTTGAAAGCCAATGAACTAAATGAAATAAATGGACATTTTAGCCATAGAGGTAGACCTGTGGTGTAAGAGTACATATGGAATCACTAAACCTTATAAATGTATTCTAATAAAGAATAATTTCAAATTGGTAGAGCTAAGAATAGAGATTTTTTTGAATAAGGAAGTAAGGATGGTGGGAAAGTTTAAGGAGATATTGGGGCCAATAAACAAATGCAGAATAGCTAAATGGGTCATGAAAACAAATTGGGTAAGGACAGGGAGCTAATACAAACATTACTAATTTATCATTTTTAATCAACACAGTGATGGATGTACAGAATTAGTATTTGCCAAGTCATCTCATAGATAAGATCTGGCCAACTATTCCTAAATAGAAATTTCTCTTTAGATCACAAGTCCACACATGAATAACGTGCATTCTCAATGCAAGTGGTCTTGCCTCCAGTGAGATGAAGATTGGGGTAAAATGTCTTATTCTTTTAATATATAAAACACATATATACATGCAACACCCAAACAAATATACAGCATATCTGTGGTATTTAAATTTCATGGAAGGACTAATTGGGTAAACAAATGTCTAAATGGTTCTGTGTGCCGGCGTTTTTTTTTTTTTAAATTATTTATTTGTTTTTATTGAGTTATAGTCAAGTTACAATGTTGGGTCAATTTCTGGTGTACAGCACAATTTTTCAGTCATACATTAATATACATATATTAATTTTCATATTCTTTTTCGCTGTGAGCTACCACAAGATCTTGAATATATTTCCCTGTGCTATGCAGTATAAACTTCTTTACCTATTCTATGTATACCTGTCAATATCTACACATCTCAAACTCCCAGTCTCTCCCTTCCCACCCACCTCCCCCTGGCAACCACAAGTTTGTATTCTATGTCTGTGAGTCTGTTTCTGTTTTGTATTTAAGTTCATTTGTCTTCTTCTTCTTCTTCTAAGTTCATTTGTCTTCTTCTTCTTCTTTTTTTATTTTTTAGATTCCACATATGAGTGATATCATATGGTATTTTTCTTTCTTTCTGACTTACTTCACTTAGAATAACATTCTCCAGGGACATCCATGTTGCTGCAAATGGCATTATGTTGTCATTTTTATGGCTGAATAGTATTCCATTGTGTAAATATACCACAACTTCTTTATTCAGTCATTTGTCTATGAACATTTAGGTTGCTTCCATGTCTTGGCTATTGTAAATAGGGCTGCTATGAACATTGGGGTGCAGGTGTCTTTTTGAATTAGGGTTTCTTCTGGATATATGCCCAGGAGTGGGATTGCTGTGTCATATGGTAAGTCTATTTTTAGTCTTTTGAGGAATCTCCATGCTGTTTTCCACAATGGCTGCACCAAACTGCATTCCCACAAACACTATAGTAGAGTTCCTTTTCTCCACAGCCTCTCCAGCATTTATCATTTGTGGACTTTTGAATGATGGCCACTCTGACTGGTGTGGGTTGATAACTCATTGTAGTTTTGATTTGCATTTCTCTGATAATTAGTGATACAGAGCATTTTTTCATGTGCCTAGTGGTCATCCGTAAGTCTTCATTGGAAAATTGCTCAGTTTAGGTCTTCTGCCCATTTTTGGATTGGGTTGTTTTTTTCTTATTAAGTCATATGAGCTGTTTATATATTCTGGAGATCAAGCCCTTGTCAGTTTCATCTTTTGCACATATTTTCTCCCATTCTGTATGTGTTGTTTTGTTTTGCTTATGGTTTTCTTTGCTGTGCAAAAGCTTGTAAGTTTAATTAGGTCCCATTCATTTATTTTTGCTTTTATTTCTACTGCTTGGGTAGACTGCTCTAGGAGAACCTTGCTGAGATAGATGTATGTGAGATAATGTTTTGCCTATGTTTTCTTCTAGGAGGTTTATTGTGTCTTGTCTTATGTTTAAGTCATTTGTGTATGTTTGTTAATGGAAGAGGGTAGGTCATGGGAAAAAAAAGTTGAGAAATAGTATAAGATATCATACTTTCCAAAGTCGTGTATAGTGATCCACTAGAGTTTAAGCTCCTTAAGCACAGGGATTTTTTAAAATTTCACTGCTGAATCCTTAGTGCCTAGAACTGTGCTTGACACATAGTAGACATTTATCGAATACTTATTAAATACATGAATCCTCTTACTTTAGAGCAGAGTATCCTGATATCCCTTGTTCTTATGATCAAAAAAGAACAATCTAACACTTGGTCTAGTCCCTGGCTACATATCCAGTTCCACCTATGACCAGAACCTCCTCTAAGTGGCTTCATCCTCACCCCCTAACCCTACACCTCCCACCTGGCATCTTTTGTATTTGCTGCCCTCCCTCCTGCAACAAGGTCTTTGTATATAATGCTCTTTCTACTCTAAATCTCCCTACTAATCAACTCCAACTTGTCCTTTATTCACATCCCTGACTGACTCAAAAACTTTTTTACAGCTGGCTGTATTTCTTTTTCATAGCACTTAATGCAGGGACACGGTAACATGTCCATATGTAACATATCAATAACGTCAGTTTTCCCACTAGACTGTAAGTTCCAACATGTCTGTCTGGGCTCATTATTTTAGTTTCTGCACATAGCATTTTCCCTAGTCCTATGCTTAATAAGTATTTGCAGATAACACATTATTAATTCTTCTGCAAATCCTAGAATTAAATGGATACGAGTGTCTCAGGTGTATGATCGGGATAAAACAAGAACCCTACTGACTTCAGTTAATATAGGACACAGGCATTTTCTACCAATTAGCCCCTGTTGAGTCACTTAAAAATAAGAATGAATTAATGAATGGGCAATAATTGAAAGATTATCTTCTGCCCAGGACTATGCTAGAACCTATATTTAATCAGCTTTTTAGTGTTTTTAGACATTAGGCATACATACTGGAAACTGACCTTTTGGCATTTGCTATAGTGTGGTGTTCAACTTAAGAGAAGACTGTCTGAGGTTTGAACTCTCTGATTATGGGTTTCCATTATCTAGAAAAGTCAGATGGGAAGGGTTAAAGCAAAACATCCTCTTTGTTGAGCCCTTTGTGAGTGAAATGTTGACAGGCACTTCACATACATTCTTCTTTAATTCTCATTAATTCTCTGAGATAGTTATTATCTATTATTATCATCATTTTAAAGATGAAGAATTTTGGGTTCAGAGTGGTGCTGTGACTGAGTTATCCTCTCATGAAGCAAGAATAGTTTCTTTTAGGTGATGTCCATAGCTTAAAAAATTGATAAAGAAAACAAAACAAAATAAAAACAATATGACATTATTCTTTTTTTATAGAGAACACCATCAGATGGTAAATAAAACTTCTAGAGCAAGGATTTGGAAACATTTCCTGTGAAGGTCCAGAGAGTAAATATTTAAGGGTTTGTGGGCCATCTGGTATCTGTTGCAACTTAACTCTGCCATGCAGCTCAGAAGCAGCCACAGACAATCCCTAAAACAATGCATTGACTATATTGAAATATAATATAATGTAAAAAATATAATTCGGTGTTTGTGGACACTGAATCTGAATTTCATTTTTACATGTCACAAAGTAGTCTTCTTTTTACTTTGTTCAACCATTTCAAAATGGAAGAATTATTTTAAACTTATGGATTATACCAATACAAGCAGTGAGACAGTTTTGGCCCATGGGTCATAGTTCATGGGCCCATTTTGTGTGGAAGTAGCAGAGTTGGTAGTTACAGATAATACTTATTGGCTCTGTACTATGTCCCAGGTACTATATGCTAAGTGCTTCATATGAAAGGGTTTATTTAATACTCATACACTTTATCAGGTAAGTGATAATAATACTAGTGCTACTTGCTCCAGGTCACACAGTGATGGATGACAGAAGAATCGGGATACAAACCCTGGTCTTTTCTATTCCACACACTAAGCTTATATTTATGAATGAAAACTTATGTATGCAAGTCAGAAATATGACTGGGTCTGAATTTACGTAACACCTAGTAGGCATAATAGGAATTTGGGGAATACAACCGTGGGAACAGAACATAGAAGATCTGAGTCTTAAATTGGGCCTTGACAGGATTGAGGAGGTTCTTTCTTACATTTTAGGTAGGAGGTGGTGGGTGGAGTAGGGGTAGCATAAACAAAGTGAAAAATAAATTCAGTTTAGCTTTCATACAGAGCTTGGTTATTTTATGTATAATCCCACATGCATTCCTATAGTGTCTAAAGCTACACAGTGTATTTTTAAAAGCCTTTAAAAAATACTTACTATTTTAAAGGCCTTTGAATATATCAATGTTGGTTTCTTAATTTTGACAAATGTACCATGGTAACATAAGATGTTAACTTAGGGTGTGAACAAAGAGCCAAGTCCTACCAAGTCACCACCCAGCCCTACAAGGGTTCAGTCTTAAGCTGCTGTAGTCTCTGATTGGCAGTGCACTCAGAGAGGAAACTAAGAAGACAGCAGATTGAGACACTCTGTGCTTTGGACAAGCAGGCCCCTTAGATAGATGTGTATCTCAGGAAGAATTTTAATGACCCCAGATTCTTGCATTTCCTCATACATACAAAAGCACTAAAGTGATTAGCTTGAGATATCTGTTCTTTCTGACTAGCAGTAATCTTTTACCAAGATGTATGCTTGACTGCATGTATTCCCTAGCCAAAAATCACATATAGGCTGGCTTCTCCCCAGCTTCTTTGGGTCAGTTTCCTCCAAGCTACCTGAGGAAGTGTCTCCCAGGATACAGTCCTCAGCCAGACCCAGAATAAAACTTAAACTCACAATGCTTATGTTGTGTGCCTTTCTTTAAGTCAACAAGGGGAAATTTGGCTTGGGGTTACTTGGAACTCTGTATTATCTTTGCAAGTTTCTCTGAATTGACAATTATTAGCAAGAAGAGGTTTATGACAAAAGCTTCTGATGTTTTTCAAATGCAAGTTTGAGAAGCCTACCGGTTCAAACTATCTCCCAGCTCAAGCAGTTTATTCAGTTTTCTCTGTACGTGTCCGGGGGTTCATCTGAGGATGTGCTCTCCCCACAGCTGGCCCTGATTTATTTCCAGAGGAGGAAACCTCAGAGCAATTTAGAGATGAACGTTTGGGATATAATGCTCCATCTGCTCCTGCTGTCACTCCAAAACTTTTTGACATCAGATCCATGGTCTGATGGCTTTTTGATGTTGGATCGATGATATAAACAACAATTTTGAGTGACAGCTTAATCAAGTTAAAACTTCAACAACTGTACTTCAGAGGCACAGAAACGTCTGCTGGAGATCTACTGAGAATCAAAGGATGAACTTGAAAGAGCTTACCGTTATGAAAGAGGCTTCCCAGAGGCCCGCTCTCCGAAGGGTTTCTTTTCTGTTAGAGAAGATTGATGACAAGTCAACAAAAGGGAAGCCTTTTTCTTTGAGCCAAGTGAGTTCACTGCCAGTGAGATATTAGAATACAGCTTTGAAATGATCTTCTTCTACAGTTCCTCTGGCACCATAAATAGATATAGTCCATCATGATTTAACCATACCTTGAATATACTCAACTGCTCTGTAGCACTGCAAGGCCCATCGTAAAAGGAAGTCATTGAGTAGAAGCTCCCTAATTCAAGCAAGTAAATGAAGCAATAAATTAACCATATTTTCATTGGTTATCATATGCACACATTTTTACATGTTGATTAATTTCTCTGAAATTAGGGTGTGCCTTAAAATCAACAGTGTCTTACATTGCTGTCTGCCTTCTGCCTGACTTGAAATTGTTTTTTTAAGAGAGAACTTACATTGGCTTCTGTCAGTCACTTAGCTGGCCTCTACCCACCAAGAGATCACTTTAAATTAAATTCAGGTTTTGGAACTGCACTGGTAGTCTTCATTCAGACTTTAAACTTGAATGAATATGTACTTGGTTAAAAAAAATATTCAGAGGAGATTTTTTTCTTTCCCATCCTTCCAACTGGTGCCAAGTTTCAGATATGCAGACTTTGTGGTCTCTCTCTACATGGTGAGTTTATCTTTAGCTTACTCTTTCAAGGAGCATAAAGTCCTTCTACATCATGGCTTTAAGCACCCTTTTCCTATTAATCTCCTCATTTGGGGAAGTTCTGGCTTTCTTCCTGAAATATATAAAATAATGGTGCATCTTACAATTAATGTCTTCTATTCAATGAAATATGAAAACCTCTCAAGTTTGAGTATTATTTTTTACTAGCTGCTGGGGTAAATGTTTGCATACTTTATATGATCAAATTCTCCCTCTCAGATTATAAGTAGTCCTCTTTGCTTTATAGTTTGTCTTTCCTTGAATGTGACAGTGCAGTATTGTGTGTGCATGCATGTTTTTGATATGATGTGTGCATGGCTGTTTCTTAAGCCCCAACTTAGGTTTAGTTGATTTCAACAGGAATTCACACTCTGGGAGTACTGAGCTAACCGTCTAATCAGGAAGCCCTTACTTCAGAGGGCAACTGCTCAGTGCATTTTTGTTATTCATATCCCAATAGAAAACGAATGCTTCATTAATGAACAGTTTCAGAAGTCGGTTTTATTGATGAAGTTGCAAACTTGCTAAATAACATGACCAATGTTAGAAGTAGGTTCTCATTGATGCCATTAAAAATTTCCATATAAGCAACAGCTAGAATACAGAGATTCTCCCTTCTCTTGCACACTGAGTATAGGAACCTGGTGGGTCCTGCTCTATCCCTGGGGCTGGTACCTGAGACCTTATCCTTAAACAGAACTGTGCCATTGTTTTGGAGAATTTCTATCTGCCTGATGCCAATGAATAGGAAAATAGTATCTTGACTTGAAATATTGGTTTATCTGTCTTGCATGAACACTTCATACAAGATACAATCGAAACATCTAAAGAGGGAGAGAGATAGTTCTATTTCTCTGGGGAACCCTGATTAATATATTAGGTTTAGATGAAGTCATGAGGGTGGGGCCCTCATGATAGTATTAGTGCCTTTATAAGAAGAGACACCAGAGAGCTTTCTCTCTCTCTCTCCAAATGTATGTGCTCTCTTCAAATGTGAGCATACAGTGAGAATCACTGTATGCAAGGCAGGAAGAGAGCCCCTACCAGGAACCAAATTGGTCAGCACTTTGACGTTGGACTTGTAGCCTCCAAAACTGTTGTTTAAGCAGTCTGAGGGATTTTGTTATGACAATCTGAGTTGACTAAGAGAGTAGCCTAAATTAAACCAGGTGATGGGGCTTAACTTTCCCCTCACTGCCTTCTGTAAAATGTATACTGGATGCTGGGGGCAATGGCATTTGGCAAGTGCTAATGGAAATTAATTTTTCAGCATTCTCTGAGAATTTGAAAATTTCATTGTAAATTTCTGCCATAGGCAGAAGCACAGGGTTGTTAAACACCTGAATTCTGGAGCCAGACAGCCTGCGATCCAGTCCATGCTCTACTACATAACATCTGTATAATTGTGAGCTTAAACCTATTTCCTCATCTATAAAATGGGCATAAAATCAGCATTAGCCTCATAGACTAGTGAAGATTAAAGACTGAAAAAAATCAGATAAAGCACTTAAATGAGTGTCACAAAGATGGTATATACTTAATGATGGTTATTGTTTTTATCATCATCGTCGTCATCAAAGGGAAGAAGACGACACACATTGTGGGGGCTAATCTCACTCCCGGCTTTTTTATTATTCTGCTTTACTATCATATAGCCACATCTTCACAACATATTAGCATCATGGCCCAAGAAGAGATGAGAACATTCCATGGGCTTATATAAGGATATCTTTATCACTGCTTTGGGTCAACATGAGAATAAAGGTAACTTCTACCTTCTGCATTTACTAAGAGACCCTTGTGAATTAATTGAAGTTCAACTGTCTTTTCCCAATATTTATTTGCAACTTTGATTGACTCTAATAGGAAACAGATTATACCCACCTGAGGTATGATAATTCTAGAAAGAAGACATAGTAAGTGTAGATTTTAGAAGCAGAGGTTATCTGAGTCAATGTTCATCATGACAAGGTCCCAGAAATATCAGGACAGATTCAGGGCAAGGAAGGCAACTAAGCTTCAGAACTTGTGCTTACTAAATATGTATATAAAAAAAAGTAGAAGTCAATTAGCAAGCAAATAATTGTACATCCTTCCTCCTCTCACTGTATCATACAGAGAAATACTAATTTACATTCCTCTAATTGGTGAGTTGTCATCATTTGACTTAGCTTGGGCTCAAACTTACCTTAGATTCTCTCTAGGAAGAAAAGCTTTGCTGACTTATTTTAGCATGGATGACCCTGTATGGAGATATGCGTAACCTACTAAATGTTCACTTTCATCCTAAATCAACCTTCTTTTGTAAAAGAGGAAAAAATTCTCTTCTATTCAAGAGGCATTGATGTTTGGGAAGCCTTTTATTTGTAAGTTGCCAGTTTTTCTTGACATGACTTTGTGGGACTTTTTAAAGGTGCTTTTCAGAGAGGCAGCTAACAGTATAGTGAGGAAAGCATGAACAGCAGAACCAGGCTGGCCCAGCTTTGTGTAAGCCCAGCCCATCTTATACGGTTCACGTCAGAAGTGGAATTCAAGGACCTCATACATAGTAGATATTAAAAAAAAGCACACTGGAATTATTTTTAATTCACTCCCCCACTTCCCTTCTTTTGGAGTCAATTTATCTAGTCCATGTCCTGAATTTTGTATTTTGTCAGGAGGAAAGAAATATATAATGTAGTTTTTCATCTTATTTTGCAAATCAATTGAGAGCTCTTAGTAGAGAATTATCATCCAGCTATCTGTAAGAGGAGGTGGGAAATACTGAGCATCATACTTTTTGCTTAGGCCTTGATGGAAACTTTTCCAGCAGAAAGTTCTCTATGATTTTCTATGCTGGGAAAAAGTTTGCCACACACACACAATTACAGTTACCACCTCCAAGTGTAAGCTCTTGACTACTGTCGGCACACATGTTAAGCTCTCCCCAGGGATGCTCTTTACTGAGCATAGCATGAGAAATGAAGAATGATAAACTGTCTTTCACTCAGTGGCTGAGGGGTCGCAAAGTCCAGCCAGAGTGCTGAAGAGCAGAACTGCCTTTCTGGGTCTCTGTTGTAACTAAATACTGATTCTCTAGATGCTCCTCCAAAATTTAGATGATCCCCAAAACTTAGTGAACCAAAAGCTTCTAGGAATAGTGTCACAGAATGAATGCTATTGCATAATCTTAGAAGGTCCTGACAATATTTCATAGTATTCATCAATGCATGTGAAAGAACTCTTTTATTAGCTGTTTATGATATTACCTAGGAGATAAAAGAATAATCCTATGGAAATGGGAGAAAGCAACTTTTGGCTTTGAGAAAGGAAAGAAATTTGGGACATTGTTAAGAAGGACATGTGTGGCTCTTTTGGTAGGTGAATGATGTAGGTACTGGTAGGGGTGTGTGTGTGTGTGTGTGTGTGTGTGTGTGTGTGTGTGTAGGCCCATTGGGTATGTTGGGTAGCATAAATTGCCAGTGAGCATATCTTTATTTTTTTATCTAAGTATAGTTGATTTGCAGCGTTGTATTAGTTTCAGGTATACAGCAATGTGATTCAATTATACATATACATGTGTATTCTTTTTCAGATTCTTTTCCTTTATAGGTTATTAAAAGATATTGAGTATAGTTCCCTGTGCTCTACAGTAGGTCCTTGTTGATTATCTATTTTATATATAATAGTCTGTAATTGCTAGGCCCAAACTCCTAATTTATCTCCCCCCCCCCCCACTTTCCCCTTTGGTTAACCATGAGTTTGTTTTCTATGTCTGTGAGTCTCTTTGTTTTGTAACTAAATTCATTTGTATCATTTTTTTGGAGTCCACAAAAAAGTGATATCATATGATATTCGTCTTTCTCTGTCTGACTTACTTCACTTAATATGATAATCTCTAGGTCCATCCATGTTGCTGCAAATAGTATTATTTCATTCTTTCTTACATGTGAGTATTTTTCCATTGTGTGTGTATGTGTGTGTGTGTGTATATATATATGTGTGTGTGTGTGTGTGGTGTATGTATGTGTATGTGTGTGTGTATATATATATGTGTGTGTGTGTATATATACATATATATATATACACACACACCACATATTCTTTTTTTAACATTTTTATTGAGTTATAGTCATTTCACAATGTTGTGTCAAGTCCCAGTGTAGAGCACAGTTTTTCAGTTATACATGAACATACATATATTCATTGTCACATTTTTTCCTCTGAGCTAACATAAGATCTTGTATATATTTCCTTGTGCTATACAGTATAATTTTGTTTATCTATTCTACATTTTGAAATCCCAGTCTGTCCCCTCCCACCGCCCACCCCCTTGCAACCACAAGTTTGTATTCTCTGTCTATGAGTCTATTTCTGTTTTGTATTTATGTTCTTTCTTTTTTCCCCACATATGAGCGATCTCATATGGTATTTTTCTTTCTCTTTCTGGCTTACTTCACTTAGAATGACATTCTCCAGGGACATCCATGTTGCTGCAAATGGCGTTATGTTGTCAGTTTTTATGTCTGAGTAGTATTCCATTGTATAAATATACCACATCTTCTTTATCCAGTCATCTGTTGATGGACATTTAGGCTGTTTCTTTGTCTTGGCTATTGTAAATAGTGCTGCTATGAACACTGGGGTGCAGGTGTCTTTTTGAAGTAGGGTTCCTTCTGGGTATATGCCCAGGAGTGGGATTCCTATATTTACCATATATTCTTTATCCAACCATCTGTCAATGAATATTTAGGTTGCTTCCATGTCTTGGCTATTACAAATAGTGCTGCTATGAACATTGGGATGCATGTATCTTATCAAGTTATAGTTTTACCTGGATTAAAGCCCAGAAGTGGGATTGCTGGATCATATGGTTATTTTAGTTTCTCAAGTATTTTTAGTTTTTTAAGGAACCTCCATACTGTTCTCCATAGTGGCTGCACCAATTTGCATTCCCACCAGTAGCGTAGGAGGGTTCCTTTTTCACCACTGAGCATATCTTGATATGGGAGATATGGTGCGATGGGTGTATTCATGAAAAAGGAGGCAAGCAAAGATGCTTTCATGAGTTGCCTTCTTCACCTACTGCTGCCCTGTAGACCACTAGCCTCATACCCTAATTACTATACTCTCTCCCTACCACTGCCATTCTTCTTCCTTATAGAATGTTCTATAGCCTTCTTTCTGTTATTGTAGAAGGAAAAAGAAACAACTTGTAAGAGCTGCATCTGTATTTTATGTGCCCCTTAAGAGCAGAAGCCATGACTTTTCACATAGAATGACTTCACCCTGATACAATGAAATATTGAAAAGATGTCATTGGAATTGTGTGTCTTTGCTACTAGTTAATACATTTGCACCCAGCAATGCATCTGTATCCTATCTGCAGAGTAAAACTTCCAATAAGCCCAACTTAAATACTTGGGGGCATACCAAGACCCTGTTGGTCTCAAGCAAGAAAAATTTAAAAATAATAATTAAAAAAGAAAGGATGATTTAGATACAGAGATGGTGGCACCTTTAGAGCGTCCTTCTCATCTTTTCAGAGAGCTTATTTTCCACTTGAGATTTTAGCCATTATCCTTCTACTTGACCATAGCTTAGCAAAGGTACCAATGAATCCATCTAAAAAAATAGGAAGATCAGTCTGGAGTTTGAGGAGGTGACTGAAGGTGGGAAAATACCAGTTAGATTTTTTACTGGTGTTGTCTCACAACCCTCATCACAGGATTGAAGGAGCTCCTTCCTGGAGGAGAAACAGGCTTCTGGAGCTTTCTGCCCTGATTCAAATGGGAGTCAGAGAGAAGAGCAATGTGGGCAGAGTCCTAACAGGCAGAGCTGGTTGTATTATTATTATGTAAAAGTCCATTATAATGAAACTACTTGGAAATCCAGAGACAGGAAATGCTGGCTAAATGTACGTAATACCTCCCTTCAGTAAATACTGGAATATGGTGATTTAGGATCAATCTTGATGCCAAAGATCTCGTGGAACAATGGATTTAATAATGGTCCTGCCCACTGTATGACATAGGTCAGTGGTGCTTCATTATCTCAAACCTCTGGGGACATTATAGATACAGTGAATCAGTGGAATGTCAAGTTATTTGAAGCTTGAAAACCCTGTTATTAGAATTTTCAAAGTTTTACCTATACTCCATTCTTAGTAAATAGAGTGCACTGTGTATAGATTTCTCCCCACCCCCATAACCTATCATTTAATGAATATGAAATTATAACTTGGGCAAGTTTTATTCTCTCTCTCTGACTCTCTTTCTCTCTCTGCTTCTAGTTCTATTTCTCTGCAGTTCAATTTTTTTCTTCTTTGCACATAAAAAGGGGTGGGGGTGTAAATGATTATCAAAGTCTCATTTGGCACCAGCGTTCTGTGAGTTTCAGATTCCTGCAGTTCAAGTGAGTCAGATCCCTCTCCCCCTTCCTCAATACATGTGCTCCATCCCTGCTTCTTCCCTTGGAAATGCAATGAGCAGCTTATTAAATATAATCCCTCAAAAGCTCAAAGGCAATACTGCCACTTTGGAAGGTTTTCTCCCCCGGAAAGCTGTTTAATTTCATGGTTACCATTTGTTTGTCAAAGCGCACTGTTTATTTAAACGAATTAAAACCAATTGTTCCAGCTGCAGCAGGGTAGCACTCCTTATAACAAAAATATCTGCAATCCTAAATTCATCAACTTACATCTGATCCCATTTGAAAGTCTTTTTTTTTTAACATTTTTTATTGATTTATAATCATTTTACAATGTTGTGTCAAATTCCAGTGCTCAGCACAATTTTTCAGTCATTCATGGACATATACACACTCATTGTCACATTTTTTTCTCTCTGAGTTATCATAACATTTTGTGTATATTTCCCTGTGCTATACAGTGTAATCTTGTTTATCTATTCTACAATTTTGAAATCCAAGTCTATCCCTTCCCACCCTCCACCCCCCCTGGCAACCACAAGTCTGTATTCTCTGTCTGTGAGTCTATTTCTGTCCTGTATTTACGCTTTGTTTTTGTTTGTTTGTTTGTTTTTGTTTTTATTTTGTTTTTTAGATTCCACATATGAACGATCTCATATGGTATTTTTCTTTCTCTTTCTGGCTTACTTCACTTAGAATGACATTCTCCAGGAGCATCCATGTTGCTGCAAATGGCATTATGTTGTCGGGTTTTATGGCTGAGTAGTATTCCATTGTATAAATATACCACATCTTCTTTATCCAGTCACCTGTTGATGGACGTTTAGGCTGTTTCCATGTTTTGGCTATTGTAAATAGTGCTGCTATGAACATTGGGGTGCAGGTGTTGTATCCAGAAGGAAATCTACTTCAGGATGACACCATTTGAAAGTCTTTAACCTTACTCTGTGAGGCACTATCACTCAACCTGCCTCAGACCCATGTCAGGATACGGGAAAACTGAAGTCTGTAATGTGGGACTTTGCTTGTCGAAATCCAATGATTTAAAGCTATTAGGGATGGCCCCCCAAAATTGAGATCGGTAAATTGAAGGCCCCAGATGAGTTCTAAATTAGACAACAGGAAGTGAAACTGAGCTGCTAAATCTTAAACTCATTTAAAATATCATCTTCTAGCAAACGAGATTTTTAAAAGTGTTTTGCTGTTGTGATTATCAAGAGTCCTTATGTGTTATGGATTACCAGATGTTATCATTTCCTAATAAAGATACTTAAGAAACAGCTATTTGATGAAATAAGCCTAATTTATTTTAGTTTGTAAAAATCTGCTGAGACCAAGTCCTGTTACCTGCAGTCAAGTTTTGCTTATCCAAAATAATCTCCATATAGTTGAAAATCCCCAAATTTAAAAGCTTAACTGATTCATATCTATAATATTGAAAATTGGTTTCCAGCATACACAGACTTGCTGAAGAGAGAGGAGGAATAAAAGGAGTTATTTTCCACCAATATATTAAATTGAAAATGCATCTTAAATCCTCTAAAGCAGTTCATTGTTGCACAAAGGAACTCAAAATATTCCGCAGAAAACCATTTGCTTCTGATACTCCCAGATATTCTGAACATTCCACCTTTGAATGTAAGAAAAGTGTGAAACATTTTGCTAACTAAAAGACAAATGACCATAAGCCTCTTCCAGTGCAATTGCTATTGGCAACAGTCAGTCCTTAACGGAAACCACAAAGCTGTTCGGAAGATACTTCTTAATCAAAGCCAGGCATGTGTTCTAAGGCTGGTGGGTGTAGTGCTTTTTTAAATTCTCCTTTTTTCAGCTAGCCTGATGAGTTATCTTAATTGATATTTGCTTCCATTCTCTGGCTTTGGTGCCCAGACTAAATCTATCAATGACTCTTCTAGTTGAAATGGTTCAGAGGTTAAGATAACCAAACTGTGTCTATGGCTGGGTCCTACTAAGGCAAAAAAGATTTAAAGCAAGACCCCAAGTGTGCCAGAAAACTGGGAAACAAAAGAGCCTGCGTAATCCATCAGTTACTTAATGCCTTGCCTTCTTCAAGTCTATTCTTCCTCCTAATGCCACTTATGATACTGTATGTCTCCTGTCCACAATCTTTACTTCTGACCTTCCCTACTTAGGGTTTTGGTGTCCTTGTGTCTATGGAATCTGGTAGGAAACTAATTTGCAAAATACCAACTTTGGTAGGAAATCTATATATTAAGCAAATTTAAAATGAGCCCCAGCATGCTCTGATTGTGGTCTTTTCTTCCAGGGAACATCCTGATTGACCACCTTTATCCTTCTGTAAAAGTGAATTCATTCTAGGGCTTTACCCTTCTCCCCAGTCATTCTTCAGGGACTTTGTTGCAGCAGCAATTTTTATGCCTTCCGGTAATAAAAAATAAACAAGCAGCACTTGTCATTCTGCTTTCCCAAAATAGGGGCTGTCCTTCCTGCCTCACATATACATTCTCAGTTCATGTGGGGAGTTCATTATGGGGAATGTTGCTACCAGGCAAGGAATGAGAAGCCTAGGGCCCTTTGCAAAACAGCACTTTAAAATAGGAAGGCAAAAGGAATGGTTTTTATTTTAAGAGGCTCCCTTTTAACCCAGGCTCTTATTATTCTGTTAACCCAGTCTCTTATTTATCTGTCAGGGGACCTCCCCCAGCAGGGGAGACCAGTAACAAGTATTTGACCAGTTCAAGAGGCAACTGTTTCACACAAGCAGTGTCTCGCAAGAAAACCATTAAAGTGCATCAATCCTGACAGCTGCACAGACGCCCGGAGGGCTGCGCTGCAGAAATCAAACTTTAATACATCTGGAGGTTTCCCAAGGGGCCTGCATGGCTGCCTGTTTAAATGAGATGAGACTGGAATCAGTGATGGGGAGATCATGGGGGTGGGGGGTGGGGGGTTAAATAGTAACCTAAACCCTTAAGATGATCTGATGATGGTTTTGAAGTCCTAATCTGAGAAAATGTGTACATCTCAATCCAAAATGGCCTCAGTCATAGTCTGTAGCAGGAAGTCTACATTTCTGACAATTAGCTACAATGTTTGCAGAAAGTTAGAACAGGCTCCAGGTGCCAGAACCTTACTCTGCCTGCATCTGTCTTAGAGGGTTTGGCTTTCTGAGAAATGACACAGTGTATCATCAGTCTGGGGGTCTGAATGGGGGAAAAAAAAACAATGCTCACATGATAAAGGAGGGAAACTACTAACATTAATCACAGATTTGTCCTGGATCTTATTCTTCCTCTCCCAGCCCTAACTATGTCTAATCTGTTCAGTCTTTGTGTGATGTCCCAAAACCCAGGAGAACAGCCACCTACAATGGTCTAAACACTTTCTGGTGTCAGAGTGGGAGTTTTGGCTAACAGGCAAGGCTTCTCATGGCTGATACAAACTAAGGGAGTGTGCACTGCTCAGCCTTCATCCGGCCACGGTTTGCTAAAACTCCCAGGAGACGATGGGGCATGGTGGCCCTCCACCTCCTCTGAGGAACATGATAGTCCCACACAGAGTCTTGCCTACTCCTAATGTAGAACCTTTTTAGTCACCTAATGGGTGACAATGGGACCTAAAGGACAAGCACTGGAGGTGCCAAAAACATTCAATAATAGCATATTAAGTTAATCATTATAATAACAGTGATTTCATTTCACAGGTGCGCAGGTCTAGTTGTCATGCATGTGTTGTCTTATTTAACTCTATCATAACCCTTTGAAATAGCCCTGTTTTGTTTGTTTGTTTGTTTGTTTTTGTTTTTGCACTACTACATAGATTAGGACCTGGTGTCAAAAAGAGGTGAAATGGTTTGTCTGCAGTCAATGGAGTAGTATAACATTATCAATTGCATCGCCATATTGACTTAACTGTGAATTCTGATTCTCTTGTTTATGAACTGCGTGTTCTCCTTCAAGTAGCTTAACTTCTCTGATCCTTATATTAATGGCTCATCTAATAGGAGGATTGTTGGGAGGGCTAAAATAAGAGAATGGCTCTAATTTCAGGTAGATCAGATAAACTGTATAGCAGAAGGCTTGACATGGAGGAAACACAATTAGTTCAACTAAAAAAAATGAACAAGTCAATTATTCTCAATTTAAAGAGTAGTTAACTGGGATACAGAGAATCTAAGGGATTTATCCAAGGTCCACACAGGTAGTAAGAAGATCACAGAACTGAACTAGAGACTAGAATTTCCAACTAGTTTGGTATTCTTTCTACATTATCACAAGTTTACTCAACTTGAGGGGACATCAGGTCATATGCTGTCAGTGGAACCCTACTCTGTAGAGAAGTCAAATGAAGAAAATTCACCCTCTTAATACTTTACAACTTAACTCAGTTGAATCAAGAGCAATTAAAATTATTTTCCACTGGCGGATAAATAAAAATGAGACACATCTAGCTTTGTAAGATTAAAAGGCAGTAGCCTTACATTTCATGCCACTTCAGTTCTCTATGATCAGGGCTAACAAGATCCTTGGCCCCACACTCCCACTTCTGTTTCTGTCTCTTTCCCAGGAAGGCCCAGGGTAGGGCAGGTCGGGCTCCAAGTAGAACATCTTAATTGCCTCCCTCCAAAATAGTTGTCTCACAAAATGACTTACATTTATCCATAGATACTCATTTATATTCCCAACTCTAAGATAGTATAGTGAAGACATTCCTACAGACCTAGGAAAATAAAACAGGACAGAGAAGTGCTTAAATTTAAAAAAAAAAATGTTCACAAGAAAAAATGTACATAAAGCCTTGTCTCCACTCTCCACGCCACAATTTAGCTGAATGGCATCTGGGTTGAATAGGTTGTAGTTATGAATATTTTATCAGATTTTCGACAAGACATCCATCTCACTGTAGAATAAGGCCAGATCTTAAATCACCCTAGACAGTTTTGCTTCTTAATTAGACAGTCCATACACTACCAGTTGGGAGATCTCAGTTCTATTTGGCTTCTATGATTGTGAGATGGCTCAGATCGTTGAGAAGTTGAATCTGGTTCAGTTAATTCTCTTGATAGTTATGCTAGACACTTGAGTATTGACACGGCACTTGATATTAATTTTAACTGAAGTTCTAGTAAGGCACAGCAAAATAGCATTGTTTACAGCATGAACCAAGATTCCTGTTTAAAATGGTATTACATCTGTGTGTATACAAACTATTAGTTCAATATAATCCATTCCGTCATTAAGACTCAAGGTTTTCTACTGCCATCCAATTTCTTCAAGTTTTAGTTCCATCAGAATAATTATTGGTCACTAAGTTCTTGGCTGTGCCTCCGAGTTCTAATTAAATTTGAGGCTTTTGTCTTGAAACTATTGGAGAATAGTTAACTACTGATTATATGTTAGTTGATACAAAACAGCTAGTTTTATAATGACTTGCAATTAAAAATTCAATACCTTATCTTCTTCTGCCAGGAGTTTGGCTGGAACAAGATGTACACTTTCCTGAAATATTTGGGTCAATAAGAAATACCACATAGTCTACTCTATTTTCAAGAAAATGTGCCTTTTTTAAGGATTGGGGAGAGAAGGTAGAAATAGAGGGCATTTGAAAGTAAAATGTGTTAGAACTCAAAATATTAAATGACTCAGCAAAGTAAAATCTATCTTTTTATTAGCCAGTGGTGGAAATCTATGAAGCAACTGGAGGGTAAAATAGGGTATCTTATATAAATATAATAAAAGAAGAAAATGGCTAAATACTTTACCAGGACTCTGGTTAACAATGGTGACTTGAAAAACAAAATGCTTTTATATATATTCCATTTGCTATGCCCCCAAAGTGAAAGTTAAAAAAATAAAGATATTGACACGAAAGTAAGAACAGAATGGGAAAGCAGACAAGATAAGAGATGTAATCAAAGTTTTGAAAGATGAAAAGAAGTGACTTATTTTGAAGAGTCGGCCATGGCTATAGAGGGGGCTAATTGTGAAACTGTGAGAAGAGCAGTGGTTTTTTCATAGAACCCCGAGAAGCCTAGATTCTTGGCGTTTCAAAGAATCAGAAAATGGGAATGAGGTATAATATGAAAAACACAGAAATTGGTTTAAAATTCATTCCCCAGATCCTCATTCTCATGCCTTTTAACCAAATGAGCACCTCATTCTTACTGCTCAGAAGACAGGAAGTTCTTTCTTTTCTGGAGAAACTGTACCAGGCAGAATGGGGGGCAGTGTCTGTGTTTGCCTGGACCACCTCCATAGTTGACAGCCTGTATGATCACACAACATCCCACACACAGAAGTGTCCCTTATTTGTTAAATACTTTGTTATAATCTGGAAAATCTTAGTAATTTTTTTAACCGTGAGCCCCAAATATTTTTGTAGCTGGTCCTGGTGTTTATCGTAGTGAGTTGTGTTGAGGGACTAGACACAAAACATGGGCATTCAGGAAAGCATGAACAGTGAATCATAAGTCACCCTAGCCTGTTCTCAGATTGCAATTAGCAAGATATATTGCCCACCCATTCCATCCCCATACACTCAGGCAGAAGACTAGAGACATTTTCTTAGAAGATACAGAACAACTCTAAAGAATACAATATTAGTATTTGAAGGAATTATAGTAAGAATCAGACTTCCTGTCCAATCACTCTCTTATGAAGCCCTCAAGCCAGGAAGAACTTCCCCAGCATCTAGAGATTCTCTTAGCTAATTAATGCCTTACTCTACAATACAAATTGATAGCCAAGGATTACTAGATAACTTCTGTCTTCAACATGTAAGACAGAAACTGAAAAACTTAAGAAAAATGGATTCAACACAGGGAAAAGAATAATACATCAAAAATATTATCTATTTTTAATTATTTTAGAGAATTAAAAGAAGATGCTATAGCCATGGAATTAAAAACAGAATGCTCTAACTGGGAGTAGGGATAAGAAAACAAAAATGAAAATAAGCTTAAAATTTTAAAAAAGCATGACCCCCCCCCCAAATCAATAAAGGGACTGGAAGGTAAAATTTTAAAAATCTGCCAGAAGAAAAGAGAATGGATGAAATGATGCCCAAGGAATCATCAAGTAAATCATAAAGGAAATTTCCCAGGACAGAGGATATATGTCCTCATGACTGAAAGAGGTCATTGGGTGGAAAAAAAAATCCACACCAAGACCCCTCATCATGCCTCATTGCAATATCAGCAGCTGAACCAAGTTTCCAAAAGTTCAGGAGTTAAGAATGGCATCAGACTTCCAGCCACTGCACACCAGGAGACTGTAGAGTTACACCTTCAAAACGTGGACCAGAAATTATTTCCAAACTTGAGTTCTCTACCCCACCAGCCATCACTACTAGTTCAGCGTATAACTGATAAATTCCCATATTATGAAAAACTCAGAAATGTACTTCCAAGCACTTTTTCTTAGGAAGTCACTAGCTAGTGTACTCAACAAAACACAGAGAGAAGAATGGGACCTAGGATACAGACACAGGAAATCTCAACCAAATGAGAGGCGAAAGATTAATCCCACAGCCACTGAGCGCCCACTGAGAGAGCAGCCAGTGTAGGCTGAAGCAGGAGGTTGAAGAACAGCAAGAGGAATGACTTCATGGGAGAAAATAAATGGGAACTGAGCGTGTGCTTACAAATATGGAGCATGTGGACAAAAACATTAATAGGCATCCAACAGCTCTCTCAGAACATTTAAAGAGAAAACAAAGAAAAGCTAGTAAGAGGACATAGAATGTTAAGGGGGAAATGGCCATTATTGAACAAAGGAAAAACAAAAAGGAATATGGGAAGAAAATGTAATTGCATAGACTCTGTCTCTGCAGTCCAGAGTACAAATAATTGTAATGATGCAAAACCCAACATTTGGTAATGTTTCTCCCAAAAGTGATATCATTATATTGGGAGGATTTCAGCAGTGGTGGTATAAGAAAATTGCACAGAGTTTAGGGGTGTTTGAGGAATAGAACTAAAAATCTTTAGCTATTTAACCAGAAGAAAACAGATATGTATAAAACTGAAAAAAAAAAAAAACACTAAAAGATTACAGTAAAATATTATTTATAAATATGGGAGACTATAACAGGATAAACAGTTAAAAATGATAATTTCTACTGTAGATAGATAAATCACACCTTGATAGAAAATAAAAATTAACTTAAAACAGTTAATTGTTAGAAAAAGTTGTGATTCATTCATTGAGGGAGTTCCTTTAAAGTTAACAAAGGAATAGTTGATGCAAGATGAGATTTCATTAGGACTTTTTAAAAATGTAGGCTTTTTCTTACTGTTTTTATTTTTGTCCATTAGATGGTGTTCAAATGGCCCTAAATGAAAATGTGGCATCTATATTCATGCTGATAATCAGATATATGGCTACAATGTTCTTTTCTCCCATGGTTGACCCCCATCATCATGAAAAGAATGAAACACAGAAAAAAAAAGAAAGAAGTTCCTCTCTGTCTTTCTTACCCTTTTCATTGTCCACTTGGTTAATGGCTGTTTTGTTGTTATAGGACTAAAATGCTGGCTTCCAAAATGCTAAGAATTTTCAAAGACTTTCTCAGGGAGGATCAACTCATGAAACAAGAGTTGCTGCAATGTGAAAATTGAACCCATTAAGCCTGATAGGTAAACTTCAAAAAGAAATATGTTCGTGTTTCCATAGTACTCAAGGTGCATGTTAGCAGCGTTTTGTGTTAGAGTGAAAGACTTGAGAAAAGACTGATTAAAATACTGTCCATAAAATGTTACACTATACATCACTGAGAGTAATAGGCTGGGATGAAATGATGCTCGAGACATAGTGCTAAAATCAACAACAGCAACAACAACAAAACTAAGGACCGAACAAAATGACCAGCTGTAGAACAGTGTGTATGGTACACTCATCCCTGCATGTGAACTTACAATGAAGGTATAACTTTGTTATCTTTTGGACTGAGGCTCTGAGACTGGATTCCTGGGATGAAGGACCAGATTTAATTTTTATCATTTATACTCATGTTACTTTCAATTTTATAATGTGCAATAATAATTTTTGAAGTAATATATAACTAATGCATTGTACTGGTTCATGTGATCAACACCCCATACTTTAATTTTAGAACTTTCACTTCAGTTCAGGAATTAGGATGAAATGGAATCATTTGCCTTGAGTAACTAAACGTGGTAAGAGTAGAGAACATGGGATTTAAGTCAGGAGTTCAAATCTCATTTTCCCATGTAAAATCTGGGCATGTCTCCTTTTTGCTTTTAGTCTCAGTTATGTGATACATAAAGTGGGGATAAAAACTATCTTTCCTCCTCCCTCAAAGTCTGGTGTGATAAAGTCAGCCAGAGGAATAGGTTCTGTGCACTGAAAAGTACTATATGAGTATTCATTCACTGTTCTGCAGGAAACTGGCTCTTCCAACTTGATACACTTTATATTTAGCAATGATACTAACAACTAAAGAAATCACTAACCTCTTTGAGCACTTATTGTTCCACATGCTGTTTTAAGGGCTTTACGTGTGTGAACTCATTACCCACAACAACAAATGTGTAACTGTTTATTATTGTTGTCTCTTTCACAGATGAAGATGCTCTAGTAGAGAGGCTAAGTAACTTTCCTGAAGTCACATAGTTACTAAGTGATGGTGCTCGTTTCCATAATCACACAGTCAGTCACACTTTCTGTCATTTGATTAGAGAGAGAGTGCCTCTCAATGAAGGCAGCTGAAAAACTGATGGGGACATTCTGGGCTTTGTAGTGGAAGGAACAAATTGTTTTGTTTCCTTTCTTGAACTCAGGTTTTGCCTTTTTCCTTTGCAAGTTTTCCAACGTTTCTAATTTGTCTTTAAAATTATTTCTCCTTATCACTACCAACGCACTATATTACACCTAGAAAATAAATCACAAAATTACAAGTGCATCAGAAGAGGGTAACTACCTCTGAAACTGACAAGGTGTTTTTGTTCTGGTTCAGCTCCCACAGATGGCTTTAGAACTGACTCACTTAAATTACCCTGAATCATAGAATCCCAACATTGCTGGGCTAAAAAGTACCAGTGTTCTTTCACAAGGATTCAATCAAAGTAAAAATGATGGCTTGCATCAAAAAGAATATGAAATAAAAAATGGAATTTTAAAAATTAAATAGCAAGTGGGATCCCCTAATGTGAGTTCTGAGCCAGCTTGAAAGCAACGCCTTAAGGATGTTGAGGTGCTGAAGTGGACAGCGGTATGGATTGGGTAGCTTTTCTTCTTTCCCTGACTGCTTTTCAACTTGGTTTGTGGTCTTGGAAAAGCCATTTACGTTCTCTGGGATCCACTTGTCAAATCTGTAAAGTGAAATGAAATATAAGACCAATGCAACCCTTTCTGAGTTTACTTTTCATCGATTTCCTTGAGTAGTGTTAGTTTGTGTCTAAAACATGACTCCCACCAGCGTTTTCAGGGAGAGTGGTTAGAAGTGGAAAATGAGGAAGCATTAGTTTCATTACTGGGAAGAAATGCCTTAATAATGCCTTTAGCCTGAAGAAGACTTTCAAAAAAATATACTTCCTCATGTACTTTCTAAGTCAAGGACACCAAGAAGAAAAAGGCAGGCTCACAGTTTATTCTTGAGGTGAATTCCATTTCTGAACTCCCCTGCCTGCACTTGTGTGACACTCCATGTTTTTGCCACTTATAGGCATATGCACTTTAAAAGGATGTTCTGGGATGCTTCAGTGACTTCTAGTAGAAAAATGCAAATACATGTAAATTTCTGTTATTATCAGCTTTATCAAAGCAAGCAGGCAGAAGAACATTATTAGGGTTTGATAAGAGTGTATATTTGAATGATTTCCCCAGAGGACTGGGGAAAAACTCATCTTGTTCCATTTCCTATTATAGACGAGCATCAATTGCTTCATGTAGAATTACCTGCATCACCACTTGTCAGTCCCACCCTCAACCACCCACCCTCACTTTTTTTTTTCTAATGTAAGAGCTGCTCTTTTGATTTCTGAAATGTAATTTCAGTAAATGGTAGGTTTGAATCAAGACATTTAAGCAGAAACAGGTGAGAAAAAGCATGAATAACATAATAGAGCATTGGGAGAATAGTTGTTTCAGAAGACAATATTTGTATCACAGAAAAAATACAGGAAAACTCAGAATACTGGTTCTCCAATTAGAAGTAAATGGAAATGAAGAATCTTGGGACCTCCAGATGGATTTCCAGTCTGCACCTTATCACTGACCCTTGAATATAGTTTGGTATATCTTACGACATTTTTCTCTTAAATAAATTCAAATTTCTTTGCAGGAAGGGGTCGTGTGTTTAGTGAAGAATGCTCCTAAGCCCAGCACATTCCTGGGCAGATGGAATGCTCTTAAACTAATGCTGATTAAGTGACCCCTAACCCACAACAGGGTCATTTGATGACAGGCCAGTATATGTAAATAGGCTTGTTCTAATTATTCATTCTAGAAAAATATATCCTCTTCTTTGCTGAGATGCAAAATAAAAATCAATTAGATTGTCTCCAAAAATATATAAAAGACCACGTCATTCTTAAGTGCCTATTATTATGGAACAAAACGCCTAAAATGAAATGAAATCTCCAATTGTATTTCAAAACACAGTGGGATTTCATGAGCAATTCCAGAACAGATGGGATGTTTTAGATTGATTTCTCTCTCTCTCTCTTTTTTTCTCCTGTGACGACCTTGGGAAGTTTTGAGATAACATCATTTTAATACTGATTTGCTTAGTGCTGGGTTAGGCTCATCAAGTCACTGTGAAAACGATGACTGGACAGGAAGTAGGAGCCTTGAATTCTGATTTGAGCTCTGTAGTGCACTGGCTGGGTTAAGTTAGAGATTCTTAGCACTGAGAGGAAAAGCTCTCTGGGGGCTGAGTTTATTCCCTAGGGCCGTTCTCACCTTCCAGATGCATCAGAGTCCCCTGGAGGGTTCGTTAAAAATGATTGCGAGGCTCCACCTCCAGAGTTTCTGACTGAGTGGATCTGGAGTAGGGGGTGAAAATTTACATTTCTAATGAGGTCCCAGGTGGAGCTGCTGTTGCTGGCCCCAAAATCTCACTTTGAGAACCTCTGCCTTAGGGAAAAGACCAGGTAGGAAGCGGCTAGCCTACACATTCTTTCTCTGACTACCTTTCCTATTCCTTAGCATTTCGCGTTTCTCATGGCCCTGCCTGATTTGCACAGTTGGGCTTTCTCTGAGGACCTCTTCACTGCAGGAGCCCCCCCAGTGATAGCAACAGTAACCCCAAGCTTTGCTTCTTTCTTCCAAGGAAGTCTCAGGTCTCTGGAGTCTCCTTAAGCTGTTCTCAACCGCCCCACCGAATCAGCGCTCAAAGCAAACCAGTGGATCTCGCAGAGATGGAGTGTGGAGCAATCCCACAGCTGACTCTTTGCCTCTGGTGCTTCCTACTGTTAGGGGCCCTCTCTTCAGCCTCCTGTGGAAGGCTCTTTGCTCAGACCCTCTCACCTGGGAGGTAGTGAGTAACAGGGCTTGTTAGTTGGGTAACATTCACTTTGAGGGCTGTTTCAATAATTTGCTCCTATGGGCTTTTGAAAAGCTTTTTTTTTCCCCCAGCTCTCTGGGAAGAGAAAAAGTTTAATGGTATCCGGCAAAGGAAAGGGTAAATCTTCTTACAGGGGAAAATAGGAAAGAAAGAAACAATGTTTCTCGTTAGAGATGCGAGAAGAGACCCAGTTTGTCTCTTCAATAATTTAAGCTAATCGTTGAACCCATAAAGTATGGTGGGGAATGGTTTGCCAATGGATGCCTTGTGGATGCTTCCCTTTGGGAGTGAAGCGGAATAACTCGGGGATAGATCCCCAGGACTGGCTCTTCTGATCCCTGCCCTCACAGTCCCGCCCCTCCCCGCCCTTCCCAGGCATCCTCCCTTCTTAGGTGGCTTTTACTGGAATCTTCACCACATTGGAACAACTAATGCATGCGATTTATCATGACACCAGACTCTACTTTCTTAGCTAACCATCCCCATCCCCCACCACCCGTTTTAGAGACTTACTGTTGCTCTGGAATTTACGTGGCTTCCAATCCAACCCCAGCGGCCTGGCTTTCTTCCTGCTAAGGGCAAGATAAAGCCTCTACTTTAGACTTGCTAACTTCTTCCCTGAACCCCAAATGTGCCACTGTGTACTTCTTGACTCAAGGCCTTCATTCATGCTCTGAAATACCACTCTGAACCTTCCACATTTCTTTCCACCCTTCCCTCCCCCAAGTGTCATCCTTTTCATGAAGTGTTGGTGACTGTTGTAATCCAGTGATCTGACTTTGTTCATTGCTAGATACCACGTATGTGATGCCAACAGTATTTATTCGTCTCTGATCTTGTTGAGTAGGTTAGACCCATCTCCTCCTTCTTCAAAGAAACATAAAAGCCAGGATTTAATCTCAAGCATTTGTAGTTTAACAAAGTTTTGTTGTGTATTTGTCTTTCAGTAGTGCCCCATATGTAAATGCAATTAGTTAAATTCTTCGACTCCATATTCCTGTATTCCTTCTGGCAATATTTTTGCATGTACATCATGCACAATAAATGGCATAATATTAATAGCTACTCAGTCTCTTGCTGCACATGTTTCATCATTCATAGTCATTAAACAGTTATTATCATCCTGCTCACCAGCCCATTTATCTAAAACCAAAAAAAAAAAAAAAAAAAAAAAAGTCCTGAGAAGTTAGATAAACTGTGTAAAGAAATAGAGCTGTTAATTGGTGAAGCAGGGTTACAAACTCAGCCCATCTGACTTTAAAGAGTGTACCTCCCTACAGACTCCACCTGAGTCCTAGATTATTAGGGGAGGAGTGAACTTACTAAGGGTAAGCAGTTTGCCCAAGGTCACATCATAAGTTGTTTTTTGAAGAAATAGATTAAATAAGTATTAAATGAATCATTATTCTTTAAAAATGATTATGTTGTACATAGATGTTGAAAACTAGAAAATCGCTCTCTCCAGGATTTATGTTGGTGAGCTCCAGTCCTAAATTGAGGGCCTAGCTTCTCTGTCAGCTCTTGATTTTTCCTACCCTCTAAGCCTATCAAAGAAGACGTGTGCAGTGATGATAGTTTAGATCTTCTCAGGGGCTAAAATGAATGTAATTTAAATGAGCAGGGGTGTTTTGGAATACCTGCTACCATCTAGGTCACCATGGGAGAAATTGCCTGAAACATCCTGCTCGATGTCCCCATGGGAGCCAGGGCTTTATGATTATGTATAAGAAGCTCCTACAACTGCTTTAACTAATAACATTTTAATTTAATGCAGTTTCATATTTCCATATTTATTGTGCTCCAGTCGTGTTTTATGAGGAGACAGAATGTGGAAACCGATGTAACTGATATTTAGTATGTAAGCACAGTGTACTTTCCTCGAGAGGTTCCCCTGCTGAGCATAAATGTAAAATAAATACAAATAAATTAAACTCTTTGATAGGCCTCCAGAGTGCCCCAGCCTAGCTGATCAAGTCATCCCCTTCCCTCCACTTAAATAATTCTCTGCAGAAACGAATAAACTGATTAGAATCAAATCCCCTTGCTAAACTGGGTTTCCTCTTTCAAGTTGACTAATCTGGCTCCACTCAGAGCCACGGTACTTGCCAACAGAATCTGAAAGATGAGTCCAACTCTCCTGCTCTCCAGATGATGAAGAATCTTGTCTTGGAAGGAGGGAGGATGAGAAGGGAAAGAATATTGTAGTGTCCAATCTGTCCATCTTATAGCTGGCATCAGGAAGAGTCTGATTTGCAAAGAGAAAGCCTCCAGATCTTGCATTACATCCAGCACGAACCAGGTTGGGAAAGAGAAGATGCTCAAAAGTCCCAAAGATTTTCAGTGAGACTGGAGGATGCACTTAGGTAGAGTTGCAAATTCCCTGACCAGACTTCATTTTATGATTACCTAGGACAACGGTGAGAAATGGATACTTCACACCAATTAAACTCATCACTGTGTTTTTCAGTCATTTCACAAGTAATAAATTTATATCCACTCTACCTTCATCTCCTTCAGAATTAAAACCCGTAATCCTTTTCATTTTCAAACTTTGGATACTTGTAGGGAAAAAAACAAAACAAAACAAAAAAAAAAACCCCTCTTCCCCTTCATTGAGAATCTTCCTGCTAAGATCCAAAGAGAAAAGGATAAGCAATTTTTTTAAGTTAAAATATATTCAAAATAAAATTTGGACATTCAAAGTAAATAATTTTGGGAGTGGAAATCTTTCACTAAATTAAAGAAAATGTAATTTGGAAGCAAGTATAAATGTCAATTGATACCAACATCAGAATCTTAAAGATATCTGTCTTAAAGAGTAAACACTTAAAGATTTTCCAGTTCACCAAAATCTTCAACATTTGAAACTAATTTAGATGGTTCACATGCAGCAGTTAAATATTTAGGGAATAAGGGTGGGTAGGGGTATCCAGCTTCCAAGTGTCTCTATGATGAGACAGGATGAAGTCTCAGCTTCCAATTCCTTCAGGAGTCTCTTAGCTGATTTCATAGCATCATCTTCTTGAAACATTAGAGAAAAGGACAGGTGCTCTTCTGTAGTGTCTGGACTGACCCAGGCAGGTGCTGCACAGGGCTTGATGACTTTCAAGTCTTCTGCTGGTTCTGGGACTCTGTTCATTTACTGCCTTATCACTTTGCTCTTATTAATCTTTTTTAATTTGTCAGGCTCTACAGTGGTATATTCAAAGTGTCAAGCAAGAGAAAGGGAAAGGAAAATAGAAATTAATGTAAATTGTTTGCTGTGTTCCAGGAACTATGCTATTGTATATTGTTGTATTCCCTCCCAAACTGCAAGCATCCTGATGTAATCCACCTTTCATCCCTGAGGAACCTAAAGCTCTGAGAAGTTAAGTAACTAAGCTTGCACATGGTAGAGGTGGGACTGAAAGCAAGAATGCCTGCCGGCGACACCCTCTTTGCCTCATGACACAGCACCCGGAGCAACAGTGGCTCAGGGAGGTAGAGGCGGAAGAAGGCAGGAGGAGTGCCCCAGAATTTCACAGACTTCCTAGAGGAGGTAGAACTTCAGCTGGACTTGAAGGCAAATCACACACTGGCAACTGAAAATCCAAGGGAGGCAATGCAATAAGGGAAAGGATGTTCACAAACACTTGTACCTGGAAGGAGCTGGTAGAGTAGGTAATCTAGTTTGGTTGGAACAGAAACTTCATAGGAAATATGAGACAAAAGGAGCATTTGGTCTCTAGTCTTTCTTATCATTCATTTGTGTGGGGTTCAGAAATGTCCTTCAAAGTCACTCCTGTCATTTCTCAAAGTCGCTGTCATTGGAGGAAGTCAAACCTGTGCTCAGCTTGCCAAGTCAACTTTGGATAAGGTCAGCACGAAAGATGTCTCCACAGAAGTAATATTTAGATAAGACCTGAAAGAAAACAGAGAGCAGCAGTGTGTGTGGATGCATTAACAAGGGAGGGAAGGCTGGCATATTCAACTACCTAAGACCACAGCTGCTGGAACCCCGTGAGCTGCATGGAAAAGTGGCACAAGGATACGGGGGAGGGGTGCTCAGGGGCTGGGTCACATTCAGCCTTGCGCGCCATAGTAAGGGGTTTGATTTTTGCATGAAATTTAAGGAGATGCAATTAAGGATTTATAAGCAGGGATATAGAATGAATCATTCTGGCTGTAGGCTGAAGAAAGGGTTGAAGAGGGTGTGTGTTCACTCTATTCAGCTGGATTAATTGAGGCCAGAGATTGTGGTCTCCTGAACAACAGTGGTGGTGGAGGTGGGAGTGGAGAGAAATAGGCAGAGCTTGAAACATACCTTGAGGATAGATTTGTCTGCACTGACCTGTGGTAGAAGAACCCATCAGGGCAGGGTTTCATGGCTTGAATTACTCAGGAGTTCTGTTTTTGATATATTATGTTGAATCTGTGAGTCATTTAAGAGACGTCTAGTTGACAGCTGGATATTTCTCCAGCTTAGACTAGAGTTTCACATTTTCATAGCTGGCTTTGCCCTTAGATCAATATTAAGATCAGATAAAAATAGAATAGCCCAATAAAATACAGGATGTCCAGTTACATTTGAATTTTGGATAAACAATGAGTTTGGAGGTGGGACTTTTTATTGTTTGGGACCAACTTTCACTAAAAAAAAATCCATTGCTTATCTGAAATTAGCTGGGTGTCCTATTTTTTTAATGTGCTGAATCTGGCAACCCTATAAATGAGCTTCACCTCTTATCATCTCCCTATCTCCAACCTACCTCTGTTTCCAAGTCAGCTCTCTTGTCCTTTTTTCTTTTCAGAGGAAGAGGAGGCTTCCATTCTCCTTGGCAAACCTGGTTCTATTATCTGTGGTACCTGCTCTAGGGCCCTGATCACAATTATCTTTTTTTCCCTTTAAGATTATTTGGAGGCATTTTACAAATGTGTGTGTGTGTGTGTGTGTGTGTGTGTGTGTGTGTGTGTGAGTGTGTATTTGTCCCCTTTTGCCTTACATTGGTTGATCTGTAGTTTTAATCACTTCCTATTTTTTTCTCTTACTTTCACTACCAAAATAATTTGTAAGTTTTCCCTTGTCTTCTTTTTTCTAAATAAATTTATTTTATTTTATTTTTTTAATTGAAGTATAGTTGATTTACAGTATTATGTTCAGTTTCAGGCCTAGCATATAGTGAATCAATATTTTTACAGATTATACTCCATTTAAAGTTATTATAAAATATTGGCTATATTCTCTGTGCTCTATGGTGTATCTTTGTAGCTTATTTATTTTATGCATAGTAGTTTACACCTCTTAATTCTCTACCTCTGTCATGCCGCTCCCCCCACTGGTAACCACTAGTTTATTCTCTATATCAGTGAATCTGTTTCTATTTTGTTACATTCATTCATTTATTTTATTTTTTTAGATAGGTGATAATATACAGTATTTATCTTTCTCTGTCTGACTTATTTCACTAAGCATAATGTGCTCCAGGTCCACCCATGTTGTAGCAAATGGCAAAATTTATTTTATTTTTTATGGCTGAGTAGCATTCCATTGTGTGTGTGTGTGTGTGTGTGTGTGCGTGTGTGTGTGTGTGTGTGTATAAATCCTGGTGCTATGAGTATTGGTGTGATTGCATATTTTCAAATTGGTGCTTTTGTTTCCTTTGGATATATACCCAGCAGTGGAATTGATGGATCTTATGGTAGTTCTATTTTTAGTCTTTTTGAGAAAACTCCATACTGTTTTCCATAGTGGCTTCATCAGTTTACATTCCCACCAGCAGTGCATGAGGGTTCCCTTTTCTCCTTGCCAACATTTGTTATTTGTAGACTTTTTGGTGGCAGCCATTCTGATATGTGAGAGGTGGTATCTCATTGTGGAGCTGGTTTGCATTTCTCTGGTGCTTAGTGATGTTGAGTGTCTTTTCATATGCCTGTTGGCCATCTCTATGTCTTCTCTAAAAAATTGTCTATTCTGCCTCTCAGCTTCAGATAGCAAATCAGACTCATTAATAAACACTTCTCTTCATTCTCTCCCTGTTCAGTGAGTACTAAGAAGGCTGACTGCTTCACAACTAATGATGCCTTCAATTTCTATAGTGTTTATTACTTGGAAAGTGTTCTTACTTTATGAGCTTGTCTTATTCAACAGTCCAAATTTGAAACATAAAATTATGGTATAAACAGAACAGGAGGAAATCTTAGGATGAAGTAACTAAAGCATTCATCTCACAGATGGGGAAAATGACGTCTGGACAGTAAGTGACTGAGAGTAAGACAGAAGTGTACAGCTAATTAGCATCCAGATTGGAATTAGAATCTGAGGCTCTTTGCTCAGACAGCCTAAAACCAGACAAGTATAGGCTGGGGTGGAGGGGTGAGCAACAGGTCAAGTATAGTAAACATTTGCAGTAGATCCCTAGGAGTAACCTCGCCCTCAACTGCCACGGGCTAGGTCTGTGTGGATGAGTGCGAGTTCCTGTCTGCTCTTCCCACAGAACCTTTTGTTAATTTGTCTTCCATTCTTTAAGAGGCAGATTTCTGCCTGAAGGTCATTGTTTTCTCTTGTAAGTGTGTGGCAGCCTCGACTCTTGAGGTGACATTGTTAAACACTGCCTGCTATTTCTGGATACCAAGGGTCCAGATGCTAATCAGGGCATCTTCATCAGATCCCTGTCTTCCCTCCAGTCCCATTTCTCTCCATATCATTATATGCCCTAAATAGTCAATCCACACTGGTTTCCTAAATAAGATTCTGCCTCCCTACCCTAACCCTACATAGAGACTCTTGCCACCTTCCTGGAACGTCCATCCAGTTTTGGTAACCTGAATAATTCCAACGTTATTTTCCTCAGGACGTTTCTCCTAATCTCTTGAGAAAGTGTTAATAAATCCTCCTTCATCTCTATTCTTTCGTCATGGAGTTTGTAGTTTTTGCAATGACAACTTAAAAACACCTTTCATACATGACTAAAAATGTCCAAAAGTCCAAATAGCATAGTTTGAAAGAGAGAACATCCCCTATCATTACAAAGTTAAAAAAAAAAGCAAGTGGCATATTTGAAAAATATTTGCCATAAATATACAAAGGATTAATGTACAAAATACATAAATAATTCCTACAAGTCAGTAAGACAAAGATCACTGAAACAAATTTTAAAAATAAAGAAATCTGATATAAATAAGGCAATTCACAAAAGGGCAATTCCAAATGAACAATAAACACAAAAGATGATTAATTTCCCAGTATGAGAAACGCAAATTATGCCAATCATAAGATTTTACTCATTATTTGGCAAAAATTAACAAGTTTAATGGGGAGTGTTAATAAACCTGTGAGGAAATAGGAACTATCCTACTAACTAGTAAGTGTATACAGACGTTGTGGAGAGCAGTTTGTTATAATCTGTTAATATTTTAAATGAGCATGCTCTTCACCCTGATAGTCTTACGTCCAGGTATCTGTGTATCTAACAGAAATAAGCCATACACATGCATGCATAAAGATGCTCACAGTGGCCGAAAATTTAGAAACAGCTTAAATGTTCAACAATAGGGAAGTAGTAAGATAAACAGTTAAATAAAATGAAGTCGGTTTCTATCCTGAGAGGGAAAGATCGCCAAGTGGGAGATATTTCACTCTAAGTGTTGAATTAAAAAAAAAAAAAGGGAATATGAGGATTAATATATAAACATCATACCATCTATGTAAAATTAGTCAAACTCAAAACAAAACAAAACAAATGAAATGAAACTGTAATTTTATAGATCCATGTATTAGGTAAATGCAATTAAAAATACCAAATTCATAGAATGAGTAACTGGGGGAAGACTGGGATAGGCATAGGTGATTGAGGAGAAACATTATTTCTAATGTTAGATTTTTGTATTTTTTCACAATGGGAATTATCCATTTACAACCTGTAAATTTAAAATAAATCACTTTGAAAGTGAAAGTCATTTTCTTCTCCCTAGAATCCTTTTTCCCCAGAAGTGTGTAAACATTTTTAAGTATAATTTTAAATTTGTTTATTTCTTCTTTATACTTCTCCCAGTGTTTGCTTTATTTATATTAAAATCCACACAGTTAGGTGCACAGAAACTCATTTTTGCATCTTTTTGACAAATTTGGTTTTCATTAAATGGAGTAACCTCTTTTTGTTCCATTTAACTTTTTTACCTAAAATTCTATTTGGTTGGATGTTGATGTTGCTATGGCTCATTTTTTTCTATAGGAATTTTCCTGATCTTTATCCATTCTCTGATTTTAACACTTTTCCTGTCACCTTTTTATGTCATCTGTTACCAAAATGCATCTGATTTTGTTCTGAAATTTTACTCAGCCTAAGATCAAATCAATTTTACTCAATTTAGTCAATTTTATTTTGACTTTTTACTGTGATCACTTTTCCTTGTTTAACTCTTGCAAGCACGTTTTCTGTTCACCACAGGTTCTTAGTGGGCTTTAATATATATATATAAAAGGTGGGCTTATATATATATAATATATAGATTATAGATTATAGATTATATATATATTTTTTTCTAGATTGACACTCTTTTAGTTTTTCATCTTTATTATTATTTTTCAAATTGTAAATTCTCTTTTTATTGTTAGAGCATGGTGACTGTCAAAGCTTAGAATACATCAGAGTTATATGGAAGGCTTGTTAAAACAGTGGCTGCTGGGTCCTACTTTCAGGGTTTCTGATTCATTATTTCTGGGGCAGGGCCCAGCAATTTTCATTATTCATAAATTTCCAGGTGATAATGACATTGCTGGCTGGGGCTTGACATTCTGAGAATCACTGCTCTAGAGGTCCCTCAGTTTTTCAGTACATGATCCTTTTCTATTTTCTGTCAATGTCTGTGTGGAATCAATACTCTTCCCCACTGTGGTCACAATACATTGATAACCCTTAGTATTTGACTGGTAGATGTTACGCTATCTTTATATTATGCAATATAACAAAATTTTTCTTGAGTTAATTAGACGTTTTACTTGATCACCAGCATTTCAAGTATCATAAGATGGAGTGATCCAGAAGTATCAATAATTCCAATACTGCATGAGACTATCGTTTTTAGATTCAATTTTAATTTTGTTGTGGTACCTTTTGGAATACATATATTTTTTCAAAATGGGATGATGGGTACTATTCCTTCTGAGGCTTTTCATGCCCCCACATGCCCTTATTCTCTTCCAGCTAAAACTAGTAGTTAGAATTTAGCATGGCTATAGAATTCACCTGGTCTTGCATGACATTAATTATGTCCCTATTTTCATTTTTATAGCATTTGTGAGTAATTTTTTTTTTGTTTGATTGATCAACTTTCCTTCTTTGGGAACATTCTGAATTTTCTCATGATTTTGGTCTTTTAGAATATCAGTATGATGTTTCTATGTATTGGTGTTTTCCATTCATTATCCTTTAAAAAAAATCTGGACACTGAACTTCAGCTTTGAGAAATTTTCTTGTTATTTCTTTGACTGTTTTGTTTCTGTAATTCTCCCTGTTTGTTTTTTTTTTTTTTCATTGTGCGATTCCTATGGGGCAGATGTTAGAACTTGAGAAACTATCATGCCACTTAGCGTTTTGAGCATACTTTCAACATCTCTTTCCCTCCTTACCTCCCTCCCTCCCTCTCTCCCTGTATTTATCTGTTTTGTAACTTATTTGATGAGCTTCATTTGTGGGAAGACCTAGCTCAGACTTCCATTTTGCTTGTATGTTACAAGAATGGATCAGGTATTTATTTGCATTGCCTCTTAGTCCACCTATTTAGTTTTCTTATTTAAAAAAAAAAAACTTTATAGAAGAGTTTTCGATTTATAGAAAAATCACAAAGACAGTACAGTTTCCACATATCCTACACCCAGTTTCCCCTCTTATTAACATCTAATATTAGTATGATACATTTGTTATAATTAATGAATGAATATGGATACATTATTAATAATTAACTCCATTGTTTATACAGATTTCCTTGGTTTCTAACTAATGTCCTTTCCTGGCCCTAGGATCTCATCCAGGATATCACATTGTATTTTGTAGTCATCATGTTTATTGAAGAGCCTGTTAGCTTGAGTCAGTTTCTCAGGCTTTCTTTGATTTTGATGACCTGGATAGTTTTGAGGAGCAGTAGTCAATTATATTGCAGGATGTCCCTCTGTTGGAATTTGTCTGATGTTACTCACATGATCAGCCTGGGATTATAGGTTTTTGGTAGGAAAACCACAGAGGTAAAGTGTGATTCTCATTACAATATATCAAGAGTAACATGACTGCCAACCAGACTTATCACTGTTGATAATGAACTTGATCACTGGCTGAAGGGGTGTTTTTTGCCAGGTTTCTCCAATTATCAGACCACTCCCCGCCACCCCTTCCACACTGTGCTCTATAGAAGGAAGTCACCACATGTTGTCCACACTGAAGGAGTAGGGCATCATGTTCCACATCCTTGAGGGTGGAACATCTAAATAAATTATTTAGAGATTTTCTGCACAGGGATTTGTCTCTTCTCCCACGTATGTATTTATCCAATCACATATTTATATTAGTATAAGCTTGCAGGTATTTATTTTATACCTTGTGTTATAATCTAATAGTACTTTATTTATTTTTTCACTCAAGTTGTTCCAGCTTTGTTTAGTGGGAGATCACTCAGTCAGAGCTCCTGTGTTCTTTGACGTATCCCTATCATGTAAAAAATATTAGCACTGCCTTCTTTTCCGACTCTACAAGAGACTCCAGGCCCCTTTTGTAAATGTACTGCTCTAGGACTAGAGTCAGCCATTTCTGCAAGGGGCTGTGGGTCCTTATATTGGCGACTGGTATTAGAAACCAAGATCTGGGGCAAGGTGTGTTCATTGCTACTGGGATGCCCTTGCTTCTAGGCCTTCTCAGCTGAGAGAACAAGGGGATATGTGTGTATACTAATCTACTAACTTGCATATATACATACGTACATATACATACAGATTTGGAGAGAGACCATACATATACATGTATGCCATAAGTATATTTCTATATGTGTCCATCTGATCTATATTAAGCTAAACATGAGTTCGTATTGATGTCTCCAGCTCCAATCCATTACCACAAGGACTGTTCTAGCCTCCTCCCCTTGCTTATCTCTAATCTCCCATTTCAGGAGTGAGAAACTTGGTTTGCACAATCTTGTATCTATTTACTTAACAGTTTAATTTCTTTATATATGTGTAGTATCTTGAATCCTTGGATGTCGGTTCTCCTATTTGTTGAATGAACTGCCATCCCTTAGAGTTACTAGTTCTCTTCGAATGTCTGGTTATCATTTCCACTGATAATCCCAGATCTCCTTTAAGTGGATGTCAGTTCTGACGGCAGAAGCCTGTTTCTGGAATCTCTAGGGGGCTGGATGGATAAGCTACTAAAGAGGTTGTGCCTAATGCTTTATATTTGTGACAAAGAATCTCTTTATTTTTCCCAGGGTAGCCAGTCACCTGGGACATTACCGTACTTTTCATTCCCAGTGATAAAATCTCTGGTCAGAAAAAGCATAAAACAGAAGATTCCAACCAGCCTGCTGCTCTATAAAAAGTTTCTCAGTTAAGCACCCTGGTGATTTCCCCAGAGCCCTCTCATTTCCTCTGACTTAATCAAATCTGAGCCTGAACAACCTCTGAAATTATACCTCCCTTTGTAACCATCTTTTCTCTATGTGTTTCTGTCTGGTCTGCCATCTCCCTTCATCCAGTTTATCCATGTTCTACCTTTTAAAAAGCTTTCAGCATTTTTGGTTTGCTGATTACTCTCTTATTTTCCAGGTTGTGTAAGTTCAAAAGTGACATTTCTTGCAATTTAGGACTCACACAGATCATCTTTCTTGAACTAGTCTCTCCCACCACAGACATATATTTACTAAAATTATTTCCTAATTAAACTTTCAACATCAAGAGAGCAAAAATAGTCATCGTATTGATGTCCCCAACAAGGAGCATAGCTTTCTTTGTACTTAACAGATCATCATGATATTATGCACCAATTAATAAATATATGAATGAGTGAAATGTATGAGCAGCTGTGCGATATCCTGTTTGGGGCTACAATTAGTCAGGGATTCTATTTACATAACTAACAGGGTTATCTTTTCCTTAATGTGGCATTAAATGAATTGGGGGTAGAAAAAGAAAAAAGAAGAAAAATCCAGAGAAGCAAAGAGGTTTCTCTTCCTGAGCAGAGTTGCACGGAAGAGAATCTCCCGGTAACGTTCTCTGACACCTCCATCCCTCTCCCCAACCACACTCTTCTTGTGGCACTGGGCTCGTTGGCTGTGTGCTGTGGAGATACAGCATAACATTTCTTTTTGTTTTTTGCTGCCTTACTTTATCAAGGACTTCATTTTTCTTCCTCTGGGTCAAAGGCAGCTATTTTCAATCTGAATAGGCTGGCTGCTCACCCAGCCCCACTCAATCATGGAGCTGGTACAGGGAAACTAGTGTGTGCACTGCATTGTGTGCTGCGTTTGTCTAATTTATTTCCATACTAGGTTCTGTTCAATGATCTGGTGGAGTGACCTCACTGCCATACTCCTTTGGTCTGTGGAAAAATAGTGATAAACGTTGTAAGAGCCCCAAAGTTATTTTTTCCCTTCCTTCCTTCCTTTCTTCCTTCCTTCCTTTCTTTTTTCTCTAGATTTCTACTGATAATCTGAGAAAGTATACAGCTATTCTTCCTTTCAAATGAAGCCTTCTGAAGCAAACTATGAACCTTTATTTTAATAATCCAAATTATTGAATTACTTTCCTTCCTGTTTTTGATCTTCATAAATTCACACACTTGTCACCCAAGCCCTTAAATACATTGTCAGAGGCCCAGTGATAGTCTGAATAAATTTTAACCTAAAATCAGAAGCCTGGCCAGTTTTCTTTAAAGACTTTGGTGTCTGAAAGCTCTTAAACATGGAGTAGCCAAAAATTTGAAATCATTACTATTAGTTGTATTCTTGTTATTTTTTTAAATAAGATGAAACTTACATTAACCTTAAAACATAAAAAAAACTTGGAGTAAGAAATTAATACGTACTTCTGGCTCTGCTGAATCACATTAGAAAAGTTGAATTATATTCCTGACCCTATTTTCAATCCATAAAATGGTTGCATTAACTATATATTTTCTAAAGCAATAGGTATTAAGTCTAAAATTATTTCATTTGTTGCATGAACGTATTATGCTCCACATATTTAAGGGACTGAATGTTTAAGTTAATTTAAATGTATCTTGCCAACTGGTGGCCATTTATGAGCACAATGAGATCTGTTGTTACGCTGGGGCAGGGAGCAAAAGAAAGGTGGATGTGGTCCTCAGTGAAAGCAGTCATGCTGAATAAATAAGCAAGTTTCTGCTGTTTCTTTAGTTGGTCAATTCAAGAAATCTCTTAAAGGCAATTGAAAAGGTCACTGCAAATCTCACAATTTTGCTATTCTATTAAGACCAATCCACTGGAAATATTTAGTGATAGCCTCTTCCCCTGTGGCAGGTTTACAAAGTAAACTGGCAAAATGTCTTCTCTGGCGAAGGTAACTCATGAACCTTCAATAAACTGATTTATCACTTCGGAGTGCTCTTTCTTTCTTTCTTTTTTCTTTTTTCTTCTTTTTTTTTTTTTTTTTTTTTTTTTTTTTTTTAGTTAGATGTAGCCTGGGGCGGGGAGGGTTGTCAAAAGCATGAATAATAGCACTGAGCATGACTGAGATCTGTTTAGCTCTGAGCTACCACCATTGGAATTACCAGGACTCACAATTCTCTCCTGCAGTGCAAGATTGCAGAGCCCTCTTAGAATCTCTTTGGGAGCCATTGAAGTGGTCCAGTTAGAGCTGCTTGGTTGGTCTCCATTATGACACCCCTGTTCTTATCCATTAATGCAACTCAAGGGCCTCTAATATGAGCCACATCATGTCTCCCGACTCTAAATCCCTAGTCATGGTGGACTTTGGGGTTTCACTGGCTCCAGCTAGGAGAAGAAAGGGACATTTCCCTATCATTACTGTAACTATTAATGACTTTCCCATGAGTTAGTCTTAATGTGTTTTTCTATATCCTTAGTGAACTAACATTAACCACTCCATTGTGTGTGGGTCAGAAGACAGATAATTATTACAATCAAAGGAATCTGTCCCACTAAAAATTAACTTTCAGAACTCACTTCAACCATCTTGCCACTTTTCTGGACAAGTCCCTTTTGTGTCCCCTTATCTATTGTGAGTCTTCATCCTTGTGTCCTGGGCACTTCGTCACCAATCCCAGCATTTTTCCCAGAGGTCCTTTGGGTTATCTTGAGAACAATCTGAGGAACACTTTCCAGTGCCAGATTTTTGGAAATTAATATGCAGCTCAGGTCCCACACCACTCCACCCCAACTCTGGGGACCACCCTGCACAGTAAGGCAACACTTTGTAAGTACAGTATGAGCTTGCTAACAATCTCATGCAGACCAAGAAAATGGACTCACTCTGATGATTTGTGAGCTTACTTTAAAACTTCAAAAATTTTCAGGTTTCTGGAAAAGTGCTTCAGATGTTTCTTTCCAGTGCTTTCACTTTTCCCCTATATCAGTTTCTGGAGTTAAGTACCGCCTTGTCTTTGGTTACTCGCCACACCCAAGCCCCAACTCAGAATCTAATGTCTATATTATGATGATGATTATAAAGGTATCGATAAGTAGATGAATAGATCAATAAATGTAGGTATATTGGATAGATAGATATATTTGATATTTCTCTGGCCATAGCAAATATCTCCTAGGGATATATGGATAAATGGAGTCTTAAAATTTGCTTCATTTGCATATCATGGCAGGTAGAACTCTTAGGCCAACAGCCCCCTCTGCTGGGTGGATTTTCCAGATTTATCATGCATAACCTTAAGCAGGAGTTCTCTGTTATCCTCTTTGGAGCCCTCTTGATCATGCCCTAATTAACTCAAAATTCCATCCCTGTTCTGACTGATAAGAATCTTCACTCAATTTTGGTCATGAGTTTCAAGCTAAACACCACCTTCACTCCATTTGGCCATGAGTCCAAAGCCCATGCTGTTAAATCCATACAACCAGGAGGCCATCAGACTGAAGTGGCTCTGAAACTGTAATGTCTCCATAAGAAAACAAAATTCTAACACTGTAAATGCTTCAAGGTTACAAAATCAGAACCTAAGGACAACTGACCACAAACAAGCAACGGAGCTTTAAGTCTAGCTAATGAATAACTTTCTTGCTTTGCTTCCACTTTTTCTACATTAAAGTCTCTCCCAGAATCCCCTTGAGGGCTCCTGACCACTTTCGATTTGGCGTTGCCCTATTCCAATCAGTTTTTGCTCAAATAAACTCTTAGAATTTTTGATAGACCTCAGAGTATCTTTTAACAATGCTCACCATAAAGATACAGTTATTTACATTTTTTCTCTTAAATATCTGATGCCTCTAGCAAATGAGATTCTTTAGGGCCAGGCGCTCCTTAATGGATCATTGAACATCACGTATTAGATGCCTATCACGAACACTGTACTAGGATCTGCAGATGCAGAGAAAGCCGAGAGGTATTTTGTTTGATATACGTCTCTAATTGACTTTCGTATATTCTTTTTTAAAAAAGCAATAAACAAACAACAACTCAGTGGAACACATAGGATAGATGACTTTTATAATTTGTTTTCTGAAACAGCTTCATGGACCAAAATATCCCTCCCTCCTTTTCTTAAAAAGAGGACACCAAGTTTCCCAAAACTACTCCCGGACAGTTAAGTGAGCACAGTCTGGCCTGGGCAAAGTCTTGCTAACGATGTTCTTCTCTGAGACTTTGACCAACGTAGCAATGTGGTTTCCTGCCAACTCTCCTAGGGAAGACAGAGAAAATTCTGCCCAAGGTCCTCATAGATAAACGTGAACTTCCTGAGCAGGAGAGCACTGCGTGCTGGGAGGCCCTTGGTTTGCAGGGGAAGGAGGCTGGGCTGAGTTATGAGATCTGGGAAATACTGACTCTTTAGAGGAGGTATTTACTTCTCTATTGGGGGTAGAAGGGTAGAAAGGACAAAAAAGGAAATTTAAAAAATTGTCAACTTTAGGTCTCTTCGGTAATATTAAACTGAAAGTATCAAAAGCGTATACTCTGTGTGTGTAACACAAACAAAAGTGTGCATTGACTTTAAAATTAACTAGGCAAAAGGTGCACATACATGTGGAAATTGTAAGTCACACCGTATTATGTTTTTCAGGTGCTTGTTGGCAAAAATGGTCTCCATCATCATTATCAATCATTGTCATCATCATCGTTGACATTATTGGTCATTTATTATGCTTAACTCTTCTCTAATTATTATTCTTTTGTAGTCAATAGCTATGTTGGAAATCAATTTGGGGGGATGGAGGTCTTACAGAGACAGAACTCAACTGCTGGAGGGAGCACATTTCTATTATGTCATTCAGTTGATGACAGTACACAGGAATCTAGAAGCTCCGAATAGGAATATGGTGCTTGAAGTAGCCTTCAGCCCAGCTCCATGGGCTACGTAGGTAAAATGTGTTGAAGTCTCTGGATATAGGCAGGAAAAAGCCAATCCGTAGAAAGAAGGACAGTTTGAAAGACAAACTTTTCCTTTCTTTCCCTCCCCTCCCTGCCTTCCTCCCTCACCCCTGCTCCCCCTTTATCCCCTCCTTCCTTACTTTTGGTTTCCAAAAACAGCTGTTTAAAACCTGTGGACCTCTTCTGTGCTATTTGACTGGTACCTTGTTTGAGTCTGGGATGGGTGTTCCTTTAAATTCCGTAGCATGGATCTTTTGCTTTTGAATTCTTTATTATAAAACAGGAGCCATATCTGAAGGCAATATCCCCCACCCCCCACCATAATAACCTTTGAGAAATACATTATAAACAAAGGGACTGATAATAAACTATTGTGATGCAGGCCATGTAGGCAGCATTAAACAGATAGTGTAGACATCTCTTTAGGGGTTAGGGATTAGTGTTAAAATACATATTGAGTCAGGGCAGAGGTGTTTCAATCTTTATCTTTTTCTAATTATTTTTAGAATTAGATTTTCTTAAATTATTGATACTTCCCTGTGGACTAGTATGACAGCATCCATTATGCAATGCCGGGACCAAAACACCAAAGTGCGCCCCACCTCCCCCTAAGTCTGAGGCTCCTGATAGTGGGTATCGGTTCCCTCTGGCACAGTGATTCTTTTGCTGATCAAAGTTGCCTTTCAGGGAGAAGAGCCAAAGGTGATTGTCATGAATGTGACAGTGCCTGCGAGCTGGTAATTAATCTTTCTACTCCTACTTTTATGTGTTTTAATGGAAATGATATTTTACAGAAAGGGATTGGAAATTTTATCCTGGAATTTTCAGTCTTGGAGAGTTTGTGAGGAGCGTGTAGATGGGGCAGGCATTCTTTCTGGCCCCCTCTTCTTTTTTTAAACATTTTTAAAATTAAAAAAAATTTTTAATTGAGTTATAGTCTATTTATAATGCTGTGTCAACATCTGGTGTACAGCACAATTCTTCAGTCATACATGAACATACATACATTCATTTTCATATTCTTTTCCCTGTGAGCTACCACAATATCTTGTATCTATTTCCCTGTGTTATACAGTATAAACTTGCCGATCTATTCTACATATACCTGTCAGTATCTACCAGTCTCAAACTCCCAGTCTGTCCCTTCCTACCCGACTCCCACCCCTGGCAACCACAAGTTTGTATTCTATGTCTGTGAATCTTTTTCTGTTTTATATTTAAATTCATTTATCTTCTTTTTTTTTTTGTAAGATTCCACATGTGAGTTATATCATACGGTATTTTTCTTTCTCTTTCTGGCTTACTTCACTTAGAATGACATTCTCCAGGAACATCCATGTTGCTGCAAATGGTGTTATGTTGTCATTTTTATGACTAAATAGTATTCCATTGAATAAATATACCATAACTTCTTTATCCAGTCATCTGTAGATGGACATTTAGGTTGTCTCATGTCTTGGCTATTGTAAATAGTGCTGCTATGAACATTAGGGTGCAGGTGTCTTTTTGAATTAGGGTTCTTTCTGAATATAGCCCAGGAGTGGGATTGCTGGGCCATGTAGTAAGTCTATTTTTAGTCTTTTGAGGAATCTCCATCCTGTTTTCCACAATGGCTGCACCAAACTGTATTCCCACAAACAGTGGAGGGTTCCCTTTTCTCCTCACCCACTCCAGCATTTATCATCTGTGGACTTCTGAATGATTGGCCCCCTTTTCTTACCCTGCCCTCTTTCCCAATGAATTCCTATTCTATCGACATCTATCAATAATGCCGACAACTTAATTTAAATCCTGGATCAGGCATTTGCTTGAAATATGCTTTTGGATAAATTATTTAACTTATCTCTGAACTTTCATCTGTAAAATTAGTAAGGACTAAATTAAATTAAGTTTATATATATGTGTGTGTGTGTATGTGTGTGTGCATAAACACACATATATTTATATACCCATATCCATATATATACGTATCTCATATATATTATATACTGTTGTATCTGGCCCCTTGATGTTAGTTCTTTATCATGCATGACAAGCATGTGTTTTCCAGAAATGAATTGAGTGATTCTAATCTCTACCATGCAGCCAAAATAAATCCACATCTACAACCATTAATTCATTCTCCCACCTGCATGCACCAACCATTTACAACATGTCTTGTATTAACTGTTGCAAGAAAATCAAAGTGATTAACATCTAGGATACTAGGCATGACTTTAAATACTAATACCAGAAAGAGAAGATCCTTATAATTAGAAGATTATTACTATTAACTATACCCTAAAGTATCATTTAGAGGATTATTGATAAGGTGTTATGATAGGAGCAAAAAAGATAGTTTTTGAGGAGTCAGTGACAGATGGAGGAATAGGTGATAGAATAAGAAAGGTGAGGCTCCTGAGAGATGGTGAGCAGTGAGGACAGAGCAGGTGCATGTATAGCATGATGCCAAAATCATCTGTGAGCTTCCAGGTGGTAGGGAGCAAGGCCTGGGAGGCTGTACTTGGTGGTGAAGTTAGGGATTTTTCCTCAAAGTGGAAGGATAATCATTGCTTTTCTACTTGCTCAGACTGTTCCAAAGAATGGTCGTCCGGCCACTGCTGGCTCAGTTAGCGCAAAGGCAGGACAAAGTGACACCAATGTTGTACATTTCAGACTGGGGGTACATGCCAGTCATAGAGCACCCAATCATTTTGATCTAGAATGTCTCTCCTCCTCCTGCTCGTCTACCCTTTCCTTCCCCCTCTCCTTTCCCCTTCTCGCCTTTCTCCCCTCCCCTCCTCCTTCCTCAAGAATCCCAGTCCAGTCATCCCAGTCTAGGCATCTCATCTGTCCGTTTTCAGAATCGTGTATCTTATTTTTCTTCCATCAAACATGCAGATGGTGGGTCTCTGTGATAAGGCACTCATCTCTGGCTTCCTTACTGATCTTCTTGCATGGGGGGAGGGAGGCACAATTTGTATTGTAGATACTTCAGTTACTTGAATTTGTATTTTCCAATCTTTGATATACAGAGGAAAAGACAGCATGAAGCCAGTTCTTTTACCATGGCAGGATTTGCTCAGCATGCAATATACAGTTCAACTAACTGCTCATTCAGTGTGGAGATCCTGAATATGTTACTACTTAAAAGTTGGGGTAAAAGAAAGACAATAAGGTTGCTGCGTACTTTGCTTTAAGTGGAAATCTGAAAGGGGGGTGATTACTTTTCTTAGAGTTATCAGTTCCTGGGTTCTTTTTCCCTTGGTAGTTAACAGCCATAGTGCTTGTGCCGAGAGACTATGTGGTGTATGTAATGAACAGAATCTAGGAACGAATTGGATCTGGCATAGTACGTAAGGCCCTTCATGGAGGCTAGGACAAGTGATCTTCACTGCAAGAGACTAGCATTTTCAGATACCGGAAGTTTGTTCAAGTTGACTGAAGCCATCTGTTGCACGCTGGGTAAAAGCAGTATTGTTTATTCTGGAAGAAGTGCCCCAGGTAAATACACCCACAAAGACATGAAATCAGAGATCTGGGTCCAGCGACAGTCCAGACCAGGTCTCTGGCTGGAGCCTTAGCCTCAGTAAGGGCTGAACAACAGATTTTACTGGGCTAGGCTGTCCTCCATACAAAAGATTATCCTGATGCCAGATTTGGGGATTGGGAATTGGGAAATATCAATTTTTTCTGAGTCTTGTGTCTGCAAGATTTCTTAGCCAACCATTTCCTGGAGTCAATGCATAGTCCCAGGAAGTTTGAAGCAAAACTATACTGTCTTGATCCTACCCTTTGCATTTGCTATGAATTTTTCAGTGACCATTTGGGTAACATACTTTATGGTGCGTGACCCTGGCTTCTCCCAGTTCCCCCCTAGTATTCTGTGAAGTTTGAGAGGAGGCATTTGTATCTTTCCTGTGTCCTGCTCACTATTAATGACATAGTAACTTTTCATGAAATGAATTAATGAATACATAAATAACTTCTCGGCCAAAAAGCACTGCTCACTGAATTCCCTCACTGAAAATACAGAAAGAAAAAAAAAGGTGATTTTTCTCAGAGTCAACCAAGGTCTCTTGCCTCATCGATTCATTTGTTCATTAACCAAACATGTATCAGGTGCCAGGAAGAACTAAAAGATTGACTTACAGATGGTGAGATCTTTGCTGTGTTCAAGGCACATTTGAAATTTGGTGTGAAGTAAATACAATGAAAATATGATTGCTTTTAAACAATCATAGTCCGGTGAACTCTGCAAGGAAGTGAACAAAGAGTTAATTTAAAATGTGTTAATTATTGTAACAGAGGTGGGCCTGGGGTGCTGTATGAGCACCGAGACCTGGTAGAGATGCTTCAGTGTAGGAGGTTTAGGAAGGGGCTAAGAGGAGGTAAAATAGGAGCTTTGGCTTTGGTCTTTAAAAGGATGCTAACTTGGCAGAGGTAGGGGTTTAGGGCAAGGGGACAAAATGGGCAAAGGGAGAGGCACAGAGGGTCCCAGTTTCAGTCCGACACATTACATCATACAGAATGAATGAATGAATGAATGAATGAAGAAAGATCTGCTTTTCATGGCCCGTTAACTTTCCAACGATCCTCTGCTGCATACACATAGCCATTAGAGAATTCTTTTCAGGGTGTTTCCCTATTATAGCCATTTGGAGATGTGAGAAATTACATTCAATAGCCTGGAAAACTACCCTCAGAGCTTTCATTAGCATCTGTGTATCATCTCCTTGTGCTGGTAAATATCTAAATTCCTATCTCCAGTCACTGTACCCCGGTTTTAATGCTGGCAAATAAAACCCAAGCACTCATCAGAAAATAAAATATTTACCCTGCACCCTACCATAAACAAAGCTATTGGGATGGTGCACATTTAAATGTGATAAGATAAATGTCACAGGAGTGCGATAAGATAAATAATGTATTTTATCCAGAACATTAAGCTGTCCTGGTGGTAATTAGAGGAAATGTCGGGGAGCACTTTCTCCAGCAGGAAGGCTTCACGGTAAGGTGGGTGTGATATGCTGATACATTTGATGATTCTTTTTCCTTTCTTGATTTACATCAGCAGTGCCTAATTTTCGGGAAGTCTGGCAATAACTTTATCACTGTGTGCAGGACCCCAAGGTAGTTGTGGGGGGGGATGGGTAATCCTGAAAAAGAGGAGTTATGGTCCCTTCCTACTCTTATAATGTATATCATTTACTATCACAGAGTAATAAATTTTTTGAGTTCATTTTAGGCTTTAATCTAGAGCTGAAGAAAAAGCTACAGTATATTCATGTCAAACTATGATTCTACACTGCTTTGCCTTCGTGGGATTTTGAGGCCCTCCATGAAAGGAGTCATGACCACCTTAGCTCTGCTAAAGTGTCTCTGAGCCTCAATTTACATTTCCCTAAATAGGTCACATGCTTTCAAAATACATGCTTGTGTGCATCCTGTTTTTTCCTGGCAAATTCCTATGCATCCTGCAAAACCTGAATCCCTGGAGGCATGGGTGAAACTGAATGCCTTGCCCATCCCTATGGAGTGTTCTTGCTGCAGGTGTGAATGGCGACTGAGGGCGGGGGCAGTGTTGGCCTTGTGACCTGCTCTAACTCCTGCACCTACTCTAGCATAGAATAGATGTTCAAAATGTATTTGTTGAATTAATGAATTATTAGTGCTGGATCTTATTCAAAACATGGAGGTTTTAAGCTAGCTTTTGTGAATAAGTTGCCTCATCCTTTTTGGCTAGACTTAGGCCATATTCAGAAGTATGAACATTTGGTGGATTTCCCCAAACACTCCCTGATTTATTCCCAGCTCCCTGATTTATGAAGTTCGCACTGACTCGGGCAGCTGGGCGCTCCCACAGACATACTGCTGAGATCCGGGGCGACCACATTGCATGTGTCCCTTGCCTCCTACTCCCCTTCCTATTCCTGGTTTTAAGGAATATTAGTAAGATGAAATGTTGCCTCTTTCAAAATGGTGAAAGTGAAAGATCAAAACCTCTGAATGATGTGCAGAGATCTTTCCCCAGCCACAGAAAAAAGCAAAAACAGGAACAAAAGCAAAAGTCACTCCCTCAAGAGCAGGCACTCACTGAGTGTGTGTCCTGCAGAGGGTGGCAAGGTGGCTGGTGTGTGCAGCCACCTGGTGCCCAGGGTTTTAGGTCACAAGTGACGGGACAAGGGAGGAGGGAGGGAGGGAGGCGCGGGGCTACAGAAAAGGTTTCCGGAAGGAAAAGGAGACGGGACAGAGCTGGGCTTGAAAAGAAAGGAAGTCTTCATCCATGGGGTGATGGGGTTGTTCTGCAGGAAGGGGATGAGTCTGTGAGCAAACTGCAGGCAGACAAGCACCCCGGATTGTTCCTGGGAGAGGGGAAGGGGACATGATCCTGCCACTCAGCAGGAGACAAAGTCAGAGGCAGAGACCAAGGCCTCAGATGCCAAGATGAATGTTTCCACTTTCCCCAATACAAATCTGACCCAAGGGGCTCTCCTAAGCCCCTGTTCCCTGTCTGAGATGCACTCTTCAGCTGACATGAGAAATCTTTCATGAATCTTTTCACAGTTGCTTTTTCTTCAAGACTGAGTCCTTTGTGCACCCCTCCCCGGGGGTCCCAGGAGGTTAACATCCTCATTTATTTAGGAATAAACACCAGTAACAGCTCTAGGCTGAAACTTCTCTGTAATAACTGTAGCCAATTTCTAGTGCTGAGTATCTAGAGACAATCTGTGGTTTTGTTTGTTTGTTTTTCTGTCAAGCCCAGAGATGAACATGGCAGTTCTGACCTGGGTGCTGAGATAGGTGGCTGTATGTTAGACCCCTTTCTGATGAAAGGAGACAGCCTCTGGGTTTACTCATCCCAAAGTTATCGACAGGAACATTCCCCTGGCCCCTCCGCCACGCTGAAATCCTAAGCTGATCCTGGTGTCCACAGAGCCCCTGCTGGCTAATTCACCACGCAGCTGAAAAGTGCACGTTTTGAAATGCACTTTCAAATCCGTGGTGTTGTGTGAAACGTTAAGCATGTGTTATTACCTCTGTAGATCTCAGCGGCTGTTTAACTATTAGAGAATTTCACAGCATATATAATATTATCAAAATGAATCGATACCTTAACCTCGAGGCTGATTCCTCAATTACCGTAACTACCAGTTGCTAATTGGAATGCTTTTTAGATGCTGCTCTCCGTTCAGACTGTCCACGCTGCCCATGTGAAGGCAGCCAAGGAGCACAGATAAATTGAGCGTGAACAATTAGACTATTCAGCTTTGGGTGATCTAAGGAGAGACGCGAGAGGCCATTACATGGCATCGTGATTCTGAATCTCTGGGCTGAGGCGTGACTCTGGATGACTGAATCTCTTCCTCCTGGCAGGAGTGGAAGATGGGATTCTTAAAGACCTGAAGCAGTTCTAAAGCCCCTGATGTTTTCAATGGTAATGAAGAGTTTCACCAAGATGTTTTACATAGCATGGAACAGAGCTATTATCAGCCTAGAAATTTTTCAGCAGGGCTGCTATTTAAGGCTGTTCACTTTAGGCAGAGAAGGATCTGGCTTTGAATCATGATGGAAGGATGCCAAGCTCTGTCACTACTGGGAGAGGCCTCCCTTTACACTCTAATGTGGACAAGTGACTCCAGCCAGGGGATCTCCTACGATCCAGCATGGCTGGGGGAGCCCGGAGACCACTCTCCTTTGCTCCAGCTCAGCCTCTACATTGAGACCAGTTTGCTGCCCTTGGAGGAGTTGATTCAATCACAGTTGCAAAATAACTGAGCTCTGGTGAACAAAGAAATAAACGTGACAGTTTTCAATGATCCTCTGAAGCAAAACAAATCAGGGGTACCGATATAACCTAATGTGTCAATGGCTTTTACTCACCCAATACTATGAAGTCAGTATTTTCTGGCAGTTCACAAAACAACCAGGTGCTCACAATTTAACCCAGGCTGGTAGGAAATAAAATTTTGTCTATTATGATTAACTCACTGGTGGTAAAGATTTATGTTTTTATTTTTGCTTTTCTCATCAAATCCCAAAGGGAATGAAAACCCAGGGAACTAACACTGTTTGTTGGGCTGGGTTAGTGTTAGAAACCTAAATACTAACCAAGGTCAGACAGGCAAATGAATTCATGTAGTGCAGGATTTTTTGAATTCTGATATGCGTAGGAATCGCCTGGAAACCTTGTAAAGTTCAGCTTGCTGGGCCTCCTGTCCAGAGAGGATGGTTTGGGTGAGGACCGTGAGTCTGCGTCTCTAACAAACTTCCATGTGCTGCTGATCTGCTGGTCTGCGAACCTCTTGTGGACAGAACACACACCTGTGTAACAGACAGGGCTAAGAGGGTATTGAACAGAAGGGCCTGCTTCGCTGGAAGTGACACTAACTCTCACTGGTATCTGTGCTGGGATGGAGGGCTCCTGTTGCCAGATCATCTGAATTTTGGTGAATTCACATTGCAGGTGGCTAATTTGCTGTTTTTCTCTTAAAATTCTTCTCATGAGAAATAAGACCCATCTCTCAGATAGGGGTAGTCAGTAGGTCCCCATCTTGAGACATTCAGCCTTGTTATGTGTACTAGAGAGAGCTGGGCATTATTTAGTGCTGTTCAGTGTTGATTATAAAAGAGTAAAACTGCCAAATTCTAAATGCAAAGAAAAAAACCTAAACTCTTACCATCTGATTCTCATCATTTGGATCTTCAAATGGCTCTTTCAAAAGCCAAATGGGAGAAACCACACAGGATTCTTTTATAGGAAAGATCATGTATATTCATATAACGCACTGAACAAGAAAACAGAACCTTGGGCATTTCCTAGGTGAATCTCAGCTAATTAGTCTGAACTGAGACCTGGGCTCATTATGGGCATGAATGGGATGTGGGAAGACAATATTGTTGTTTTCTTTCTTTTCTTTTTCTTTTTCTATTTTTTTTTTCTATTGTCAATGGCAAGGCCAATTAGTATACCTGGGCTGCATCAGGAACCTGTGAGCTGAGAGGAGTGACATTCCAGAAAGATTTCTTTTCAAGCTCTATGTCTCTAGGAAGCTTCCGTGCAGTGACCTTATACTTGGGATTCAGCTTTCCGCTGGTATATCCAGCATGAAAGGTGACAGGGAAAATAAAAGTCTTCCTTCCAAAGACTGTGTGTGCCTTTGGCAAAGGTTATAGATGTGACGTCTTTGAACATCCTTCTTCATGATGGCTCTGTTGCTGAAAACGGGCAGAGCAGGGAGGAATCAGCAGTGCGCTAAAGCTGTTCTCAGGGTAATGATTGTCAAATCCTGCACCTCTTGAATGTCGAACAATTGTGGGTTTCATATTTACATCTAAATATCCGGTTTACTTACCATCTTGTTCCCTCTCTCTTCTACCCTGTCATATCTTTGTAGGCATAGAATAAAAAGGAGAAAACATTGTGTTTAAAAAAAAAAAAAAAAAGGAAAATACCCCAGCCTCACCTAAATGAGTGATTTCTGAGTTTAGAGGAAACTCATTAGCTCTTGCTGGTCCCGGACTTTTCCCCTGGCTCACCTTGTTTTCTAGCCAAGAATAGCAGAAGGCGGAAGGATGACATGCGTGCTTTTCCACCCACCGTCCCTGCCTGAAGGGATCCAGATGTCTCTAAACATGGCTGGTTACAGGTCATTATCATTATTTCATCAATTATTCATTCACTGTCCAGGGTGGGCTGGGAACTAGGGGCAGAGACAAGAAATGCCCAAAAAGCACATTTGGATTTACAGTCCTTCAAATAACCTGCTGTTCACTAGCACACTCCTCTCTGATAACTCTGACCATTTCTAGAGTATTCAGTGTTCCTACTACCCATCAGAAAACCCCACTAACTCCAGTTGTATCTCCTCCTTGAAGCCTTCCATGGCTGCCTAGGCTAACATTCTTGTGTGGCTAATTCAGTAGAACAGAATGAATTCAGAATGAAACCATCATGGGTTCAATTCCTGACATGCCTGCTAATAATGACCTATATGCCTTTGAGCAAGTTTTCCCATTTATAAACTTATTTCTGATTGTCGGTGGTCAGCTTGGCATCGTTACCAGCCCCTCTTCACTGTCCTTTGGATAGCAGGAGAAAGTCTGGAACCACATGAGCTAGAAATCTTCTCCCTAATATGATTCCAAGTTAGATTTCACTACATTTGTAAGACTTGAACATTCAGGGTTCTCATTCTTATTCAGTGTTCTCAATCTCCAGTGGCAGTTACAGGTAGAAATATGACCAGGCACAAAGGTCGTAGCAGCATTGTAGGGTGCTTGGAGGAACGCCCAGGAAGGTGTGCAGGCACTGGCTATCTTCAGCAGGCTCTTTCCTGCAATTGCTCACGTTTTTAGCTCCTTCTGAGTGAACATCCTTAACCTCTTGCTTTGGTGCCATAGATGATAAGATTGTATGCAGAGGCTTTCTGATTTTGGAATCTTGTTAGTGGTTTCCTTGTTTTTTATTCCCTTTCTCCAGAAGGCTATCCCGATGGTTGTGCAAGTCTCTAGTTCCTATATAAAAATATTTTTACTTGGACTAGCTGGAGGGTATTTCATTTCCTTCACCAAACCTTGAAAGATACAAACCCTCATTAGCAATGCAGAGATTAAAAACATACCAACCTATAAGGCTATTGTGAGAACAGTGCACATGAAGACCCTGGCATGGCACCTAGAACTCCAAGAGTTCTAGGCAAATTGCTCCTTTATCTCATTGCACAAAGCACTTGAGCCAATGCTCTAGCACTCAGTCCATAAAGACCTGGTTTATTAGTATAGTGCTCAGCCCAGGTATAGTCACATCATAGACATTGAATAAATGTTTATTAATAGAGTAATTGCTGAGTTTGGCTAAAGTAATTTCTAGCACATCTGCTACTGTCTTTCATGTCATAAAGGGTCCTGAGGGAGTCTTCCAATGACTCATTGTAAAGCACTTTGATAATTCTTGGGTTTGAGAACAAGTTACCCCAAATTAAGATTAATAATACCATGTTTCCTAAAACCAACAGTGGAATTATATATTGCTATCTTTTCACCTTCCTTCTAACATAAAACATGGGTTATGGCTATGGAAGATGTGTACAGGATGAGGGCAGTCAGTCTCAGGACCAGTATGGTCATGGAGGTGGCCTTTTGGGTACCCACAGGCATCATTTTGCTATTCTGGTAATTAGTCAGTAAAGAGAACAGTAGAAATAATTTTTTTTTAATTTTTATTTCTCTATAGAATTAAATACAGTAATTCCTTTGTGCTTTCCAAAAGCCGTGGTTCAAGTGAATTTCTTCAAAGGATCTGCATTTAGGGATTATTAATGGGGCGCACCGTCTCCTCTGTGGCATGAATTAGGGAAGCCAAGTAGACAGGTATTGGGGTACCAAGAATGACGCTATCCTTTTTGGGAGCAGACTTTCTGGCTTGTTTACCCTCTAAGTTGAAGTAAAGTTCCCCCTGGAGAAAGCTCTCTGAAGGAGAACTGTTTTTCATTTCCTGGTGTGTTGTTTGGCTTTGGTACATTTTCCCCAAAGACACATCATCTCTGATCAGCAGCTCTCTGTCTGCTATCATGCATGTTACTACAGTGTCTAAAACATTGTGTCTGGAGTCAAACTGACTTGATTTAAAATACTGCCTTTGCCCATTAATAGCTGTGTGACTTCGGGCAAGCAGTGTCACCTTTCTGTGCTGGAGTTTCCTAATTCAGAAGAAAAAGAATATAAGGATAATGACAGCAGCTGTGTCAGAGGGCTACTGAGAAGAATACAGATGTTTATTGAAAGTCTTTAGTGGCATCTTCTAATAATAAGCCCTTAAAAACCATTTGTTTATTTGGTAGACACTACATATATACAATAGCTTACTTTTAAAAATAAACACTTGACATGTTCTAGTAACTTTGCTAAGCATACAGGAAGATGAAATGTGAGTAAATGTGGTCTAGAGTCTCTGGTCTCATGGGCTCGTATCTCATGGGGAGGATATGACCTGCATGCAAAAACTCAAAATACAAGGCAGAAAACGTTCAGTGCTTTCCATTTTAATAGGGAAACAGACATAAGGGTGCATGTCAAGGAAATGTCAGTGGAGGAATGTCTCAAAAGATGGATACAATTTAGATATGCAGAGATGGCCAGTGGTGCAGAGACTGGGAACGGCCTTTCACAAAGGGACTGGAGCCATGAAGTGCAGCAACACATAGAAACAGAGGGAGTGTTCAGTTGGATGGAAGCTGACTACTTCTGATGAGAAGAGTGTGCGACTAGGTTGAAAAAGAAGGCAGGCATTCTCTGGGTCCCAGGCTACTTAAAGAGAACGGAATTTGTTGCTAACCTTTTAAAACTGGGATTTTTTTTTTTTTTTGGTAAAGTCTAGATTTCTGCCTTTATTGAAAAATGAAAACCGGAAGATCTAATTTTATGTGTCAGTTTGACTGGCCACAGGGTGCCATGTTTAAACCTTACTTCTGGGTGTGTCCTTGAGGGTGTTTCTGGATGAGATCAGCATTTGGCTTGGTGGACTCGGCAGACTAGACCTCTCCCCCAGAGTGGGTGGGCGTCATCCAGTTCCTTGAAGGCGTGGACGGAGCACAGAGGCAGAGGACAGAGGGATTGTCCTTTCTTCCTGCCTCACCACTTGAGCTCGGACATCTCTTCTCATCTTCTGACCTCAGACTGGGGTTTACACCACTGGCCATCCTGACCCTTGGGTCTTTGACCTTGGACTGAATTACACTGCTGGTTTTCCTGGGCTTCCAGCGGTGGGGCTCCTCAGTCTCTAAAACTACATAAGCTAGTACCTCATGATAAATTTCTAGATAGAGAGATAGATGGTAGATACATAGGCAGATAGATAGTTAGATGGATGGATGGTGGATGTAGATATAGATATAGATATAGACGCAGATGTAGATCCATAGGCAGCCTATCAGTTCTGTTTTTCTGGAGAACCCCGATTAATACAGCACATGATCCCATTAGTTTCTCACCCCTATCCTGTCAAGTGTGTATTCTTGCTGTCTCCATTTTATAGATGGGAAAATGAAAATTAAAGAAAGTAAATAGCTTGCTTACATTACACAGGTATAAATGACAGAGCTGGTATTTGAGCCCAGAAAATCAGAAACTTAGAGCTCAGGATGCTGTGTACGGCCTCCTGTGATCTCTGTGCTTTAGAAACCAACAGCCCTGGAAAGGATGGACATGCAGAATATGTTCTGTGCATGTGACAAGAACCACAAGGAGGCTCTGGGGAAGTGTCTGCCAGAGGTCATGAGAAGGAAGCAGGTACATTTCTGAATGCAGGGAGAAGGGCTTCTCAGGGGTGACACTGTAGCTGAATCTTGAGGACTGGCTAGTTCTCAGCAGCTGTGACTGTCACGGAGCAGTACGATGCCAGAACAATATAGGAAGTATCAAGAGGGCATGTTCATGTAGCCTTAGTAGCAGGACTCAGTCACCATCCATCAAAACCTAAATGGTCCATGCCTTTTGTGTCTGTAATTTCACTAACTGCAACAGGCTGAAAGAAAAAAATGCACAAGTGCTTAACCGAAATACTGTCTTAAATTAGGGAAAAATAGAAATTATATAAATGTACAACAACATCACTAACTTGTCCAAAGTCATACCATCAGCCATTACCAGTGATGATGGATACACATCTTCTGACACTCACTAAGTGGCAAAGACAGGTAAAGGTAACCGTGTGTATATAAAATTGTACACAGATACGCTGTAGGCACAGAGATTCCCCTGAAAGGGTTTCACCAAAGTATCAGAAGTAGTCATCTCCAGGTAGTGAAGTTTGGAGGGAATTTTAGTTTCTCCTTTTACTTCTATGAATAGCTTGCATTTTACGGTAGACATGTATTCCCCCAAATTCAGGTATTAAAAAACAGAACAAAACCAAGAAGCTTGAAAGACCAGAGACATTAAATATTAAGCAAAAGAATTACAGAATAGGTCTGTTGGCATGAGGCACAGACAGCAGAAACAGCAAAGACTGAAAGAAAAAAAAAAAAGCACTGAAGTGCCCCATCTCTTTCTTTTCATACATAAAACTGATGACTTTGGTGACAGTGTGAGTGTGTGATTTAAGGGGACAGTGTGATTCAAAGTGAGCGATCATCTGTTCAGATTGCAGAGCTATGATCCTAGAGACTCGTCATTCTTCAAGGCCGTGGTACCCTCTTGTGTGCCAAGTCACGTGGTTGAATCACAGCGGGTTGTGGGTGTACAGGTATACTCATCCCTCAGCCTTTGAGGTGAATGCGCATCGCTTGTGAGAGCAGAAACCCTGGGCCAGGAACCGCTGGCAATGGACTGCTTCGTCTGTTTACCCCTATATGACGTTAAAATATTTTGTTCAATGTAAGCTAGGAGGTGAAAAATAATTAGGAGCTGTGCCTAAAGGTGTAATTGTATGTGCTCCATTGTTTTTTGAAAAGAGTAACTGGCACTCAGAGAAGTTGAAAGACTTTTCCAAAGTTATTTAGCTCATTGGATAAGTAAGCCAATCACTTATTAAAATAGAAGGAAAAAATTTGGGCAAAAGAATGCAAAAAAAAAATTTGAAAAAAAAAACCAAACATTGACTTATTATCAGAATAGGAGAGTTCACAGCAAAGGAGCCAAAGTCTAGGAATGGATGCATTCTGACAGGGTAAGTAACCTCACTGCTTTTCAAGGTACCTGCCTGTCTGTATCCGACATATAATTACTAGCGGTTAAATTATCAGCACCTATAAAGGGAACAGTTAGGAATTCACCATGTTAGCATAGTGCATCCAACATGGTAGTTTTAACTTAGGTCTTATTTTTTGTTTTTATTTTTTTAACTATCTCTATATAAAGAATCTTCATCTTCCCGGTGTTGTCTTCTGGTGGAAGGTTCAATTCCAACTATTGATTAGTTATGATATCTACGTCCATATTTGTCCTCAAGACAGTGCTGGAGCGCTGAGCTCATGATGGCCTTACTTGGAGCATGGCTGCCAGTCACTGGCACGGATTAGACCACTCAGAGAGGAGGCAGTTTGAGAGATGAAGTGCTCACTTTGAGCGGCTGCTAGTGTGTTTTGTGAGGCTCGAGTTCATTTTCCACTTTATGATTTATCCATCCTCCACATCTTAAGCCTCTCAAAGTCTCTATTAAAGTTAAGCTACATATTGGCTGTATAGCTCCCTCCTCATCCCACAGCTGATGTGTCTTCTCGTTCCTACATCCCTGGTCGCTGGGCTGCATGTTTGCCCACTGTTCCTTTGACTAGAACGCTAAAGAAACAGGGAAATGGCTCATGTGGTGAGCTGACTAATGCCCCTTGCAAAATGTCCACATCGTAATCCCCAGAACCTGTGACTGTTACCGTATAGGGCAAGTGCAACATGAGATTAAACTGAGGACCATTATGTGGGTAGATTATTCTGGTTTGTCTAGGATGGGTCCTAAATGTAATCACAACTGCCCTCCTAAGGAGGCAGAGAGAGAGATTTGATGACAGAAGAGGAAGCAGGAGATGGAAGCAAGAGATTGGAGAGATACATGAAAGGGATCATGGCCAAGGAGAGCAGGTGGTCTCCTGAAGCTAGAAAAGGCAAGGAATCCGATTCTCCCCTAGAGCCTCCAGAAGGAACAGGCAGTGCCAACACTTTGGCTTTATCCTATTGAACTTGATTTCAGACTTCTGGTCTCCATAACTGTACGAAAATAAATTTGTGTTGTTCTAAGCCACAAAATTTGTAGTATTTGTTTCTAGCAGTGATGGGAAACCATTATGGCTCCTTTGAAGAACTGAGCCCAGAAAATCAGAAACCAGAGCTCAGGATAATGTGTATGGCCTCCTGTGATCTCATTCTACCTCCATGCACTTCCAACCTGCCAGAAAAGTGCATTTGTGGTTCATTTCCATCTACTACTGGCAGCACATTTTAAATTTTCTCTCTTTATTTTGCCATCTCCTATTTTACAAATGAGAAAATGAAGCTCAATAAAGCAATGCCATTTTCTCTAAGACGCATCATTAGTAAGTGAGAGCATATTGTGGGGATCCTCTTTCTCTGTTTCCAAAATTGATGGTCTTTCTCATGCACTAGGCCTTTTCCCTGAATGTGAGCTTCCCCCTTTGTGATGAAGGGAAAGCAGGGAGTCCCTGGACTCCTTTTGAGTGTGTATTTTACTGCATAAAACATCAATATGACCATGACTCTAATAACGATGAACGGTTGACTTAGACATGCTGGGAGATTAGGCTGCGTGGAACATTTGTGTGCTTCACTCCCTAATGATGGAAATGCAATCTGAGACACAGAAATATCATCTGAAAAAAATTATTTCACTATGTGACTTCTAAGGTCCCTGAGAACTGGATGAATAAAAGAGTCTTTTAAGAGGTTTGGGTCACCACCACATTTTTGATAATATTTATGAAGGCAACTTCTTGTTATTTAAATTTATTTGCTTTTCTCTTTCTGGGTGTTTTGTTCCCATTTTAGGTAGAGCTTGCCTTCCTTTTCTCCCTTCTTCATGTCCAGCCCCAAAGTCAATTTGCCGTGACTGTATTAGCGGTATTGATGGTGATGATGGCTGAACGTTGATTAAATGCGTACCATGTGCTAGACTCAGTGTTAAGTATTCTTGCACTAACAACTTGATTTTAAGCCTCACAACAACCCTATGATTTTAGTACTTGTATTACTGATTAGGATTCCAAAACTCAGAGAGGTTAGGTAACTTACCCAAGGTCACAATGCTAGTAAGTCATAGAACCAAGAGTTGATCAACGTCATCTCATTTTTAAGACATGTACTTTCTTTGTGCTTTCTTCGAGAACCACTCTCCACCCTGTCCACTTCTAGGAAATATTACCTTCCAGCCATCCTGTTGCTGCTTAAAATTCATATGTGTTCTCTAGGGATCTATAAACTCCAATGCAGCTCCCTAATCTCACCCACTGCTGGGCAGAGTCAGGTACTTCCAAATTCCAGCATCTTCCTTTTTAAAAAAAAAATGAAGTATATTTGATTTATGATACTGTGTTAGTTTCAGGTTTACAGCAAAGTGATTTGGTTATCCACATATATAAATATATGCATATATCTATATTCTTTTGTTCTGATTATTTTCCATTATAGTTTATTACAAGATATCAAGTATAATTCCCTGTGCTACAGTAAATCCTTGTTTTTTTTAATCTGTTTTATATATAACAGTGTACGTCTGTTAATCCCATACTCTCAATTCATTCCTCCCCCACCCCTCCTATTTGGTAACCATAAGTTTGTTTTCTGTATCTGTGAGTCTATTTCTGTTTTGTAGATAAGTTCATGCATACTGTTTTTAGATTCCGCATATAAGCGATACCATATATTTGTCTTTCTCGGTCTGACTGCTTCATTTAGTATGATAACCTCTGTGTCCATCCATGTTGTTTCTTACCCCACTCTTCCTGACCCCAGGTTCATTGGCACTCCCATTTCCTCAGAACAGCTGGCTTACTGCAGCCTTTCCAAAGAATAAAGACTTGATCACCTCAACCCTACCAGTGTGTGAAGTTTGCCCTGGGATCTATAAAGTCAGACTTGACCATTGCAGGGTGGTGAAGATGGTTTCACATGAACAGAGTAATAATGACTTGTGACATTTACACCTGTAATTGCGAATTTGCTTTATTTTTTAATAATCTCTCCAAAACTACCCCCACCAAATAGCCTTATCTTTGACAGTGCAGTTTCCTTCTCTGTCCCTCACCCCTGCTTCAGAGGTTAAAACTCACTGGATTAAACAGAACCTGCTAAAAACTGACTTGATGATTGATATTTAGAAACTGCCTTCAATTTCTCTTAGAAAATTGGCCCAGTTTCAGGGGCTCCTAGAAGTGGGATATGGAAAAATGCAAGAGTTTTTTTCTGATGAAGGACAAAGTCAGGGTCAGACTTACTTGTTCACTGAGGGGGCCTTAAAGACCCCATTGTCCTCTACAACACATAATGATGTTCTTTTAATTGAACCCCACGTTCACTGTCAAGAAGAGTGAGTGAAAGATGAGAAATAAAGTGCTTCCATTCTTTTCCACTGGCTATTACCTCAGTAATGGCACTAATAAAAGTGGCATTAGAAAGAACCGGGAAAAAAACCATCATTACTCTTGGACCCATAAGCAATGAAGATCCAAAAGGTTATTGCAGGTAATAGATTCACACTCTAACATGTGAAATGACAGTGGGCTTAGATTGCATGCATTTGGCTTAGTGATGGTTTTCCAATAGGTGTCTCGTGGTAGGTGAATAGCAGTGGAGCCTCTGGGTCTGGGAGGGAAACTGGAGGCTTTGTTCCAACCCTGGACCCTGGAGCAGGGTCTAGCTGTGAACAACAATTTTTCCTCAAATCTGTTCTGAAAACCTCAGCAAAGATCGGCTTTTGTGTTTGCCAGAATCTCAGAGGACAGGGAAGAAAGACAGTGCTGGAGGAAGACAAGGTGAACAAATGAAATCTGCCTAGCCTGAACGAACTGGCTGTCCTAAAGCTGTTTCAGGAACCTGAGTGCAAGTGCTCTCTGGACGCCTCTGTTCACACTGCAGCTGATGCATTATTAGCTTCTGCTGGAACCCGAGTTTACCAGCCTATGAGTTTAAATAAGCAAAATGTTGTCATTCTTATCCCAGAAATGAATGGATTTTTAAAGGGCTGCTACTGCTTAGCCAAAGTCACAAATTTCAAAGACTCAATTTGTATATGAAATTGTTATTGCTTCTCTAAGCCTTTTAGATTATAATTACCTTTACCCTGGATTCCAAAAGAGGAAGGGAAAGTAGGAAAATAGGAAATTCCTTGAGTGCTTTTTTTCTTGCTTTTTAATTTAAATCAAAGGAGTGATTATTAACCATCGAATTTTACCTCACTGTTTTCCTCTGAGATTAAATAATAAGAATCCCATTATGGCATCTACCTACCTATAGAATGAGCTCTAGTCAGAAAGTTGAGGGCCCTAGAAAAGATTTTCGATTCCGTCTCCAATATCCAGTTTTTCAGACTCAAAACATCAGTGTTACTCTTCAGTTCTCTTCCTTTAATAATTTTTCATCCATTCTTTCAGCTAATCTAACCATTCCTCACCATTTCCACCATTATTCCACGGAAGTCCCTGTTACCATCCTCTTTTCACACAGTGGCCAGAAAAGTTTTTGTTTTTTTTTTTTAAATAAAAGTCAAATCAGATCTCTTCTGTTTCAGACTCTCTAATGGCATCCCAACCCACTTAGAACACTCTTCAAAGCTCTCACCACGTTCTCCAAGACATGGCCCTGGCTAATTCTCACTGTGTTGTCTAACACTCTTTCCCTCCCTCACTGGGCACCCATCGGCACACACACACACACACACACACACACACAGAGATAACAATACCAGAGAGTGAATCAAGTGACAAGGGCTCGGCACCTTTAGTAGATATTGAAGGAACTCTCAGGAGGAAAAGAGCCTTGTGATCCTTGAAGAAGGTTCCTGGGCCCTGCATGATCTATATTTCCTTATCTGTCCATCTTATCTCTCTCCATTCTCCTCCTCTGTCACCTTACACGCCACAACTCAGTCATACCAAACTTCTTTCCCTCCCTCAAGTGTTCCACACTACTGTTTTGTCTCTAAGGCTTTGTACAAGCTCTGTCTTCTGCACAGAACATTCTTTGCCCATCTTCTCTATGTCCAGCTGACTCTAATTCCACTTCCAGAAATCAGTGTAGACAACACTTTCTCTAGAAAGCCTGCCATGGTATCTGGGGTTGAGATCCTTCCTGTCTACTCGTTAGTAGCATTTCACATTGTAACTACGTATTTGCCTGCTACAGTCTCTCACCAAAATCCCATGTGGCAAGCTCCCTACAATTGTAGTTCCCTACTGCATCTCCAATACATGGCACAGTGTGTGAGTTAGATACAAATCTATTGAATAAATGACTCTAGATCGGCTACTGTTTTGGAAGGGTTGCTTGTCCTAGGTCAGGGACATGTTAAGGGTCATAATAAAAAAAAAAAAAAACCAATTCTTCCAGAGAAGTGGGGGCAGCTATTTCTAATAGCCAGCAAAGCACTGATGAGAAGGCAGCTTCAGTGCTTAGGACTGACATAGGGGTCTTCATTCTCTAACTTGCTGTCTAAGTTAACTGATTTGCCTGTGCCTCCCACAGCTAGTTGCATAACATCCCAGCCATTCTGGAAGTGACCACGTTCCTATGGAGCAGGGTATGGGCTAGTCAGGGCCATCTGTGGTGCCATCTTTTCATGCCTTTGTGGATAACGTCCTGTTACCATTATGGCACAGCTGTTTCTTTCCTGGTCCCTTTTTCATTCCAGACATGTTTTCCACGAGGGAGGAGACATGTGGGGAGGTGGTATGGGCCGACTGTACCACCACATTTTCTCTGCCTTTTCCCTACAGGCTGTAAGATCCAGTTCTGGGCCCTTGGACTTGTCTCTGGCTCCTTCTCCAGAATCCATTGCCGAACTTCTCACTCCAACATATTCTCTGGACCAGGCTTCTCTAGGTCTGGATGCCTGTCTGAGGACCAGGCTGGATTTGCCACATCACCGTTTAATTTCAACCTCTAATTACGGATCAATCCCAGAGGCTGTCATTTTATCCAACAATATGGCTAATTTTTCTTACAAATTTCCTACCCTGGAGTTCTAGAGTGCTATGCCTTGCTATGTTGATTTCCAACCCTTTCCTGAATATGCAGCCAGATCATAACTGTCATAACTAGAGAACATAAAGTTATGTCCTATTTCCCCTGTATTCCCCAAATCGTAGAGGACAAGGTCAGATACACAGAGGCTACTCACATTCTGTGTGTATGTGTATATGCATGTGTGATTAAGCCCCTGGGTGGGGAATGCAGAAAGATAACAAAGGTAAAGTTTCAAGATCCTGCTCAGTTCACTGTTCTTTGATGTCCGAAAGATTTTTAATACTGGGGTAACTTTGCCAATTGATAAGAATTCTCCTCTTTCTAAAAATGCTGAAAGGGGCAAAAGATGCTTTCTTCTTTCCAATTTTTGCAGCTAGGCCTCAATTTTTTTCTGGTAGGTACATCTTTGACAAGGGATTATTCAGTCCTTAGGGCCAATGTTTCCTCCCCACGCGCCAGTTACTGCCAGCTCTTGTGTGGACATGTGTGGGGGCCATGCTTGACGCCGACACACACAGACGCCAGGCTGAGATTGACTCCAGAGGGAAGGATGGTTCTGTTTAATTTGAAGACTCTTTAAATGGTGCTCAGGGAATGATAGACTGCTAATGGAGAAAGTGAATCTGTTAATATTTAATTTTCCTAAGCTGTGGATCCTTATTAAGAACTCCCTTATGTAAAGTATGCTGGTTTTGTTTGGAGATAGCAGAGCATCCTTGGACTGATGGTCTTTGCACATTGTGTTCCTAGGGCTGAGACTTCATGGAAATCTGTGATACCCAGCCTCAGCTGCAAGAATCTATCAAATCATTCATGGCACTCATTCTTGAGGTCATAGCTCTGCTGCTTCAAAAATGACCTCTGCAAAAGACTTCACCTCTGGTTTCCGAGAACCTTCAGGATATATTTAGCAAGTACCCTTTATAAGTTAGGCATCTTGATAGACAGAAGGGACCCAGATGAATAGGACACGATGCCAAAATAGATGTCGAGTAATCTGCATATTTACAACTTTACTTCAGTCTTACTAAAAAAATGTATCCTTTAGCCTCCCCTTTAGAAATAATTTTTCTTCCTTTTTTGACATTTAAAAAAATTAAGTATACAAATCATGACAAAAGTCCTCAATACAAATGTGTCACACTCTGTCCCAGGTCTCTGGGATACCACAAGGATTAAGAATGGCAAAGCCCCTGTTTTTTTAGATCAAATTCCAAATATAAAGAGATATATTTTGTTTAAAAATATATCTGAATAAGGCAATTCTAGATAATAATAAGTATTAGAAAGAAAGTAAATTATATCATGATACAGAATGGGTGTGTGTGTGTGTTCCTTCATATAGAGTTATCAGGAAAAAAAATCTCTGCAGAATTGATAGTTAAGAAGTTAAACACTGAGACACATAACCTTCTTGGAATTGAGTGTATTAGAGAGTTAAATTAGTGAGTGCAAATAGTCTTAAGTTTAGCATGATCTGGTGAACAAAATTAAAATCCTAAGCATAAAAGTCAAAGTATAAGGGTGAGAAAGGAAAAGAGATTGGAGAGGAAAAAGGGGTTGGAAAGGAGAGTAGGGGCCTGGAGATCTTTTAAGACTGCTCAGGAGTTTGGATTTGATTTCAAAACCATGGGAAGATAATGGAGGGTTTTGTCAAGATAATGAAATTATTAGATTTAAATCACAAAGATTATTCTTGATTTCTGAAGAAGAATGGATTGTTATCAAGCAAAATGAGGAACAGAGAACCAATTATGTGATGGTAGAAATAGTCCATGAGACAAATAATTGTGGTATATTGTAGCATATTAGAAATGAAGGTAGAAAGGTTCAAGATGTGTGTTGGGTATAGTATTGATGCACTTTGCTGATGCATTGGATGGGGAGACTAAGGGAGGGAAGGAGGGAGGAAGGAGGAAGTTTCCCAGTGTTTTACCTTATATTCCTTAATAGTGATGCCTTTTACTGAGATATGAAAAGTTGCAGAAGAAAAACATTTGATAATGATGAAATATATAGATTTTCTATGGACACTATAATTTTGAGATGTTAACTAAATATCTAAGAGGAGGTGTCAAGTAATAAGTAAGTTTGAGTTTGGAGCTCAGTGAAGTGGTCAGAAATAGAAATGATCAATTTGAGCTTCATTGTTATATAAATGATATTTGGCTGAATGAGATCAGCCAAAGAGGAATGAGAATGTATTGAGAAAGAAGCAATAGAGGACAGAAACATTTAGAAATTGAACAGAGGAGGATGACCCTGCCCAAAAGACAGAATTAGAATGGCCTGAGGGAAGAAGCTAGTGTAATGTCATGCAATTCAATGGGAGAAAGTACAGACGGTCCCCAACTTACAGTGTTTCGACTTACTAATTTTTCAGTTTTAGGATGATGTGAAAGCAATACCCATAAAGTAAAAACCACACTTCAAATTTTGAATTTTGATCTCCCTCTGGGTTAGTGAGATGCAGTAAGATGCTCTCTCATGAGGCTGGGCAGCTCCCGGTCAGCCATGCTAGCCCCAGGATAAACAACCCCTCCGTACCCAACAGTCATTCTGGTTTTCATGCTTAGTATAGTATTCTGTAAGTTACATGAGCTATTCAACATTTTATTGTAAAATAGGCCTTGTGTTAGATGATTTCTCCCAGCTTCAGGTAAGCGTCCTGAACATGTTGAAAGCAGACTGGGCTAAGCTACGATGTCCCCTAGGTTAGGTGTATTAAATGCATTTTCAATGTAGGGTATTTTCAACTTATAATGGGTTTATCAGGATACAACCTTATCATAAGTGGAGAAAGATCTGTATTTCAAGGACCAATGCCTAATGTTACCACATACTCACATCACAAATAAGAGAATATTTGAGAAACATTGGATTTGGTAAAGTGGAAATAATTGTCAATCTTGACAAGGGCAGCTTAAGCAAAATGGTGGGCATAAAATTCACCGGGAATGGGTTGAATAGAACTCTGAGAGGTGGTGTAGATGGTGACTACACAGAACTCTTACTCACTTTAATTTTCAGGGGAGAAGAGATGTAGTAGGACAGTAATGAGAAGGGATATGTAGTCAAGGAGTTTTTTAAATAAAATATGTAAGCTACACTACAGAATATTTATATCCTGATGGGACTATTCCAGTAGTAAGTCAAAGAGATGGTGTGGAAGACAAGGAAGATAATTTACTTAGATAAATATTTGGGGTGAGAGAGAGAGGGGGGGAGCAAGAGAGAGGGGAGGAGAGTAGAGGCGAAGGGAGGAGAGAGAGAACAGACAGGGTGCAAGTAAAGGGGTTGACCTTTGATGAGAGCAAGGGCATTTATTTTGTTGCAAATAGAGGAGAGGCAGATTTGGAAGTAGATCCTGGGAGGTGAAAGATTAGGTAGTAGGAGCTTAAGGGAGTTTTTTTTTCCATTTCTGAATTTCAGGTGAAGTGTGAGGCTACGCCATCAAGTGAGACTAAGGAAGGAAAAGGTCAAAGGAATCTTAAGGAGATAAAAATGTGAGATAAGCATTTCACAAAGTAGAAGGGGAAATGTACGGTTGGAGAGGTGTTGGACACTATCAAGAACCCATTTTAAGATCTGATTAAAAATCAGAAGTGGAACCACTAGGATTTTACTAATATTTGGTGGTATTAGAGATGAATATAATGGAAAAAAGTGAAGATGCAAGGAGTTACGCTTGTTTGCAGGAGTGGTTTCGAAAGATGACTATAGAATTCAAGTTGGGTGAGAAGAACGGGGGCATGGGGAGAATGGTAGTCAAGGGAGAGGGTGAACAGACGTGGCTGAAGAATTGTTTGAGCAGACATACTAGAGAAAATGAACCTGTAAAAGAGAAAATCCCTCAACTCTTGTCCTTGAGTTGATCTCTTACCCATCTTGAGATATTGTTCCAGAAGTTAGACCTTCTCTCGGTTGAACATTTTATGGTTCCTCTCCAGTATCTACTTCACCTACATCTGCTAACATTACCTAATGATACAATAAGAAATTCACCTTTGACTGATTTGTTGTAACTGACAGTTTGTACCTCTTAATTCCCTTCATCCATTAGTCAGAGGAATGTCGTGTACAGCACAGGGAATATAGTCAATAACATTGTAATAGCTTTGTATGTTGTGGAATCTATAAAAATATTGAATCAGTATGTTGTACACCTGAAACTAACATAATATTGTAAGTCAACTATACTTCAATCAGAAAAAAGAAGTTCACCTTTGATCTTCTTGTTTTCTCAAACCCCCAACAAGTCTCTCCTTTCATTCTATACCAGTGTTTCTTACCCTCAGCTCTGTGGACATTTGGGCCAGATAACTCTGTTGTGTAGGACTCTCCCCTGCTCTGTGAGATGATTGGCCGCATCCTTGGCCTCTACCCACTGGACAATAGCAGCAGCCCCTCTTCTGCCATTGTGACAGCCAAACATGCCTCCGGACATTGTCGGATGTCCCTGGGGAGCAAAACTGCCTCTTGTTGAAAACTGCGGTTTCCATGCTAATTACTTTCATTACGACCACCTACTTACTCCTAAATTCTGTAGTTTGGCTTCTGTATTATTAGTCAATAACATTTTCTTTCTATGAAGTTGTTTCCAACCAAATGCTTGGCTCATCATCATTTTTGTTACCTATCCATTTTTGAAAATTTTCCTTGAAACTATTTTACATTGGCTTCCATGCTATTCTGTCTTCTGTTATTCACCCTACTTCTAAAATTACTCTCATTTTAAAATCATTTCTCCTTCTACACTTCAAATGTAAAGCTCTATAAACCTGACCTTAAACAGATCTAGTTCTATGACTTCCTCCCTTAATCTGCACCACTTCGATTATGACATCTATGTAAATAGGAATCAAATGTTTCTAGGGCCTCAGCCTCTTTTGCAGGCTCAGGACTGTATTTATTCCTGCCTTTCTTTTACTTATGTTTATAAATTTCTCTGGAACTTGAAAGTTCAAACTCAGAAACTGATCATTTCTCTCAGCCTTACAGTATATTCCAATGCAATTATTTATATCAGTGATACCACTGCATTCCCCAGTCTTTTAGTGTCTAAATGCTAGTTTAATCTTTGAGCCTATCTTTGTAATGTTCTTAACCACTATCTTTTACTGGCCTGATTACTTCATCTACACAGTCATTGCCCAAATTTAGTCATTCAGTAGCTTGCCTGGAATATTGCTCTGGCTGATTTTATAATCTCCTAGCCTACAATTTATTTCTCTTCTGATCAGTCCTTGATACTGCTTTTCTACTTGTTTTCCTAAAGCAAGTACATGAAGGTGATGCCATGACACCCCCTGCTCTGCAATCCATCAATACCATTTCATGTTATGCACACATGTATTTCTGAACTCTTTAGGTTACTGCCAGTGCCTTCCTATCTGTTCCTAAACTGTCTTTCCAATTTAATTTCCCTTTGTACCACTCAAATGTAGCACAGACACGTCCCATTCATGTAACTCATATTTTCCTTACCTTTTGGCGCCGATCATGATTCTCACTCTGCCTAGATCTGTGCCCCTGCTCTCTTCCCATAAAACAAACATATCAGCTTTGACAAATTCTCCCTGACCTTTCCAGAATCCTTAACTTTCTATCTCCCCTTAAACAATAATTGGAAAGAAGTAATTGTTTACAGAGTTCTTACAAGATGCCATTCACTATGCTAGATTTAAATACACATACTATATAATATAGATATAGTATATTTATATACAATATGAATATATATATATATGATTTTAACAGGTATTTCCAGTTTATAGATAAGGAAATGTAGCACAATGAAATTAAGTTAATTGTTTCACTTTGCATACAATTCAGATTGTGAATCTGGATTGGCTACTGAGATCTGTGTGGATCTAAAATCAGTGTTTCACCCACTGCAGACATGACTTCAAGGGTAACACTCTTACTCTGACTGTTCACTACTTTTGACCTAAACTTCTTCTATTTTTTAGCACTTTTACGTTCAATATTGTGCAACCATTATGTATGTAGACATTTCATTTTCCCCTGAGCTACCAAAAGCTCTTTATTTGAATCATGTGTATATTCTCCAAACACCTAACCCAGCACTTCACACATTCAACTGAGGTTTGCAGAAAACTTCTCTGACAGAAGGATGCAGTTTTGTTGTTCTGCGTATCAGCACTGAACTGAGATCTAGAAAACAGTTCCAACTCCAGATCCAGCTCTAGGGACTGATGCTTCCAACCATCACAGCTTGGGCTTTGGACCTCCACCATATGAGGAGGCATCAATATGACTGGTGTTACATTGAAAGGGACTGGACAGAGTCCCTGCCTCTAATACTACAGTGCCTACATTTTCACTAGCTTTGTATTGGGTCTTAGAGGAGAAATAAATATGTCACAGTGCCTGCCCACAATGGAATCTCTTTTTACTTTGATTGTTTCCCAAAACAGACGGGAGGACATTTAGGTCCTTGGATTTTCTTGGAGCTCAAATCAAAAACTGAACTAGACAAAGTGAAACAGATATGGAAGACTTATTCAACACTATTGCAATAGGAGAGAGAGACTAGACTACAGTCTGAACTCAGGGTTGCTGAAACATTGAGGCTGGAGAGATGGAGAGATTTTTAAGAGCTGGAGTGGCAAAAAGTTTAGGCCATCTGTGTTTGCTAATTGGCCTTACCCGAAGGAGAAGTAAACTCTCCTGTCTTCATGACAGCAGGTAGTGTTACAACCAAGCACCCACAGTGCTTAGGCCCGGACCCTCCTGGAGACTTGGGGCCAGGGCGTGCTATATTCCTTGATGATTTTATTTCAAATAGATAACTCCTAGGTCCTTCCTTGGGAAAGACATTCCTAGGTTATAAAATATGGGCAAGAGGTTGAAAGAAGATTTACATTTCAAAGGAGCACATAAAGAATTTGTAATTACAAATTTTCTAAAGTAAATCCTTTAAAAAAGGGGGGGGGCGGGGAGTTGGTCAGGGGAGATCATGGGCCTTGAGGCAAGAGAAACCTGTTTAAAATTTGGTCAAGTTGAAGGAAACGTCAAGGATGACTTGGTCAGAAGCATGCCGTGATAGCACAATATATTTTCCAGGAATACAGTTCTATCTTGAAATCCTAAAATGTGTATTGTGTTTCATAATATATGTGTTTATTAAATGTAAAGATGTTTGGCTTGGTTTGGATTCTGCCAAGAGCAGATCTTGAGATAAAGACTTCATTCGGGTGGTGTGTTCGGAAAATCATTCCAAGAAGCAGCAGTGAGAGTGGGGAGAGTGAGACAGGGAAGGTAGAAAATTCAATAAAGGCATGTTATGAAGGTGCACTACTGAGTTCTTGAACTTGACTATGAGAGCCGAACTTGGCAAGGACCTCTGAGAGCAGTACCCCCCCCCCAAAAAAAAGTAATGCAAGGAATTTAATGAAATGCGCTACAAGCTTTCCTCCAGCAATTGGTTCTGAGAGTGAAATTGATATTCTTTATGTACCTCCTTCACCACCCATTCTAGACTTTCCGCACCTTCAAAACCTTCAAGGAGAAAATTAGCCCTCAGGTTGTTTACTTGCTGTGGTGACCCAGTCCTTTATCCTAAGGGATAAACCCTTGATTTTCCTTCACTTATCAGACTGTCTTGGCTTTAATTTCCTGCTCACTGTACAGACCAGACATAAAAACCCCAGAATATATCCCAGTAAATTCCCGCTGTTCCAAATGTAATCCTCCTCATCTCTGTGATATAGTAGCAACCCAGTTTCTCATGACATGCAAGGTTGATAACTCGTCTTTCTTTGCTTGTTGAACTTCCTATGTGCATAGCCCAAAGTGATCAGAGAGCATTTGTAACTTTGGGTTCAATGGAATTTTCAATGTGTCTTTTGGTGGAAATATTCTTTGCTGGAAAACAGAGATTTTAATCCAACAATGCTTAAAATTGTGGTGCTAGAAATCACAGATTCTGTAACTGGTTTCTGGGAATAATGGAAGGAAGGAGCAAACACATATCCATCTCCAGGTTTCTAGTCTGATGTGATCTAGCTATTGACTCTACTATTACTATAGTTCATGCACAGAATTCTTGAGAACAACTTCCACCCTATAGTGTATCATACACAAGCTGGCACCTTAGCTGAGTCTTCAATAATTTATTAAAATTCTATCAGGACATCTGCTTTGAGACGATAAAGTACATGGCAGGAAGGATTAATACTCTGGTTATGAGTCCATTGTCACATCTTACTTGTTTTAAAATGAGTCTCTTCGTCCAAAGCAAAATTTTATAGGATTCATGTCACTAAATCAGGCTAATCTTACTAATTCTATAAGCCCTTGGATAATGGGATGGGCAGACTACTGTAGAATGAGATGCCAAGCCCATATCTGAAGTAGTTGTCATTTTTAATAAGGAAGAATAACTGCTTCTTCAGTGTGGAGTGAGTCCAGTGGAGTCAACTTGCCACTAAGTGGCTGTCAGGTTTTATTGAGGGATAATCCCACATTGAGCATTCAGCTTCTGTCACTGATGTTGACTGGCTGGACACTTCTTAGTAGCAGTGGCTAGATCAGCTTTGATGAGAGAGAGCCCATGCAGAGCCTCCATCCCTGCCGCCATGGCTGCCCCTTTCACAGCCTCATTGCACGAGCCTTGAAACAACTAAGGACAGAATCTGGCTGACCTCTGCTGGATGAGACATTCTCCCACTGGATTCATTAATGCCTCATCCACATTTGAAGTCCTCTGTTGAACGTTGAAGTAGGACACAAACATCTGTGTACTTTGTGCTGCATCTTTGGATCTGTCTATATGCCTCTTCCCTAGACCTCCTTTTCCCTGTCTTCTAGAGTTGCTCATTTCCAGGTCCCTGACACAGCTAGGAGCTGGAGTCTGTGGAACCCTCCAAGTCAAGGCGATGACTAGTATAATGAACCAGGAAAATGCCCACTTGATGGGTCCACATGCCCACTGGAGGCACTGGCGGAACAACTGAGGCCAGGATAACATTCATCACCTGCCATGACTTTAAAAATAAACTGCCCTCTAGCTGCAGGAAATGGAAGTCTTTTTGAATATTGCCCAAAAGCCTTCTTGCTTTCACAGCATGCCCTGAGGCTACAGTTGTCTGATGGAATCCTGCCATTCTCTTTCTTTAAGGTGTCTAAAGCAGTTCACAAAAGCCAAGCAACTCCACAATTCTTGAAATTGCTGTTGCACCCAAACGTCCCAAGTCCTAGAGCTATGCCGTAAACCAACACTTACCCTTACATCTGTGTTCTATCCCAGCCTGCCACGCATTAGAATCTCAGCCAGTGTGAGGTGTGATTCAGCACATCAGATGTTATCAAGCCTTCACTGTCAGCAGTGGAGTCTGTGTTGGCATCAAAGTGGTCCAATATCAGAACCCTACTCTGAGTGTCTGTTTCCTCGGTCCATTTCTACAGTCCTAGTTTGGTTCCTCCTTGTGATAGGAAATTGGGTACAGGTATTTCATTTGGATAGTGATCCTGCAAAGCAGGAATGAGGGAGTCAAAAAGAGTGACATAAAGAAGTAAGAGAAAATGGTACGTTTTTCAGTATCAAGTTTGCTTCTGTAGGAAATGGAGGCTCATTTCCACAGGAAGTTCTGAAAGGTTTCTCCCAAAATTACCTGCCAAAGAATGAGAGGCTCAGGCATTTATCTATCAGCTCTTGTACCCCATTGTTTGAGAGTTGCCCCCAAGGGCTTTAACAGTCTTGCAGTTGTGGGTTCTGCCTCCACTTGGTTTGAGCAGGACTCCAGAGCCATGAGGCACAAGCAGAGAGATTCACAGTGGGTCCCAGCCTGCACAGAGTTGCTCTCAACCCTATGACTCAGATCAGAGGTAGGCCAAGAGGATGTGATGCTGGACCCCAAAAGCACATTACAGTATTCTCTTCTAAAGCATCCAAAAAGAAAACAAACAAACAAACAACAAGCAGCAAAACCAATCAACCAACAAAAAAACAAAAGAATCTCTAGAATGGTGACTGATAAATATCTCATGGATCTTGGCGATGCCTGATAAAATCAACTGTTTTTCATTGAGGTTTTGCATATTCTATCTTGAGAATGTGACAATTGGAAAATAACTTACCACGTAGTAATTAATCTTTTTTTTTTTTGGAGGGGGGTAATTAAATTTACTTACTTATTTTTAGAGGAAGTACTGGAAATAGAACCCAGGACCTTATGTATGTTAAGCATGTACTCTGCCACTTGAGCTATACACTCCCCCCGGAAATATTTTAATAAGTGAATGCAACAATATTTATTGGTTACCAGATCCCAATATAAGTAGCTCAGGAGAGGCTTTCATGGAGAGATTTTCAAACAGGGAAGCTTCTATAAGTAGGCAAAGTGAATAGGGTTCAGTGTAAAACAGAGAAGAGAGAGAATGTTGTAAGATTCAGTGAGGAGGGAAAGATTCAGTTAGAAGGGAAAGATTAGCTGGGAAAATCAACATGGCTCTGTGGAAAAGACCAGCTGATCTGGACTTTGAAAGATAGAACAATGCAATTATTGAAAAAGCATAAGGATACTTGAGATGAGTGCTCTAACGGAGGGAACAGTGGACGCAGAGAGAGTGTGTGCTCAGTGAATACTAAGTAGTTCTCCCTGGGCTGGTTCCAAGATGAGTTAATTCTTTCTCAAAATGAGATGTTCAGGCAATAAATACGGTCATAGTTTGCAGGAAAATTATTGTGTAAATTGTCTTAAGTCCTAATGAAGTCACCTTGTGATGTGCATCGGGAACATCAACCACTGAATGTGAACTGCCCACAAATTTCTAAAGCCACGTGGCACAGATGCCAAGCTCAGAGTTTTCTGGGCCACAGCCATCAGGGAGTGTCCCAGTCTGAACTGCATAATCTTGGAAGGAAAGAATAGACCGTGGTTTCCAATAATGTCAAGGTCTTGCCAAGGAGAACACAGAAATGGAAAAAAGCAGCAAGGCAGAACTGTGATTTTCTGTAATTATTCAGTCTTGAAACTTGAGATTTTTCTCAGAGCAGAACAGAACTGCTCTTTTTAATTTATTTTTTTTTTCCCCACGGGCTGGGCTGAGGTTTCAACTTTAAAGTACAGGTGGGCTTTCAAGTTATAGCACGGCGGTCTCCCTGTTACTGACAACAAAATTTCTTTCATCAGTGCTCCGTGTTCAAAGGGAAGAAAAGCTTCAAATGCATATGTTTTCAAAGGGACTAAAGGGACTGATCAGTCTATAAAGCAGTCACACCTCTGAGCTCAAGCCAGCTACAGTCAGTCTATAAACATGCTTAGGAAAAAAAAAATCATCTCTTAAAGGGCAAATATTCTGTCCTTTTTGGTGCCTGATGCAGCTCCAAGAAGCAAGGTAATAAAACCTTTGTTTTCTGTATCTTTTTTTTAAAATGTATTATTAATACTATCACTTTTTGAGGTGACTGAACAAAGTGAAAGAGGCAGAGAGGAGGAACAAAAGTTTCCTCTCTAATTAGAGCTGGTGCTGCTGCTACTGTCAGACTCATCTTTTGGAGCTGGGCCAGTGAACAGTTCAACTTTTCTCCCAATATACTGAATGTACCACATGGCGTCCGACACTGGACTCAGTCCCAGAACCAGGCACAAGCAGGTTCAGTATGAAGCCAACTGGGTTCTGGCCCAACGGATGACAAAGTCTCCTCATTAAGATTTTTCCATTAGGTACATTTCTGTCTAAAAGAGAGAAGAGGACACTTTCAGAGGAGTGATCTGCTACAGTGCAATGTCTGGGTTGGTATCGGCAATCTTGTTCCACTATCCGTCTCTTCCCTGTCATCCTGTAACAATGCTATCCTTGGAGAGAACATGAAAGGCTCTTTTGAGAACTGCCTTTTTAGTATGCATTTCCAGAAGTCAATGATAAAAATGCTCTGGTAGAATAGAATGATTGAATTAATTCAGCAATTAATCTAACAGACAGCACCCATGTCATTTGCCCCTTGGAGCATCTTTACCTACTGGATTAAGGCGGCGGGAGGGTGGGTGTGTGGCATGAATAGAGGCTAAAGCAGGGGCTTACAAGTATTTCAATACAGGTTAGTCTTATTTTAAGAGAATCTGACACACAAAATATGCAAGTCAATTAATCAGGATACCATGTTTACTATATTTAATTTAAAGCCAGGATTCTTTAAATGTTAGTTTTGTAAGGATTCTATAGTCTATTACTTGAATAACAACAAAAAATACATTTATGCTCAGCTATTCCTTGAGAGTACCACATGTGTATGTCAAGCAGAAATTCATCCATATATTCACAGAAGCTAAAGTGAAATTATATTTTACATACAACTATTATAAAGTTATAATTGATTTTATTTTTTTTGTTTGTGTGTCTGCCTTTCCTTTAGATTGTGAGCAACTTGAGGATAGAAACCAGGATTTTTAATCTTATTTACTTAACTAATTTACCATTTTTTAAAATTTTAGCCTAATGTTTGGCCATAACAATAATAGTAATAATAGTAGTAAATATTCACTTAAAACTTGTTTGGTATTTGCTATGTGCCAGGCACTATTCCAGGTGTGCTTTACAATGCATTATTCTATATGATTCAACCACAATTGAATTTGAAACAGAGGAAGAAAAATATATTTTCCCAAATCACACAGCTACTCTGATGGAGACAAAGACTTGAACCCAAGTATTTTGACCCCAGAATCCATACGCTTACCCATCTTAGGTATAGTAGGGTTCTGTCTTTGATTTGGGTTCACTAAGAATGGATGCCTGAGGCAAGTGCTTGATTGCAAATAGTTTACATGGTAAGTGATCAAGGAGCATAGGAAGGAGAAGATGGGAATGAGACAGGAAAAGGAAGGAAGCCAATGACAGGATGCATTAATGAGCAAGTTACTGCTGCCCCTGCTGGGGTTCTTGGGGAGGCGGTATAAGACACACCCAGAGTCATCAGTCAGTTAGCAAGGAAGCTGATACACCAGCTCCTACTTGTTGAGAGCTGTTCTTGGTGTATCAACTTTCCAGCATGTCTGGTCTTCCCTCTGTGGAAACTGAACACAATTCCATGGACAGAGAAAGTTCTCAGCAGAGTGTCGTGGTGTGTTAGGGATGGTGTCTGTTTCTTCAACACAAGCACACATTTTTGGACAAAAAGAATGACTAGAGATGTGTTGTATTCATCAGTTCTGTGTCCTTTGATGACCAGTTTAAAAAAAAAGAAGTTCAAGTTCCTAATGGCAGTTCTCCAGTTGCCAGGCAAGTTTTGTGGATCCCAGCCGTGTGATGAGGAGATGGAGTTTTTTTTAGTGACGTTTCAAAGCTGTTCAGACAATTACTCCATGGTCATTTTCCCTTACCAGAGAGATAGCATGCCCAGCCTTCCCTGGCACCAATTAAGTAAAGGAAAAAAAGGAAGGAAAAAATTTAGAGTTCCCCGAACTGCTTCATTGCTTTACTTAATTGACCTGTTTGAATTTGTGCCAGAACTGGATCTTGTTAGAGTGGCAAAGTTTAAAAATCAACTTAAATTTCAATTTCATGCAGCTCTCAATGTAGAAAAGTTTACAGTTGTTGGTGGGGGGGTAGTGACAATGTGCGGGGACGGAGAATGTGTGTTTAGGGAAAGGAAACAAATTAGTAGCTTCATGTGCTGAAGTCTTTAATAATACAGCAATCTAAGGCTGAGTTATTATGAATTCTGAATAAGCGTTGTCTGCTGTTTAAAACTTCCTATGGCTTACTGTCAAATATATTAAAATGGATTTGGAAAGTCTGTAAGCCTTCTAATCACGGATAAAATATATTCTTTTATGGGACTCTAAATTTGTGGTAATTATGTTCCATTTAGTTAATCTCCCTACATTATTTACCAAGCATATTTTGTAGTCAAATACTTGAAGAGTTGACAGGGTAATGTTCAACAGCAACTAGACGAAGGAGAGAGAGAGAGAGAAAGAGAGAGAGAGAGAGATTAGGGGAAAAATAAATCTGAATGTAGAAATGATTTGTTTTCATGTTGGTTATTTATGGATGATTCCATTCAATGAGTAAGATTGTTAGCAGAGTCACCTGTGTTCCATTAAATGCTCAGGTTTGGGTGTGTCTGAACACGTTAAAAATAGAGTCTTAGGAATATGATGACTCCCAAAACAAAAAGCGGATTTAATGAGACTAGGTATTAAGAATCCAGTTGTAGCATCTACATCACAGACATGGGGAAACAGCTGAGGCATGTGAGGACAGTGCAGCTGCCTACATATTCTGGAGCCCCCAAAATAATTGTTCACAATACATAGCTTTTCTGAAGCTGCTCAGAATTAGAAGGGATTTATTTTCCCAAATCATAATTGACAGATATCAAGGACAATGTTGTAGTGATGCATTTGGCCACCTAGCTGAAGATACCTTGATATTTAAAAACTTTCCTGCTGATGAATACTGGGTGGGGACATTCAGAATGGCCCTGCAGCTTCCTGGGGATCCCAAGGGAAGGGAATTAAGACTCTGCCATTTTTAACTTACAGCTGTAGAACATAGAAGGAGATACGACTAGCAAAGGGGATGTCTGGGCTGTTGGCGTACAAAACTCCACTTTTTGTTTTGTTTGCGACATGAAGGTCCAATGTAAATACTGGAAAAACACAATTCTAACCACACATTCTCAGCAGGAACTCTTCTTTACTAAAATCAATATGTTACAACAGTGTGATACATAGGTGATCGCTTTAAAGTAAAACCTCAGCCACTGAAGATGGTTCTTTTGCATTTTTCGTTTTACAAAGCAAAGACATACAAACAGAGAAAAGGAAATAAATACTTTCCTCTCCTCACATTTTTAAGCTAGTAAGTCAAAGAGATGAATGAGTATTAGCAAGTGTGTCATTCCTCGTAGGACTTCCCTCCAGGCCTGATACCAGTTTTCTTTGCCTTGGGAGGTCAGCGGCTCGTGTGCCTTAGTGGGTGACGTTAGCTATTTTATTATGCTTTTGTGGGTCTATGAAGATACACTTGGAATATAAACACTCTGATTTTAACCTGGTAACCGAAATGCAAAAGGAGAGTCTCTAAACATGTGGAAACAATAAACACAAGATTTTTCTGCTAGAAACCCTAACATACAAAGCATTTGGGGACAGGGTGGGGAGGAAGGCAAATTTATTGGTTCTGAGGGCGCAGGTTAGGAGGACCTGTCAATACCACCATTTTGAATTGAGAGGTTTCTTGGCTTCAAAGTTGTCAAAATGTGTCTTACTCTGTTTATGAGTCAATTCGTAGAAGTATACAGGGAATTGGCAATCTCATCTATTATACAGATGGCAAAACTAAGAGATACAGAGTGTGCGGTTTTTGCAAAGTCACTCAGATGCTGATGGTGGGGAAATAGATGTCCACCCTCTAGTGACTCTGAGTTCAAAACTTTTCCTCTCTAATCCAATTAACACTGAATTTCTTGCTCTTCTCACCTCTGCTCTCTAATCACTGGTGCTCAAGGCATACTTGACGTACGCAGCTATGCCTGAGCTCCTTCACAGATCAGACAAGCACGTCTTGGAAAAGAAACACACAGCGAGTCTGAAAATGTACATTTCATTCATTTTGTATACATGATAATGAAAAGGAACCTTTCAAAGCTTGCTTATGCTGACTTATAACAGCATATAAACCAGTCTTGTAAATAATGGCTGTACAGATCTGCTCACATCTGGGAGGTTATAACTGTACATATGTGTATAATTGTGTCTGTTATTATTATTTTTAACAAATCTTCTCACTCTCACCAGAGTAAATACTAGAAATGACTAAATCCACTGGTCTCTTATATTTTCTTTAGATGAAACATACCTCTCCATAGATGACAAACAAATGGTATTTTTACTGACAGACTTCAGCTGCTCTAAAAAAGAAAAACAAATTATTTCCTCTTATCATATTTATTATGCTTTTCTTTAAACCTCTTTTTAACAATAAACAGTACTTAGAGGGCTTAGCCAACACATTAAAGATAATGTCACATTAGAGTTATGTCCACGAGAGGACATGTAGATTAAAAAAGTAAAAATTAGTATGGTCTAAAATAATCTAACTAGTTTAGTCTGATATATTTTATGAAAAGAGAGAATACACTACATTTAGAGTGTCCTGGGATACTAATAAAATTGATCTTATGATAGATAATAAAGCATATCTCAATGTATTCCAAAAAGTGGAGATGGCACAGGTGTCAATCTTTGGTCAAAATTAGTACAGCAATATATTAATAAATTAATAAAACTAGAAAGCAAAGAGAACAGGAGAGTTTAAAAACTGAAATCACAGAGTTAACAGAAAGTAAAATTTAAAAAGCTTTATATTCCAGCATATGACACAGCTTAAAGCAATACAAAAATATAAATATTTTTATTTAAACAGTAAAAAGTAAAACCAAATATATTAAGCACCCATATTAATAAGATAAAAAGTGACCAAAAATAAAGACCTATAGAAAGCTGAAAAAATATGTCAATAAGGAAATAACAAAACATGAGTTAGTGAAGAGAGAAATAGTAAAAATAATAAATAAATCTATTCATTTATTTGAAAAACTTAAACAAAATAAAAATAAATTATACATTGAATTAAAGATAAAATAGAGCACACACATAAATAAGAAATGGGAAAGGGGATATAACTATTGATGTGAAGGATGTTACTAAATTAAAGCATCTCAGCTCAAGTCTGCAAATAAATTTGACATCCACGTAAAATAAGTGTATTTTTAGTGACTATAAATTGCTAAGTCTACTCACAGAAGAGATTAAAATAAAATAGCCAAAAAGAGTAATAGTGGACAATTATTCAAGGACTACTCCTAAATGAGTATCAGAGTCAGTGGTTTTGCAGATGTATACTACTGAAACCTCAGGAACAGATAAGTAAGTTTAAACTCATCGAAACAGATGAGATATAGTATTTCAATATTAAAAAAAAAAAGTGGCTATCATACTATACCTAAAACTTGATAAATATGTAAAAAACCGGTATAGACTAATGTCTTTTATGAGTCAATGCAAAATTTGCAAATAACGTCTAGAAATGTATTAAAAGAATACCTGATCATTAAAATGCATTTCAAAACAAAAATACACTGATCTTTCAAAATCAGATCAATTAATGTATTTCACAATTGTAATCCAAAAAAGAAGAAAGCCATTTCCATAAATGTATGAAAGTCATTAAAAATTCAACAAGGCATTAAATTCCAACATCTATTTCTAATTTAATGCATGTCTTTATAGATTAACTACATCTTTATTCCAAAAATATATGCTTTTTGGCATATTGGAAATCTTTTATGTAAATGACATTAAACTGTGCATATCCTTTTGTAACTTTTTTTAGTTCCACCATTTATAATATTTAACTATGTTGATACTCATAGCTTTAACTTAATTATTTCAAATGTAACTATGTCACTATTGATTTATCCACTTTTTTGTTGATAGACTTTTAAGTTGTTTCAAAATTTTTCTTTATAACAATAGTGATGAAAATATGTCTTTATATTAAATATTTTTACAAACATATGTAAGAGGCTCTCTAAGTTATATTACTAAGACTGCAACTGATTGCTTGAAGTGTATGTGCATCTTAATATTTACTAGAATTTACTAAATTGCTCTTCAAATTGGTGTTACAAACTTATGTTCCTACTAGCAGAGTGCAAGGTTCCACATCTTCCCCCAAACTTGGAACTGACAGACTTTAATTATTATTTCTATCTGCTATGTGTGAAATGATAGGCTATGATTTTACTTGCATCTCCCTTATGCCCTGTTCCAGGGCATAGAAAAGGAAGAATTTCCTAACTTTTTGCTAAGCCCAGTATAAGAAAGACAGAACTCAACAAAGATATCACATAAAACATAGAAACAAAGGCTAATTTTCCATGTGAATAGAAGAGGAAAATTAATAAGTACAACGTTATCAGAATAATTCAGAGCAAACTGACAGAGACCATTTAAATAGCTTTGTGTAGTTTTTAAATTAATTTTTGAAATACAAAAAGCCATATATACTTTATTCAATATGTACAACTTGACTTTGAAGGTAAGTGTACCCCTGTGAAACCTTCCCCACAATCAATGCCATGAACTTATCTATTACCTCCCAAAGTTGCCTCCTGTCATTTTACTTATTACTATTATTATTGTTGTTATTATATTAAGGACATTTAACATAAAATCTACTGTCTTTAGCAAATTTTTAGCCACACTATACAGTACACTATTGTTAACTGCAGCCAATATGCTGTACAGTAGATGTCTAGGACTCGCTAGTCTTGTGTAACTGAAATTTTGTATCCTTTGACTAATCTCTTTATTCCAAGCCTGGGAAACCAACGTTCCATTCTCTGCTTCTATGAGTTTGAGTGTTTTGGACTCCTTATATAATTAGTATTATATAGTATTTGTCCTTCCATCTAGCTTATTAACTTAGCATAATGCTTTCTAGCTTCAGCCATGTTGTTTCAAATAGAAGGATTTCCTTCTTTTTAAAGGCTAAATATTATTTCTTTATCCATTAACAGCCACGGGCATTTAAGTTACTTCCATGTCTTGGCAACTATGAATAATGCTACAATGGATATGGGGGTGCATACAATATTTTTGAAATCCTGACTCCAATTCTTTAAGATACACACTGAGTAGAAGCAAGATTGCTGGATCATGTGATAGTTCTATATGTATATACATATATATATATAGAAAGAGAGAGAGAGAGAGAGAGGAACGCCCATACTGTTTTCCACTAACTCCTTATAAAACATATGGTTTGCAAATATTTTCCCCCTTTCCATAGGTTACATTCTTGTAAAGAATGCAGAGGTATTAAAATTGGGGAGGAAAAAGAATGAAAAATCCTCATTCCCTGCAGATGATATAATTATATACATGGAAAACCAAGTGATGAAATTAAAAATACTAAAAAACAGAATGATAATGTAGTAAGTTTCACCCAAAATTAATCTACATATTCCATAGCTTTCTTATCACAAATGGCACCTTATTATATAATGTAACAATATATAATTTATAAAAACAAAAGTACACAATCTAGAAATGAATCTGTGAAGAAATATACTATATATATATAAAAATTAGTAAACATGGAGTAATGATATCCAGCACCAGCTATTTCAACCCATACAGTGTTTCAATACAATGACAGTAATTAAAGGAGTATGACAAAGTTTAGAGATTTGAAAGAGAATTAAATAAGCTTTATTTATCTGATGAAACTCTAGATTCAAGAGGATGACTTACTCAAAACCAATATTAGAGTAACTCTTAAAACTCTTGGCAAAAATGTTTATTTCTGCAAAATATATTACATGTGAATATTCCACTTTTGCCATGAAAAAGTAATTTGGTCTGGATATATGTTTCTGCCAAAAACAACTTTAAAATTGAAACATATATATGTATATTTCAATATGCATTTTTATATATATATACTGAAGACCAAAGAAAAACAGAAAATATTAAAAGCAACCAGGGAGAGAAAGGATATATTCCATACAGGAGAATGACCAGCTGAATGAGAGCTGACTTCTCAGGAACCATGCAGACCAAAAGTCAAGAGAATGACATACGTAATTTGCTAAAAAAAAACAGTCAATTCTGAATTCTATATTCAGCAAAAATATTTTTCAAAATTAAGGACAAAGTAATAACCTCATTAATCTTTCTGAATTCTCTGGTATAAACTATCCATGATTTATTTAAAAATACCACATTTCACAGTCGACTCATGAGATCTGTGCTTCCAGAGGATTCTGCTTGTAAATATGTCAAGAAAAATATGTTAACATTTAAGCTAAACCACTTAGAGTGACAATCTCTAGCTCCATGCATGTTGCTGCAAATGGCATTATTTTATTCTTTTTTATGGCTGAGTAGTATTCCATTGTATATGTATACCACATCTTTATCTAATCATCTGTCAACAGAGATTTAGGTTGCTTCCATGTCTTGGCTATTGCATGTAGTGCTGCTATGAACATTGTGGTGCACGTATCTTTTCCCCTTTACTTAGGAAGCTAGACTACTCTCTTAAATAGGATTTTCTAGAATTCTGAACTGTAGCCCTGTAAAAGTATATCTTCAGATTGGTTCTTAGGTAGAATTTAAACTCACATGTGTACTTGCATATCCCTTAGCCAAAAATGAAGTTTTAGAGTTCCTTTCAAATGGATGGGTAGTTTTTGCAAAGATAAATCAATTACAATCATTATTGTAGTAACGAGAGTAGCGATGGTGCCAGGAACAGCAGCGTCAGTCGTAGTGATAGTAACCACGGCAATCACAGCAGGTACAGGTTCTCAGTGCCTGGGTTTGTGCCAGACACTGTGCAAGGCGCTTTACAGACATTATCCCTGACCTGTTACATGGATAGTTAAGCTTATTTTGCTGATGGGAAAATGATGTTTTCAAAGTACATCTCCCAAATTCATGTGGCCATTCGATGATGAAGCCATGTTCTGAACACAGGTGTATGAGAATCAAGTTGATCCCCACCCTTAATTCATTTATTTTGTTTTGGCTAGTCTTACGTAACTTTGACTTTGGTTATGTGAATTTATAAATTGTTTCCTCATGCCCCACCTGTGGAGTGAGACTCTCAGCACTCCTGTTTTCCTTGCACCACTTCTTTATCCATGGAGCACAGGGTTCTGAACACAGCAGTTGTTAAAATAAATATTTGTTAACTAACTTTCCCTTTTTTATTCATTTGAAACATTTCCCACAGTGTTCCCTACTCTGCCAATTACCTTGTTTCAAATCTCAAAGTCACTCCATAAATTAAAGCTTAACATGGGGCTGATGCAATCTACAAAAGCTTTGTTCATTTTCCCAGCTACAAATGGTAAAAAAAAAAAAAAAAGCCCCAGTGAGGTTCTTAAAGAGAAAAAATATATACCACATAAACAAGATTCGGGGCTAAGTAGGTAAATACGAAACTCAAAGCTTACAGTAGTCTAGCTAAAGAAAGGAAAGAAAAACAAGCAAATGAATAAAAGATTTGTAAATTAAAATATTCAATGAGGAATTAGAACAGTTTGACATTTCTCATAGTGAAAACGCCTTTGGTCTATTATACCAAAGGAAGAAGGTAAATACGCATTTTCTTCATTTCTAGTTTTTAGCTAATACTAAGAAATGAAATTATATTTGCTGAAGAATTCAGAGACTGCTGGCAATATTTTCACTTGAGTTATTAAAAAAAAAAACTCTTCAAAAGGAAAAGATTTTGCCCCTGCCACGGCTCTTTTGAGAAAACTGCAGCTTTTAAAATTAAAGCTCAAAAGATGATTTTAAAGTTTGAAATTCATTTTTTAAAGTTCTGTCATTTTTAACGGCTTGTTGACTGAGATTCCCCACTCAGGATGAGCGATTAAGGGAAGGCTTCACAAGACAAATAATAAATGACATTCTGGAACAGCCTACTTTGATCAACAAGGAATAAGAGAGAGAAAAATCTGCTTTGGCCTGTCTGTACAGCGTGATCGACACATTGGTCCAGAGGAGCTGGGGAACATACATCAGACTTGGGGCTGGCAGTCAGGCCATCAGTCCCAGTCTCTTCAAAATTAAGGCCACCTCTTTAATAAGTCCCATTCCTGTCCTGTCATTGCTCGACTCTCTTCCAAACCATATGAGGCAAGGTAAGGAGCCCTTCTCTAATAGCCAGAGAGTGAAAGGGCTCTGCAAGGTTTTTTCCCTCTGTATCTAAGCAAGATCTCTCCAGTGAAAACAAACAGTTCTTTCACACCAAATCCTAGGTCTTTATCTGAAAATACAAAAACACCAACAAAAAAACCTTACTCCTCAACACAAAGACCTAGCCTCTCCCTTTCACTTGGAGACGTAGCAAATGATAATCATGATGCCAAAAACTACTATCTTTGAAGTAGGAAGAAAGCTCCACCCTTATGGTACACAAGCCTCTGTGAATTGACTAAAACACAGAATGGCCCGTTTGAAAACATGAAATTTGGGAGCCATGTTTAGGTGTGTGTATACAATGTGCAAACAGGTAATAAAATAAGGCATGTTTTAATAGGATAACCATGAAATATAGAAATATGGAGAAGTTTATATACAGAAATATAAAGAAACAACAGAATATGAAAACATACATACCAGATGCCCTAACAGGTACATTTTTGAATCTTGAATGTAGCCTAGGTGATGTGTCTTAGATCTGTGGTTCACAATAGTGACAGTTTCCCATTGTCTTCACCCTTCCATCCCAGGAACATTTTTGGCTGTCAAAACTGGCAAAGGGGCAGAGGTTGTTTGCCACTGGCATCTGATGGGTAGAGACGAGGGATATTTAAGACGTCCTATAATGCATAGGGCAGCCCCCAAAAGTAAAGAATTATACAGCCCAAAATGTCAAGAGTTAATTTAGGCAAAATTCCAAATAGGCTGGGAAAAAAATAAGAGAAAAGGATTGTAATAAGGCTTACTTCACCTCCTACTCTCTTGCTCCTTTGTAAAATAAATGAGAAAACTGTGTCAAGACATCAGAGGCTAAGATTCAGAGTGAGAAAAATTCAAGTCCTGTGGACGCCCCAGATGAATCCAGGGCATGTGTAGTTCAACCTAGATAAATCTTTCCCAATCAGCCAGGGAGTTAGAAAGCATCTAAAACCATCTTTCCCCAGAAGCTCTGCTGTCCTTTAACCTCTGACCCCTAAGTTTCTGCAGAAAACAGCATCCCTTGAGTCCTTTGGGCTACGTGATTTATGTTGCTTATTTGGTTGACCATCCACATGCCCAAGATCAAGACATTTCTCATCTCATTTGAAAGTATATAGGGAGCATTTCTGAAGCCATCATGAGTGCTGACTGTTTCCATCCCAGACCCACTACGTGGAGAGATGAGAATCAGCGAGTAGCCGTAGAGGGGAAAGCACCACAGTGAGTGAGTGCTGGGGTGTGTTAATCACTCTGCTGTGGCGTGCTCACTCCAGCTGAGTCCCAGTGCCACAACAAGCCATTATTTTCAGCAGAAATAACGGAGTTGCCAATTAATTCAGCTCAAATCCTGACTCGAGGCACCTCTTCAGCGTAGTTTAATTAGCTGATGCCCTTTGCTGCTGGAAGGGTATGAGTGTACTTTGTAGGGGGGTGTCATCCTCTGTGCATCACACAGCAGTCACCTCAGTGTCCTGGCCTGACCTCTGTCAGATCCAGCACTGAGCTCAAACAAAGTTAATCTCTCCAGCGGAAAGAGTGGAGGAGAGGAAGAGAAAGATGTAGGAACAGATCCTTCCTAAGAGGGATTTCCATCTCCTTACACTGCCCATTGCACAAAACACCATAAGAAAACTGTGTCAAGACATCAAGTGGAGTTTTATATTCCACCCAACTTCTTGCCTAGATCTGAGAAGCTGAGAAATTGGTTAGAGCAGGTCTTGGGCAAGCGAAGATCTAAAGTCAAGGAAAGGGTCATGGTCTATCCCTGGAAATGTAAGGAACAAGGTAAGAACAAGTCCAGCAGTAAGTTGGACATATATGACCCTGAGGTAGTGGTTCTCAAAATTTGGTGCACTTTAGAATCACTCAAGGAACTATTATTATTATTATTATTATTATTATTATTATTTTATAAAATGCACTCACTTTTATTTTGGGTGGTTAGTAATTAAGTTTATTTATTTACTTATTTTATTTTTAATGGAGATACTGGATTCTGAACCTAGGACCTTGTGCATCTACCACTGAGCTATACCCTCCCCCCAGGAACTTTTTAAAGCACTAAATGTGGAGACACAGCCACTAGGAAGATGATTTAATTGGCCTGGGGTGGGACCTGATTATCAATGTCATTTAAGTGTTTCCCAGATGATTCCAGCGTGCGACCAGACTTGAGGATCCCGGAAACAGTGTGACTCCTGACCAGGAGGAAGGGCAGCTTCTAGGAATTTGTTAGAAAAGAAAATTCTTGGGCTCCACCTCAGACCTACTAAGTCAGAAACTCTGGGTGGGACCCAGCAATCTGTGTTTTACTAAACTCATCAGGTTACTCTGATGCCCACTGAAGTTTGAGAACCACTGTGTTAGAACAGTGAGTTGCTTTGTTTCCTCAGCTTTCTCAGCTCTCCTGTTTAGATGTTTTGGTACTGGTGGATTCCCTTCCTAGTTTGGCACTGTTTTCCGAAACTCCCCAGGGTTGAAACCTATTTCTCTAACCTTTACCTGTAAACTCTGTAAGTTAATCCTGATCTCAAATTTGATCTCAAATTGCTGCTTAAAATGAATAATGATAATTTATAGTTACTAAATGTTAATTGCAAGAGCTTGTCACTTTCAAGTGACAGCTTCATCCCAACTGTAAACAGAGTCTTATCAACTGCACCCTCCACTTTTCCTTAAGGGGAGTTGCATGGAAGGAGATACAATTCTTTCAGATGGGAAGATGATTATTTAGCTATTCACTAGGGGTCAGGGGCCTTCTCTTATGTGGAGGGGCCTGGAAGTTAAGCTGCCCTACGTCTTTTTTATCCACAGATAAAAAAATAAAAAACAAAGAGCGATTACTCACATCACCATGTGTTGTGGCTGACTGGAAGGAAAACAGTATGATATTTGGATGTTGAGGGAACTTTCCTGAAAAGTAGAACAGCATAAAAAAAGAACTGAGTGAAAATGTCTCCTTTTCTACTAAATGAGAAGGATTATTAAAATAATGGCAGAGGCTCTTGGCACTGGACATAAACTTAAGCTCTCCAGGGGAGTTTTAACTGCAAGACTAGAACACATGTGTTTCCTGCTGTTGGCCAGGGGTCCGGGAGGTGGGGCTATAAGGGCATCTCCTCTTGGGCTCTAGACTTTGGAAGGCAAGGAGGCAGAAACTCTGGTGCGTGGCCTGGGTTGAGTCATGAAGAGAATATTTCACCTCTGGGTGCCTTGTAGAATAGATGCAAAGCTCCAGGAGTCAGTGACTGCATCCTAGCAAGGGTCCAAATCAGTGCTGTGTGTAGAGTCAGTGCAATCACGAACGGTTCCTTGGGGAAGTGTGGGTAGAACACACTGTGTGTTTGTTACTACGCACCTGCCACCAGATTGCAGAAGTCTGATTTCTGACAACAGATTAAATAAAAATTAAATTAAAACAAAACACTATATGAGTTTGCTGTCTGGCATTAAACTTTTATGAAAACAGATGGGTGAGCATAATCTCTCAGAGGAACTCATCCAGGCTGAGGCACTTTCTTCAAGCTGCAGGTGTAGACCTTTCAAGAGCCCCCTGGGTCTCCTTTAGAAGAACAGAAGCAAAAGCAAAAATCGAACAGAAAATTGTACCATAGACGGTTCCCTGCACTAAGTGTCTGCAACTGTTCTAACAATAAGTGAAGAGAAAGATAATCCACGTGTGTTTCCTTATTATGCGGATGGAACCTGCAGATTCATGTCTAGTTGATTCATTGATCCCTCATGTCAATCAATAGAAGTTTTCACTGTACTTTAAACTTGTACACCTACAGAGTTACATGCCACTTATCTGAGCAGTCCCCAAATTATAAGGGGACATCAAAGAAGGAGGGGAATTCTAGTCAATTAGGCATGCTTTATAGATCATGGGCTCTGCAAACAAAAAAAAGTCTCTTTGAATCCCTGCTTTCTAATTTATTAGCTCTGTTACCTTGGATAATAGTCAAACTTCTGTGGTCTTAGTTTCCTTATCTACAAAGTTGGACTGTCTTAAGAATTACATGAGCTAATGCCTATAAATCAGCTCTGCGGCTATTGTGTAAATATGTGAATGCTGGTAGACGGTGGTGAAATTTGGGGGCAAATTTGGGGGGTATTAAATTAGAGCTTTCAAATCCTTAAGCTGTATCCATACACTATTCAGGTGATTCCAAATTCAATGCAAAATGGGGGAGGTATAGCTCTGTGGTAGAGTGTGTGCCTGGCATGCATACGGTCTTGGGTTCAATCCCCAGTACTTCCACTAAAAACAAATAAATAAAAGCCTAATTATATCCCCCCAAATGAAGCAAAAAACCCCAAAAACCAAAAAAAAAAAAAAAAAAAAAACCAAACCACAATGCAGCTTAAATCCAGAGCTCACCTAACTGGAACACTCATTTTAGACAGACACGTTGCTTCTCTAAATAAAGGATAAATGATAAGCAAGTAACCTTCTTTGATGGACTTTATTAATACCTTTCAGGGCCCAGTTCAAAAACAGCTATCTCTGCTATGCGTACATATAATGATAATGAAGAGGGACATGCCTGGAAAAGAATGCTTAAATTAAGGATTTGGAAGATATTTACCCAAGAGTCACCAAATCTCCTTCTTTCTGAATCATTATTTTCTGGAAAGTCTGTTTCATGTACACATCAAACTGGCTTCTTTTATTCCAGGTAAGGAATTGACCATGATGTTTTTTCTCCCTTTCTCCATATGTCTGGACTTGTCCTTAGTTCTTACAAACTTACTCCCTGACATTCTAGGTAACAGATCCTTTTCTGTCCAATCTTGTTATTTTCAGTTTGCTCTCTCCTAAAGAAGACCTAAGAGTGCCTGGATAAACGTTTTGTATAATACCATCCAATATGTAGAATATCGGATTCCCATACTCTGTCAGAGGGTAAAATACGGCTACTCATGAGAGGTTATGTCATACAGCAGTTAGAAATGAGGGATCTGTGGTGTTACGCTGCCTAAGTTGAATTCTCATTCAGCCCCTTGCAAGCAATGCCACTTTAGACAAGTAGTAACTTAATTTGGGGGCCTCATTTCCTCCAACGTAAAATGGGAACAATCATAGCTACTTCATAGAATTGTTGCTGGGATCAAATGAGAATTGTTGCTGGGATCAACTGGTGTATAGCAGGTGCTCACTAAACATTGGCTCTTTTTGAATTTCGGAGCTGGGATTGACATCTTTTGAATATCCTCATGTCTCTCTCAGGAGCAATGTGTTAGTAGCTTACCCTGTGATCACAACCATAGGACAAGAGTCACTGCAGTCATCAATTCATTTCACCAAAAAGCACATTTCACATTTTAAAATATTGCTTAGATTCCTCAAAACAAGTTACTGAGAGACAGTTGCCATCACTTAAAATGATGTGATGAGCTTGCACCATATCTATATAATTTTTTTTCAGAATGATAAAATACAGTCTCTGTAAAATAATATAGAATCCTTAATTGCTTCTCTTCACATACAAAAAGCAAGCATCTTCTTCAATCTCCTACATGAGAAATTTATTTCACCACAACAATGTAAAGATACAGAAAATCTAGGAGGGAAATTAGTATTTAAATAGTAGCTGTCATCCAAAACCATCAGAACACAGTGTAATTTCTTAACTTTTTTTTATTATCTTTAAGTTATGACACTATTTTACTGCTTAAAATGAAACTCTGAAAGACTGGTCTCTCTCAATAGAATCAAGAAGGAAAGGAAATAATCAGATATGACTTTCTCTACTTTCCAAACAAGAAAACTGAAGACATGGCTAAGTTATCCATCTGAAATAAGATCAAAACTTTTCATAGTGTAACAATGCACCCTAAAATTGGAAATAGGTATTATCAAGGTGTGAACACAGTGAAAAATGTCCTTGAGTGATAAAGTTGATGACCTCTCTTGCTTTGAGTTCCTTTGTGGATAAATATCACCTCTTTGTTAAGGCTTATGACAAGCTTGGCCTATACCTTTGGAGTTTAAGTTCAAGTGGCCAGCAGGGGGACTTAGCTAGACTTTCGCTGCTGCAGTTTAAGAGGTGGGGAAGTAAAAGAAATGCTTGATGTTGTTTGAATCTATTTCTTGGTCTCTAGTAAATTCCCCAGTGGCCTGACATCTCAAATTAGCACACTCGTTCCTAGCTTGGTTTTCTAAAATTGAACTAATGTGGAATCAAAAGAAAACTGAAGTGTTTTCCACTTAAATAGCACCAGAAATCCATGCAATATTTTGGGGAGAAAAACCTTACATTATAAAACTACTGTGCCTATCTATCAAGTCTACTGGTAAGTAGTTTTGTAATGTGAGGCTTTTCACCCCAACATGTTACATGGATTCCTGATGTTATTTATTTGGGAAACACTTCAGTTTTCTTGCGATTCCATATTACCTCAATTTCAGAAAATACTAAAATTTAGGGCTTTGTAATCTGACATCACTGTATTGCCTCTTCCTTGCTACCATTTCCCTTATTTTGTTGTCCTAATATTTAAGGGCTCCCATATGAATCCATGCCCCTCTTATTACAGAAGAATGGCAAACACATAAAGTAAACATTTTAAAGGTATGTAGCTCAGTGTGCTACCCAGCCCAGGGGCAGGTACACCTGAGAGGGAATCAACAGATGAACAGCATGCTTATCCTAAGTTATGAAGGAGAGAGGACAGAATTTAGTCATCAAACCCAGGACAAAGTGGAATACCGGGAAAAAATTCAGTGGCGTCAGAGTCAGATCCTGGGTCTATGTGGCCCTAGCCACATCATGATCTCTCCTATTTCAATTCTGAAAAAAAAAACAAAGCCTAATCTTTTGTTTCATCCTATGTGTGTAATCATTTTATACAAATAGAAATGTATTGATAGCATTTAATGTATGTTTATAAATAATATTATAGATATTGATGTACTTTTAAGCACTCATGACTATTTAGTGTTATCCTAATGCTGGTAGAGAATGGACTCAAGCAACATCCTATGCTAGTCACTTTATGCAAGAGAAGATAAAAGTGTTTTCTACTTTCCCAGAGCTACAACCTTGGAGAGCAAGAGACTGGCAAAGGAGGTTTGGCCAGTAAGAAGGGAGTAGATGTATATAGGCAAGAAGCACTCAAGGTAAGAGTTGGGGATCAAAATTAAATTTTGGTAGAAGAGAGGGCATTCTAGGTAGACAAAAAAAAAAAATGAACGAAGGCACTGAGGTTATAATGAGACTGAAACATTCGGGGGATGATAAAGAATCAAAACAGATTAGGGCATGGAGGATGCACACTGAATCACTTAGAAATGAAATTTAATTGGTGGGGTGTAAGGAAAGATCAGGAACTCTTCAAAGCCAAGGAGTTGTGATTGCACTTGATGTTATGGGGAATCAGGTGGTGTCTATTATTGTTTGAGCAAGGGTGTAATAGTCCACTTAGGCAGCAACCCAGGTGTGCAGAGGTGCAGACTCACCTGATACCATGATGCTACCTGGCCCTCGTGGTTCTCCAGGAAGCTCTCACACACCAAGGAGATTTCTGGGAGAGAACTGGCCAATCTGTGGCTTTAAACAGCATAAATGCAGATTGTCAGCATTTACTGTTATTGCTAATTATCTTCTTGGACAATCATGGCTGCTTCCAGCATTCCTTTTCAATGTCCCGCTGCACTTTCCCCACAGTGGGCCGATTAGTAGATGTTTTAGAGCAAGTAGCCCAGAAGCAGATTCTGAGGCGATGATTGGTGGTGAAGCCATTCACCAAGGAAGTGCTCCCCAGAGAAACCAGTAAAAGAGGGGAGAAATAGAGACAAGGGAAGAAGGCAAGAAAGGGCGTGACTGCAGGCCAGGCACCAGCCTCAGCTGGATCCTGTAGAGGAACTCTGGGGTATGAACTACACCTGAGTATTCTGCGTTCATCAAGGCCAGGGAGATGGATTTCAGTTTCCTTGTGCCGGTTTGTCATTGGCTAGGAAATATTTGGGGGAGGGAATAAGAAAACACAGCTTCCGGGCACCTCCAGCTCTTTGTGCTGGCAGACAAGGCAGCTCTCTTCTGAAAAGGAGCTCGAGATGGGACCCAAAACAACATGGAAGCCAACGGATGGGTGCCCAGAAAAGGTATGAGGGGATCTGGAATGAGCACCACTGGCAGTAGATGCTTCCCACGGGGGAACTGGTTGTATAGGAATATTATTTTCTGCCTCTCCTTTCATATTGGCCTGAACTTGCAATTTTATCCCCATTACTTCCTCCCACCTGAGAATCTGAAACACAGAGTTTGGAGGCCCTGATTTCCAAGATATCTACTACCTCATTCACCCCTCTAGTAAGAAGTGTTGAGATTTAATCCTGCATCGCAGAAAATAATTAGGTCTTTAAAGCCTATAAATTACATTTGTCAGCAGCAGAGAAAACAAATGGAGTTTCTGGTTCTCTGGTGGCAATGATGAATGGCAACATTGAGCTCTTGCTGTGAGAAGCTCACGTGGACCTAGGAGCTTGTTTATTGATTCTTAACGAAAAAACTATTAATTCAAACCATTTTAGATAGTGGTGGCCAAACTCTGTGTCTAATGGGGATGTGGGTGGAGGCTGAGGGGTATCCTATGGATTGGGAAGTTCTGTGTGGCTGACATCTTTCTGATGACAAGGGAAAATGCTGCCCACGCACCAGTTTAGAGTAGAATATGTGGCAAAAGGATACGGATTAGACAAGCCATTAACTAAGATTTATGCAGAGCGAGTAGGTATTAATAGGGTTGATAGTATCTGTACAGGACATCGATTTCTGACTACATTCATGATGTAAACCCCATGGATTCTGACTCCACACGGTGGTTTAACAGCAAAATTTCAAAGTGTAAGGTAAAGTGTAATTGATGAAAAAATGGTTCTGGAGGTACGGAGTGTGTAGGTTGAGAAGAAAAGCTAGCATCGCGCTAACGACTGCTAATAGGATCCTCAAACCCATCTGCGCTCTGTTTGCAGTCCTTGAGGAGTGTGGTGGAGGGAAAAGCCCTGCCTGCTTGGGGAGGTGGGCAGATTCAAGGCCTAGGGACGTGGTGAAGCAGATCATTGTGCTGTGCATTTTGAAATTACTGAAAATAGAATCCCTCTTTCCCCACCCCAGTTCGGCTCCCACAACAGTCATTAACTGTGCTGTTAAAGCAGAAACTGAGGTCAAGATTAGCCAGGAACACATCCCTCCCTTCTCTCCCATCCTAAGCAAGGAACTTATAGCAAATGAGTGTATTTAGGGAAATGCGTGTCTGCAAGAGTTTTCAATCAATGCTGATTAGCATCCAGGAACATCATTAGGAGGAATCACCTTGGTAAATACAATAAACAGAAAGGGAAAACAGAACAAAAGAAACAGAGCTAAGAGACACCCTCGACCAACATCTCAGCGTGCTTGTTAGAAACACACACAAGCAATCAGTTGAGTCAACTAACTAATGGAAGATGTGCTCTTCACTTAATGCTTACAGAAAAGGGGAAATCTATTCAAGGTCCCTGTTCAGTACGGTTCAGGGGAAAAAAAGCCTTGTTGAATTCAGGTTTTTGCACAATTCAGCTACTGTGTCACCATCCAGAAATTTACATTTGCATTCGTAAGTTAAGAATGTAACCGTAAAATACAGGAAATGTCTCTAGAATCTGAGCTCAGTGGAGAAAAAACAATCCATATGCATTTGGATCCGTCAAAGGGCGTGGTAAAGGTATCTGAAAAGCACTTTAAGCTTCCACATAATTTCTCATCACTTCACTCTCTGGAGAGAAATCTATGTATGTATCAAGCATTCAATTAGCCCTACCATGTGGAAAGGCAAGTGCTACATCCCACAGAAGCGGCAGACGTACATGAGGTTTGTCTCCATGTCTCCACTGGATGTTGCTTGAGCTTGGGGATCCAGACAGATACAGAAATGATTGCTGTGACAGGCATCCTGGTTATTACCAGGCCCCCAGTTGGAAGAGACACCATGTAGTTAGGAACTGGGGAGCTGGGAAAGACAGCCTCAGTGAAGACAGGCAGAATGTTTGTGGTGTGGCCATATATCCTGTGTAAACAAACTGGCTAAAAATACATGGCAGTCTCAAGCAAGCTGATAAATGAGCCCCTCTCCAAATGAATATTTCTTAAATATTTATTCAATATTTAGCAGTGAGGTTGAGAAAGTGATTTTTTTTCCCTAAGAAAATGTTATACAAAGAGCATTGTAAATTGGAGCAGATGTCTTCTCACTGCTTCACAACCACTGGCTAAAGAAGGCTCTGGAAACTATGAGCAAAACAATGTCTACTTGCAGGCAACTTTTGTTTATTTAAAAACATATTTTTAGCATATTTCTATTTAGATTTTTAATTTGTCTCAGCAGCGTTTTATAACCTTCAGTGTAAAAATGTTGTATTTTAGATAAATTCATTCTTAACTGTGTTATACTCTTTGTTCTTTTGTTTTTTTAGTGAGATATAGTTGATTTATAATGTTAGTTTCAGGTATACATCAGAGTGATCTTTAAAGGTATTAGAAAACAATGACTAGATTTCTAAGCTCTATACAATATATCTTTGTTGCTTATTTATTTTATATACAGTAGTTTGTGTCTCTTAATCTCATACCCCTTTCTTGCCCCTCACCCCCCCCCACTTGTAATCACTAGTTTGTTCTCTGTATCTGTGAGTCTGTTTCCATTTTGTTGTGTACATTCATTTTTAAGATTCCACGTATAAGTGATAAAATAGGGTATTTGACTTTCTATATCTGACTTATTTCAGTAAGCATAATACTTTGTAGGTCCATCCACCTTGTTGCAAATGGCAACTTTTCATTCTTTTTTAAGGCTAGTACTCTTATATATATGCCACATCTTTATCCATTCATTTGTTTATGGGAACTTAGATTTCTTTCAGATCTTGGCTATTGTAAATAATGATTCTATGAACACTGGGATGCAAGTATTTCTATGAATTAGTGTTTTTGTTTTCTTTGGATAGATACCCATCAGTGGAATTGCTGGGTCATATGGTAGTTCCAATTTTATTTTTCTGAGGAACCACCATAATGTTTTCTGTAGAGACTGCACCAATTTACACTCCCACCAACAGTATACTAGGGTTCTCCTTTCTCCACGTCCTCTCCAACAATTGTTATTTGTAGACTTTTTGATGGTAGCCATTTTGACAAGTGTGAGGTGATATCTCACTGTGGCTCTGATTTGCATTTCTCTAATGATTGGCCACGTTGAACATTTTTTCATGTGCCAGTTGGCCACCTGTTTATCTTCTTTGGAAAAATGTCTCTTCAGGGCTTCTGCCCACTTAAATTGGGTTCTTTGGTGTTTTAGATATTAAGTTGTATGAACTGTTTATAAATTTGATCAGTCATATCATTTGCAAATATTTTCTCCTATTCAATAAGCTGTCTTTTCATTTTGTTCATGGTTTCCTTTGCAATGCAAAAGCTTTTGAGTTTAATTAGATCCCATTTATTTTTGCTTTTTCCTTTAAGAGACAGATCCAAAAAAATAGTGCTATGATCTATGTCAAGGAGTTTTCTTCCAGAAGATTTATGGTTTCAGGTCTTACATTTAGGACTTGAATCCATTTTGGGTTTATTTTTGTATATGGTATGAGGAAATATTCTAATACCATTTTTTACATATAGCTGTCCAGTTTTCCCCACAGTTTTTGAAAAGACTATTTTTCCCTCATTGTATATCTGTGCCTCCTTTGTCATAGATTGATTGATGATAGTGCATGAGTGTATTTCTGGGATCTCTACTGTGTTCCATCGATCGATGTGTCTGTTTTCTGTGCCAGTACCATCCCATTTTATTAACTGTAGCTTAGTGGTATTGTCTGAAGTCAGGGGGCATGATACTTTCAGATTTGTTTTTTTCTCAATATTGCTTTGGCAATTTGGTGTCTTTTGTGGTTCCATATAAATTTTAGGATTATTCTAGTTCTGTGGAAAATGTCATGGGTATTTTGATAGGGATTGCCTTAAATGTGTAGATTACTTTGTGTAGTATGGGCATTTTAACAGTATTAAGTCTTCCAATCCATGAACTTGGAATATCTTATCATTTCTTTGTATCATTTTGAAATTCCTTCATCAATGTTTTATAATTTTCAAGTATAGAACTTTAACCTCCTTGATTAAGTTTGTTCCAAGATACTTTATTCTTTTTGATATGATTTTAAATGAGATTTTCTTGACTGCCTTTTTTTCATAGTTCATTACTAGTGTATAGAAAAGCAACAGATTTCTGTATATAAACCTTGTAATCTGCCACCTTACTGAATTCATTCATTCTAGTACTTTTTGTTAGAGATTCTAGGGTTTAAATATATTACCATGTCATCTGCAAATAGTGATATGTTTACTTCTTCCCATCCAGTTTGGATACCTTTTATTTCTTGTCTGATTGCCATGGCTAGAACTTGCAAAACTATATTAAACAGAAGTGGTGCGAGTAGGCTTCCTTGTCATATTTCTGATTTTAGAGAAAAAGCTTTCAGCTTCTCACTGTTAAGTATCATTTGGCTGTGGGTTTGTCACAATTGGTTGCCTTCATTACGTTGAAATATGTTCCCTTTATACTAACTTTTTTTTTTTTATCATGAATGGTTTTTGAAATTTGAGTGCTTTTCCTGTATCTATTAGATGAACATGTGATTTTTATCTTTCCTTTTGTTAGTGTGGCATATCACATTGATATATTGTGAATATTGAACCACCCATCCCTGGAATATATCCCACTTGATCATAGTGTTATGATATTATATATTGTTGAATTTGATTTGCTAATATTTTGTGGAGGATTTTTGCATCTATATTTGTCAGATATATAAGCCTGTAACTTTTCTCTCTCTCTCTCTTTTTTTTTTTTTTTTTTTTTTGCAATGTCTTTGTCTGGCTTTTTATCAGGGTAATGGTGGCCTCATAGAATAAATTTAGGAGTGTTTCATCCTCTTCAACTTTTTGAAATATTTTCAGAAGGATAGCTCTTAGCTCTTCTTTATATGTGTGGTAGAATTGCTCTGTGAAGCCATCCATTCCTGAACTTTTGTTTGCTGGGAATATTTTTAATTATAAATTCTATTTGACTAGGAGTGATTGGTCTAGTCAGGTTGTATATATCTTCCTGATTCAGTCTTGAAAGGCTGTATGTTTCTAGAAACTTGTCCACTTCTTCTAGGTTGTTCAATTTGTTGGCACATTACTGCTTGTGGTATTCTTTTAAGATTTTTTTTTTTTTTTTTTTGGCATCACTGTGGTGTTGATTGTTATTTCCCTTCTTTTATGCCTTACTTTGTTTATTTGGGTTCTCTTTCTTTTCTTGATGAACCTGGCTAATAGTTTATCAATTTTGTTTGTCTTTTTCAAAGAACCAGCTCTTAGTTTCAGTGATATGAAAACTGATTTCCTTTTTTTTCCCCCACTTTTTTGGTCTCTAATTTTTTCCTCTCTGATCTTTTCTTTCTTCTACTGACTTTGGGCCTTGTTCTTCTTTTTCTAATTTCTTTAGTTGGAAGTTCAGATTTTTTTTTTAGATTATTCTTGTTTCTTGAAGTTAGCCTTATATCACTGTAAACTTTTTTCTTAGAGTTGCTTTTACTGAATCCAATAGATTTTGAAAACTTTTTTTTACCTTCATTTCTCTTAAGGTATTTTCTGCTTTCCTTTTCAATTTCTTCATTGAACAATTAATTTTGAGTAGCATGTTGTTTACTGTCCATGTGTTTGGGCTTTTCCCATTTTACTTCCTGTAATTTATTTGTAGTTTCATATCATGTAGTTGGAAAAAAATGCTTGATCTGTATCTGTCTGCTCAAATTTTTTAAGACTTGTTTGTGACCTAGCATGTGATCTATCCTGGAGAACATTAAGTCATGCACAAACTGTTTTTTAGAAACTCAGTTGACTATGGATACACATGAAAGTTTCAAAAATACTCAACATACTGATGTTTGTGCAGTAAAGATTAGTTTCATTTCTTCACATTTCATTAGAAAGATGTTGTCTACTGTGCTGAAAGCTTGTTATTCTCTAGATGTACATGAACTCACCTTTAATTGGATTTAGGGTCTATAAAAATTCCCCCAAATCAATGTTTATCATCTAGAAATAAATTATATAACTGATATTTTAGTGTTAGTCTTTGTCCTGGCTTTTTTTTTCTAGTCATAGCTTCAAATGACAGTTATAATAGTATTTATTTCTTAAAGATAGAAATATATGTATGTTATAAGTTACCCTAATGTTGTTAAAGGAAGGGAATTTAAAATTTTCCTTCAAATGAGCCAAGCCAGCAACTAACATTCTAACATATCAAGAGTTGACATGGGACTTTAAATACCTGCCTTGTTAGGAAAATTCCATTGTCTCTCAGATCATGGATAATAGAAAATATACTTGGCAGATTATTATATTCTGCTTTCTACCCTACAGGATTTTCTTTACTCAACCAGTCCTGCAACCTGTGCTCAGTAGTACTTAACAACAACAACAACAAAAATCTGGCTCCATTTAACTCTAGAATCTTTAATCCTTCCTTGGTAAATTGCAGCCCTGAGTTTCACTGGTAATATCATGCCAAGCCCATAGGGCTATGAATCTCAGTGTGTTCACATATCTGTTCATGTGCATGTGTGAAAAATAAGATACCTCTAAAAGGCAGCACCACAGAGAGAACAGAGGTTTGGAGTAGAGGCCAATCCCTGATAGAGGTCCCTGGCCAATTGATCTTGCCTAAATCAGGGCATGTTGTGAACTTTGTACTAATTGGAACCCCAGCGACTCACTTGAGCTGTTTCACAGGCTTATAATGTAGGATTAACTCACACTAACCTAGTTCGTTTCATCACAGCACTTGTCACTCTTGATATTTCCTTGTGGGTTCATTTGTGTATTGCCTCCAACTCCCCAACCTCTTCTATCTAGAATTTAAACTTCCAGAAAGCATTTACTTTGTTCAGTGTGTTTGGCACCACTAAACACCAGAGCCTAGGACCATGTCTGTAGCAAAGGAGGAAATTCAAAAGTTGATGGAATGAAAGAGAGAAGGAATGAATTCTAAAGTCTCTGCAATGTAAAGGGCTCTTTTATTATGAAGATTATTATGATTATCCTCATCATAACACTGTAAGGTGGTCAATCATTGTTCCCTGTCTCCATGATAGATTTGTGCTTTGACTTAAATTGTTATCTTTTTCTTTATTTCAGCTCACAGTATTTGACAGTTTTAGGTTAAAGACTTTTTCCCCCATCAAACACGGATCCACATACAGTCACAGATATTCAAGACCAAAGACTAAACATTGAAATTCATCATTATCAAGAAGAATCTATTGAGAAAAACCAGATACACTGTTTGGTGCACAGGTTATCTGGGAGGTCCTAAGACATAAAATATAGAGACGTTTGGGTAGGTTTTGTTATTTATTTTGTTTCAGGTAATTGACTACTTCTCCTTCTTAGATGGAAGTGTAATTTCGTTGTGTACACTGAGCCTCCAGGCAGCCTAAGGGCAGAGAGCTTAACAGTGACAAAGAGGAGGACAAAGAAAGTCCCGCTTTTCCCTTTTGATGGCTCATCTGCTTCCATCGCCTCCTGAAACTGTGTTAAAGCACTTACAAAGCAATTAGTTTGCTTGGCTGTTAGAGGCATCCTAAGTCCATCCTTTTCATCAGGCAATTCATGCCAGGGACCAAACAGCCTGGAACTGGTTTAATAGAACACTATTAAGATTAGTCACTATTTGGTTACTTTCTGGAAACCTCAAAGCATAAACATACAGGTTCTATTTAGATGGATCCTGCCATCTATAGAAGTTTATCATTGCACAGTCCCTGGTAGATAAATGATGGTATGGAAGATTTTTATCTCTGTTTTCACATATTCCAGAAGTGCTAAAACTGGGACAACCTTCAACTTTTAATTTGCTCTTCATGAAGATGTACTACAAGTTTCTTTTGCAAATGAAGTGACTGAATCCCTGAAACACACCCTGAATGATCCTGCATGAGTAGTTGGGGATGGGAAGAGGTTCTGTCCAAGTGACCTTAATTCATGCCAGGATATACCTCTTCTGTGTGAACACCAAGTTCAGCTGAAATTCATAACTAAGGGAAGAAGAAAAAATATTGCTTTCTTATCTACCAACAGCATGATAGTATTTACTTAAAAGTGTCTTCCCATCCATTAGTATCCTGTTCCTTTGTATCAAAATTCTATAGAGCAAATGGTTCTGCCATCACTTTCCCTATGTTTTCAAGTTGAGGGAACTGACTCACAGTGCTTAAGTTTTAAACTCTTGCTTCAAGTTTACTTCACTGATACTATTTTGTATACAGAGAAGGCCAAAATAACTAGATTAAATCATATGATGTCATCACAATTCAAATTTTTTTTGACTCATTAAACAGTGAATAGAGAGTAGTCCCATTCTAAGACAACTTGTTAGATGCAAAGGAAACATCTGTAAGAAATTGAAGTGAATTACTTTACAGTTTGCAAGGTGCTATCACATACATTAACTCATCTGAGGCTTGCTACAGCCTTTTGGGAAAGGCTGAGAAAAGTCTCTTTATCTAGAATATGGAGTCCTAATACGGTTCAGTGGGTTGACATGACTTCCTCCAAGTCCCACAGCCGGAAGATGGTCAAGCTAGGACAATACCATAAATCCTTCACTTGCTTTTCATAAGGATTTATCACAAAGTTCTTTGAAATAATGAACCCCCTTGGTGCTTTTCAAGTAGGTTTTGATATGCAGAGATCTGATTTACATATCACCTTTTCCAGCCCTTCTTTTGCTTAACACTAAACAGATATTCCAGGAGGCACTTGTGAATATTCAGTTTATGCCCAGTTTCAAAGTATCAGCAAGGTGCTTCTCCTTCTGCAAAGAAGCCACATTGCTGACATGTTGAGGTCCGTACTGCCTGAAGCCCCGAGTTTCAATATTGAGCTACCTGGGGGCCCCCATGACTTTGTCTGCTCAGTCTGAGAAAACTGGATCAGCAGTGAGACTAAAGGAGGCAGTGAGAGACCTTGGCCTTTCACCAGCTCAGGTACTTCTTTCCTCGCCCCTCCAGCAATTTCTTACTACAGAGTTTCCTGTCACCTTCTTTGTAGTCATTTGTTTTAATCCTTTTGTGTTTTTCTGAGACCTTCATAGAGGAGAAAAGTGAAGGGCCCAGGTCTCTTTCTCTCCCTTGTGCTCTTATTTCTCTCATTACTGTTCCTCTGGAGGTGTTCCTTTTAGCCTATAGGAACCGTCCCCTCTTTGGTCATTTTCCCCAGTTAATTGTCTCACTGTTTATTTCCCCAAGCGTATTAGAAGTCAGGTGAGGGCAGAGGTTGCTGACTATTTTATATTATATCTATGGCATATTCTGTACGGTGCCTCCAGATCAGAAATGCTAGACAGGTAGCTACAAAATGCTTGGTTTGGGGGTTTTGGGTTTTTTTTGGTTTTTTTTTTTTTTTTCCTGATCTAACCATTATCAATGAGGATGCAGTCATACTTCCCTAGCAAAGAAAATGCACAATTGTTATGGGTGTATTTGCAAGGATGCCCAAGTGTATACTTCTAAAGAATATTTATTCCTCAAAAGAATCCATTTGGAAAAACCATCGATGGTTATTGCATTTTCAATATGAATACCTAACATTTAATGTATATTGAGTGCTTACTTTTTGCCAAGTAACAGTTGTAAATATTTTACGTCTATTAATTTGTGTAATTTTCACGGGAAACAAACTTTGGAGAGGCAGGATAGTGAAGGAGTTAAAGAGGTGTGCTCTACCAGACAGTCCTAGTATATTACCCTGTATTTTTCCAGAACAAGAGTTCCTTCAACATAGGAATAACCAGCTCCTAGCACGTATTACGTACTTAATAAAAATCCTTAATACATGGCAGAATTAATAAATGAGTGTCAATATTGATTAAAACCTTTGTCTTGGACTCCATGCTGGAAACTGTCATGTAAGAAAGTCAAGTCTCATTACTCTGTGATCACCCCTCATTTCAGTCCAGCAATGGTATTTTCCAGATTGATGAATCCCCTAAATCACCAGATTTAGCTTTAGCTGACCTTTAGATAGTTCTACAAAATCAACCAAATTTTCTCCTGAAAAAAAGTCAATATAAATCAGGGTTTCTCAACCTTAGCACTATTAATATTTCGATTGGCTAGCTCTTTGTTGTAGGGGGTTGTCCTGTGCCTTGTAGGATGTTTAGAAGCATCTCTGATCTCTACTCATGGGATGTCAGTAGCATCTCTCCTCTCTCCATACCCAGCTGAGACAACCACTGGTCCCAGTGTCCCAGGCAGGGGAGGGTTGGAACAGAGTGCCTCTGGTTAAGAGCCACTGTTGTAAATCGTTAAGAAAGACATTTTTTAAAAATGAGCTGCAAGTTTTTGTTTTTCTGGCAATTTTCCAAAAAGATATCCAGACAGGATTTGAAAAATAACAGCATCTTTAGAATAAGCATACACCTTCATAAGAGGAGAATTTTGAAAGGAACGGCACACATTTTAATGTTTTTTTTTTAAGTTCTCATGAGTATACATTTTAAAAAATTGGACTCTTTGTTTCACTGTCATGTAGCGCATCTTCCTCTGTCAAGTCCAGCAGGGATGCTTCGTGAATCTTCTTATTCGCTAGGTAGGAAAAGGATCCTGGCAACATACAGTGACTTGGCTCAATACTGAGCTCCACCCCAGGCATCCTGCCCCTGAGAGACCTGAGCTCTTCCCCTGACTTTTGTCCTCTTTTCAGTGGCTTCTTTTACTTTTGCTCTAGCCTCTGTACCTTCCCTCCAACAATGTGGCCTCCAAGAACTCACACTGCTTCTCCAGAACTGCATCAGCCTCACAGTTCACCTCACATGCCTCCCTGCTTGTCACAAAGAATGAGAACATCTCCCCAAGAGTGGCAGCCTCGCGCCTTTCCAGAGTCGCAGCCTGGTCACCAGCCCCACAATTACCAGTAAACACACTGGCCATGCACAGCCGTGGGGTGATTGGCTGGTCATGACAGATTGACTGAAATGCCACAGCAAACCACTCCTCTTCTGTGGCCTTGAAGCCCCACTGTTAGAAGAGCTGGTGACTGAACAGCTCATGGTCTTTAAGCTATCAATTTGATTTAGCAACTGTGAAGCTACTCCAGCAGCCTGGCAGCCAATTAGTGGCCCGGAATCATCAGCATTAATTTGTCCCCATTTCCCCTTGCAAATTGCTAATTGGTTGAACTGAGCAGTGGTTGGGCTGGGCTGCTGGAGAGAAAGGAGGAAGCTTGAGCTGTATCATTTTCTTGCTAAGTATGTTTAGATTAAAGGGGCTGCTAAGGGACAAACTGCTTTTAGCAATTTAGGATGACAGTCCTTTATAGCAAGTTGTTATTCTGATTATTCTGGACGGTGTTCCAAGTCTTTCAGGTTAAGCAGCATCTTGTTGGTTGGAGTTGCTTAAAGGGAGAATAGAGTAAAATATTTTATTACCACTCTTTTATCAAGTATTTCCATTTTATTCTCATAATTGAGTGTTAAGCTATCAAAAATAACTTGCTTAACAATATCTGTGTTGATTATTCTCCGTCCTCAATCCCCGCTTCCCCAGTTCCTAAATATGTGTTCTCCACCTGCTTTGTACCTGGGGAACTCTTTCTTATGAACTCTGTTATTCATCCTTACCCTCTGGTTTACCACTCGGTTTAGCTAGTAAAAGTCACAGGGAGACTGCAATTCAGGAGGAGAGGAGGAAGGTTTTCCTTGTCCACTTCCTCCCTGCTTTGGTGCACATTTCTGGTATTGGCTGCTGCCATTCATAACCACATTTCCTTGCAGGGAGCAGCTTTTCTATTGCTCTGTTTATCATCAGGCTTTGGTAATACTGTTCTTCCTCCTTGCTTTTCTGGCTCTAGATAGAGCAGTGGCTTCCCACTGCTGTAAGATTCTAGGTTCCTTCACAAAATTTCATGGTTCCTTTAAACTGGTCCACACTTCTGCTGGTAATCCTTTATTAAATTCTCTTTAAAACACCATCTGATTGTGCTATTACCTGTTTATGTGCCTGATACTTTCCATATGCTCTTGTTTAACAAACTTTATTTTGGCCGTACTATGCAAGAAAATGGGTCTTCAGCTGTGAGCAAGACAGGATTGTTGTCCCCGTGGAATCTGTAGTCTAGCTGAGGTGTGAGAGATTAACTGATTGGAGATATTCAAGCATAGTGGGGGTTCTAGAGCAGGCATCTATAGCCAGTTATAACCCAAAGTCTGTATTTCACATGAGGGTTCACTCCTGGTATTGTACATTCTACGGATTTTGACAAATTTAAAATGATATGTATTTACCACTGTACTCTTGTACAGAAGAGTTTCACTGCCCTAAAAATCATCTGTGTACTGTCTTTTCATCTCTCCCTCCTAACTACTGCCAACCACTAATGTTTTTACTATTGTCATAGTTTTGTGTTTTTCAGAATGTTTTCTGGTTTGAACCATACAGTAGATAGCCTTTTTAGATTGGCTTCTTTGACTTTGTAATACACATTTATGGCTTTGTAATATGCACTATGACGTGAACCATGTCTTTTCATGGCTTGATAGCTCATTTCTTTTTAGTACTGAAGAATATTCCATTGACTTAGTATACCATAGTTAATTTACCTACTGATCTACTGAAGGATGTCTTGGTTGCTTCCAAATTTTGGTAATTAAGAGTAAAGATACTATGAACATGCTTGTACAGGTTTTTGTGTGGACATAAGTTTTCAAATCATTTGGGTAAATGCCAAGAAGTGTGTGACTGCTGGATTGCTTGCTAAGAGTATGTTTAGTTTTGTAAGAAACTTTAAACTGTCTTCCAAAGTGGCCCTACCATGTTGTATTCCTACCAGCAGTGAATGAGCGTTCTCTTGCTCCACATCATCAGCATTGAATACTGTCAGTGTTTAAGGCTCTGGTCATCCTAATAGATGTGCAGTGGTATCTCACTGCTTCAATTTTTAATCCTCTAGTTATATATGAGGTTGAACATCTTTTAATATGCTGACTTGCCATCTTTATATCTTCTTTGGTGAATTGTCTACTAAGGCCTTTGGCCCATCTTTTAATCTAGTTGGTTGTTTTCTTATTGTTGAGTTTTAAGGGTTCTTTTTGTATTTTGAATAACTGTCCTTTATCAGATGTGTCTTTTGCCGGTATTTTCTCTCAGCCTGTGGCTTATCTTCTCAATCTCTTGACATTGTCCTTTGCAGAGCACAAGTTTTTAATGTTAACAAAATGCAGCTTATCAACTATTTCTTTCATGGAAAGAAATTTCTTTCTTTGGTGTTGTATCTAAAAAGTCCTCACCATACTCAAGGTCACTGAGGTCTTCTCCTGTGTTATCTTCTAGTTTTATAGTTTTGCATTTTAGATTTAGGTCTATGATCTGTTTTGAGTACATTTTTGTAAAGAATGTAAGGTCTGCATCTAAATTTATTTTACATGTGGATGTCTAGTGTTTTATTTCAGGAGTGACAAATTATCCTCAGAGACTGAGGTGATCTTTGCCTATAGTTTATGAAATGTAGGTTCACTGTTGGACTTTTACAAGCCAATAGCATATAGGGTAATGCCTCTTAATAAGCCAGTACAGAAATAACATATTCTAGACAAATGATATATTAATTACACTTTTGCTCTAAGCAAAGAGCGATGACAGAAACAAAGTCCAAATTAAGTTGACTTGTACCTTTTATACAAGTTTGATTTCTCAGGAGAGCTGGCTTAACCAACCTGGAGCTGACTTTGAGCTGTCAGAGCAAACTGGAAAGTTCCTTGTTGCTACAGCACGTTGCTAGGGAACCAAGGTGCTGGTGCTGGCAGGCAGGTTAGGCCTCTCTGAGGGTTATCACTCCAGGTAGTTCCATGGCTTGTGCCGCTGCCTGTGAGAAGTGCCTCACCAAGGCAGGAACAAATTGTCCCTTCTCTTCTTGAGGCTGCTGTATGATTTAACAACATTGCCAACCAATAGTAGCCTGGCCAACCAGGAGCGAGTATCTCAAAACCTTGAAAGAGCTAGCTTAGCAAAGAGTAGCTTTTGCCCAGATAATAATTCTCAGATATTTTCCACAAAATCTCGGCATTTAAATTCTCAATGTCCCCTTGCCATAGTTGCTTTTCTGTGTGTTCTTACTCATGACCCCCCAGTGAGGTCCCTTAGTAGCTGAGCTACTATGTGCTTATTGTCAACAGATGAGATGATCACATCCTGACATTGCCTACTTTATCCTTTATCAAAACAACTTTACTTCTAAAAACAACCTTATTTTTTGTCTTTGTCATAAACAAGTAGAAGAAAAAAAACCTTACAAACAACTGGATTTGAAATTATGTCAAACCAACACTAAAACAGTCCAGTTTTTCTAGCACCATTTGTTGAAGACTGTCTATGCTCCATTGGATTGCCTTTGCTCCTTTGTCAAAGATCAGCTGACTGTATTTATGTTGGTCTATTTCTAGAGTCCCTGTTCTGTTGATCTAACTGTCTGTTCTTTCACTAATACCACACTGTCTTGATTATTAGCGTTATAGTTTGTCTTGAAGTTGAGTAGTATCAGTCCTCCAGCTTTGATCTCTTTCAATATTGAGTTGGCTATTCTGGGTCTTTTATTTTCTTCTCCAAATAAACTTTAGAATCAATTTGTTAATATCCACAAAATAACTTACTTGGATTTTGATTGGAATTACTTTGAACCTCTAGGTCAAATTGTGAAGAACTGACATCTTGAAAATATTGAGTCTTCCTAGCAATGAACATGAAATACCTCTCCATTTATTTAGCTCTTTGACATCTCTTGTTCAAGTTTTGTAGTTTTCCTCATATAGATCTTATACATATTTTGTCAGGCTAATACCAAAGTATTTCATTTTGGGGGATGCTAATGCAAATGATACTGTGTTTTTAATTTCAAATTTTACCTGTTCATTGCTGGTAAATAGGAAAGTAATTGACTTTTGTATATTAACATTGTATTTTTCAAACTTGTTATGCTCACTTATTACTTCCAATAATTTTTCTCTTTGTCAATTCTTTCAGGTTTTCTACATAGATGATAATACCATCTCTACAATCAGAGCTAGTTTTACTTCTTCCTTCCCAATTGGTGTACTTTTAATTTCCTTTTCTTGTCTTATTGTATTTGTTAGGACTTCCTGTACAATGTTGAAAGGCAGGGTGAGGATATCCTCGCCCTTTTCCTGATCTTTGCAAGAGAGCTTCTAGTTTCTTACCATTAAGTGTGATGTTAGCTGTAAATTTTTTGTAGATATTCCTTACCAAGTTGAGAAGTTCCCCTCTACCCATAACTTGCTGACAATTTTTATCATGAATGGGTATTGGATTTTGTCAAACACTGTTTCTGCATCTGTTTAAATGACAATGTCATTTTTCTTCTTTGGTATAATGAATTACATTAATTCACTGAGAAATGATTTATATAAGAAATATTGATCTGTAGATTTCTAGTAAATGTCTTTGTCCATTTTTGGTATCTGGGTGATGTTGGCTTTATAAAATGAGTTAAGTATTCCCTCTGAACTTATCTTCTGGAAGGAATTACAGAGATTTGACATAACTTCTTCCTTAAGTGTTTCATAGAATTCACCGGTGAACCCATCTAGGCCTGAGGCTTTCTGTTTTGGAAGGTGGCTAATTTTTGATCCAACTTCTTTAATTGTCATAAACCATTTCTTGTATGTGTTGGGAGATATGTCTCTTAAAGAACTAGTGCATTTCATCTAGGTTATCAACTTTTTAGCCATAGAATTTTTCATAAAATTTCTTTATTTTCCTTTTAACGTCAGTGGGGTTTGTAGTAAGCCCTTCTTTAATTTCAGATACTAGTAATTTGTATTTTCTCTCTTTTTTCTTTGCCTGGCTAGAGGCTTATTGATTTTATAGATCTTAAACAAACAAAAGTTTTGGGTTTTTTTTTTCTCTATTGAGAGCAGCTGTGTCTGGCTGCTAATGAGCCCATCAAAGGCTTTCTTCACTTCTATTAGTGTTTTTGATTCCCAGCATTTCTTTTGGATTCTTTCTTAGAATTTCTCCTCTCTGCGTACATTAGCCATTTGTTTTTTCATGCTGTCCACTTATTCCGTTAAATCCCTTATCATATGAATCATAGTTTAAAAAAAAAATTCCTGGCCTGATTATTTAAGCATTTCTGCCATTTGACTCTAGTTCTGATGCTTGTTCAGTCTCTTCAAACTGTGGTTTTTGTTTTTTAGCAGGCCTGGCACTTGTGTGTTGAAAGGCGAACATGATGGACTGGGAAGGGGAGCTGCAGTACGTAGGCTTTAGTCATGTGATGGTGAGGCGTGGGAGAGAGGGCACCTTCCATAGTCCTGTGATTCTGTGTCAAGATTCTTGCGCCCCTGGACTGTGAACTTCCTCTGTGCTTCTCAGTGCCCCCCACTGACCTTAGGTGGAACCAGATGGCTAAAAGGGCTGAAGTTTTGTGTTCCCCTTCCCCCAAATGCCTTGTTAAAAACAGAACATTGTGGTATTTCATAATTGTTCTTTTTCCCCTACCCTTTCTGGAAACATGAGGTGATGTTCCTCTGTCATTCACTGTAAATCTCTTGGAGGTGAAACTCCCAAATGTGCGAGAACTCACCAATGGCTGGGTCCCCTGGAGTTTTTCATTCTCAGGTTTGTCAACATTGAGCCTTCAGCAATTTGTTAATTATAGTTCAGGTTTTCCTACTCCCATACCGATTTCCAAGGAGGTTTCTGTTCTGATAAATTGTGAATCTCTGTATCTGCCCATGTCCTTAATTTTGGGGGACAGTGGTTTGCCCTGTGACCTCCTTTATCTAACAGACTAAGAAGAGTTGTTGGTTTTTCAATTTGTTCAGCTTTTTACTTGTTGTTAGTACATAATGGAGACATCTAAGCTCTTTGCCTGCCAGACCAGAAGCCCACTATTTTTATTAATTTCACAGTTTGTGAAGCTTAGGTCACAGAAATAAACTACATAGTCTTTCCAGGACAATTATTCAAAGAATGAGTAAATGGTGGCACAGAAGCTCAGAGTGTATTTACCTTAAAACCCAATGCTTTTAGCCAGTGGAGTGTAAGGAATTTCATTCTTATATATTTCCATTTTTAGTCCAGTGACTTGAATTAGGTGCTTTTAAAATATTTTTTGATCAACCTCCAAATAAACACAGACTGAATAGAAAGACCCATTCTGATTTTCTTATGAACACCAGTGAGGTTGAGTCTGGCTTTTATCTAGTCTCATGAGTAAATTATTTATTCACAATGGAAGAAAAGCTAGAACACTAGTAATATTAATATTATGAGAGTCCAGCACATCTGCCATCTGGAGGAACTGAAAGACTATCCCTTGGGAACAACTTCTTTAATTCAATTATTGAGATTCAGTGTGCCAAAGGGTGGGGGGCCAAAGTCAGATATTTCTTCTTGTGAGAGTTCAGAAATGTGTTATCTTAACCTACCCACTTCAAGCCCAGGCCTGAGAAGGAGAGAACTAAGCAATCTGGCTGCCTAAAGGGACAGGGTGAACGTCTTTCATTTGGGGGTACATCCCTTTGACATTGTGGAAAAAAACTGGACTGAGAATAAGAGACCCAGACTCCAAAGCTATTTACTATCCATGACAACTAACAGCATCTCTGAAATCATTGGACCTGTTTCCCCATGAGAGAATTAAAAAGTCCAGCTCTCACATTTTATAAGTTTAATAAGATAAAACCCATTGCTGTCTCTTTTGAAGACAAAGGGAACTCTCACCTAGAGTCTCCTTCCTCCGGACAGAACCTGAGTGATGGAGGAGTGATTACTCACGCTGTCCTCCCATATCTCCTTCCTCATCCTCAGTCTCATTTGGTGACATCAATTTCTATTTCATGGAGAAAACAGCAGCAATCAGAAGAAAGCTTCTGTAGGCACCTCCCACCATATGTGCACCATCAGTATCCTTGTGCTCACTTATCCTTCCTGGTTCTGTAAGTGAGTTCTCTCTGCTCCACAGGCCAGCACCTCCCGTGTCATTCAGGTCCCATTCCCTGTCACCACCTAGGGACACCACTTCAGGAATTCTTTCTTCTCCTCTCTTTATCTCCTGAATCTTTAGTTTTTTTCTCTCTCAACTGGATTCTTCCCTGAGCTCACAAACCTACTATATATCTATGTTTAAAGATGAGATCTATGTGCCTGTGTGCATCTTGTTCCCATTTACTTGTTCAGCTAGTTCAACCACTCTACTATTTCTCTACTCCTTTATAGCAATTCTCCTTGAGAGAGTTATTTGTATTTTTTGTCTCCACGTTGTCTCCTCTGATTCTCCATCCAGCCCATTTCTACGAGTGTTTACATGTTCACTAAACTCTCCCTTGTTAAAATCCAACCAATTGCATTTTCCTAAATTTAGTTATGAATTCTCAGATCTCATCCTACTGATCTATAGGAACATTTGATGTTGCTGCTAATATGCTCCTTATTAAAGCAGTCTTTTCCCTTGGCTTCTAGGAAGCCATTTCCTCCTGCTTCTCCTTTTCTATACTCAGACACTTCTTTTTTTTAATTTTATTTTTTTTTTTGAAATTGAAGTATAGTCAGTTACAGTGTGTCAGTTTCTGGTGCACAACATAACGACCCAGTCACATGCATATATACATATATTCGTTTTCATGTTCTCTTTCATTAAAGGTTATTACAAGATATTGAATATAGTTCCCTGTGCCACATAGAAGAAATTTGTTTCTTTAATCTATTTATATATATATAGTGGTTAACATTTGCAAATCTCAAACTTCCAAATTTATCCCTTCCCACTTTCTTTCCCCTGGTAACTGTAAGATTGTTTCCTATGTCTGTGAGTCCGTTTCTGTTTTGCAGATGAGTTCATTAGTGTTACTCTTGGGCATTTCTTTTCCATCTCCTGTGTTGGTTTCTCTGCATCTTTTCAACAGCCTTACATTGAGGATGCACCAGAGCTCATTCCTTAGACGTTGTTCCTTCCTTTATATAACCATCCCATGTCATGACTATACCTACCATCCACAAATTTACAAATCCAAGATTTGTATCTTTAAACTGAACATATCACATGAACTCCACACTTGAATATACACTGCCTTATGGATATCACCACTTGGGTGTCTAAAAGACATTTCAAACATAACCTGTTAAAAAATGGCTTCCTAGACTCTCCTGCAATCTCCTTCCAGCAGCGTTAGTAAATGGCAACCCCACCTCTCATGTCACTCAGGCCAGACACCTTGGAGTTATCCTAGACTATCTTCTTTTTCTTACACCTCACACTTCAACAAATCTCGTCATTGCCACTTCCAAATGTATTCATAATTCTACTCTTTTTTTAGCCCCTTTAATCCTACTACCCTCGTGCAAGTTACCATCACTGTTTACTTGGTTTATTGTAATAGTCTGTCTTGATTACTTCTTTATCTTCCTTTAGTCTGTTCTCAACACAGTAGCAAGAGCAGATCTATGAAAATTCAAAGTGGATCATGTGTGCCTCAGCTCCAAACCCTCCATTTCATATGTAATGGGCTTGGAGTGTGCCGAGGTTCCTCCAGCAGCCCACAAGACCCTTGATGTTCTAATAACCTAGTATTTTTCTGAGCTCACTCACAACAGCTTCCTGGGTATTCATCAAACACACCAAAAAGTCTTCCACCTCAGGGTCTTTACAAGTCCTCCTTTTTTCTGCTTGAACTTCTCTAAATAGCTGGATCACTCACTTCTATTACCCTTTTCAAGTCTGTTAAAATAACACCTTATTGAGAATTTCTTTTATGGCTATTTGTAAGTAGTGCACACTCCCCCCACTTATCCTGCTTAACTATATATATACATATAGCAACATATATATACATATACACACATACACGTATTTGCTGTCTGTATAACCCCTCTAGAATGTAAGTTCCTTGAGGATGGGGACTTTGTCTTACTTGTGGCTGTGGTCTCAGTACCTACAGAAGTGCCTGAGACATAGTAGAAACTTAAAATTTTGTGCTAAATAAATGAATAAACATAATCAAGAGAGTGCTTTGAACTCCAGTATCAACACACCTGTGTATGGTGCATTGTATGGGTCCAAGAGGAGCGCCTAGAGTGTAAGGGCTATAAATCAAAGTGTGCCTTTGGCTTCCCCAGGCTCCTCTGTTTAGTCGACCCCTTCTTTCCTGCCTTTATTGATATGTTTCTACAGCTTTTGTTTCAGCCATAACTCAAGGAGACTTTCTTCTCCTATTTGCAAAGTAAAAAAGCATAAGGAGAAATGAGACCCATCTATTTCCAAATACACCCAGGAGACCACGTAGAACCAGTGTTCTAACAAGGTGGCAGGGCCCAAGGATGCTCTCTTTAACAGAGAAATAGCACAGAGCACAATTTTGCGGAGAATGATCACCCATCAGTCAATCAGCCCAAAAGAAGCTCTGATCCCTTACCAAGGTGGCTGTCACTCACAGACCCACCTACCACCAACGCAGTTTCCAGAGAATTCTAACCTGAGGCTGTCGTTCAATTTAAAGAGCACTGATGGGTTCTCGAATGCAGGGAAAATGTAGCATTAGTTTCTTTAGTGTGTAAATGACTGGGGGTCACTAAGGAGACTGATGCTCACGAAGGTTCGTGTTGCTGAGTAATAGGAAGGGGTCCCAACCAGGAAAGCAAGACCCTTTGATGGAGGGCTTTACGTGTCAGGTGACGGCACTTATGCTTGATTCAGTAAACAGTCAACAAGGAGTCACTGTGTCTTCCTCGATGAGATAGAGGTGGTGACACAGTGAGAGCTATTGTTGAGAGTGACTGAGAAACCTGGCTGTGAACTGTATTAGAATGTGGTCCTTGAACAACCTGCATCGGAACCACGTTAGGATGTGTGCTTTAGTTGGTCTGGAGTAGGACCCGGCAACCTACATTTTAATCTAAATCTCTGTAGAAGAGGCCTGAGAATTTGCTTCTTTTTTTTTTTTAAACATAGTAAGCCAAATGAATGCACAATAGTTGATGGTACACATTACATCATCTTTTTTTCCCCAAACTGTAGACTGCAACCCATTAGTTGAGCTGTAAAAATGAATTCAGTGGAATGCATCCATAACACAAATGAGTACATACATATCCTTCTGTTTACATATAGTTTATGGAAAGGCATGACTAATCTATTGTGAAAGAAGTGAGAATAGTAGTCTCCTGGGTGGGGAAGAGGCTGAATGAAAAGGTGCCCAAGGACAGTGCTGGAAGTTCTATGTCTTGATTTGGGTGATGACTACCTCTATGTATACATTTGTTGAAACTGATCCAACTGTACACTGAAAATCTGTGCTTTTTGCTGCATGTAAGGTATTCCTCAGTAATAATAGAAGTTGGAAAATTATGTAGAAATACCAAAGCATTACCTGAAATGGGGTGAAGGTGTGTGTGTCTGTGTGTTTACTGGGTCACGATTACTCAGCATGAGGGTGACTTTGAGAGTGTGTATATATGTGCGAGTTAGAAGCACTGCAGTACAGGCTACGAGCGAACGACAAAGGGACCAGTTTATATTAACTCTGTCTCCCTTTTGCTTTCTATATATTGATGCTTTGATTCCTTGCAATTATCTTGTTATCAATATTTCCAGTATGATTTTGTACTTGGGAGGCCGCTTGAGTTTGTTGGTAATTTTTCTTCCAAACAACTAAATCTGATTTTAATTTCTACAAAGGTTCAGCCTGGCATAACATTTTGTGTTTCTGATGCCCATGTAGTAGTAAGGCCTGGCTGCAAAAGGGTTTGGTCATATGTGTTCCATGGGCGATTGACTGCTTCTAAAAGCTTTGTTTAAATGGGTTGTAGGTTTATAAAAGATTCATGGTTATTACCAACAAACATTGCATTTTAAAGTAATTCATATACTACCTGTTCAAAGGGGGGTGTTTGGAGGCTGGTCACTTGCTGTGTATGCATCTGGAAAAAGGAATACATGAAACACTGGTCATCTGAAGACTCATGCAGATAACTTATGCTTCCACTTGCTTTCCATTTAACCCTGTTCTTGCTGGAAAATGTCATAAAACTTACAATGTTCAAGTTCATTTTCTCGGGGTGGTACTTCCACTATACACGAAATAGAGTTTTTTCTCTGAAAAGCCTGGATATTGTTTAATTTATCAGAATGGAAATTGTCTTTGTATAATGAAGATTAAATATGTATCACTCTGGATAGAAATATGGACTCTTTTTAATAAGGCTTAAAAAGGGAGTTAAAGTGTACTGAAATGAGCCATGCTGAGTACCTGTCTTGTAGGACAAAGGGGTGTTAGCTGGTTAGAGCCTGCTTTTCTCCTGCTTTGATATCCTTCTTGGTGTTTGGCACCTCCTTGAATTCACACCTACATTTCCAGGATGATTTTTGAATCTTTTTTTTTTTTTTACTTGAAATCTAATTCTAATTCTATGCTTTATTTGTACTCTGTTTTCTGTGGAAGATGTGTATCACACTGGCCCAGTCTTAGTTCCATGTGGAGATACTTAGGATTGCTGTTGACTTAGGCCAGGCACCTTTCTCCCGAGATAGACTATGTGTCCAGAAGAATCCAGATAGTTTAAAGGTTCTGGTGCACACAAGGAAGACAGGAATATTGGAGGCATATAATGGGATAAAAATAGACAAAATTTCCTTTTCTTTACTTCCTATTAATGCCTTTACCTGTGAGATACGGGATTGATCTGGTGATATAAGGGTAGGTAGAGGGTGGGTGAGGGTGGCTGGTTAGACAACTGGAAAAATCAAAGAAGATTTCTTCAAGGAGAGAATAGTATCTTTGAACTTGACTAAGGCCACTACATTGCCTGCTCCCATGACACCAGGAGGAACCATAAAATCAATACATTTTGGTGAGATACAAGGAGAAAGACTAGTTTTCCTGTCTTTTCATTACCTTAAAATCCCAAGAAGCTGATGGTTACAGTGAGAAATCCATAAAGGAAATATACTCCACCCACAGAGTTGTCAGCTTATTATTTTTAACACAGTCCTCAATATGATCCATTTTTATGGATTCATTTTGCCTCAACAACAACTTTGATTTCTATAAAAATCAATTCTGTTTCTATAGGTGGGTTTTTATCCCTCTTAGAAGTGTTAATTTGCAGGCACTAGGGTTTGAGAAGTAATGTGAACACTTGAAGAAGAATTTAAGTTTTTACCAAGGGACTATTGAATAAGGTGACGAGAGATGAGAATACATAACAAGGAAGTGTATCCCAGTGATAAAATAGATAGGGATCCATTAAGGTTCTTGGTTGCAAGTAAGAGAAGCCAACTTTGTGTAAAGAAAAGGATTATTGGGACGTCACAGGATGTTGAGAGTCTGGAGGAACAGACTTGTAAAGGGGTGGAATTAAGGGAGTACTAAGGTATGAGATGAAGTTATCTAGTCAGGACATAGCACACAACTTGCTAGACGCACTGCACACAACCACGTCTGCTAGATATCCTCTTTGCCTCATGACATCACCTTTGGGCATGATCCTATGGCCAGGGTTAATTCACTGCCTCCCTTATCCTAGATCCACATTCCTGAGCAGAAATTTACAACCATCCACTCTTAGTTCATGGGCTTAGAGCCTTGCTATAAAGGAATCTAGAGAGGAAGGATCTTCCAATTTCCATTTCTATATTGAGAAGTAATGTTCTCTGCCTCCTACCCCCTTTTCCCAAATTAGGCACATGGCAAAATTCCTACCCAAAGAAAAACTTTTCTATTATGCAGGAAGCAAAAAAAAAAAAAAAAAAAAAAAGATAAATGCCCACTACAATGTGTTTAGTAACTGGGGATTTTTAGTTCAAAATTGGATGGGTAACTAGAAATAATTCTGTGCACTGTGTTGCTGTTCTGAGAGAACAGTTAGTTCCCCAGAAGCCCCTGGTCTAATTCTCGGCATCAGTGAGATACGGGAACTTTGGAGTTACTCTGGTGTGATTGCTAAGTTGCAAGAGATAAAGCTGGGCAGCTTTGTGCCCTCTCCCCAGAAACTTCATGTGGCTTTATACCTGTCTGAATACATCTCCCACCCCTACTGGTTCAGAGCTGGCATCTTAATTAAATGCTGTAGATCGGGCTTATTACCACTAGGGGTCATTCTTTTACATGTGTCATTCAAAATCATCTTGGAGGAGGTGCCTGATTCTCAGACAACCTTTGAGGTCTGTCTTCTTTTCAGAAGTTTTAACTACTGCAAATTACATTTGGTAAATCTGTGCTTCCAGTGGCTAGGTACAGAATTAATTGCTATAGGGTTTGTGCTGTCATTCAAAAATGAAAGGCTGGTGAATGAAACTGGCAATTCTTAACATTCTGTGCAATTTAATTTTCAGTCTAGGATTCCTTTTACTCTAAGTCCTTCCCTCTCTGTTCAACATCAACGCAGACACAGAACATTTCAAAAATTGAGTTAATGTCATTTTAAGTGAAGTAAGCCAGAAAGAGAAAGAAAAATATCATATATCACTCATATGTGGAATCTTAAAAAAAAAAAAGAAAAAGAAAAAAGAGGACACTAATGAACTCATCTACAAAACAGAAACAGACTCGCAGACATAGTAAACAATTTTATGGTTACCAAGAGAAGAAGGGTGGGAAGGGATAAATTTGGGAGTTTGAGATTTGCAGGTGATAACCACTATATATAAAACTAGATAAAAACACAAATTTCTGTATAGCTCAGGGAACTCTATTCAATATCTTATAATAACCTTTAATGAAAAAGAATATGAAAACAAATATATGTGTATATATATATATATGAGTGACTGGGACATTATGCTATATACCAGAAATGGACACATTGTAACTAACTGTACTTCAGTTAAAAAAATAAACAGAATGTGACAAGTCAAAAGTAAAACAAACAAACAAACAAACAAAAAGTTAAGTTTGGTGAAGTTACAATGTTAAGGTCTTATTAAAACATGAGGAAATAAAGAGAATTAAGACCTTGAAAGTATTAAACATATACAGTATTCCATAAATAAACATTAAAATAAGATGATTCCGTATGTAATATTCTGGGGGTATAAAGGTGCATGTCCAAATTTACGTTTCTTTGTCAATATAGGATGAGACACATGACCTTTCACCCCATGCCCTCCACCCAGGACAGCTCTGTGTGCTGGCACCCCAGGGTGCGTATACCCCACAACACACATCCGCTCCAGCATACCTGATTTTATCTCAAACCTTGAAGGACTTGGCCTTTGACTGATTCCTTTTTGAGGATAAATAAATGTCAACATACAGTCTCCATTTTGTAATGAAAGTTACCTTTCTGCCCTTAATGAACATTATTGATAATCATCATAATTAGGTAACAGGTGGAGTTAGTTAAACGCATCATGGCATGGGCTTCGTGTTTTACTGTCAAACTCCTTGAACTCTGCCACTGCTTCCCTACATGTTGCTTTTTTGGTTTTTGTTTAATTGCCTGTTAAGATTCAGTTTGCCAATTTGATCATGGTATGTTTCATTTGATTCAGTCACAAAGGGAGAGAGAACCATGGTGAAGTTGTCCTCGGAGTCCTGTGTCTGAGGAATGAAGCCTGGTCTGAACACTTGCCACCATAAGTCCTCCCTTTCATCTTTTCCCTGATACTCGGCATTTAGTCCTCTCTTCTTCCCTTCCCCTCCCCTCCAATATAATTCCTTTTCCCAGTCCATTAGTCTTTCTGCTGAGGGTGAAGAGTTCCATGCTCCTCCCCCATCTCTTTCTTATCAGGGCACTGGTAAGGGACCACAACAGAGCAGTAGCACACAAGACAACACTTCATTTGATGCTTAAGAACATAACACAGAGAGAGTCTTCTGACCATTTTAATGAGTTCTGTTTTCCTGGAACTGCAGAGAAAAGAAATGAAAGATAGTAAGCAGAGTGCCTGCTTTTTTCTTATTGCTGCCATGGGGATAAAGATCAAAGTCTTTATCTGTGATTATCCATCAGACAAAGGCAATAAAATGCCCAATTTGCAGTCAAGGCTAACTGTGTGCTGTCTTTCAGAACACATTCACCTCCTAATCTTCCTGAAAATCTTTCCTCCCCGAGGCCCCACGGGATCTGGGAGGGGGAAGCATTCTGGCAGCCAGCAGCTCCAAAATGTATAGATTGTTATTCAAAAATAGGTTCCCTTGGGGCAGGAACCTGGGTGTGCCCTAGGCATGTGGGAGACCTACTCAGTGCTCCAGAAGCACAGGCATTTACAGAATCCTTAGGGCATTCTGGTTTGGATTCTTATGGAAAGAAGGACTCAGCAATCAACTAACATTGTATGTGGCCAAAAGTTTAGGCTCAGGGCTGGGGTAGGTCATAGACACAAGTATCAGTTAATCCAGAATGCAGAGTGAAATAACAGACAGCGGCCCACAGGACTGAGACCGCTCTGAACTATTCCACTTCTGTCCAAGGGCCAGAAGCACCCTTCCCTTTATGAAGTGAGCTCCAAATGGTTCTCACTTATGTGGCAGCCTTGGGAGTAAGTGGGGGAACAGCCTGGCACATGCAGAGAATGATGGGCCACACAGGTGGAGAAGAAAATCCAACATTTCTCAGTATCAAATGTTAACAGGGAGGAAAATGTTTGTTGTACATCCGAGAGGCCACAGAAAAAGCAAAGTTTAGAAGTGGTTTTTGTTGGAGGGGAATCTTTGTTTTCAGTTCTCTTTTTCATCCTTTTTTTTTTTTCTTTTCTTCCTTCCTGGTTGGGTGTGGACGGCAGGGGCCTCTGGTATGATTGCTGAGCCTGGAGAGAACCTGGCATTTGTGAGACATTAATAGGAGGGCAGAGCGAGCCACTGTCTGAAACCCAGACAAGGTGGGCCAGCTGTCTCTTCACCTCCTTGAAACTTGTTTCTCTTGGCTTCTTGGGCCTCCTGCTCTCAGAAAGAGAGGATTTGCCTTGCTTCATGTGGTAAGTAAGTCAAGCAGAGTTTGCTTTTGGCAAGCAGGCAGATCACTGCTCTCTTAGTGCTGCCAGAGATGAGGGTCTTGTCTCATCATCGAAAGAATTCAGAGATGAGACACGGAGGTCAAGAAAGTCAAGTGAGGATTTATTAAGGGATGGAAGCACACTCTCAAGGGGAGAGCAGGCAGGCTCAGGTGAGTGGCTGCCCTGATGAGTTTCTTCGGCAGGTTGGTTACATAGTGTGCAAAAATGAACGGGCAGAGCATTCACCGGGGAGGGGGGAGTTTGGGGTTGTGTTCCCTGATTTCCATCCCAGCTCTACCTTCCCGAGGGGAGGAGGGATTTTATCCTTATTAGTTAGTCTGGATCGGAAGTGTCATGGCATTGATGCATGATGAGTACTTCTAATCTGCAAGGCTAATTTTATTGTAACGGCGTAATGAGCAAAAGGTCACGTTGGGACATTGGAGATTCCTGCCCTTTCCCACCTTTCTTTGCTGGCCTCCAGGATACTGGTCACCCCAGAATGTATGATTTCTTCTCAGTCTGGAAATTCCTGCTTTTCTCTTCCTGCCCAACAACCCACACTGTTTATAGGATGTATGGTTCCCTGCCATTTGGCCCGTGCCGTGCTTTCCCTGCTCATCTCTAGCTGTCTGCCTGCTCTGACAGTAGTTCCAGATTCTCTCCTTGCTGCTCTTCACTGAAGTCTGGGCTGTGCTCAAGTCTAAATTGAGGAGGGAGTTGGAAAGGTTTGCTGAGTCCTTTGACCAACTTTCTCTAGAAGTAACTCCCCTTTGGACTCTTCATGTCTTTTCCCAAATGTTTACAACACAGAGGGGAGCAGTGGGTGATTCAACTACATCCTAACTTCAGTGGTTTAATGGGACTCATAGTGTGTTATGCTTAGAACAAAGTTTTCTGGGGATGCTCTGGCCCACGCTTTATCATTTTCCAAATAAAGAAAGTGAAGTCAATCATTGTTCATTATGGTTAAATACATGTAACATAAAATGTACCATTTTAACCGTCTTTAAATGTGCAGTTCAGTGGCATCAAACACATTCACATCGTTATGGAACATCACCACATCCATCCCCAAAATGTTGTCATCTTTCCAAACTGAAACTCTATGCTCGTTAAACAATAACCCTGCCCTGCCTCCTCCTCTCCACCCCTGGCAACCACCATTCTATTTTCTGCTTCTATGAATTTGACTACTCTGGATATCTTACATAAGTGGAGTCATACAGTATTTGTCCTTTTGTGACTGGTTTATTTCACATAGCATCCTCTTCTCAAGGCCCATCCATGTTGTAGCATATAAAAATGTCCTTCCTTTTTAAGGGTGAATAATATTCCATTGATGTATATGCCATGTTTTGTTGATCTGTTCATCCATCAATGTATAAAGAAAGTGAAGTCAATCTTCAATGCTCATATTTCTTTTTTGTCCAGAGTGCTGTTTATGCTGGTGGTCTCAATATCACTGCTGTTAACAGTGTCACCTGTCACTCAAATTATTCCAGTTTGGACAATGAATTATGTGGTTATCCTTTGAGGACAACTCTTCTAGAATCCTCATATTTTCTGTAACTGATCTCATGTTTGGTGCAAGTTGAGGGCTATTCTACAAACATTCTCACTTGCTAAACTTAGCACCAACAAGGCACACGTCGTTCAAGTGCAAGGAGGGCATGCCAGTGGGTGGTATTTTCTCAAATGAAGGAAGCAGAGATGACTGCTGATTTTCAGGCAGCTGGATGGATATCTCACAGACATCGCAATTCCGGAGACCAGACTACTCTGAGTCTGTCTGAATAGGAGAGCATTCCTAGGAAGTGTTAGAGGCAGCCAGATAACGGGCCTGTCACAAGTGCCTCTCTAATAGCTGGGCAGAAACAATGGAAAGCCAGACAGAGAATGGGCATGTCTGTCTTTCCCTACTGGTTTGAAGCATCTGTCAAAAGCTGTTAAGGGCTAAAAAGGGGTGTGATTTTTTTTTTGACTCACAGAGATTCTTCCCAAAGGGAATTTGCATCTTTTGTTGACTCCATACGTGGGAGAAGCTCTCTGATTGTATAATGGCAGAGAGTTTATTTCAGTGTATTTAATGAACTAAGACATGTGTAAAGTAAAACAGCTGGAGAGACCCAGCATGAGCTGATCATTCGGGATCTTCTGAACTGACAGGCTGATGACCTGAGTTACAGTCTTCACTTTGCCACTGGACAGCCTCCCTAGGATTAAAGTTCTTCTGAGCAGACAGCTTATTTGCCGCTGTATCTGCTGCCTGTAGACAATGACTGGCCTATGGTAGAGATGCTTTAATAAATATCAGAGAAGTGAATGACTAACTTTGCACCTGTCAGTTAGTTTCTCAAGAATCCAGTTACTTCATCTGTAAAAGTAGGGACAATGCCACCTTCTCTGCTATTATTTTTGGATTATGCAGTTTAATTTCCTGTTCGTTTTCAAAGGAAGGGCCATTGGACCTTCCTCTGCAGGAAGCGTGGCGCAAAGTGACTCCAGATAACAAGTATTTTGTACCATCAATAAAATTTTATAATTAGAAAATTTATATATATATTATAATTTAAACATTAACCATTAACCATTAAATTTTAATGACTCCCTCTGGCCTGTTTACTTTATCATTTTAGAGCAAGTCTACAATAGGAAGAGTAGGCTGTATACCCACTTAATTTAAACAAGAAAATAGTTTTCACAGATTATGGCAGGAATGTTAACTGTAGACCCAAACCTGTGCCCTCCTCCTTTTCCTTGATAACACAGCTAGGTTCCATTTCCCAACCTCTGTGGCAGTTAGGGGTGGGCATGTGACTGAGTTCCATCAATCCATGGGGACAGAGCTGGTGTGACTCTCTCAGAAGCCATGTTCCTTCAGAACCCCTCCATGGATTCTCCTCCATGCTTCTTGGCAGACTTGGATTCTGATAAATTTGACTTAGATGTCAAGCTGAAGAAAGCAGAACTTTTTCCCGATTGAGCTCTTGGAAGAGAGTCGTATCTGTCATATAGAAACGCTTACCTCGGGCTGTTAAATGAGTGAAAAATAAACTTGCATTGTGTCGGAGGCCACTGTCTATTCTAGAGATTGTTTGTTAACAGCAATTAGTGTCGTCCTAATAATACTGCAAAGTTTTACTGCGATAGTACCCTCTTGCCACCTCCGTTACCTGCTCCCCAGAGGCAAACACTTTCAACTCTAAATTGCTTATTTTGGTATTTACATCAAAATCTCTAAGTAGCAAGCTTATTATATTGCTAGTTCTTTTTATTTTAAGTGGGTCTATTGACTTCTCACTATGGAAGATAAAAATGTATCTCTTTTTCACCACCATCCTTCTAGCCCTGCTCCACTTCCTTCCGTGGTTGTAACATAAGAATAAGTCAATATTTATTATTTAAATTATTCTTATTATGTTAACACTGTTCACAGCTGAGATGTATCATTTAACATCATTTTTTTTTCTTTCTAAGAGATTCTTTTATCTGGAATTAATAATTTACTCCCTCTTCCTCCCCATCCTCTTCATCCTTCTCTCCCTTTTTTGACTTGCTTAGTTTTCTAAGTACTAATCATTAATCCCAAATTCTTCACTAGCTGGGTACATCTTCTTTCAATACCTTCAAAACAATTAATTTTTAATCAATTTCATTTTCTTAAAGAAATATTTCCTGTCCAACCACAACCAATCTGGAAAGTAGCTCTCTAAGCCTGTTGAATAAATTTCATTGTGCAAATTCCTTTCAACATCATCATAAGGAAATTTTTTACCTGTCTCTTTACTGACTCCAGATTTCCAAAATTGCATTTTATTTTCTTTCTTGTTTTCTGTCTCATATTGATAAAACACAATCTCCAGTAGCTTCCTGACATAGAGTGCATAGCAGGTAAATTTTTCCTTTGTCATAGCTGAAAATATCTTGACAATCTGAGTATGCAATTATATTTTTAAAAAAAGAATTCTCAGAATTTTGAAGATATTTCTCTACTGTGTTCTAGCTTCTGGCATTGCTATTATGGGAAAAAATCCTAAGCCATTATTGATATAGACTTAATGTCATTCTTGAATTATTTGTGAATAATTATTTGTCTAAGAATTATTGTAATTATTTGTAATTGAAGTGTTTGTAATAATTTATATTTAATTATTTGTAATTCTTTATATGTATTTTTTTCACTTTATCTGGAAGCTTCCAGAACTTTCTTTTTAACATTTATCACTCTTTTGATCATTTTATCATATAATGCTCTTTGGTTTCAGTTTTCTAGATAATTGTGTCTGTCAGTTCTGGAAAAAAAATTAAATTGTATATTTTATAATATCCTCCTTCTATTTTCTCTTGTCCTTTTTTCTGGACCACTAATGATTCAGACATTATACTTTCTGAATCATTTGCCTTTTATTCTTCATTAATTTTCTTCTCCTTTGCTTTCTAGGTTATTTCTGTAACTTTATGTTTTAAATGTTATTTTAAATTTCTTTTCTATTATCGATTTATAACATATAGTCTATGCATGTTCCATTACGTAGCTTTCTGTTCTTGTTTCACAGATGCAATATATCTACTTTACCTTTTTGTGAACATTAATATTAGAAACTATTCAAGTTACATAAACCTAAAGAAAATAAAGTTGAGGAAATTTATCTGTTTATTTGGTTTCCATCTCCTTTCCACATCCAATGCTTGCTTCAAATGTGTAGTAATTCTTGGTTTTGTGCATATTAAAGAGTGAGGAATAAAAAATTGATCAGAAACCCTATGCATTCAATTAGAACTGTTCACTATGGTCTTAACTTGAACTTTATCTAAGTGGGTGGTTTCTTTGAGGAATCCTTAACATCAGTGTCTTTAGGTCTTTTGGCTCCAGTTGGTCATATATCCAAGAGGAAAAACTGCTTCAGTATTCCTATTTGAAGGGTATAAACTGGCTGCTATCTTTTCGGGAGCCATGTAGGAGAAGAACAGAAAGGGAGGATTTAACATTCACTGTAAAAATTTTAATTCTTTTTTTCCCCTAAAAATGAAAATGTCCCTCAAATGTTCCTAGAATCCCAAATCTAGTATTCCCTGCTCTGTCTAGAGAATAAACTCTTAGTCATCAACTCAGGTTGAAGAGAGTCAGTCATATGGCTGTACAGAGTGGAGTACATTATCTGTGGATCTTTCTAAAGAGATCTTCAAACAACCCACTTAGTCCCATGGTAATCCTCACTTCCAAGGTAACTGTTTTCCCCAAATCATAAGCCTCTTAGGGAATTTATACATAAGGTGTCTTCTTGGCTTTCCCTGTTCAAGTACAGAATTAAGGTTTCATGGATGTGCTAAGTCATATTCTTAGCGTATCTTATCCATTTGCTTCCTGATTCCAAAATCTCGTTGTTACTGCCTCTGCCCATTCTTTATTTCATACTGTTTCATGCCTCAGAACATTTCTGTCTTCTTTTTGAGGCTTAGGGAGTGGGCTAAATAGAAATATATGTATTTAATCTGTCATTTCTAAAAATAAAGTTCATGCAATTTAATTTTTCATTAATAACACGTTAAATCATAGACTTCTAATGTAAGAATATTCCTTGAATTATGTGAGCTCCAACTATTAACACAGAAAATTCCTTCCTGACAGCCAAGCTATTCGTGAGAATGTGAGTACATAAACATTTAGAGGACTATATAAAGTCATTTAGCATTTATCCAACAAATAATGATTTAGTGTCTATGATGAACCAGGTTTTGGAAATACAAAAGTGAGCAACACCTAGTCTTAACTTCAGAAACTGTCCATGCTGCTGAGTAATTCAAAAAAATTAAATATGAATAGTATATTAAAAGGGGCTCCCCTAATGCTGACAACAGGGCAATCCAGAGGTGGGGTACTTACTGTGATGTGAGTGAATAAGAATTAAAGGCATCTTAGAAGTTAACATTTCCAAGTGATGGAAAGAGAACCAGCCAGGTAAATTAGAAACATGAAAGCTTAGAGAGATGAGAAATATGATACATTTTAAAAACTAAATATGATGTTAGAAGGAGATGTTAAGAATAGACAGAAAATTGGACATGAGCCAGATAATAAAGGGCTATTGTGGCATGTTAAGTTGCTTAGACGTTGACATATGAACAATGATGATCCAGAGAAAAGTCTTAGCTGGGGCACGACAGGTAAACGGGGCCATGTAAGGAAAAACAGAATCACAAATGATCCACCAGTGATGGTCCACAGTACCTCCATACTCTGCCCCTCACCATCCAATGTGTTTTCTTTTCCTTCCATGATGGTTTAGCTAATTGCACTGCAGTTAGTACAGCTTCTTGGCATTCTTACCACCACTCTGAGGAAAGACGGGGTGCTGTCACGAAGCAAATCCTTTATTCTGGTCCTTTTCCAGGCAGTAGAATGTGCTAGTTCTGTTCTAGTGCTAAGTCATTAGCATCTGGAGCTAGTGGTTTCCATCTCACTTAAAGCCATTTCTCTCTTTCAGTTCTGTGACTGCAGATCCTGTGTTCAATCATTTCCACCATCTAACAAGTAAACAGCTTTGTCCTGTCAAAGTGGCAGTCCCTCTCCTGGTGTCATTAAGAGTTTGGGGCCTTGGGAGAGTCCTGTTATCACTGTGTTATCTAACATTTTCTCTACAAAATGGATTACAATACTCAAGGCAGTTGGGGACAATGAATCTTAATCTCATATTCTCGGAGGAGGATAGTACAATGTAAGAAACGAGGCTGGATTGATAAGAATCAGACAGCCTGGGGTTGAAAAACTAGCTTCACAACTTGCTTAATATAGGACTATGGGGACCTGAGTCCCCGATTCCTTGGTTCCTTTCTATAAAATAGGGAGATATATGCACGCCCATACAGCTATTCTAAGGATGAAATGAAATAATGCAAGTAGAACAAACCATTAAAATACATATTATTATGGAGTTTTTAATATTAACATTTCTAGATGGCTAAGTGTGTATCTTAATTTTTGTTTTTCTATTGGCTTAGTACATGGGAGGAATTTTTTCTACTGATTTTTTTATTGGGGTGAAATACACGTAACATTTACCATCTAACCATTTTTAGGTGTACAGTTCAGTGGTATTACATACATTCATTATGTTGTGCCAGCCTCACAACCATCTATCTCCAGAAGTCTTTTCAAAACTGCAACTTTATACCTACCATTAAACAATATCTCCCCATTCCCCTCTTTCCTCTCAGCCCCTGGCAAACATCATTCTATTTTCTGTCTCTATGATTTTGACTACTCTAAATAGGTGGTAGAGATTGAAAAAAAAAAGATTATTAAATAAAATAAGCTGCCCTCTGGTCTAGACTTAGCTCAGTTTAAAACAGCTCGTGGGGAAATTGTGAATTCAATAAGGTTTTCTTTGTGCTCTGCTGGTCTCCACTTTCTGTGACCTTTTAATTCTCCTGTCCCTGTCCTCCCTTTTGTCATTCTGGGTCCTTATATGTTCTTTCGCTTTCTCTTCCCCATATTAAAATTTAATTGTAGGAAATAAGGAATGATTTCTTAGTATTCAAGTGTCATTTCTTTCTCAGTTTAGGAAGATTTTGGCTACAAGTGGGAGAAACACCTTCTCTAACTGCCTTAAAGGTTATGAGAACGAATTTTTAAATATAATAAGTCCTCTCTCAGAGCAGGATTCAGACATGTCAATTCCATCGCTTAGTAGCTTTATTAGGGGTCGGTTTCTCTGTCCTGCCAATTACAGCGTTGGCTTAATCCTCAGGCAGGTTGCACTTATCAAAAGATGACTTCCTGTAATAACTTGGCTTACCTGTTTCTTTTTTCACATCAAACAGCCAAAGATTAGAAATGAAAAACATTATTTTTCATAATTATGTAGTAAATGATCTTCCCATCAGCCTTCTTAGACCAAATTAAATGCCCAATTGTAGATCAAACACTGTTTTAAGAGCATTACCTTCCCCCTGCTGGTCAGCCCTACCCTTGGAACTTTGAATGAGACCATCTTCCTCCAAGCACAAAGGCTGCCTGAGGGGCTTTGTTAGGAAGGAAGAATGGGGAAATGATGCTCTAGACTATTCATGTTTGACACACATCCCCTTCTTCCTCTAAAAATGACTTGTTCTCATAAAAGAGCCTTCCTGATCCAGTGAATGGGCAATAGGATTAATTGGGAGGATGACAGAGTTGTCTCCTCTACAAGATGTATGAACATCTGCCTGAAGTCCCACCCAGCAGAGGGCCAGGGGCTGCATTGCCTGTCATCAAGAATACATATTTTCTGTGGGTTAAACTGGCTGTGAACACAGAAAGAGTGTGTATACATATCTTCTGCTAGTCTTCCAGCCTGAATACCTTCAGTGTTGTCCCTTATCAATCAATCCAGTCACCCAGCACCTGTCTCCCCCCACCCCAATCTCTCAGCCACTTCAAAAAGACCACAAATGAAAGCAAACATATTGATCCACTTTTTTAGGAAAGTGTTTTACAAAACCCTTCTGGAAGCAGATGGCATCTGAGTCATGTAAAAGTACAGGATCATACCTCCTTCCTCCCTGCTACTCTTTTTGACTTAGGCTGTGGTTTGGAGCTAGCATTTGGGATTTGCTAATAATACAGATTTGTACCCACCCATTCCACTCAGTTTGCTCATAGCCTTGAGGACAACTCTTTGGTTCCATCAGTTTACCACTGTCACATCCAGAGGAATGTGAAAGATGGTTTTTTTATTGGCATGCTTGTTAACACAGACAGTTCTGTTCCCCACAAATTATATACTAATGAAAAGAAAAAGGCAGAACTTGTGTCTTTGTAAGTTCTGTGGATAAAGAGTTTGTTATTATGTTTGATTTTATTATGAAGTCACAGATTTGTAGCAGAGAGTAAAATTAAGGATTTACAGAGAGAGAACAAAGATGAAAAAGAAAATTATTTATCTCTGTGACTTTTGTGGTAGACCATCCACAGAGAATTAGAATCTTAGAGATCTTAAACACTGTCTTAGCTGAGCCCACTTGAAGATGAGTGACAGAACCCTAAACAGATAACAGAAAAATTAGGGGATTTATTAGAATATCTCAGTATTGAGTAAGAAATAGAACAATCAAATTTGGGCAATGATAATAGTTTACTGAATATTACTATTGGCAGACATATTATTCCTAGAACTTTATTTTAACTCATTTAATCTTAAAAATAGCTCTGTGTGGGTCATCTTAGTGGATAAAAGCAACAACCCTTTTATTGTATCTCAAGTTTGTAAGGGTCAGGAATTCAGGCAGTGTGTCGCTTTGTACTATGCTTCACACAGCATTGGCTGAAGTCATTTGGTGGTTTTCTACTAAAGCTGGGCAGGTCCAGAGCACCCAAGATGGTTCCATGCACATCCACAGCACTTTGTTGGGAGTGGCTGGAAGGTTGGGCTCAGCTGGACCCCTTTCATTGTCCATGTAGCTTCAGAACTTCTCCAGATGATGTCTCCTGTAGAGTGTTGAATTTCTTGCAAGGTGGCTCTAGGATGACAGGAAGTGTTTCAAGAGAGAGAAAGTAGAAGCTGCAAGGTTCTTAAGATCTGTGCCAGGACACTGGTTCAGTGTTACTCTTCTGTATTCTAAAGCAGCCACGGAGTCTTCCCAGATGTAAGAGGAGGGGCATAGACCCTGCCTCTCCCAGAGAAGAGTATCAAAGAATTTGAAGCCATTTTTAATCTGCCATAGCTCTAAGAAGTAGATGTTAGAGGTAGTGTTACCCTCATTTTATGTAAAGTCACACTGAGCTAAAGAGAAGAAACATAACTTCCTCAAAGTCTCACAGTTAGTGAAAAAACAAACAAACAATGGATTTGAACCCAGGTAGTCTGGCACTAAACCTGTATTTCCAACCTCTTGATGGCCTTTAATCACTTCTAGATACAGACATTCTCGTGCAAGGAGGCTCTTCCTACTTCTCAGAGGCTCACTTGCACTTCTGCTTCCGTCTTTTGGCAAAGAGCAGGGCCACTGAAGCTCCAGACTCAAAATCCCAGATCCCCATTGTCAAGTCCTAGGAGAATCCCTTGGCTGGCACAGCATGGGTGATGAGCCTATCCTTGGATCAATAAATATGATCAAGGGGTAGACGTCTCCCATTTGGCTCAGACTAGGTTCTGATCAACCTGCATAAGCAGGTAGAGTGGGTGTGTTGCAGAAAGAGAGAGGAAGGGATTCAAGGCAGACAAGCCCCACTGAGGCCCAAGACAATGGATACGTAACCAGGATGTTAACCTGATTCTTGAATTAGTCCTCACTTTCTATCTGAGGTAAATGCTTAAACAACTGGGTTTTCCAGAGAACTCGTTGCCTCCCAAGGATGCCCATTACTGTTTAAATAGTTTCAAGCTTCAGAGAGCAGATGAGGAAAGTGTTTTGGAGTACTAAGATCATTCCCAGCCTTTACATTAGAATTGTGCCACAAAACCCCATCAAGAGAGTATCTGGTCTCCTTAAACCTCTATATGTTTTCACTGTGGTATCCCCAGAGTCTAGCACAGATGGATGGATGGGCGAACAAACCTGGTTCGATGCAACTTAACAAGCACTTATTGAGCCATCAGGTTGATTGATTAGCTCCCCAGAAAGGCTGATAATTTTGGCATTGAGGATAGTAACAGATTCAGGAGTTGTGGAAGAGTCCTTAGGGAGTTGTGATTTCCAAAGTCAACAATGGCTGTGTAAATTCTCCAAAGGAAGAGAAAGTTTGTGCAGAAAAGTCAGCCTTAGCCCAGCTTAAGCCTCCCTAAGTACATGAACCCTCCTTTTTATGAAACAGAACCTGTCAAACTGAAGTCGCCATAAGGTCAAAGGAATCTGGACTGTTAGGTACTGCACCTCTGCAAGCATTTTTCCCCAGAGCTAAAATGCTAGAATTTCAACTATGGGATCAGTAAGTTCTCTCCCAACACAGTCTATGATTCACAATTTAGTACTGAAAGGAACCATTTCCTGCAATCTTCTGTATGATTTTTTTTAATTAAGTTATATTGTAAATGTACTTGGATAATGCAGTTTAAAGGAACTCTATGATGAAATCCACAAAATGAAGAATTATTTTCTGTAATCTGTCCATTAGTCAACATTTGTAAACTCAGGTTTTCACAGATCAAATCTACCTTAGCTACCCCTGCAGTGCCCCACTTCCCACAAGCCAAGCCTTTCCAGGATTCTATGTGGCCCCATAAAGAGCCATGAGGAGCCATTAGCTGCTGGTCTACCAGCACCATCTCCATCAGTTGATACTCAGGTCATCCAAGAGAATGCATTACACTGGAGTGCCAGATGCATTTAGAACTAACACAGAAGGGAGTCAGCCCTTTCAAACCACTCCTACAGATGGGATGAGCTGAGTGATCTATTTCATACACAATGAGACTGGGCATTGTCACAGACGAGAATTATGGTGGCAGAAATCACTTCCACTGTTGCATTTTGGGCACATGTTCAAGTGTGCTCTGTCTTACCAAGTGTGTACATAAAGGTTGCACCAGTTCTAGAGCCACAAGATGGAATTGCAAACTTAATGCAATTTCCTCTTGCTACAAAGAGAATAAATATTCAGATTCCTTGACAATATTATTCATGACCATAATTCTTACAGAAAATGACAGATATGCATGTATGAGTGGGTATATTCTTATGTAGGCACATGTATATTCACATAGATGGACAAATGCATTTAGAACAAAAGATTCTAACACCATTGTGCCAGGCAAATAAAAACAAAGCAGAAGGCAAAACAAAATCCACCCCAGATAATTGTCTTGTAGGTACATGAATCAAAGCAAGCTAGAGACAAGTTGGTCCCTTTCTCACACAAGACTCTTGCTAGGGGTAGGGGGGCCAGAGCAGGGTGAAAGGGGCAATTACCTCAATGAAGAAAAATACCTGCTCAAAAGGGAAAATCTGACTTGGTCCATCAGGTGCTCCCTCTACTTTTCTGAATGCATTCCAACCTATGTCTTGGTAGATTTGTGTTTTTTTAATACTTTAATTATAAGGCCTTAATAAAAATCCAAGGAATTCAGGGAAACAAAAGTTGCTACACTCTTTTCAGATTTGAAGTAGGGCCAATATAGTGTGACATAAAGAGTATAAAGGCATTTTCACATTCACTCACACACACGCACACAAACAAGAAGTTAACAAGCTTGTTGGATCTACAGCAGGGTTTCTCAAGAGTTGATGTTTTGCTTTTTTTTTTTAATTGTGGTATAGTCGGTTTACAATGTGTTAATTTCTGACGTACAGCATAATGATTCTGTTATATCTATGTCTATATCTATATCTTCTTTTCCATATCCTTTTCACTATAGGCTATTACAAAGTATTGAATACAGTTCCCTGTGCTGAACAGTAGGACCTTGCTGTTTATCTATTTTATATATGTAGTAGTTAGTATTTCCAAATCCCAAACTCCCAGTTTATCCCTCCACCCCTCCCTTTTGCCCCCTGGTAACCACAAATTTATTTTCCATGTCTGAGTCTGTTTCTTTTTTGTAAATAAATTCATCTGTCTCATTTTTGTAGATTCCACATAAAAGTGATACCATATGGTATTTTTCTTTCTCTTTCTGGCTTACTTCTCTTAGAATGGCGATCTCCAGCTCCATCCATGCTGCTACAAATGGCATTATTTTACTCTCTTTTATAGTTGAGTCATATTCCATTGTATAAATATACCACAACTTCTTTATCCAGTCATCTGTCAATGCACATTTAAGTTGCTTCCATGTCTTGGCTGTTGTAGATAGTGCTGCTGTAAGTGTTGGGGTGCATGTATAGTTTTGAATTAGAGTTTAAAATGCTCAATATTGCTGACTATTAGAGAAATACAAGTCAAACCTACAATGAGGTATCACCTCACACCAGTCAGAATGGCCATCATTAAAAAGTCCACAAACAATAAACACTGTTGATGTTTTGGACCCAAAAATCCTTAGCGGTGATGAGATGTCTTGTGTGTTATAAAATATTTGTCCGTGTCTCTCACTTCTCTTCAGTGGATGCTTAGAAGCATCCTTTCCCACATCCCTACTGAACACAACCAAAAATGCCTCCAGACATTGCCAAACATCACTTTTTGGGCAAAATCACATCTGGTTGAAGCACTGGTTTAAAGTGAAAACTCCAATTACCTCTCCATCATGCCTATCCTAAACACTCTTACCTACCATGGATATTATTATAAATGACTTATTGTCAAGGCACATAATTTAGTTCTCTCAATCTAATTTTAAGGTTATCTGTCTTAGGTTTTATTTCTTAGAAGAGCCTGAAATAGGGATTTGCGTACAAGTAGTTTGCCAAAGGAATGCTCGGTGGAGAAGTCTGTGAGGGAGGGAAGAAGAAGGAGCAGCAAATAAGTGGGTTCAGGTTTCAGATGGGGTCTCGCCTCAGGCTGATCCCTTGGAAAGCTCTGAAATAAGAATGGCATCACGGGATTTGTCCAGCTTTGAGTCAAGAGTACTGGACTTCTGTACCCCATGTCAGTCCCACGGAAGTGAAGGTTGAGAATTGGCTACACTGAACTACACCAAGAACATCTGCTATGAGATTTCTTCGTAAATGTTTTGAATGAGGCTGATTGGCTTAAATATTTTATCCAGAGATGGATATTATTATGAAAATGGAAGTACACGAAAAATGGCCAGTATTGGCAGCAACCCTGGTCTAATACAAAGCTCCTTCATTTAAAATACAGTTTTTTGAGAAAGATATTTTGCTAGAAACTAGACTAGCAACATTTATGAGTGCCAGCATAAATTTACAAAACATCTCTTAAATTTGAATTGTATCTTTTCTACAATGGGGAAATTATATATATATATATATAATTTTTTTTCCAGAATAGTAACAACCGAGATCTCCAATACACACGTGAAATACATCTTCTGTCCCTTTCCCCCATTTGTTTGTGCTCAAGGAAAGTGAAAACTGTAATAAGAATAGCATGGACAGGAAGAACATCAATGTAAATAAAAATGAGTTGCTCAGACTGAGAGGTGAGAGAAAATTAGAAAGTAATACACTTTATTCTAAAAGCTAACGCAGGTGACTTTCTTATTATTGTGTGGGGTGGTTGTACCACCCTTTCCCTGTACACACACACACAGTATGGAAAGATGAATTACCGTTAATATTCCTTGATTGAAAAAAAACTGTAAATATATCTGCATAAATCTCCATGCAAATGCCTTTTCATGTATCTATCATTTAGATATTGTTCACAATTAAATGGGATATACAATGTAATAAAGATGAACAGTAATGAACCTGACAGAGAGACATGGTTATCTTTGTTTAGAGAAGGACGATGTACACACTAGAGGCATTTAAATTATATACCTACAAGTCCATTAAGTGCTTTGCTAATTGCTGTCATGGGACACCTTCCATTTTCAAAGTTTTGCAGTCTAGTTGAGTAGGTAGAATAAACACACCGAAGATCATGACAATTAATTCCAGGTCTTAAGTAGTTAAACAGGCAGTAACTATATGATAAGCTGCGAAGAACTCTGGAGAAAAAGAGATGCTTTTCTTTTGAGATAAGGCCACACTGGTGGTATTTAAATTAGGTCTTGAAGCTGCATTGGATGCTTGAGTATTCTTATGTGTCTTTTAGCTGTTCCAGACATTCAGAGTTCTACCTGTGATCTTCTGAGTTCAAGTAGCAGTGTTGGCTTCCTTGGGCAACCCAAAAAGAATTGTAAAGGTTTCTCTTTAAAAATTGTCACTTTTTTTCTGTTTAAGCAATTATATGAGCTTATTTTAAAAATTCAGAAAGTCTGAAGAAATTAAAGATGATTCGTAACCGAACACCCTTTGCCTTTTGTAAACTGCTGCTAAATTTTTGAGAAATACTAATGGACTTCTTTTCAGAGTTTGAGAGGCACAAAGCTGCCTTACTACGACTATGGGTGATCTGAAAGTCATGCAGAAGTTACAGCCTGACTTGTACTAGATGTTCCAGCAGTCCCTCCACTGAAATAAAATCACACAACGTGGGCGTTGTGAGTTAAGTTTTATTTGGGGCAAAGTGAGGACAGTAGCCACAGGGAACAGCGTTTCGGGTAGCTCTGAGGAAGTGCTCTGAAGAGGCAGGGGGAACTCAGTATTATGTGTGATTTTAGTGAAGGGGTTACAAGCAATCAAGCACACATTGAAGCTAAATCTCGCTGCTACTCATAAGAAGCAGGTGTCACCATTAATGATTTCAGTGCTTTTCTAGATATGAAGAGATGCAAGAATTATGGCTCATAAAAAAATCTTCTCCTGAAAATATCTTACTATCTGAAGGCCTGTTTTGCAAGTTTTCCCAGAGCACAGAGCACCTCATTCCTGATCTCCACCCTGGACTCCCTTCAGGGAGTGTTGGAGGTCAGTGGCTGCAGCACCTTATGATTTAATCCAAGGACAGGCAGATGGCAAGTGCCAAGGTGGAGATGCAATCCTTGTAGAGGCAGATGGCAAGTACCAATTTTTAGCTGGTAATCCACTTACCTACAAATAGCCACCCAGTGCCTTCTCAAACATCTCTGATAGGAAACTCTAACTCCTGGGGAAACCCAGAGTATTTTCAGAGACTTATAGTTTGAAAATGCTTCAATATAGTACATCTAAATCTTCCACCTCTCATTTTCCATGTATTTCTCTGAACCTGGGTTAAATCTTCCAACTTGAAGGTTTTTGTGGCTTCTTTGTTTCCTCCTCTATCTCTTGACTGAGCCCACTGATAGCTATGTGCTGAATACTCTGGGAGGTATTCACAGATAAAATTTGCAGCAATATTATTAGGGAGGAAATTCTAGGTACTCTCTTTATCATGCACAGATAGATCAGAAGTGTAGTCTACCTGTGTTTTTTTAAAAAATGTAACTAACTAGTAACTAATAGTTGTCATTTAACGTGACCAACAATATTGCCATTATGCAAGAAAGCCTTCATTGCTCACCTGTCTCCTCTTATCGCCCCCTGCCCCCAAAACAGCCTCAACAATATCTCCTGGGCTTTTTTTATTAAATATCTAACAAGAAATCATTATGTGTGTCAGTTTTCAGCTGTCAAAAAAAAAAAAAAGAGAGAGAGAGAAGATGATTTATAACAGAAAATGGAAATTTCAACAGTTGGCATTTTTATGAGTTCCTGTATTTTTAAGGGAGCATATGTTATTCAGCAGTAGCTTGAAGCCTTTGGAAATCTCTGACTACACCTCCTGTTATCTCGGTGGCCACCAAGGATGTGTAAATGTTCTGTAAAGAAAGGCAGAGACAAAGAATTATTTTAGCACTAGTGTCCCCTGAATAGTTTTAAGAGACAAAAAAAAAAAAAAAAAAGAAATGGTGGAAAGATAAACTTACGGTGCGGGGGTGCATAGTGAGCACTGCCCTTAAATCAGTGGGAAATTCTCTTACATCACCCCTCACTCCCACACTCCTGTATCTTGGGGTCTCAAACTTGTACAGGGGCAACTAACATACATGAGTAAGAAGAGCCGTGTGAGGATGGTGGTCACTGAAGCTTCCTGTCCTTCCAGCCCTGCCTAGGGGTGAACTTGAAGTTCTCTGAGGGCCCTTCTACTTCAATGATTCATTGAACACAGATAACAAAAAGCAGAACTTCTCACACTTCTTAATATACCTGATTTTTCAAGCAAACAAGGCATTTGCAGAAAATAAATTTTTTATATATATTATGGAGTAGGAGTGGATATTAATCATTTTGGTAAATAGATTTCAGTTTACTCCCCAAACACAGAACCGAAGCAGCATGCAAATTATTTATAAATGAACCAAGGAGGATAAGGAAGTAAGTTCGGGGAACCGCTGGTGGTTCAAGTTGTTCATGAGTTAGATTTAAATAAGGCCTGCTCTGTCACTGTACCAGAGTCAGTTTCTGCATGTAAGCTTTGTATCTGGGTCTATCTCCTGCCTGGGCGAAATGAGCAGGAAGATTCAGGGACAGGTATGCATATACCAACTAAGAGTGCCATCTTTCCACCAGTCCAACACTTGTCTCGGAGGAAACAATACGTGTTTGTTGAGTAAACCAATAAACTCACCAAGATGTTAATGGCAGGGTTTGGCTTTTTGAGTGATACTTACTTTTCATGGGGAAAAATAATGTTTAACCCAATGAACCCATCTTAACGGTAGAACTTTCAGCTGCTATTTAGAAAGAATTGGGGGGGGAGGGGGACTACAGGTGCATTCCAGTGCTGTTTGCAGAGGCCACTGATTTAAAAAACAAAAACTGTGTTTCTCATATAGTAACTGAACAGCTTATAGATTTTTATCAGTGAGATCATTTCCATTTATGTAAGAAAGACATCCTGGAGGATCAAGAATTTGAGTAGAGCTTGGCAGGAGATTGGAAGCCGTTCCAATCACAGATGTTTAGAATGAAGAGCTAATGCTTTCTGACCCATCTTCTCCTCACTCCCAATCTACTACTCTTCGAAAAAGTTTATTTCCTGTGAATTTTACAGAATGACTTAGGTCCATCAAGTGTAAAATCTAGACACATTAGAACGCAAGCATATGGCTTTCTTGTAACCTGAGTGGTAAAAATAAATACTTCTATGAAAATATTTGCAGCATGTGCTGCATATATTTTTAAAGTGGGACTTCCAAGACTGCCTGCTTATCAAGAAATCCTGAAGACATTCATTTTAACTGCACAAAAGTAATATTACAATTTGTAAAGATGGGTGCACAAGTCTGGACTATGTTCACGTGAAAAGACGATTATCTACATCCGGCTGAATTGTAATTGTTTCTCTCAGTTGAGATGGCATAGCACAGTACACTGTGTCATCACTACAAATTTTAAAATACTTTTACATCACATTGAATCCGGCAAGCATCCAGCACAACTCACATCCTTCCAATGTTAATACTTAAGATTATACCTGGAGCAACTCTGCTGACAGACTACATGCAAGAGGTAGCAATGTGGAAAGACAGAAATTTTCTATTTTTAGTTATCTACCTTCCATCACCTGAAAATGCCCAAGTAGGCTATTTCAGTTTAGACCTATAGAATAATGGTTACTGGCAAGTTGTGATACAGGCAAGTCCAGAGAATGCTAAGCAAATTGTTAAATACTAATACCCCTTCTATAACGTAGTCTATTAGCAAAGTGGCAATAAAATTCTACAGAATAAGATAAAAGTTATCTCAAGCTTTTCTTGCCCACAAATTAATAAAATGCTTAAATAGCAGTAGTCTAAAGCCTTAGGCTTTTGTGTTCCAAAGTTGTGGGAACCAATATCATAACCCAGAGAGACAGCAGGCCAGAAGATTTCTCATTCTCTGGAAGGCTCTGTTGACTGGCACAAGGCTTCAGCTTGCTCGAGACCAGTGACCAGTAAGGAGGAAGGTCAATTGCGTGGATGTTCATGAATAGACATGGTTCAGAGTCCAGATCTGAGAACTGGAAGGAATTTGAAAGGTCAACAAGTCTCACTGTTACTTGTCCTCTGGTTTTTCTGCTGGACCTGGGAGAGTGGACTAGAGATTGTGGGTCAAGATAAAGTCAAAGTGTGCCCCTTTGTGGACCTGGGAGTGTATTCCAATGACACAACACAGCCACACATTTTCTGTCCACACACACTGCCCTGGCTTCAGCTGAAATCCCAGAGAATGATCAAAGAGCCTTCTCATGTGGATTTACCAAAGGCTCAACAGTACTACTGCATTACAGCAGCTGCCCAGAACAGAGTGTTGCAGATTTGTAACCAAGGTCTATAAAATGTGTAGGTCAGGTACTTGCGTCTGGATTTTTAGGCCACTAGTCTAACGCATCTGGCGGATACAGTAAGTTTTCTAAAAATGTGCAAACAGGAGTCCAGGTTTTTTGAGCGTGAGCCACCCGTTCTCCTTGCTTGGCACTGTGATAAACCTTTCTCTGCTCAAAAAAAAAAAAAAAAAAAAAAGTGCAAACACTATGTGGTTATTTAATTTAACTTTTTAATTTAATTCTCATAGCAACCCTATGTGGTAGGTACTATCTATGCTCCTCTTCTTCAGATGTGGCAACTAAAGCATAGAAAAGCTCACATATCCTGGTAAAGATCACACATAGTGAAGCCAGAATTCAAAGCCAGGCAGTGATACTCCAGAGCCTCTAATCTCAAACATTCCCCTAAGCTACCATGTGGTCTCTCTCATGCCCCCTCCCTATCTGACCTTCCCTTTTTTTAAGGAGGTTTGGAACTGAAATTTTGGGTGCAGTTGATGAATAATGTCAGAAATGGTGTCCAGAAAGGAAAAATAAATTGCCCCTTCCTTTTTTTCCCCATCTTACCAGGGAAGTATTGAGACAGGTAATACTGAGGGACATAAGTCCTTTGGATTTTTATAGCAGAAGATTTTGAGAACACAACTGACCTGTGAGAGTTTTCAGGCTAATGGTCAAGACCAATAGCAAATAGGTGTTTTGAATGGAAAGCTTTAGCAAAGAATTTAGGAATTCTTTGGAATTTAGGAAGTGAGCTTCAATGGCCATGCTCTAAGAAGCCCTGAAGAGAGGTTATCCTGTGAAGATAAAATATCTGTGGACCTCCATCTTCTGGGCATAAAAACCAGATCACATCATCACATGAGGAGCTCCATATCTCATGGAAATGATGTTAGATAAGGATGCTAATTCGTGAATTTGCAATGAGAGCCATAGTCCCCGTGTGGACTAGAATACTTGCATCAGCATGGCCGGCACATTCTCACCCTATAGGCAAGCCGATGTGGGAAACCAAATTACAATCAGAAGGATGCTTGATTAGGAGGGAATTAGAGAAAGGAGGGTGAGTTAGAGGATTTTAGGCTTAATGGTGTGAGATAAAAACAGCCCAATTTGTCCATCTCCACAGCAGGGACGACCTTTCAAATAGCAATATAATACTCACATTTCACTGGGTTAAATTTCCTCTGTTCTAGTAGAGCTTGGAGAAGCACAGCCAACTTATCTTTTGTGATTATGATTTTTCTATAATTATTTTCTGACCAATCTCCTTTCTGTTGGAACGAGTTATCTATCTTTGAAATGTATTGAATATTTTTAGTTTAATTTGTTCAAGCTGAAAAACCATCCTTTCTTTCAAATTATTTCTACTAACTTTTCTAATTCATCTTTGGATTCCTGCTCAGAGAAAAATTCAAGTTCCAAATATTTCCATTTATCATTACCATACAAGAATACAAAAACCTCAAAGAAGTAGAATATAAAAAGTATGGTTTCCCATTTATCCTCACTTATGTCTGTACATTTTGCTTATTTAAAAAGTAAACAAAAGTCAGTAAATGAAAATTTCAAAAACTAAGGGGGTATCCTGGACACAATTCACATATTCACATTCAACTCAGAGTCTCAAATATTCTTCTATCCTTAAAGCATGGGTCAAGAGTACTGACTCTAAGAAAGGTTACTTTAATGCCTTACAGGGTCCTAAACACCAAATGACTACTCATTCACATTTATTGGACTGTTCTTATTAAAACAAGTAAAGTAACTCTGACTCTGGAAAACTATTTTCATCCTGTTAAAACATTGCATTTTTAATTTAATTTTTTAACTTGAATTCTATTAACCAGAATGTCCTATTCTCAAGTCTTTGACTCAATTGATATATTTACATTTATATCAACTCAATGATATAAAATCGCTTATATTTTCAACTACAGTGTACTGCCCAGAGCATGTTTTAGGCTTGGTTGACTCTTCAAGGAAGAAGCTAGGTTCTTAGATCCATTCTTCCTGTGGATTGATCGCTGTTAGGAAGAGGCCCTTTTCCCAGGTGTAGCAATTTCTGTTGACGATGGCCTGCTCTACATCTGCTTGTCCACCTCTAAGCTCACTAGTAGCTTTGGTGGACACATCCTGTACACCCTGAGAGCATCTGACCACAAGAGCCTGTATCTTTGTTTCTCTGCCTTAGAGCAGGGTACCCTGAAAATGCTGGAATTTGACATACCCAGGGCAACCTGATTGGAGTTGGAGTTGGAAATATTCCAGCTTCCCCAACTTCCATGAGACATTTGGGCAGTGCATTTTACAGACATCTGAGGGTTCCCAGAGGGGATGGAGCCCCAGTTCCCAAAGCATCACTCACTCATTAGCGCCCCGCTTGCCGGCTCCTTGCGCTCTCTGGCTCACTTTCACTGCGCCTTCACCTACGCTTCCTGACGGGGCTCTCAGATAAATTGTGCCGAGGTCTTTATCTCAGGGTCTGCTTTTGTGGGAACCCAAGAAAAGCAAATCACCCCTCTTCTGATTTTCTATCATGGTGAACTCATGTTGTTAAGTCAAATAACCACACTTTACTGTTAAACACAGAGAATAAGTCTGTTTAGAACCACTAGGTGATTTATAGGAGAGCTCCTTCTAATTCCCTGGGACGTGTCAAGAAAATGATGCTTCCTATTTCTGAAGGTTCTCAAGAACTACAGGTGATTTTTGCAGATGGTTAAGCATACTTCTTTAACAAGAATCCAAACTTTTGAATTACTATATTGCTTTTAGAAAAGAATTTAATAATATATTTTAAAAGCAGTATCAATGGTCACAGCCTTGGATCCATTAATTCTACTTCTAGGAATTTACTTAAAGAAAATTCATATCACAAAAGGCTTACATATACTACAGATATGAAAATATGCACTTCAGAACTGCTTACAATAACAGCTGAAAAAAATTTGAAAATAATCTAAATGTCCTACAATGGGGAATAGACAATTAGATTATAATGCATTAACTAGTTCTAAAATTATGTAGCCAACAGAGATGGCACTAACAATTATGGTTTTGATGTAACGGTAACTGAAAAGAAGCTATGAAAAAACACACTTGTGTTACAATTTCCTTGTAAACATAATATTTGCATACGGACAAGAATTAGAACAGAACTGGGTAAAGTTACCTAAAATCTATCAAAATTGTGCTCTCTTATCATCTAGGGACAAAACCAGAAATGAGAGGCAAAGAATGTTGTTAAGGCTATAAATACAATGTGTGTGTAATTCAAAGATTAAGACAGTGTTAACTAATCATAAACATTGTTAGACATATGCCTTAATTCCTCACTCCCCCTTACTATCAACTTGGAAATCCTAGATTAAGAATGTTAAGATATAAAGGCACACAGAAAAGGAGAAAATGCTCCTAAGGAGATAAAGCGATTTGTTAATGTTAATTAGTGGAGAGCCAGAATTAGCTCTGGCCCTCTGACCATCAGTGTAGGGCTCGGCCAATTTCCTTATCTGTAAGCAGAGTATTAACTCCTGCCCTACTGCAGGTCTTTGGCTTTTGTAGGAATTAAAGGATTTCTGTATATTGCAAACCCAGTCCACAAGGAAGCAATGCCAAATTTAAAAGAAAAGTCAAGTGATAAAGATGGCTGCCTGTACACCAGAAATTGACACATTGTAACTGACTGTACTTCAATAATTAATGGGGGGAGGGTGGAAATGGCTGCCTGATTTACAGTCTGTAGTGGTCCAGGGCATAAACTTTGGAAAGAGGGTGATTATCTAGTCTGGGAGGAGCAGGATGTTAGTTACTCCTACAAAGGTCTCTGAAAAATGGGTGTTTCAGCCAGAGCTGTGGTGGATCAGCTAGAAGCTACTGATGCCTGGTTCTCTTTCCTCAGGCATGAGATTCTTTGTACCTGTATCATCTGGGAGTGATTCAGACCAGGAAGAGCTAGAGCTGCCAACTTAAGCTCTGTTTCCTCTCATCCACATTTCCAGCACACTGCACACACTGCCTCCCTTAACACTTGATTCTCTTCCCTCAAACTAGGTCCCCTCTCCTGGGCTCAGCCAGGGACAGTTCAGCCCAGGCTTTTAGACAGATCTCTGCTGAGCTCCCCCAGTTCTCTGCAGGCTCTTCACAAACAAGTAGTCAGCAGGAGCTATGTGGGAATATGAAGGAACAAGTCTCTGCACACAGGAGATGCCCAGGAAGTGCTAACCAAGAAAGGATGGAACTCTGCAAAGTAGCACGAGGTTCAAATTGTGAACCACTACTTTAAACGTTAAGAACACTATTATTCTCCGGTACTGCATCATTATGGAAAACATATAACAGGATAAAAAAGGGACTAGATGTTTTAAGACCTGGATTCTGTTCTTGATTTGACCACTAACTTGATCAGTGACTGTGGACAGTTAGTTGAACACTCTAGGCCTCTTCGTAAAATAAAGGGATTTTTCTAGATGATTCCTAAGATGTCTTGTAGCTCTGACGTTCTATGACTATATGTGAACAGCATTAAAAATAGGAGGAAAATTAACATGTACATATACAAGCCGGCTTTCCTATCAAGGGAACAGTGCAACAAAAAAAACAAACTTTTTGACACATACTAATCAATACTAAATTACTCATAGTGTATATATCAATACAGGTTTTAATAATAATAAAGCCTCAGTCTGGCTGCACAGAGGCAGAGTGCAATAAATAGTATATTTCTGTCAACTTCTTGCTTAAGAAGGACTCTTTCTCCGTCTTTCTGTCCTCCTCACCTTTCTACAGAATACTCTAGGTTTTAAGAACACAGATTCAGCAGCCAGACTGAGTTCAAAGTCAAGGACTGCTAATATCTAGCTGAACGGCCTTAGAAAATGATTTAACTTTTCTGTGCATCATTTAAAATAATACAATGACAGTATTTACCTTGAAGGGTAGCTGCAAGGATTAGATGGCAATATACATAAAGCTCTGAGAACATGTAGTATGTGTTAACTCTTAAGAGCATAATTAGTCTAAGTATATTAATATCTGTCCTTTATAAGTGGGATATCCTATCTTGAGAAAACAATAAATAACTTGTAATGGGAGCATGTTGAGTATCCGTGGGATAGCCGGGTGGCCATGCCTAGTGGGCAGTCCAAAACTTTGGCTGTAGTTCAGGGGCAGATCTAGGCTGGAGGTTTATACTTATCAGGCTACCCACAAAGGCAGAGATTGCACACCTAGAAATGGCTAACTTTAGCCATGGACAAAAATTGTGCTGTGCGAGGAGAGGAGGGTGAAAGAACAGGGCTTTCATTTGACACCCACTCTTGAGGAACAGATTAAGGTAAAGGAGCTAATGGAACATACTCAGAAAGAGAGGCCAAAGAACTAAAAGAGAGTGATTTCATAAAAGCCAGAGTGCAAAGTTTCAGGCAGAAGCTACTCAAAGCAGTCAAGTTATGTGGCCTTGAGACTAGATAAAGGCTGAGAAAAAGGCATTGCCTCTGACAATTCAAAGATTATTGCTAACCTTAGAGAGAGCAGTCTTGGAGGAGTGATGAAAGAAGACGCTAGATTTCAGTTGGCTAAAGAATAAATAGGAGGTGAAAACCATGAGTCAAGGAATGTAGATTACAATTTCAATATGTTGTCCGGAAAACAGAGCTCATACCCGATAGAGCTGAGAACGGGAACCCAACCCTTATAGGTACCTACCAAAGAGTCGTATATTTTTTTAAAGACATAACTTAGTATTTTGTGCATTTCCTCTTGAGAAAGTCTTTTAAAAATAATATGCAATAAAGGTTTCACTGGAAAATAGCTTTAAACTATTGTGATAATATACAGAATTTTCAGGGGATTAACATTAAAATAGCTACTTGTAAATATCAGAAAGGCTATACTCTTAGCTTGCTGTTATGGGGTGAAGTCTATATGATACCCAGACAACCACGAGGGAAATGGAAAAACTGATTTCATCGGCCTATGTTTTGTCTGCATGGTGCCAAATAGCCGTTTTGACTGATACTCTCACTTACTAGTCTCAGTCGCATACTTGTGGTAGCATCATTTAGAGAAAGCCCCAGGTGTTTAATGAGGGCCTGGCTTATCAACATTGTACTATGTGGCTAAGTTTATTCATCTACGAAGGCAAGGTAAAATTATATATATATATAAAAGTATGTATATGCATATATGCATCTATATATGCATATACGTGTGTGTGTGTGTGTATACACCAACACATACAATCTTCCTACACTATTTAGCATGTACCAGTCTGGCTGATTTTTTTTAAGTTAAATTTTTTTTTCTGATATTTAGCATTCCCAGGATGATAATTTTGTGTATTCTGTTCTTAGCTTTATTTAAGTCAAAGGCAGCTCAGTCAAGTTACTATTTTAAAGTTCATTCTATTTAATTAAGATGGTAGAAAATAAGGGAAAGATGGTAGGGAAAAAAACAGGAAAAGTGCCAAGGGTTGTGAATAAAGAAGAAAAAAAAAATTAGAAAGCTGAAAAGGAAAAAAGAAAACAAAATATTGCTTTCTTAGAAAGAAGCTAAGAGTTAACTGCAGAAGTCCTTGCTGATGGATTCAGTTCTTATCCTGGATATCTTTTCCAACTATGAAGGTAAGACATTTTGAGAAAGATTTCTGGGGTCATAGCTGAAATTTTCACATCAGGATTAGTTTAGATCTGCAGATCTCTGACTCATGACCTCCTAAACAGAATATAAATTTGCTCTCAGAAGAAGGAAGGCGAGTTAATCTAGTGGAATGCTTTAAGTAGCTCCCAAGAAGAAACATTTTTATCCATTCTACTTAAAAAGGAGAAAAGCCTAAATTTAGCTCTAACAGACCCAAATTGTCCAATGAATGCCATCATGAATGCTTTCAAATAAAATAACCTTATACCTCACAGAAAAGGTGAAAGGACACAGTATGAATACCATCATTATAAGTAACTAATTCTGTCACCATTTTAGATTGTTTCAGCAAGGAAGAACCATAATAATTATTGGGCATTTGCTATCAAAAACATTTTCTATGAAAAATCACTCTTCTCAAAATAGATTTTGAAAAATAGATGTCATGTTAATGTCTGGCATGGTCCTGTCACATGTAAGTACACTTAGTGAAGAAAATCCAGGAATGGAGTGAGACTCCTAGTTCCCAGAAGTGTAAGAAGGTGCTAATGCACAAATGTGAAGTTGCCCACTCTGTGTTTACTTAAAAGAGAAAAAAAAAAAAGTCTAGAAACTCCAAGAGCAAAATTATAAAGGACACCAAGTTTGACATAGGTACTCTCTCTTCCTTTCTGTATTTACATATTCCTTCTTCCTCTATCAAAGTTAGGTGCTTCTTCTGAGTTCTGATTTTTAAGGATTCTATTCTCAAACAGGAGTCAATAAAGAATCTTAAAAAAAAAAAAAGACTTAAATGATCTTATTTATAAAACAGAAACAGACTCACAGACATAGAAAAGGAACTTATGGTTACCAGGAGATCAAGAGGGTGGGAAGGGATAAATTGGGATTTCGAGATTTGCAGATACTAACTAGTATATATAAAATAGATAAACAAGAAGTTTCTACTGTATAGCTCAGGGAACTCTATTCAATATCTTGTAGTAATCTATAATGAAAAAGAATATGGCAAGGAATACATTTATGTATATATATGACTGAAAAATTATGCTGTACACCAGAAATTGATACAACATTGTAAACTGACTATACTTCAATTAAAAAAAATTTTTTAAAGATATATTCTAACTAAGTAGCTGTTAAGATTTAGTCCCTCCAGGAGGGACTTGGGGTTACGGAAGTCCTAGATACTGCTCAAAGCATATCGTGTTAGTTTGAGCTGATAAAAGATGCACAGGGAACAACAAAGATGATACCTGATTAAGTGCTATTGACAGAATCACTGTCTCACAGCATTATCCCTTCCAAACTATTTAGTAGTAGGAGTATAGCCTTTGAGTGAAAATGACAGAATCTGGGTGGGTTCACACTCGGTTCTGCCATGTATTAGCTGCATGACCACCCACAATTCCCTTAAAATACATGTGCTTCGGTTTTCATGTATTTATCACAGAGGTAAATACAGTGTCTTCCATCTAGCGTTGTGAGTATTAAATTTGTCATTCCCCTACTCCATGAGAGTTGTCTGGTGGCAGGTGAACACTGCCAAGCAAGTTTCTCCAGCATCCTTTCTGGCTTTAGCAGGTAGATGGTAGATGGGAATACAAAGGATTCATCACATCCAATTTAACATTACCGGGCCATCTGGTAGGACTACAGCTGCCTCTTCATGCTATAGAAGAAAGTCCAGAAACCACATGAAAAGCCTGGTGCCAGGGTCCCAGAGGAGGTAGGAAAAGTCTTTGACACCGAAGCACAAGGCAGTGCAAGCCATTTAGCTCTGTGCTACCTATGAACACATTTTTCCTTACCTCTGGAAGGGGACATGGCTCAGTGGGGATGAGCAGCTCAGGCAGCAGGCGGCATCTAGGGGTGAGAGAGCCAACATAAAGCTTTTGTTGTGAAGGGAGGTAAATGTTTCAGACGCTAACAGGAGAACAGCAGGATGGTGACCTGACAATGGACTGGCTACTCCCTGAACCCCAGCCGATGCCCTTGCCTGTGATTCCCCACTCTTGGAATGTCCCTCTCCAAGTGCTGTTCTCCAAAGCTATGTCAGTTAGGAATATACACCGTGTTCTCTAGCCCTTCCCACAAGAAGTAAAACCAGGTCAACAAAAACTGGTAAGGAAAAACACATAGAGACTTACATAATTAAAGTACACAGGGAAGTCCGGGGCACAGGCTTAGCTTCAAGCGTGTCATTAGCGATAGTGATTTGAGAATAGAGCCACAGCCAAGCAATAGAAAGATAGTAGTCTTCTAGAAGAGGGAAATAGCTCTTTTGTTGGGTCAGAGCCTCAGCTAGACTCATTGCCTGATTGCTGTAGATTATGTGTGTCTCGCTAACCCCAACCAAGAATATGGAACGTGGAATCTGTTGACTAGGACCAGGAACATGGACTCTGTTGACTGGCCCAGATCTTCCCAGATACTCACACATCACTAAATGAATTCAGCACCACCAGATTTTAAGGGCTGACACTGGAGGGGAGGATGTCCCCAGATGAAATAATATCTAAGATTTTATCATAGGAATTGATCGATTTATGGAAGAAAAAAAAACAGTCACCACCATTACCAAAAAAAACAAAAACAAAGCAAAAAAACCCTACAAGTCCCACTAAGGAGGCCTTGTTCATATTTTATTTCCTTCAGAACTTTTCCCTGACATACCAATCAGAAGTGAGCCCTTCCTCTCTGAGCGCGTTTGGGTGGTTCGGTTCGTTTGCCTCACCGTGTTTACCTGTGCTGGTGTCTTCTCTCTCCTTTTACAATCCTTGATGAAAGAGACTGTGTTTATGTGCGCCTGAATTGTGCAGAGAGTCTAGCACAGAAAGTGTTGTATACAGAAAGTGTGTCATTAAGAAAGGTCGGCTTCTGTGTTTATACATAGATTTCTTTTCAATGGGAAGAATAGGTTATATCATTTTTAGAAACATGAAATAATTATAAATGATTAAGGACCCATGGAAATCAGTAGTGGATAAATTTGAGGGATTTTTCATGTTACCGACTGAGATGATTTACTGTCCTTATTTTTATAGTTCCTTAACCATTCACAATTATTTCATTTTCTAAAAATAATACCAATATGTGTCGAGTGCCTTGAGTATATACGAAGTGAATAACACAATTTTACTTTATAATCTCAGTTTCTCATGCAAGCCTAGAATTGAAATCTTTGTTTTACAGATGATGACTCTGAAATGTAGAGAGGCTAAACACTGAGCCCAAGTGCACAGCTGGAGATAGGTAGAGACCAGATTGGAATTCAACTGACTAGAAACCACTGTGCTTTCATTATGCCCTAAGTAGCTTATGCTTCATCATGTATGAGTCCTGGATTTCAGCAGGTGTGAACTGATGCTCTTCTGTGGTGCCTATCCTGGAAGATAAGGGAATGCTTTTACTGTTTTCTTATTTTTTAAGACCCTAATACTGGGTAATAATATTATTTCTTCCCTCGCTCCCTTCCTTCCTTCTCTTCTTCCTTCTTTTTTGGTTATTATCTTTGAAGAATGAGTAGTTGTGGAGCATTCAACATTAGAAAGATACAGTGGCACTGCAGTTCCCTGCTTGGCTTCTTGGGGTGAACAGATTTAGACTTAATCCCTGCTTCCACCACCAAAAATGCTATGATCTTAAACAAGGTAATAAACTTGTGTTTCCTTTTCCTTAAAGTGGCTAATAATAATAGTACTTACTTTATAGGGTTGCTGTGAGATTTAAACAGAATACTTTATGAACACAATTAGCTTTGAGCCTGGCACGTAGTAAACACACAATAAAACTTGTGCACTCTTGGCTACTACATATTTTATCAAGTAAATCTGATCTCCCAGACTTTATGACCTTCAAATTGTTTTAAAAAGTTGAATATCTATTTCCAGAACTAGAAAGTAGAGCTTCTGAAATAACCAAGAGATATATCAGTCAAATAAAGGTTAATGAGAATCACTTATGCATATATAGCATTAAATATATAAAGTAATAGCAATACTGTTGCAGCAGATTTTCAGATGAATCAGGATCTCATAGAAACAGCCCAGTGTGATCATGTCATGGACTCAAAAACTCAATAGAATCAGTTTCTAATGAGGCCAAGCCGACCTTATTAGCAAGAGAATAGATCCAAATCCAACTGCAAAGCAAAAATTAGACAGTGAAACTATTGAAAACATTTTGTTTTGGGATTACTACTTCTTTTTTCTCATCTGAAAAATGTGAGAACCATCAGAGGCATAACATCCAAACAGATCATTGTTATTTTTAACTATAACATTCCCTCAGCTCTGTGAGAGACTCCTTTTTCTTTAGTTGGGTCCGATCACTGGCTTGAAAGGCAAAGGATGGAATAGTAAACCCTGAGTCCTGGGTCTGAAGTGACTGATAGGTACACAAAAGAAAGAAAGAGAAGGACTAGATCAATCCATATTTAACATTTGCAGGGTTAATGATAGTGCCTTCTGTCTGCAACCTGCTCTAACATCTCCCTCTCGCCAATGTCCTGTGGTTGCTAAGCAACCTCTCATAGAAGTAGCAGAGTGAGCAAGGTCTGTCAACTTCATAATTTTTGCCTTAAAGAGGCAGTGGCTATGATGAAAGCAAAGGTAGTTTACTTCAACTCTGTTTATACTTGCTCTCTGTTTCTCTCAACCCCATCCCTTTCTCACTTCCTGCTTTTAGATAGGAAACTCTTCGAGATTTAGAAAGAACTGAAGGTAAAATTTTGTTGGCTGCAGTGCAGGAAGGAAAGTTGAAAACATAATTTTCGTCTCAATTTCCATTTGCAGTTACTCTTGGAAGCAAGTTACAAAATCAAACGCAATCTTAAAATTCAGCAAAAGAAAAGCAGGAATAAAGTTCATGGTAGCTCTGTCCAAAGGATCATATACTTCAAGGGGAGAAGAAATCATAGCTTCTCCGATCCATCTATTGCATGTTTCTGAGAATATCTGGTGTGTTCAAAGGTGTGAACTATGACTCTAAGTCAAAATTAGAGTCAGGCAGTGGTGACGGAACACTGAAGACCACGGTGGTTATTTCATTCAAGGCCTTTCTTTCTGCATATAACTTTCTTCTAAATATTTCATTGGGATTGGCATTTCTTATCTTTGGAGACTAGATTGATTGTTCTGTGTTTCTTTCTTCCATGGAAATCTGCTGAATCTCTCTAAGATAAAGTCTTACTCTCTTCTCATGGAATACATAGTTATACAAGATAAAGTAATGGCTAATAGCATTCATTTTGGAAGTATACAAATATGAAGTTGTAGTTTAATTGTAACTTACTAGTTGCATGATCTTGGATGAATTATTTAAGCCTGGCTAACTCTTGGTTTGATTATCTATAAAATGAGGACACTGAAAATACTCTCTCCATGAGTGGGTGTGGAGATTAAATGAGGTAATTCATGTAAAATGATTAGAAGAGTGAGTTACACAAAATAAGTGTCAAATAAGTACCTTGTAGGTATTATTTTTAATTTTTATTATTTTTAGTTTTAGTTATTCTCAGTCTTCTCAATACATTGTTTGAATGTATTATTATCCATTACTTCTTTGAAAAGGCTAAGTAAAATGTTAAAATATTCAAAAGCAAACATCCTCATTTAAAGTTAATACTTGAAAAAGTTAACATTAAAAAAACCCCACATTTTTAGTTCCACTGAATGTCAGAGGATTTTGGTAAAAGGATCTTGCTCTGCTGAAAGTCCATACATATGTTACTGATCAAGGATGGCGAACCAATGTCCCTTTCTTCCACCCCACTCTGGTCCTTCAGCAGAACCAGAAGGTACATCAGAGAATGTACATTTAAACAGTGATGCCAAGGAAGTAATTCGACAAAGTACAATCTGGGAGGATTTCTGAAATGAGATGAAGAATTCCACGTCTTCAGGAATTTATTAAATTTTCAATATAACTGTATCAGACTGAGATCCAGAGGGTCTTGTAATACCTAAACTATCATAAATAAAAGTCGAGCATTTCATTTTCACTCTCATAGTTTCATACTGACGTCTGAGTTTTGTTTAAGTTTCCATTTTCTCTGCAGCCACATGCTACTCATAAGCATGCTTAAGAGGCAAGCGCACAAAATTTGATAATTTTGAGTATAGAAGTTAGAGCGCCAATAAATTTTAAACAGTGGAGTGTTTGTATATGCATGTTGTATATTTTAAATGCGGTCTAAAAATTATTTGTGAGAAGACACCAAAATTAGAAATACGGGTGGATATTTGGGTAATTCAATGCATACCTCTTCAGTGGCCCTAATCATGCTTTTCTCTTCCTATTTCCTCACCTAATAAGACCAGTATCACACCACTACTGTGTGTCTTTCAAGAAAACTGATTGACAAAGAAGAACATTTCTAATTCTTCTGGAGAAAGAATGTCGGGAAGATAATTTCTGAGGAAACATTCATTGGGCTACCTGGGTTTGAGGATCAAAGCTGTATCTCTTACTTCTCCATTGGGGGTGGCAATATTTTACTGTGGTTTAGAGCATGTAAATGTAGTCATATCTGGATTTATATCTGGATTCTAAAATGCACTTACTTCACCTTTCTGCATCTTGGTTTCCTTGTAAATGGGGAGTAATAAAAGAGCTGGTGTGATGACTGTGTGCTTAGCACAGCGGCTAGAGCATACGTGAGCTGTTACAGCTGTTATCAGCATCTTCATCGGCATCATCCTTTCCTCAGTGAAGTCCATACCCTCAGGTGTGTGTGAATGCTTTAGAAATGAGCAAATATTCAAAAAGCATTCCTAGGCCCAGGATGTCTCTGTTTATAGGTAGCCCTGTAATTCTAGTTTTAGAGAAGGCACAAAACTTCTACAAAGAGATGGACTCCCACAGACGTAATTTTCAGTGGCTTAAGTTAAGTAGAAAAGTGAGTGGAAGTTAGGCAGCAATGAGTAGAGACCCTGGTAAACCTGCCCCGGTGACCAGGAATCTTGAGACTTTTGCCTGCAGACCTTATGGACCCTGTTGACTCTGACTGCAGTTTTCCAGTTCAGAAATTCACATGGCAAATAAGTTTTGAATGAGGAGCCAGAAGAAGTGGGGTTTAGACCTGAACTTGATTCTTTTGTGAGTGCCCATCTCTTCACTTACAAAATTAGGCATTGATTGAGGGGTTACTTGACGTCAAACATAAAGAGGTGTTTTATATTAAATAAATCATAAAATCTCATAATCCTAGCATTAAATACCTTCAGGTTACGGGTTCTTCCCCTTCCTCTCTCAACTTGGTCTAGTTATGAGGAGTCAATAAATGTCATGGCAAAGTGTTGAGAGTTCCCGTTCAGTTTCCATAAAGAGGATTATCAGCCATTTCGTGCATTACATTGGTCCTGTGCTGGGATCGTGCTTAAAGAAATTATCTGAGGTTGTGCCGTTAAAGATTCGTTAAGAAGTGAACAGAATCTTGTGTAAGGATATATAATATAAATGCCTACAATCTCATCAGGGGCTTTTGGGGGCTCCAAGTCATAGGTTATATTCAAGACACTGATTTCCTATTTATTTGTAAGAATGTGATCCTAGGCATTGAAATTTCTGCTCTACAAATGGTTTTCAACCATTGGTCAATCTATGTTCCCTTTCTGGGAAGTTACATCATTCAGGACCATTTCCCAATTCATTGGTGGTACTTATTTTGTAAGATTTAATCAGTATTAAGGAACTCTCCCCAAATATATATTTTTAGTTTAAACCAATGCAACTTAGACACTTCTAACATAATTATTCCCCGGATAAGATTTGTTTCATTCAACCGTCATTTACTTTGTGCCTATTGTGTGCCTAAATGATTGCCTTCCTAGAAGAAAATTCTGAGTTAGATCACATGCATCCATTTTTGTTTTCCTAGGATCAGCATGCACATGTTTGTGAGTTAAACGTACCATAGATGTTATCATGAGTTGTCCTTAGAGGGATGGTGTTTGGATGTCTGGAAAGGAAAACTTCCTCCCTCTTCTAGGTACAGTTTGCCTAGTTGGTAACACATGGCCATTATGATATGCGGAGCCGTAAATTGTTACGGGAATCAATTCCATCCAATGCAGAGTCTCTCTCTGTCTGTCTCTGTCTCTCTTGCTTCACATATATAAAGTGTTCCTTACTCCCTTCAATATTATGTACTGAACGCATCAGGCTTTATGTGTTTCTACCACAATTATGCGGCTTTAACCTTTACACATGAATAAGCTGCTGTGTGGGTGGCAGGATGAACAGTTAAAGAGCACTGCTCTTGCAGAACAAGGGTGTGGGAAATAGAACAGCACAATGACTTTAAAACTTTATGCTCTCTTAAATAGCTTTCTGTTGTGGTTACGTTAGAGCAGAGTCTCAAAAAGGATTACCAGTATGCTTATTATTCACAAGTGCATTTCTTCCATCCTTAAAAAATTGTGGATTTCTTAATCTTGTCCAGGAAGGTTTGTGTAGTTGAACGATTACTTCTTTTCAGAATCAGTTGTTTGCATCAAGGTTTACATCCATCTTTCTGACCCATGGTTGCTTTAATCCTTCCAAATTAGAAAAATGAAGAAGCTGCTCTGTAGTGTTTATATCATCTTTCTAAATAGAAGCACTGGATTCTTCTTGGGTCATGATCTCTCACAGAATACCTGGAATCTACAGGAAATGTACATAACTGTAATTTCAACAGTGTGAATAACTCAAGTTACCAATTTTTTAATCACTCTAAGATATTTTACTCTGTGTGTAGGCAGGTATGTAGGTGTATTAATGTGTGTATGCAGTGGGGTAGGGTTGGAGGGGATAAAAGGACACTAGTTATCAGGAAACTAATGCATCACATTCCTTTGTACATCGTTTCCATTAAATGACTTTAGATGCTGAACCTCTGCTTCCAAGAGATGGCTGAAAGCTTGCTCTGAAATACAACACTTGGGTTCCTTTCTTCGTACTACTGTGCTATTATTAGCACTTACACAGAGTCCACAGACCTGACAATATGCAAGGGACCTGAACAGAATTTAGAAAATCAATATATCCCTTTTTTCTCAAAACTGTTAGTGAAGGACATGGTATTCCACAGAAGGCAGCAGGGAAGTTCAAAGGATGGAAGGGATTAAGAGCACAGGCTGGAGAAGTTGGAGGCAACAGTGTGTGAGGAAGAACAAGCCAATGCACAAATCAAGTTAACTAAACTGTCCTTTACTGCACTGCGTTTGATCAGAGGTATTAATAAATTAAACTATTGGCTGAACTTCGATGCTATGAATAATTACTTATGAATTTCAAACACAAGGATTACTAATGACAGCTAATGGCTACTAATTGCTATAACCTGAACAGAAGCGTTTCACAAGCAGTATGCACGCACTACTTTTCTCAGTGAGCCGGAAAACAGGCTCAACACTTCTTCCCCATCAGAAGCACAAATTAAGAGTCAGTCTTTCATCTTGATGTTGATGGGTAAAATCTAAGATAATCTGGGCTTACTAATTTCAATATAAATTTTATATGGTGGGCTAAGATTTAATCATGCTAAAATCATGCGTTGCCACTATGTATTTTGGCCAAAACAAGGGTCTATGAAATGTTAATAACTTATTTTTTAAGACTGGATGCTACCTTAGGAATGTAGAAAGGATAGAAGAGAGAACCTGATTTTTTTAAATTTCTATTTATGCTTTAATTATCATTTTAGGTGTTTTTATAATGTTTGCTCTTTCTAGTTGGGACAGCCGTTAGTCATTTCCGGTTAGTATTTAGAATGCCCTCTTCCACTGGGATTTTGAGTTTCAGTGGGAATTTATAAAAAGAAGCTGCCTCTCAGAGCTCCTTGAGTCCCAGTGTTAATTGGAGCGGCAGTTTTATATGCAGTCACAACCCAGTCTCCTGTTCTCGCAATCAGAACGAAGGCTTCGCAGCACACTTATTAAATTCCTCCAGCACCAAAGCCATTGTTTAAGAAACAAAGACAAGCAAGTTTGCAGTTAATGCATCTAGAGGCGGGGGTAGGATGAGAAAAAATAAGTTGTCCTCAGTCTAGAGCTGGCAGACTTCAGGCAAGAAATACACAGCTGTTTTTTTCTCAGACTAGGAATTTGAATTTTAAAACATCTTTCAGATCAAGAAGGAAGCAACTGCTACCCTGATCAATAAGTACCAGGGGGATTTATGCTGATGGAATAAGGAATTCTGAGCCTGCGGTACAAGTGTAATGTGATCTAGGGATCTGCTGTTAACCCTGTGCTATGAAGACACAGTGATGTGAAAACGATGTTAATTGATGAAATTAAGGGAAGGGAAGGGAAAGACACCCAAGAGACATGATTCAAAGTGACGGCGCTGCGTCTCTGATAACTTGTCAGCTCCCTGTAAAGTGAGGGGGTTGTAGGAGGCAAATCCTAAGGTCCCTTTAAGGTCTGATAGTCTGAATCGCTGAGTGAGGGTTGGTTTTCTCCCCAATCACAAAGGGTGCTGAGAGATCACAGGCATGTGAATGGCACCAGGCACCTGCCCAGGGCTCGGGAGGAGAGGAATAGGAGCAGGTGGCAAAGTGCTCAGTGCCTCTGCCAAGGACGCGGCACTGCCTCTGCGTGCAGTGAGCCTCGGCCCACGTTAATTACAAGCTCGCCCCCTCGCCGTTTCTGCGCTCTCAGCCTGATGGCAGTTTCCCCGCGTTTCCCATTTCAGGATTCGGTGAAAGAGAATTTGTTTTGTTTTGTAAAAGTGCTTACTTGGCAAGCAAACTCCCCCTCCTCTCCCTCCTCGCAGGCACCATGATAATAAACGCCACCAAAAGAGGCTAATTTTGCCAGACTTAGATTCCAGCAGCCAGCGCTTCCCAAAGATCACCATGTTATTGCAAAATTAGACTTTTTATTACAGGAATAAATACTGTGCAGCCTTTGTAGCCAGCATGTAATGGATTCCTTTGCTAATTCCACTAAATAACAAGGATTCCTTGTGAAAATAAAAGGCAGGCAAGGTAGAGTAAACCGGCAATTACATATAATGTGCCGCTGTTAGTCTCCCAAAGTGGTTCATAAACCTGGCAGGGAAAGACTGGGCATTTTTCAGGGATTTCACCCCAATTGCCTTGCTGATCGCCTCGCTCTTGGTGAACTGTTTACATGGAGGTGAATGAATTCTGCAACTGTAACCTCACAGAAAGCCTTTATTACCTTCTTGTCCTCGTTCCCTTCTCTTCCTCCTGGGATAATTCAGTTTCTATCCTAATACCTTATTTGCTTATGAACCAAATACCCATGAAAGCCAGAAATCTGAAAGAACACTGTTATCAGAGGATAATAGATTGTATTGGGTGCATTGTTTATAGATTATATTGCTTCAGAGCATAGCATTTAGGCAAGAAAGACCCGTGTCCCAGTGTTCTATCCACCATGTGCAACCTGGGTAACTCGGGGACACATCCTATACCCTTCCTCATCTTTAGCTTTCCCGTCTTCAGGATGGATACAAGGCAGTGATACTGAAACTTCAGCTTGCGTGGGAATCACCAGGAGAGCTTGTGTCAGTGTACCAGGCAATTGCTAGCTTTCTGATTCAGAAGTACTGGGTGGGTTGTAGGGGACCAAGAATTAGCGTGTCTAACATTGCTGCCACGAGATGCTGATTGTGTGGTCCGGGGATCACACTGTGAACTACAGCACAGTGATATTATGAGAATGAATAAAGCGATGTAGTAAAAATGTTTATTTCACACAGTGCTGCCATTTCATCATCAAACACTCTATGTCTGTGTAAATACACATCGTCTGCTTTCTTGTTTTCATTGAGAAACTTAGTGTTTGCTCTCTTTTTACTCCCCAAAACCTTAATTTATTTCAGCCTCTCTTCCTGAAACTCTTTGCAGACCCTACTGTTTATTTTTATAGTCTTCCCCCCTTCCCCCTTCTTTAAAAAAAAAAGACTTTTTTAAACATACCAAAATTTATTTTATTGCTGTTCATTATTGACTTCTGAGATATTCATCAGTGCAGATATCTTCCTTTCTCTCTTTTGTTTGAGTGATGCTGGTGCCCACATAGTAATAACTGTTCTGTTCATGTAGGTTATGGTCCCCAGGCACAAATCAAATTTCTCTGGCAGTCATGATTTTAGCTTGTTGACACCCATGAGTAAAAACAGTAGACTTTTCTCTTATTCCTGGAAGAGAGAAGAGAGAGACCGACTTGATTCATCTCTGGCTCAGTTCCTTTGAACATATGGCATATGCGCCAGAGGTTTTAAAGGATCCTGGCCCCAGAAGGCAGTTCCTTCCCAAACAATGCACTATGAACTGTTTTGAGAGGTGACAGAAGGATAGATGAGCTGGCTTGTCACCCCGGTTCAAGCATTAGCTCCCTGAATAATTTTGGCTAAGTTGCTTACCATTTCTTGACTTAGTATGTCATTCCACAGTCCATTATACCTAAAACATTAGGGGAATGATTCTCTAAGATCCCTGTTGAATCCCTCACTTCGGTGATTTTTTTTTTTTTTTTTGAGATCTTTTCTAGAAATGTCACATAGCAAAGATTACTAAGATTTTGGGTAACTTCAGTTAGTTTCCTGAATTTTCCAGATGACATGACTAAATATAGAAAAGGGTACTTTAACAAAACAAAATCACTTAAACAGCACTTCCTTGTGTTTTAAGGAGGAATGTTCTAGTAAATCATAACAGATATGCCATTCCTGTCCTCTCCTAATTCCAGTGTTTCATAAACACTTGATAGTGAAGCCTCCCTTTGGAAATCCACACTACATATTAGCACCTCAAAGCCTCTGAGAAGTCCTGCAGTAAATAGATGCAGTCTGTTCAGCTCTGTCTTGTATGAAAGGAAAACATATATTTGCAACACATACACTTCTTTCTTTCAATATCAACTAACAGTCTCCTAAATATTGTTTACAGGTACCCATTTGGGGGGAAGCTGATCTGGAATTGAGCCTGAACAATTTGTCATTTTTTTTCCCCAGGAATTTCAGGAATTCAGAACAGAGAGAGATCACTATCGTAGCTGAAGAAAGCAACAGTGTCCAGGAGGCATTGACCTTGAAGACTGGGTAGACTTGGCTCCTGCAGCAGGTACAGTGCCCCATCAGAATTCACCACATCTGTGGGGGACGAAGTCTGAAACTTCTCAAAAAAGCAGCTTGTCCCAGAGCACAGAGTTAGGAAATAGAAGAAGTGGTAATAATGCACAAGATTCCAGCCCAGTACTCTTGATACTGTTTCCTGTCCAATGGCCCCTCCCCTTATGCACAAAATACCTGTATCATAAGGAAAGCAATTTAACAATGTGACAGATTCCAGTGTCCATCAGTGGCAGTAAGCATAAGTGTCATGAAGGCAGCTGAAGAGATGTTTTGATAGGTTGGGACTTCCAGCTTCCCTCTAAGGCACCTTGTGGCAACCAGGTTTGTGTATTTGCATGGAACCTGTCAAAGGCAACATGCCCACTTCCGGGTGTGGTGTGTATCATGTGCTACCAAAGACTTATTCAAAGTCTCAAGCTTATAAACATACAGGATGCACAGGAGGCAGTGTATCAAATGTGCCAGGATGACTTTCTCTGGCATTAGAGAAACAGCAACCTGGCACCTGCCTGAGTCAGCAATTCTGTCTTGGCCAATTTTTAGGTATACATCTGGGGGCGAGTCACTTAACGCCTCTGTGCATCAATGTTCTTATGTTAAACAGGGATAATACTTGGGACTGTCCACACTCTGGTCTCCTTGTGGGGTGGGTAAGAGCATAGACAACTCTGTGTTCTGTACCATAAAGCCAACACTGGAAGAAAAAAAACTTTTTTTAAAAGGTAAGAAAAATAGCCATGTCAGGATTGCCCTGGAAATCACTTGAGATGATGGATCTGCTTATAGCATGCTATAGAAATATGAAAAAGCACTATTTATTATATTGATTATATTAGCAGTGATTTACTTTTCTGTATTAATCAGCATCTTCTGCAGATGCCTGTTTTCAAATGTGTATTTCCCAAGGGTATTAACATTTAAACTTGAAGCATAAGTGCATTGAGTACATTTCGGAGGAACAAATCGAAGGTGAAAGAAGTGAGAAAGGAGAAAGATTAAAATGCCCAAATTCCAAGTGGAATCCCATCTCCTCTCCTCCATGGCTTTGCTAAAGGACAGTCTGGAGAGGTCTCTGAGGTGCGGGAGGGGAAATAGCCTGATCTCTCAGGGATAGTTTTGTGTGTGTTTGTTAAGATTTTTCAGCTGCAAGTAACAGAAAAGCATCAAATTGATGTGCCAGAAAGGGGGGTGGTATATTGAAAGGATCTGGAGAATAGCCCAAATAATCAGAAAATATTAAGTCATGAGGAATTGAACCAACAAATAAAAAGTTAGGTGCAAGGGTTACTTTGTCACTTTCTTTTAGAGCCACATGACCTCACATCTCTAATTTGTTTCAATGTGACAGCTTCTTATTTCCTCTCTCTAGAAGGGCTTTCTCTGCTTGACGTGAATATGCAAAATACGGCCCCTCTCTTTCTGATTTCATCACACTTCCCAATTGTAGAGCCTGCCCAAACTGACCAGACCCTCCGAGTCCTGCTTCTAAATACCCAGGATAAATCACACTGGCCTGTATCAGATCAGTGTCTATTGGGTCAGTGGCTATTCCTGATTTGTCTGTCTGTGGCCAGGACACAGGTCATACAGAGAGTGCAAACATGGCAGAGAGGAACCCTTATTTGGAAACAGGTGCTTCTCAGAATTAGAGGGCATAGGCCAGATAGAAATCTCAAAAGACACGTACCACACTTTGTGAGTAATACAATCACTGGAAAGATACAGACGACTTGTGTATGTAGATTCGATGAGAATGGAAAGTGAAGAGACTTAAAGAGGTTAAAGAACAAATGCAGTCAAGACTTACAGCCTGTGCATGTCAGGCTGTCATGCTCCCAGAGATGCACACTTACCATCTACTCAAGAATGCCTTTATTTAGAAGAGACGTTCCCTCTCGTTTCCTCCACTACCCTTGATGCACCCATGAAGAAGAGGGAAGAGAGAATTTGAGAGCAACACACTTTCTTGAAGCTACATCCTAGAAATGATACTTGTTTCCATTAAATACTCCCCATGCCTCTGTGCCTCTGTTGAACCATATGTAAAAGGAAGGTGGTGATATCTGTGTTGTGATCTTTTGGAGAAGACTGAATGAAATATTACCTGCAAAGTATTTAAGATGGTGCTTGCCATGTGGTCAGGAATCAACATATTTTCATTACGTATTACGATTGATGTAATTATTATTGCATGATGATATAAACAGCTTATATAAGCATAATCATATAGGATAAAGTTTTAGGAGAGGGAAAAAACATATTAGTTCAGAAAGAACTTTAGAGATGAGGCAGGGCTGGTGATTCACACTAGTCAGAGTGCATGTGGATGGAGCAATCCAGTTTTGGAGGTGGGGGGTGGGGGAAGCAGCAGGAGCAACAGCACAGAGGTGCAGGGGTTTCTGCTTTATGTATTATATTGCACATGAAAGGTTGGTTGAAGCAGAAATACCTAAGAGGATATTCAGGAATGCAAGGAGAGTCAGACTTTCAATCTCTGTCAAAACTTCTTTTTAAAAAAGACATAAATTAGTAATCTAGAAGAGATTATGCATCCAGGGAAATGTCTTTGTGCAAATAAAATAAAAAAGAAGAAGGAAAAAAAGAGAGAACAGCATAGAAATACCTATTGACTCACATCTTCCAAGCTAATTCCACTGTTTTCCAACTTTCCAAGGTGATTTCAATACAAGGAATGGTCTTTTCTAATCTGAATCAACCCTGGCACTTGTTGGAGTAACTATATAGAGAGGTCCTTTCTAAATTGTGTCACTTGGTTGAAATGCATTGATATAGTGGTGTAATTAACATGGCTGTCAAGGAGGAGCTTGGTGAATTGCCAGTCTCCCAAGTGAGGTTTGCCAGAGAAAAGTCACATGCATATCTTCAGGTGTTGCAGACGCATGACTATAGCAGGTCAAGATAACACCAATCCCCTTTAAATGTGTGTGATGAGTTTTGAACAAGACGAGTGACCTTTGGAAGAAAAAAATCCTCTCAAGACTCACAGATATGTGATCACGATTATGATTATCATCACGATCATTATCGTCACCACTGCCATCATCGCTATCATCATTTTCAGCAGCATCATTTTTCAGAACTTATTGTATGCCAGGATCTGCATTAGGTGCATTACATGCACTATTTATAAGCTTCTCAAGGTGCAGTGATGTGTATGTATATCATTATAACCCCCCATTTCACAGATGAGAAAACAGATGGGTAATTGCATTAATAAAATACCCAGTGTTACACGTTTATTAATGGTGGAGTTAAGGTTTAAATTCTGGCAGTCTTAATTCCAGAATCTCAATACTACTTCCACATTCAACTCTCCATATTGGATGTTCAGAATGTTAGGGGGGACGTAGTAACATTATAAAGCTATAAAAATTAAGACAGTGGATTATTGATCCAAGGATAAAGAAATAAACCAGTGTAACAAAATAGCAATTTGCAAATACTAACTATTATATATAAAATAGATAAACAACAAATTTCTTCTGTGTAGCACATGGACTATATTGAATATCTTGTAGTAATCTATAGTGAAAAAGAATATGAAAACAAATATATTTATGTACATGTATGACTGAAACATTATGCTGTATACCAGAAATTGACACACTGTAAACTGACTATACTTCAGTTAAAATAAAAAATAAAAAACTAGCCCAAATTTCTCACCAAATTCAATTCTTATAAGTAAATAAAATAAAGCATTCATTCAACATCCAAAAAAAAAAAAAAAAAAGAAGATTCTCAGACAGACCCACCTAGTTTATGACAAAGTGATACTGCTGTGTTTTGTGTTTTAGGGACAATGATGACCTTTCAATAAATAGTGCTGGATCAATTGTATATCAATATAGGTTAAAAAATGAATCTTGACTCCTTTTACCTCCTACCCTTTATTAAAAAAATGATTCTAAATAGGCTATAGATCTAGATATAAGAAGGTAAGACAATAAAAAATTTATGAAGAAGCAAAATATTTTCACAACATTACAGATAAGTAGAGGTATCACGTGCTAACCATGAGGTAATAGAATGAAAAATGGCATTACTCTAAGTAAAAATTTTGTTCATCAAAATATACCATGGTAAGTCACAGAATGGGATTGATGAAGCAAAAGACTTGCCAAAAATATAAAAAGAACTGCACAAATCAACAAGGTAGGGGAAAAGAGACCAATAAAAATGAGCTAAAAGCTCAAATAGACATTTCACCAAAAAAGGATATTCAAATGACCAAAATACATTGAAAATTTTCTCAAATTCACTGGCCCTCAGGTAAATGCATGTTAGAACCACAGTGCACTAGAACTGCATACCTGCCCAAATCAGTAAAACCAAGGCGGGCACTGCCAAGCTTAGGGAAGACACAAGCCAACCGGGAGTCTCACTCTTTGAGGAGGAATAACCACTTTTGAAAAAATTATTCATTGAGATCTTGAAAAGTTGATCACAGGCATAAACTTTTACCCAAAAATTCCATTCCTGAGTGTCTGCCCAACAGATAAGAATACACAAGCTTACAAAAAAAAAAAAAAAAAAAAAAGGCAAGACTGTTCACAATGCCATTCTTAATTGTCCCCAAACTGAAGCCAACCCAAATGTCAAAAAGTTGAATGGATAAATTGTGATATGTTCATGTAATAAGAAGTAGACTGATTCAAGCATAAATATATTAAAGCAAATATATATATTTATATATATATAAATAAATCTCACATTGTTGAGCATAATAAGTCAGATGCAAAACAGCATGGTGCATGATTCCACTTATATAGAAGTTCAAAAATAGGCAAAATTAATCTATAGTGTTAGAAGTTCAGGATTTTGATTATCCAGGGGAATTAGTGACAAATAACTAGAAGGGAAAATGAGGAGGGGCTTCTGGAGGGCTGGTCATTTTTGTTTCCTGATCTGTGTTTATGTTGGAGGAGTGTGTTTCCTTTTTGAAAATTCATCTGGCTATAAACATGTCTACTTTTCTTGTAATAGTATGGATTTTATTTCAAAGAAATGCATACTTAGCAAAAAAAAAAAAAACCCAAAACCACTCTAAATTATTTTTATTTCAGTATTTCTTGCTAAAAAGAGCCACAAAATAACTCTGTTATAGTTAGAGCCCTTGTCTTCTTCATTTAGCACTGCTTGTGTTTACATACTCTAAGATTTGTAAGCTCATTGCACATGAATTGATTTTGAGAGGACAGATACTTTATTTGCAAATCTTACCCTCTTGTGCTGCAATTAATGACCTTGCTAAGTAGGCTGCATACAGAATGTTCTGAGATTTATGGCTGAGCTGTACCTGCTCACAAAAAAAGATGGAAAATACAGGTCTGATCAACTATTGCATGATAATGAAGTGACAAGACATCTTAAAGTCATCCAATGTCCAAGAAAAAAACAGAAGAATCATTCAAAAGTCCTTGGGGTTGAATCTACTGGAAAGGTGGTCTCAGAACTTCTATGACATTAATATTCCTATAAGCAGAAGTTAAGGTTGAGGCATATCTTCAAATCCTCTCCTCCAAAAGAAATATTAAATTCCTTTTATGTGATCATCCCTGGAAGGCACTGTGGAATATAAGAGCAAAGACACAACTAATATGGTAGAAATCCCCTCTGACCTCAGGAGCCTCACAAGATAATCTCGCTAGTTTTGAAAGACCAAGAAGCATCTTGCCTTCCACTAAGCTGAACTTTAAGTTTGGAGCTTGATAAGAAATAAGTCACACAGAAGTCAACTTCATTTGGGCTTGCAGCAAGAGTTCAAGATGCTTTTGCCAACGTTTTCCTGATACCCTATGTGCACACACACCTTGAATTTTATGTAGAGTGTTTCTCTTAGTACATTTACTCTATCCTTTTTCTTTGTGGGGCTCTGAGATCACTGAACAGACCTTGGTTTGCAGAACCAATGATCAAATATAGGGGAAGGGTTGGGGCTAAGACAAAGACACAGGCCTGGTACATTAAACTTGTCTTCCACATTCATGATATTGTCCAGGTATGTGTGGCTACCACCAAGGTGCGGTGACAGCAGCCAACATTGATGTGAGCCTGAAGACCTCACCGTACCTGACTCCATCCTGCCTGCTCTTTTGGTTAACATTGTAGAAAAACCCCAGCTCACCATTAAACCAGACAATGGGTCTGTGCTCTCTGGTGGAGGGTGGGGGCCAAGCAAGTGCCATTTTTATTTTGTTGAGATGTTAAAATACAGGAAGGAATTGAATGTAACTAGTTTATAGAGTGTTAGCCATGGGTTATGTAATCAGTGAAAACTCCGAATCTCATTATTTCCTCATGTTGTATACATACTAGCAATCTGATACAGGAGCAGTGATGATGAGACAGCACTGACATGAAAGCAGATTTGGGGGAACTCTTAGCTTGCACAGAGTAGCAGACGTGATTGCCTTCACTGCATGCAATGATATACTGTATTTCTGCTGCATAGTACTTCTTCTATGAAATTTAAATTATTTTTTCTTGTTTAATGACCAGAAAATGAGCCATGCCACACCACACCACCACTGGAAGCTACATCACATTATAGAGGACATGCACTAAGTCAGATTCCTGGGCTGACTAACTCCCCTGAGGCAAACAGAAGTGAAGAGAGAGAAGTCATACTTCTGAGCAGAGAAACCTCAAGTGGTGTCAGCCAGGGTCATCTGATTCTAGGACTTTCTTCTTTAACAGGAAGCATTAAAGAGAAGAAAATTTTTTAAAAGACAGAATGATAAACTTCTATGGACTTAGAAGTTTATAAACTGTATTTCTCTAACATTTCACTAAATAGATAGACTAAGGTAGCCTGTCTATAGAATTTCTCTCAGAGAATCACCTATCAAACTTTTTAATATACAAACTTGTTATATATACATATGTTTGTGTGTGTGTATATATATATATAATATGTAAAACATGTATAACAAACTGATATTTAACTAATGTCCATGAAATAATTGATGTTGGATAAAGCTAACAGAGTCTACAAATAGAACCTGGACTATCACTGCATAGAATTTTCTGCACAGGGAGACAAGACTAATGACTCAGGAGGAAATGACATGTCATGTAGGCTACGTTGAACTACATAACAACATTACCAACAAAAATGATGGGAAGTAAGAGTAGAGGGAATTGAGGGATGTGTAAAGATTGGACACCATCCTTATGGAGAAATTTGGCTGTAGGCCCACGTGTGATCTTTCAGCCATGATCACACGCAGTCTCAAGGATTTGCCTGGCAGGACTCACAGGAGAAGTTGTCCTCCCTGCGCTAAACTTGGTGTACAGCTAGTGCAGGGCAGTTTTCTGAAGGGAGTTGGAGTAAGACCTCAGCCCTCCATTCAGAGGTCGGCTTACTGGGGACCTTCCCAGGCATCTCCACCAAGATCACTGTATTAGGAGCCTTAGCTGACGCATTGTTCTCCACTTTGACTCAGAAACTTCCATTTCTAGCCCTTCCCCAACTCCCTACCTTCTGGCTGTGTCCATAAATGGTCCTCTGTTCTGGGCTTCTCCGTAGACAGTTCCCCCATCTGTGCTGCACCCACCTGACCCTACCCTGGTACTGTTCTATGAAGATAAATGGAACATTGGGGAACCAGAGCTTCCTTTTGCCTCTTGCTTGTACTGTCACAGTAAGTGAATAAAGGTCTGATTGTTACGTTCAGTTTGGCCCATTGTCCTAATGGACTGCTGATTCCTTGACACAATTAGAAAGCCTGCAAGTGACTTTTGCTTTCCGCTAACGCAGCGTAGGTTTTATCAAATCTTTCTACAGAGAACAACTATTAAAGCTGAATGAACTAAAAAAGGGCTGTTTGAAGGCATCAGAAAGCAACTGAGAGGGTCAGGATTTGATGGGTCATGAGCCCCAAGAGATTGGCAGCACATGCTTCACCATGTTTCCCCTGAAGGCATTTGCCATTCGTAAGCATCACTGGGCTGAGAGGATAATCAAAATTGGATGATCTAAGCTTTTAGCAGTCACACGGAGTGGAGATGTAAAAGATAGAAATTGGTATCACTGAGGCCAAAATTTTGGAGAAAAGGAAACCTGAGAAGAAAGCTTGATACTTGACATCACTTTCCTCCTCAGGGCATTTTTCTGATTCCTAATCTTTATGAGGCAAAAAGGCTAGAAGCCAGCAAAGCCAGCAGAATGTGGAAGTTAAGAAATAGAAAAAAAAAAAAAAAAAGCTGAGTTTTTTACAGTTTCATAGTGCTGAGAGGACAAAAATTGGAGCAGAGAGTAACAAGGAGTCGGACCCCTAATAAAACTCAAGTTTCAGTTGAGCAAATGGAAATGCTGCTCTCAAATAATAATAGAATTCCATATAGACCAGCCTTCACCAAGACTGAGACCCATGCTGGAATCACTTGAAAAACTAAATGGATTAAGGCAATCTTCTCTTACAGTGTTTCTGCCAGGAGAACATGTAATCCTCTCTGGATGCCCCAGAGCTTTTGAAAGTTCTTACCCATATGAACAGAATTCAATTTAAAACAAGAATATCAGATATGCCTGAGAAAGGACCAAGATCAAAATCCAATAGAGAGAGAGGAAAAGAAAAGAAACAAACAACCCCTCCATAAGCCCCATAATGGAAACAGACCCAGATCTTGAGTTTTTATCTATAGATTTTAAAATAATTGAGCTAAATTATTAAGAAGATAGATAATAAGATAAAGAATTTCACTGAGGAAATAGGACCTCTAAAAACAATTAAATGGAAATTCTTGAGCATACCATAAGGCAAATAAAAAATTAATGAGTTTAATAGTATAATAGACACAGCAGAAAAGAAGATTAATAAATAGGAAAAGAAGCCAGAATAAAATATCCAGACTGAAGCATGAAGTACACAACAGATGGGAAATAGAGAACTGAGAGTAAAGACCCATGGACCACAGTGGAAAGATTGAACAAAAGAATTTTGGCCTCTTGATGGAGAGAAGAGAAAGAATGGGGTAGAAACAACATGTGAAAAGATATCAGCCAAGAAATGTTCATAATTGAAGATAGACTATGGGCTCAAACAGAGTAATCAAAAGAAAATATACATAGGCACACAATAAAAACAAATTTAAAAACTGTTAAAAACTGAATGTAAAGACAACATATTTAAATAAATCAAAGGGAAAGTATTAATTTAAAAAGAGTAACAAAAAGACAACTGACTTGTCAATGAGACAGTGCATATAAGAAGGAATAAAATGTCTTGAATGATCTAGAAGAAAACAGCTGCCAGCCTAAAGTTTCTCATCAAGCAGAAATGTCCACTAAAAATTAAGGAAAAATCAATGTTTTGAGGCAAATAAAAAGAAATTTTATGGCCAACAGTCCCACTCACATTTAAATACTAACCCAAATTCTTCATGCAGAAATGGTATTAGTTGGAAGCGTGATAATACAGGGATAATGAAAACCAATATATACGTAAATAGGGTGAATTTAAATAACAGTAGTTGTATACTTAATAGTTTAAATGTCTCATGTGATTTAAATTTAAGCTTAAAGTACAGGAAAATTGTAGCACATAAGGATGAAGGAAGTAAACGAAATTAAAATTTTATGCAGTTCTTTTATTGTTCAGAGGATTCAAAATTAATATTAGAACCAAATTGTTAATTTTTGTATGATACACATTGTAATGTCTAGGATAGACCTAAATTAATATTAGAAAACTGTAGCACTCCAGTTATGGGGGGAAGATGATAATGATAATAATGATAGTTATAATGATGATCATAATAAGTATGATCATACTTTATCAATGCTAGCAAAGACGAGAAAAAAGACAAAGGGAAATAAAATAGAGAACAAAGAACAAATGGGAATATTAGACATAAATATTATAGTAAATTTAAACTCAAACTAACAATTACATTAAATATAGAAAAACTAAATAATTCAGTTAAAGGACATAGACGTTCAGGCAGGATAAAAATAATGATGCTTACAAGAGAAACATTTTAAATAAAAGTCACAGAAGAGAGGATTGAAAAAGATATGACCATGTAAACACTACCCAAAACAAAACTCGAGCAGGTATGCTGATAGGAGACGTATTACTTAACTCATCAATTATTCATTCATTTATTAATCCAATTCATCTATTAACATGCAAAGTACTACTAGACTTATGGAAAGCTTTTTCATAACAACAAAAGAGTCAGTCGACCAGAAAGAGATTATAATTCTAAATTTGTTAAAATTCAAAAAACTGACTGTACTGTAGACACTGAGGGGCTCTGGAAATCTCACCTCGTACATTGCTGCTGCTCTAACACTAAAGATTAATAGTTACACTGAATAATACATTGCTCTCGTATATATTTTATGAGATTATTTATGGTTTATAGGAATGCTACAGGTATTTATTTGTATCTAGCTGTCATACTGTACTATCTCATTTGTTCTTAGAGCATTTTCTAGGTATGTACCCAAAATAATCATTTCCTTGTCACCTTTCTAATAGCTGACTCCTGCCCTCTTGTTTCCTAATCATCCTAGCTACAAGATACATGTTAGCTAATTGTTAAAAAAAAAAAATGATGATGGGGTTGCTGAGCACTTAAAGAGTGATGACTTTGGGTACAGAGATACTAGAGGCAGAGTGACAGCCATGGAGTTACAGCAGTGACAGCTTAGGTGGCATGAATTATGACTTAGACCAGGATGCAAGCTAGAGAGAAAGAAAATATTGTAGGTTACAGATATTTTACATAAATAATTGACTGACTAAGTGAATATAGAACAAAGAAAATGGGTAGAGTTCAGACCTGAAATGTGTGATCTAATTTAGGGGTTCGAAATCTGAGAAATCATTGGAATCAATTCTGAAAGTTTTTCAGAACAGATTTCTGGAACTTACTGATTTAGGTTTTATAATTTCCTAAATGAGATTACAGAAATATGTATGTAAAAGTCCCTGCATAATTTGAACCATAACCCAAATTTGGGAAGCACTGTTCAAATTAACAATGACTAAAGAATTTGCCACGGCTTTGCAAATACTTAAATGTATTTATCAGGAAAGAGTTTAGTGGAAGAATTCCCAGTTAAAAAAAAATTGTTCTAAGAATTCAATTTTGAGAGAAATTAGTAGATACTTAATTTTTTTATGTAGCTCTGTTGTCCACTCTTAAGTACAAGTGAAGCATCTTATAGAAATTTATATCTGTGTGTTTTATTTTTAATTGTCAATGCAGCTTTACAAATGCTGTTTAATTTGCTGTTCACAAGCCTGAAAATGAATAGCCATAGTTTATTGAGCATTTATGTATAACCACATACTGTGCTGAGCACACTGCATGCATCACCACGTTTAATCCTTACAACTCAATGAACTAGGATAATCAATGTCCCTGTTTGAGACCAGCAGATTCTGCCACTGATGCTTGCAGAGGCCTAGAGACCAACATATTGTCCAGGCTGACAAAATTAACAAGTGGTGAAGTCAAGACTCAAGCTCATAGAATCTATTACAAACCCAAGCTGTGACCGTTCCAGCTGTCATACACCCCACGCTCTTCACCTGGAGATGCACCGAACGTGTCCCTCACGCTGCAGTTTAAGGCCAAGGGCAGCAGTATGTAAAGCCATGCAAGTAAGATGCCCCATCGCTACCACTTCCTTGCAGTTTACTTGCTAACTAATCCCATCAACATACAGTTGCCAGAAACCACCGTGCCTTTCACACTTTGGTATTTTCAAATATTTGGTTCTCTCTGCCCAAAATAGCTATTCTCACCATGTGGGTGTGATGAAACTCAAATCATGCTTCAGGCTTACATCAAAGGAAGGAAGAGGAGGATGGTCTGGGTGTGTATAAGCAGCTTCCTCTGAGAGATTAAAGGGCCTGTAATTGCCCTAGCTTGCCGCAGTTTCAAGGCCAGGGGAGTGTGGCTGAGGGTGACTGTGACAAGGACTCTGTGCTGCAAGCCTAGATGGTGGCACTACCTGTGGGTTTGGGGGCCTGACAGTCTATCCTTGCATAAGCCTTCCGTTGTTACCAAAGAGGAGTGCTCATGGGCTCCTGCCCCCAGCCCTTCTTCCCAAAGCTTTGGATTTATCTTAACCAAACCTACTCCCCTGCTCGCAGGAGAGATGGAGAGGCCTTCATATTGTTCTCAGATGCAGACAGCAACAGGGGAGGGAGTTGGGCATTAGGCCTGGTCTTGTGGTCTGAGTCCTAGTGCCCCCTCTTGTTAGTGGGCCCTGTGATTTTTCTGTTTTTCACATACCCTATGTAGGAAGAATCTGTCCTCGCATAACCATCTGCTAAAAAGCAGAAAAGACAAGGTGTCACTTAGACACCAAGAAAAGGATCTGTGAGGTCTCTGACCTGTAATAATAAGTAACATTGGATAGGGCACTTTCTCTTTTCCAGGCCCTGCATCTTGTAAGCATTTTGGTTGTCCTATGTTATTTAAGTCTCATTACAGCTCTGTAAGGTTAAAATTACAGTTGATTCTTGAGCAATGTGTGGGCTGGGGAGTCTGACCCCCCCGTGCAGTCAAAAATCCACATAACTTTTGACTCCCCAAAACATACCCTCCTGTTGAGTAAAACCTTACTGATAACATAAACTGTCAATTAGCAAACATTTTGTATGTTGTAGGTATTACACACTGTGTTCATGCAAGTAAGCTAGAGAAAGAAAGTGTTATCAAGAAAAGCATAAGAAAGAGAAGATACAATTACTGTACATGCATGTATTTTATTGAAAAGGTCCATGTCTAAGTGGATCCTAGGAGTTTAAGCCCATCTTGTTCGAGGTTCACCCGCACTTGAATTTTCATTGCCCAAAGGGAAATAGGTCCATAGTTAGTAAACAGCAGTCATGATTAAGCACAGGAATTGTGTTGCTGGAATCAATCTTCTTCACCACTCCTCTGTGCTTCTCATTCACGCCAGACTTTAAGCTGTGTTTCAACTCACTCTACCAGACAGCTAGCACCAAATGTTTAAATATATTGAGCTAGCTCTAAGAGGGCTGTCCTCTCCCAAGTGCTGTGTAGAAGTGGTTCCAGGCTACTCTAAAGTGAAGCAGATGAATACAGGTAAGGACACAAGGGAGGTATGATCAGTCTCAATCAAGTTCACATATGAATCCCCAAATAGATAATAGAGAAAACTTGATATTCCTCCACAGACCATCACTGCCCTTTGTACGCTCTCCAAATGCCCATTCATTGTTAATGTCCCGAACTCCCTGCACGCGTTTTCCCAGTCCCATCAAACAGCTAATCACCATGGGTGTTTTAACTTATTTTACTCAGCTAAAGCATTTTAAGGCCGCAGCGTTCTTGAAAAAGACACAGTCAAATCAATAAAAGCACTAGAACAAAATCACTCCCCACATGCTACAGGAGGATACTTCAGTTTCTATTTTACTGGAAGCAATTATCAAATGAAAAGCGTTCTCCAATACTGAAAGTCTGCCCCTGCGTGTGCAGTTCCCAACTCTCTAGTTTTTGTTTCCTAAAACTCGTAAATAAAGAGTAAGCCCTCAAGACTGGTCAGAGGCATAGATAGAAACTACCTTTTCCATGCATTTCCATCATTTCTGCTATGAGAGTAGCGTGTTCACAGGTGCCAAGACAGTCAAGCCGGATACTCTTTTCTCAGATAAAGTATGGTTCTAGTAGTTGCTAGAGATTTTTGGAGTTAAATATATGGTGTAATACCATAAACATAGAATTATATTCTAATTTCCTTTCCTAGATTGAGAACTCTTCATATGTTAGGATCTAAATTTATTTGTTAGTATGCTGTCGGTGCAAAGGCTCATAGTAGGTGGTCAACACATTTTTTTTTTTAAAGGAACCAAACATGGTAGGTGTCCATGTACCTTCCTACGCAGTGTCACCTGTTAAAGATACACTGAATAGTTATTGTATCCCAAGTGCTGCTCATAAAAGAGGTGATGACACGACTTTTAAATGCTCAGTTAGTTGTGGGTCTCTAAAATGCCAAATTGGGCATCCTGTTCTATGCAGAACCTGACTTTCTTTTTAATGTAAGAATGATGATTCTGACATTGATGAGGGTGATGCAAAGTCTTAATTCAGGGCAATTCTGTATGCTATTGTGAACACTTTTGTTTATGTTTTGGCTCTAAAGCTATGGCACTATGTTTAAAATGTTCCCCATGGTACCACCCAGGGAAGGAAGGCATCAGGATCACACTGTTGCCAAGTCCACGAGTGGGTAAGAAACGCTGTGTAGTGCCAAGATCTGAATACTGATCTTGTCTCTGTCACCAACTCGCTCTGTGTACTTGGGTCAGTCTTCCAACTGCGCTGCACTTCAGTGCCCTTGTGGATAGACTGGGGATGGAAGCCGGTCTCATTCAGAATTGTCATGATGACAAAGTAATGTATAAAGTCACATGTCACAGCTCCTGCCATGTGGGCCTTCATGATGGCCCTGCCATATGGTCAGTATGACTTGCTTTAGGGCTGTCACAAATACAGTGATTCTCTCTCTGTCCAGGCATACATCACATTGCAGTTTGCCATCCAGATGGCTAGTTTTGTAAGTGAAATGTAAGCAGAAGTGCCCTTTCATCTCTAGGAGAAAGCTTCAAGGGCCAGGGTGTGCTGAACTCGGTTCTCTTCCTCCCTCTGCAACAGTGAGCAGCACATCATTGAAAGATGGTGACTTTCCATTTTCCTAGCATCAGGCAAGAGAGTGATATGGCACAGCACTTCCACCTGACTCTCAAGACGTAGACCTTTGTCGTTTAGCCCCCTGAGACTTGAGCCTTGTTACTGCAGCCTGAACTAGTTTACCCTGGCTGAGTTGTTGCTGTTACTATTTTTGTCTTTGCTATGGTAGGTACCTCACCTTTGTTTCTGAGTTCTTGCCAAAAAAGAGAGTTGATACATGTTTGGTGTGGTTGCACGTCTCTTGAACTACCAGCTACTGACAATAATAGTAGAGATAGTGGTATTAGCTTTGGAAGATTTATTACATAGTAAGCTCTATTTTAAGCAATTTCCTTATATAATAAGATTTAATTCTTACAATGATCCTATGAAGAGAGTACCCTACCCCATTTTACACATGAAGAACTTGAGACTGTGATTTGAGTTTGAATCTCAACCTACCCACCTACTCACCTACTTGTGTGACCTGGTCCAAGTTACTAAACTTTTCTGTCCTATTACAAATCCCTTGATTCTCTGGGTCTATAAAGAACGGCTTCCATAATCCAGCATCATGGCATGGCTTGAACATGAAAAGGTCAAAGAAAATAAGGAAACATAAAAATATTCAGAAACTTATATCTAGTTTCTTCTTTATTGTTCCTAAAGTATAAAGATTCATTTTCTTTCATTTTCTTTTCCCTTTTCTGCTATTTATTTTTTTAAGAGTTCCTTATTTGTCAGGGACACCGAGTTAATTCTTGCTCTGGGCCCAGAGTGGCTGATTTGAAGTTAGGCGCTTCTAAGTGGAAGATGATTCTTATTGATTTTTCTGTTATCTGCTTCTTCCCATCCATGTTTCTTCCTTTGTTTCAGATCACTTCTACCTGAAAGGTGGTAATTTAGCAGAAATAATGGCAGAAACTTTCTTTTCTTTCTATCTTACTTCCTTATGGATGTCAGAAGTTAAAAATACAGAAGGGTAGTTTTTATGAAAATAAAAATACTATCCCCAATTTCCTACTTACAGAGACGTACATCCCTCTAAGCATAAACCGTGTTCTGCCATCCTTCTTGGCTGAGTGCAGCTCAAAGGGCCTCAGAGAACACCAGTGTCCCCTCTGGAGGAAATGGCTACAGGGAAGAGAACCTACCATGGACAGCGCCAGGCTTCTGTACTCCAGGAGTTAAAACCAGAGTATAGGAAGGGAGTCACAAGTGATCAACATCTTAATTTGCATACATTTAATATGCTGTGCTCTCTGCCCTGACCAGCAGCATCTCTGGGAAATAACAGCACATCACGTTTGTTATCTAAGATATCCTAGAGCTTGTCTCTAGCTAGCCTCCCCGGCATCATCTTCTATCCCTTTCACATCTTTAGTCTTTCTCCTGTAGCTCATTCCCTTTCCCAGGCTTAAAACTAGACTCTACTGCCCTAAAACAATATAACATGTTTCATTGGTGGTGAAAGCAAATGCAAAGGTGTAAGATGGGCCTGAATAAGACAGACAGGACAGTGTGCCAAGCCTAGCTTGAGTGAAGTATTTAATGACATCTCTTGTTTAAAAATAAAATTTTTAAAAGCTGACTACACACACACACACACACACACACACACACACATACACACACATATAGCCTACTGTTCCACTTAAGATATAAAAAAAATCTATTTTAATCTTTCTCAAATGACTTGAGCAATTGCAAAAACACTTGAATGAAAACATTGCTTCTATGGTTGGAGGGAGGCAGGGGATATATATACATAAGGACACACACACCAGGTTGATCTAGGTATGTCAACCACAGGCAGACACCTCTACAACCTTATATGGACATCTAGAATCTCCCTGAGAAAAGGGAAGTGACTTTGATCTCGGCACATCTTTTCCCTTTATCCCTTGAGGAGAGTTGCCTTCCAGCTGAAGGAAAAGTCGGGTTGTATTCTGAGTGGTTATTCTCCAGAAGTGGAGCAGAGCCAGAGTACTTGAGTGAAGTCCTCACCGGTTGTACACTTGCTCTTTCATGATGGGTTGTGACCTTGATCTTCCTTGCTCATGGGCCTCCTTCTACATGGCCAAGGAGAGCAGTATATACCCTGGAAACCCAAGAGGGTGACACCAGGACCTGGTCATGAAGGCTCTGTAATGATTACTTTGTCCTCTGTTTTTTCCTTAGAATAGAGTCTGCCAGAGTCTTAGAACAGAGACTCCCGGAGTCACCAAGGAGAGATATTATCTGGATGAAGCCCAATGCTATTACAGTAGTTTTAGTGAGTGAGTTTATACAGAGAAATAAATATGTTTCCCCCCTTGAACTTCTGATTAAGCAAATATGAAGTAGTTCTTGCAATATGAGCTTTAAAAACTCTCTAGAAGTTTCTAGTGAATGATTGCATTTAGTAGCCAGTGGTGTAATCCAACCATATACCAATACTTTGGATTTCCTCCACCATTCCTTAAAAGTGATCGATCTGGTGCATTTTATTTTTGGATAGCTACACTTGACAAAAAGTCCTCCTTTACCTGAGTGAATGGTACTTTTGAAATAGTACCTAATGATTTTTACACTTGGATGTGTTTTGGGAAAGAGGAATCCTCAAATGCATCGGAGAAATAAAGGTTCTGTGAGTTTCCATCTGTGTGAAACTCTGGAAGGAATCAGTAGAGTTAATTGAATGTGATGACAGAGACAGAAAAGGCAACCGTGAAACTCTCGTAGCATTGTAATAGTTTCAGAGACAGCCAGATTTTCCTATGCCTCTAAAAGGGCTCAAAGGATAGGGTTCAAAGGTGAGAGACAGTGGATGTATCCAAAGTGGGTATATCATCTGGATCATAAAACTGAGCACCAGATAAAGATGTGGACAGTTTGTTGGACACATCCATTCATCGACAAAAGCCCAGTGAAGACAAGATAAATCTCAGCTGATACTTGCTTCAAAAAGAGGAAAGGCCATGGAAGAGATGTGTTTCCAGAAGCCAGGATTTTACATAAACCAAGCTGTGACTCTAAGGAGAAGAAGGGAGATGGGAAACATTCTGACTTCACCGAACCTTAAACCTGAAATAACTGAGAAAATACTGAAGCACCGCAGTTTACCCAAAAATGACTAAGATTATAGGTTACAACATCAAGTAAAGTGGGGGTTCAATAGAGAGGTTAAGCTGAGTATCCGAAAAGTAAGAAGATAAAGATAGTTACTTTTTTCCTTTTGCACATCCAAGTATGTCTTGAAAAATGTTATACCTGCTATATGTTGAATTGAAACTGACCTTTTCAATTTCTCTTTATTGATCTTTATTATACCTTCTGGAATCATTAAAAATATCTCTTTCCACATGACAGGCTCTACAGAAATTGAAAGTGAACGCTGATGCTTTCACTAAGTCACTTCTCTTCTGGGATGAACACGGGCAAAATAATCCAACTGAGAATCCAATTTCTTGATTCCCAAAACTTTCAGCATCTTGGTTTCTCTTCTGCCTATGTTCTGGTTTTAGACAATCCTCTAGGAACAAGGGAGGACAAACATTTCCTGAGGTGTTTTAAAAACAATCCCAAGGATTTAGCCCCCATCTCTAAGATTTCTTGATTGAGTTGGTCTGGAGTAAGACCCAGATTTCAGCCCACGATAGTTATGTGCAAATGCTCTTAGAGATTAGAGCCCACACTTGGACACAATGCACAAGATGAGAGTAGTCTAGGCCTTCATGATCACTTTCCTTTCCCTGGACACTGGTTCTTTGTATGGCTGCCCAATAAAGCATTTTCTCTTGGCAACCTGTTAGCTCATTGTATCCCCCGTCATTGTGTCAATCATCTAGTCTAGTCTCCACCTCCACCATTTTCTATTGGTGAAGTTATTGGTTGGCTTAAACCAATATTTACTGAGTACTCTTTGTATCCAGTGTCTAGCCCACTGTGTCACTGTTAACGTCCTACACAAAGGTGATACAGGTAGAAATCATATCATGGAGGGATATACGTTCTGGATGGAGTTACTGACAAACAGATAGATTCAGTGCAATGAATATGAAGCAATATGATAGATTAAAAACTATTCCGGGGATTCTGGAGGAGCACAAAAAAAAGATGTATATCCCATCTGGACAAGAAGATAATGAAGCAGCATCGAAGAAATAGCAAGAGTCAAGGCAAGAAAATAGTCGGATATGCATCTGAAGCTGGAAAAATTCTGGGCTGGAGTCTGAAAAGCATAACCTAGGTGCTAATCATTCCTGGAAAAACTGACCCAAACTACCATGCTTTCCAAACAAGGAAAAAAAAAAAATGTGGTCCCAGGGTTATTCAACCTAGTGTTGTAATCTGAAACTCCTGGTCTACTTAGCTTACTTCTCATTTATGCCTGGGTGTAGGCTGGGGCCTGAGACTCTAAATTTGTGACAACCTCCCTCGTGATACTCATATTGCTGACCCAGTGACCACAGACTGATTAGCAAAGTACTATAGAAATACCACGTGAGAAAGGAAGGCTCCGTGTTCCAAATCTGGGTATCAAAAAGATAACTTCTCAAAAGATAAATCAACAGAGCACAGGGTTGGAAGCCACATCAGCACAGTAAGAAAGGGAATTTTCACTAATAGATTCTAATTTGCCACCTAATCATCATCAACACAAATTATGAGAGAGACTCACTGTGTAGAAGGATGCTCGTTGGTTTGGTAATGAAGCCTGTGTAGACTTCTGGGCTACCCATCCATCAATCTCTTCTCTTGTCCTCCTGTCTAAGGTACCATTTAGTGATAGGCCCTCATTTCTCCCATTTCACACGTGCATACATTTTTATGAGAGGAGCGACAAATAGGAAGTGTAAATATGGATCTGGTACATGATTCAAAAAGACTGCCTGCCAGTCCTACTCAGTCAGCTCCTGTTCTCTCCGGCTAATTTATCCTACACGGGGATTCGTGTGCATGTCAGGGAATATTGGAACAGATTGAAACAAGCCTTCCATTCAATTTCACTGCAGATTTCAAGCAGCAGTGTAAGATGGCTTGGGCAAAATGCTCCCAGAAGCCTGCATCAGTTCACATTGGGAAACCTAGTCAATTTCGGATAGATCGAACGTTTAATAACACGTCACTGTTTGAAACTCAGAAAGACAGCTTCCAGGGTTTCCCAGGCTCCTTCTGGTTCTCTGCTCCCTTTGCCACAAACAGTAATGTTGTCTGTCTCATCCTGCTTGTCAGCCAGACTTTTCCTGTGCCACGTGGTAGAGTCCTGCTAAAATGCTTCTTTATGTGGACCTAGGTTCTGAGCATAGTAAGACTGATTTACCGAGTGTTCCCTGCTGGGTAGTGATCCCCAGAAGTATGGATGGAATATCTTAGAAACATAAATGTCAGGTCATCACCCTGGGTATGCTGCATCAGAAACTCTTGCCAATTAAAAAAAAAAAAAACAACCCTCACCGCTGATTCCAGTAGGGACCCCTGGCTGAGAATTCCTGGATTAGATCAAGTAAGAATTTCTCGGGAATATGGGTGGTTGGATACAGAAGGAATGGACAGAGGATTTTCTTTTCTCAAGAGCTGTGACATCTAAGCAGATACTAGGAGTCATTTTATATGCAGTCTAGGACTGAGAGCTTAAGGTCAGGATTTGGGACTGGCAGTCTACAAATACTTTTCTCTGATTTCTAGAACACATTCAAACCAAAAGAGATGTGATCACAAAGCAAATTTATGTAGACAGGCTAGCCAGTCTTTTACCTGCAGGAAATAGAAAAGGGCAATAAGTGAATAAAGGCCACTCCTGAGTGACCAGATTACCATTCCTTTACAATGGCCTTCTAAGTTTTTGGTGGTGGTTAAACGATGATGTAGATGAAAGCTTCTTGCATAGGACAAAGCATGCAGCAGCTGCGTCAGTGCTACTTTCCTTCCAGGCAGTGAAAGCCGAAAAGAAAATGTAAATGAAACTCAAATGAGGTTCAGATTTTCAACCATATCAACCTGACCAAGCGGGAGTAAAATACACGGCATGTCATTTTACATTTGAGACCAAAGTGAAACCAGAGACCAAGGAGGCCCTCAACCTAATCAAGGTTTGCTTCATCTCTGCTTTCTTGTCGTGGAGAAATGGCTGATCAAAATTAAGTGGCAACATTCTGACAGCAAAATAGTGACGTCTTTACAAAGATTAGGAAGATGTGAAAGGAAATTAAAAACCCTCAGTGCAAGTCCATTGGAACTCTGAAATCATGTTTTATCTTTTTGGCCAGAGTTATGGCACATGGTACGTGCTCTAGAAAAGAGTAAAATGCCTTCCCAAGGTGGGTAGAAGGGCCAGGTGAAAGTTTGCTCTGACTTGACCTCTTTAATGGTTCCCTTCTCCCTGCCTCCTATCTTTCCCCTCCCCTTCTCTTTATGAACTTAATTCTCACTCCTAATATTGGAGTGTTTTGCTCTATTTGATTCCTAAATAACACTTAGAAACACTGGCCTTTCTTAAATTATTGAGAATTTCAGTTACTCTAAAAAGAATGTTTAAATAATATATATATATATTTCTGCTAACTACTGTCCCTGACTTTGAACATTAGGGTATTTCCTAAAGTGCTGGGATGTGCCCTGAAGATACTCTGTGAAAACCTGGCTACCTTATCATATGTGCCTGGAATTGGTTTTCCCCTTGGACCTTAACAAAACTAAGGCATAGCAAAAGCTGATCATATTTCACTCATTATTTTCCAAATTAGTTTGAACACAGACCCCTTTCTTTGCAAAATGTCATCTCACATGATGTCGTGTGCTTTGCAAATCATGCTTTGGGAAGTCCTTGTTTAGGTGTCAGATAAAGATGGATGAGATCATCAGTTCTCCTGCAATTTATGAGATCTGCATGAATCAGGATATTCTCCTCAGTTCCCCCAGTATGGTTTACAATCTCTAAACAGAGAAGATCATAATAGAATTTGAAAGATACTGTTCTATTTTCATCAAATTTTCAGTATTGCTGTTGAAAAGTCCAGTGGGATTCCCCATTATTATCACACAATTGTGTGGTGATGTGCTTGACTCGGGGTATTTTTGCATTCATTGTGTCCAGCATTTACTTTGTGGTACCTGTTTTTGTATAAAATTTTTATCTTATACCAGCTTTAGACACAGAGAATTATTACGAACACAGTCTTCTACATTCTGCAGCCAGTTTCCCCTATGATTAACATATGATTAACATCATATATTAGTATGATACTTTTGTCACAACGAATGAACCAATATTGCTACATTATTATTCACTAACGTCCGTACTTTATTCAGATTACCGGCGTTTTTCACTAGAGTTCATTTCTGTTCTAGAATCCTACCCGGAATATCACATGACATTTAGTCATCAGAACTGCTTAGAATCCTCTCAGCTGTGACAGTTTCTTTGACTTTCCTTATTTTTTATGACCTTGAGATCATGCATTTTCAGATTTATGCTCCTCAAGGAGCACTGACCAGAGATTTTGTAGAATGGCCTTCATTTGCAGTTTGCCTGATGTTTCTCTTATGGTTAGACTAAGGTATTGGGGTTTTTTAGAGGATGACTGTGGCAGCAAAGTGGTATTTTCATCATACCATGTCTAGAGTTCATACTAAGAGCATGAATCATCACTGTGATGGCGCTGACTTTGTCACTTGGCTAGGTGTAGTGTCAGTGAGGTTTCTCCACAATAAGTTTACTCTTTTTTTTTTCTTCTTTTCCATACTGTACTCTGTAATAAAGCCACAATACTCAGCCCATAAGGACTGGAGAGTTATGCTCTACCTCCTTAAGGATGAGTATCTATGTCAGTTATTTGGAATTCTTCTCCATGGAAGATTTGTCTATTCTCCCACATTTCTTTATTCAACCTATATACATCAACATGAATTTATGGATATCCATTTTATACTTTGGGTTATAATCCAATACTCCTTTTACGTTCTTTAAAATATCTGGCCATTAGGAGCTCCTTCATTGGGTTCCTGTATCCCTTTGGCATACCCCCATCACTGTGTGTGTGTGTGTGCACCTTCTTACTTTCTGGAGCTGCATGAAGCTCCAGGCTCATATATTTCTGGCCCAAGACCTATAATCATCCACTTCTCTAAGGAGCTTCAGTTCCTTTTATTAAAGAATGGTACAGAAACCAAGGTATGAGCAGTAGATGTGCTTGTTGCTCCTAGGGTGAAGTTGCTTCCAGGTGTTCTCAGCTGACAGAGCTAGGAGATCTATGTGTGGGTACTAACACATGCATTCATACGTGCACGCACACACATGTATCACTGTCTGTGTTTATGTTAGGCTAAGCACGAGCTCATAATGATGTCTCCAACTCTTAGCCATTACCACAGTGCTAATTTAGCCGCCTCCTCTTGCTTAACTAGAACCTCCAGCTCCAACAGTGAGCAACCTGGCTCCTCCCATCCACCATTTATTTACCTAAGTGTTCTATTCCAGTATGCATGTAGAGTGGTTTTAGAAGTGTTAACCTGTCTCTCAGTGGGGAAGGAACTTTATCACCTAGTGCACAGTTAGTATATGCAGGTCCTTTTACCTTCAGCCTTTTAGAATCTTGTCCTTTCTGAAGTTACTTAGGTCAGTTGCTTATACGTTTATCCACTTCAGTGAAGTTGCTCAATATATTTGTTGTACATATTGATTCTTTGTCAGATTTTGCCTTTTACCCTGGGATTCGGCCACCTCCAATTAAAATATATACACACTCACACATTAAGGTTTACTCTTTGTGTTGTACATTTAAATGGGATTTGAAAAAGGCATAATGTCACGTATCCATAAATATAGTTTTGTGTCTATAGTTCCATTACCTTAAAAATTCTGGTGTGCTTCAATTGTTCAATCCCTCCATCCCCCATTTCTTTATTTTTTACCTTTTTCCTAATATCCTATGATTGGAATCATACAGTGTGTGGCCTTTTCAGACTGAATTCCTTAACTTAGCAATATGCCTTTAAGATTCATCCACATCCCCTCATGGTTGACAGCTCATTAAAAAAAATTACTGAATAATATTCTGTTGTAAGTATATGCCACCTTTTGTGTATCCATTTACCTCTTAAAAGCATCTTGTTGGTTTCCCTTTTTTGGCCATTGTGAGTAAAGCTGCAGTAAGCATTCATAAGAAGGTTTTCATGTGGACATAAGTTTTCAAGTCTGGGTAAACCTAGACACATGATTGTGTATTATACAGTAAGGCTATGTTTAATTTTGTAAGAAGCTGACAAACTGTCTTCCTTAGTAGCTGTTATAGTCTGTGTTTTCACGGAAAGGAATAAGAGTTTATGTTGCTCCACATCTCACTAGCTTTTGGCTGCTAATGGTTTGTATTTTAAATATTCTAATAAATCTTTAATAGTATCTTATCGTTGTTTTAATTTGCAAATCTCTAACAACAAATGATGTTGAGCATTTTTTTATACAAACATTTGGCATATGTAAATCTTCAGTGAGGTGTCTGTTAGGTCTTATGTTCATTTTTCAATTGGCTTATTTGTTTAGTATTTTGGATATTTTGGACATAAATCCTTCATCAGATATATATTTTGCAAATATTTCTACCAGTCTCTGGCTTGCCTTTTCATTCTCTTGACTGTGTCTTTCACAGAGCGGATGTTTTAAAATTAAGCAAAGTCCAATTTATCAATTTTCTTTTTCTTTCATGGATTGTGCTCTTGGTATTATACTTAAAATCTCACCACCAAACCCAAGGTCATGGTGATTTTCTCCTGCTCTACATTTAAATCTATGTTATCTTTTAAGTTAATTTTTGCATAAAATCAGATGTAAGGTCTGTGTCTAGGCATTTTTTAAAAATATATATATTGTTCCAAGCACCGTTTGTTGAAAAGACTATCTTCTGTCCATTGAATTGACTTTGCTTCTTTCTCAAAAGAACTGTTGACTTTATTTATATTGGTCTATTTTTGGACTTTTTGTGTTGTTATATTGTTATATTTGTCCATTCTTTGCCAATACTACAGTGTTTTGATTTCTATATTATAAAAAACATACTGAAATCCTATATTGTGAGTCCTCCAACTTTGTTCTTCTTTAGAGTTATATTGGGTAGTCTGAATCCTTTGTCTCTCGGCATGAACTATAGAATCTGTTTGTCAATATGTACGAATTAGCCTGCTGGGATTTTGACTAGGATTGTGTTTAATCTATAGGTCAAGATAGGAAAAATTGAAATCTTTTAAATGTTGAGTCTTACAATCCATGAACATAGAATAGCTCTTCATTTATTTAGATCTTCTTTAATTTGGTTCATTTGAGTTTTGTCGTTTTCTGCAAATAGACTGTTAGATTACACATTTATATATAGGTAAAACCTATATTATACACATTTAATATGCCTAAATATTCCATGGGTTTTGGTGGTATTATGCATAATATTGCTTTTTAAATTTAAAGTTCCAATTTTAAATTACTAGTGTTTTAATAAAGCAATTTACTTTCGTATATTAGCCTTACATTCTGTACTCTTGCTGTACTTACTAGCAATTACTGGAGATTTTTGCCATTTCTTTGGGAGTTTTTCCACCTAAGAAGAGATACAGTTTTATTTCTTTCTTTCCCATATGGTTAGCTTTTATTTCATTTTTTTCCTTTTTGTCTTAAGGCACTACCTAGGATTTCTAGTATGAGATGAGAAAGGACATCTCCTTATTCCCAAACTTAGAGAGAGGGCTCAGAGTCTTATCAGTATGACGTAAGATGTATGTTTTATATAGATATTTAAGTAGAAGTCCCTCTCTCTAGTTTGCTGACATTTTTTATTATGAAAGAGTATTTTTTGGATTTTTCCAGTACTTTTTCTGTATCAGTTGATATGATCATGTAATTTGTGTTCTCTCGTCTTTAGATATAGAGAATTGCATTGATTAATTTTCTTATACTGAATAATACTTGTGTACCTGGAAAAAACTCCCCTTGGTTGTGGTAAATGTTTTGCATTCATTGTTGGATTCAATTTGCTAATATGTTGTTAAGAATATTTTTGTTTGTGGACATCAGAGATGTTGATCTGTTTCCTTTTTTTATGATGTCTTTGGTTTTGGTCTTAGAGTAAGATTAACTTCATAGGGTGAGTTAGAGAATCTATCCACTGCTTCTATTTTCAGGAACAGATTATGGACTATCCTTAAATAATTATAGAATTCACCAATATTCCTTAAATGTTTGACCTTGTGTTTTCTTTATTGGAAGGTTATAGATTATTGATTTGATTTCTCTAATAGATAAAGAGCTACTCAGGCTATCTGTTTATCCTTCTATAAATTTTTGTAGTTAATGTCTTTCAAGGAATTGGTCCACATTGTCTAAATAATAAAAAATGTTGGTATAGAGTTGTTTGCAGTTTTTCTTTCTTATCACTTTAATATCTATAGAATTAGTAGTGGTGACTCTTGTTTCCTTTCTAATGCTAGTGATGTGTTGTTTTTTTTTTTCATTTATTCTTGTTTCAGTCTGGCTAGAGGTTTACTAATTTTATTAAAAGAACTAGCTTTTGATTTAGCTAATTTTTTTCAACTGTTCTCAAAATCATTGATTTCTGCTTCAGTTGTTATTGGTTCTTTTCTTCTGCTTGCTTTAAACCTGAACTTCTCTTCTTTCTCTAGTTTCCTCAACTGGAAGCTTAAGTTGTTGATTTTTGATATTTCCTATTTTTAAATTATGAATTTAATGCTATATATTTCCCTCTAAGTATTGCCTTCTCTGTATCCCTCAAATTATGATGAATTGTGTTTTTATTTTCATTTAGTTCAAGATATTTTTAACTTTCTCCTGACACTTCTTTAACTCACACATTATTTACAAGTGTATAGTTGTGTTTCTAAATATATGAATGTTTTCCAGCTATCTTTCTGTTGTGATTTCTAGTTTATTTCCATTTTGGTCTGAAAATATATTTCATATAATTCCTGTTCTTTTAAAGTGTTAAGCTGTGTTTTTTGGCCCAGGATACAGTTCCTGTAGATAAATATTCCATGTAAGCTCGGGCCTCTCTAATTACTCCTTTTCAGAAAGAGTCTATGTTTTGTAGCTCTTTTCAGCTGTAATTTGTTGTACTACCGGAGTCCTGCTGGTATAGTGGTCAGGTACAGGAGTGGAAAGTGTTTCATAGTCTTATACTTAAGTCTCAGACTTCTACTGGGCCTACATTTCTGGCCTGTGACTTTCATGACTGTTTCTTCTTGTATAGCTTCCCTACTTCCCTTCAGTTAAGAAGGAAGGTGGGGAGAACTGGAGTGAGAGGAGTCCTCCTCTACAGCTCTGGGACAGGCTCTGGTAACCCCATGCTGCCCATCCCCCCGCACCCCCTGCTGAGAGTTGGCTTCTGTACTAAGAAGACTCTGGGCACATGTCACAAGGACTACTCTCCCGGCCAAGACTGTAGGCTTTATCAGATCTTCACCAGTCACAAGAACCTGGTGAGTTTCTTGGAGATAAAGACCACGAAAATATGAGCGCTCTACTGGAAGTTTCCGATTCTCAGGTTAGCCTACACTCAGACTCCAGCAGTTTATTAAAGTTACCATATACATGTACCTACCAGTTTATGCATCCAACTGCTTCTGCTTTAGGTAAGCAGATCTCCTCTGTGGCTTTCTGATTTGTCTATATCTACAGATATCAGGGTAACAGGTATCTGTAAACTCAGTCTTCTGTTGGATCTAAGAAAGTCATTGATTTTCAGTATGCTCAGCTTTTTCCTTGATATAAAGATAGGAATGTTGACGTCCAAACTGTCCATGTTGGAGCTAAAATGGAAAGTAACACCTTTTATTTTGAAATCTCATGCTTATCAGTTCTGAGAATTTCCATGTATTTGACAAGTTCCTACCTTCTGTTTCTCTTTTCCTGGAGTTTTTGTTGGATGTTATGCCTCTTAAATCGATTTTGTAGTTCTCCTGTATTTTTAATCCTGTGTTCTCTTTCTCCCTGTGATGGGTTAAATGGTGGCCCCCAAAAGTTATGACCATATGCTGACTCCCAGAACGTGTGGATATGAACTCATTTGAAAAAAATGCTCCCTACAGGTGTAATTAAGTATTTCAAACAATGATCATCCTGAATTATCCAGGTAGTCCTAAATTAAATGGCATGTGTCTTTATAGGAGACATACAAAGACCCAGGGAGAAGAGGAGGCCATGTGAAAATAGAGGCAGAGACTGGAGTGTAGTCACAAGTCTCGGAATGCCTGCAGCCACCAGAAGCTGGAAAAGGCCAGGGACTTGTCCTCAGGGACTTCAGTGAGAATGTGACTCTGCTAACACACTGACTCCAGACTTCTAGCCTCCAGAACTGTGATAGAATATATTTTTATTATTTTTAAGTCACATATTTGTGGTAATTTGTCCTGACAGTTCTAGGAAACTAATATATTGCCCATTGTTCCATTCTTAGTAATTTTTACCCAAGTTTATCTTTTAACTATTCTGTTCACTTTAAATTTCTGCTCTTTTATTTTTAACACTAATGAGACTATTATTTCCTATTTGTCCTTTTCATGTATCATTTGGTGTTTTTTGCTTGCATTGGTCTTATTTTGAGGTTATCTTCTTTTCATTGATACTATTTTCACCAATTTCTTTTATTTTTTTTAATTGGTTGGTTTCTGTCTTTCTTAGTAAACTTTACTCAAACATTGGGTGTGACCTGGCTATAGATTCATAATTTATAGTGAGTTACCAAAAAGCTGATAGGAGGCTCAAGGTTTGTTGGTGGGTCTGACTGTTGGATGATTGATGGTCATTCCATTGGAGATTCCCGAACGTCAGTGTGTGTTTTCTTTTGGACGAATCCGTTTCTCCAAGGAAAATTCTGCAATCTTTTGCTTAGAGATAGGGACTTTAGAGCCAGTGTTCCGTGAGTTGAACAAAAGCAGGGGAATGGAAGTCACACTGGTCAGTATATGGATTGCTGATTGGTTCCTGAATGTCAGTAAACTACGACATCCTGTCCTCCAATGCTTGGCTTCCATCTGACTCCGAGGACTGTTTAGTAACTACTCCCCAGGGAATAAGCCTTTCTTTAGTGGTATGTAGATGGGAGGTCTGTTTGCCTGACTGAAGCAAAGGAATATACCTTTGGTAATTTGATAGACCTCTGGTGATTTTATATTCTTTCAGAAATTTCTTTTCTTAGCACACTTCTCACACATGCCTTAGGAATTTAGAGTGCTACTATATCTGAGACCTTCCCAGTGTACTGACTGTGATTTGGTTTCCTGTTTATTGGTATTATTCCTCTGCGGACTCATATTTCAACTTTCTCCTTTCTGTTAAATCATTTTGCACTCTTACATCTGCCTCCCATCTACCCTAAATTGTTTAAATTGCTCATTTGCTATTGTCTACTCTCTCATTCTATTATCCATTTAGGATTTAATATATAGCATTTATTAAAATTGATTTGTTCCTCTCTGCTATCTCATTAACATAGTAGTGGAGATAGATGTGTGAGTTCAAGTTGCTGTATGGTGCACAGAGGTGCAATGTAATTGTAGTAGACAGGATAAATGCCTCCCCTCCAAAGATGTGGATGTCCTGATCGCCAGACCTGTGAAGATATTGCCCTACATGGAAAAATGGAATTTTCAGATGTGATTAAGTTAAGGGTCTTAGTATGGTAAGATAAACCTGGATTTTACAGGTGCAGTGAATGAAATTATAAGGGCTTTTATAAAAAGGAGGCAGGAGTGTCAGTATCAGAGATGTGATGATGGAAGCAGAGGGGTGTGTATGTGTGTGTATATGTGTGTGTGTGTGTGCGTGTGTGTGTGTGAATGTGTGAGCAGTACTATTGCTGTCTTTATGATTGGAGGAAGGAACCACAGCCAAGAAATACACGTAGCCTCTAGAAGCTGGAAAAAGCAAGAAAAGAGATGCTCCCTTAGAGCCTCTAGAAGAAATGCAGCTCAGCTAACATTTGATTTTAACCCTGTGAGACCCATTGCCAACTTCGGGCTTCCATAGCGATAAGATAAGAAATTTATGTTGTTTCAAGCTGCCAAGTCTATGGTAGTTTGCATACATCAGAAATAAGAAACTGTTATAGCTATCTTAAGTTTTTAAAAAGCTGTCATAAAAGAGTATGTACAACACAATTCTGTATTTGCTTTAAAAATCTATATACTCCCAAATATACATGTATATCTACAAATACATATACAGATGTATATGCCTACACATGCACATACACAGTGGGAAAGAAGATAAGAATTATATTCACCAAAATATTAATAATGGACCTGAACTCTGATTCAGGATTGCACAGGATTTTTGCTTTATTCTTTTTACTTCTCATAATTTTTAAATAGCCCAAAAATGAACAAAGATTTGTGTCTCAATTGAAATCTAATTTTAAGAAGTCAAAGTTTTTACCTTAAAGCATTATGGGATTCCTTGCTATGGAGGTAGGGCCATTTATGTCAACAACGAATGCTTCTTAATTGTATGGTCCTGGAGCACAATTACACAGGCATTTGGGGCTAATACCCTGAACGTGCAAAACTCAAGGACTTACATAAAGAAAGTAACTGTAGGGGAGTCCAGTCTTACACATTTGGCTTAAGGCCTACCAATGTCCAGAGGTAGCCACTGCATAATAAACTCCTTGGGATACGGCTTTCTGATCTAGGGAAAACTAACAAATAAGGTACTTCAACGCCTCCCTTTTCCTACCTTGTTCCCATGGCATCAGTGTGATCCATGACATTAACAACAGATCTTGGTCCCAATGAATCCAGGCTACCCCTTAGAATATTTTTCTGGGCAGTCATTAACATCCATTTGGAATTTGCAAATACAATAATGTCTATTTGTCATGCCAGTCCTAGCTAAGTCTGTCTGATAAATCCTTGAGATTAAATCTGGCCTGACTCAGTACACAGGTCCTGTAGAAATTCCTTCTGTGTATTTCCCTACCCCTAAATCTACTTGAACTAGGAAGTTTTTCCATTTCTTCTCATTTCCCTGATTCTGACTACTTCAATTTATATCTGTCCAGAACTTCTCAACTGGTGTGAAAATGTGAGTGTGTGCTTTATGTATGCCCTGATCCCTGATCTGAACTTTCCATTTTAGGTGAGGATGGAGAGTCACGGAGATTAAGAAAATTTGTGGTCATCCAGCTAATGAAATTTGGGCTTAAGATTTGATCCAGACAGTTTAACTATAAAGCATGTAGAAAAAATGAAAAAAAAAAAACTGTAAAGGAGGATGGATGTGAATTGTGGGAAAGCCCCTAGAGATTAAGCTCTAAATGATAGAGTTTTGAGGTTAAAGGGAGATATTTTTTATCAAGACCAGTTTTGTGTAGATCTCTGAAGGCACACATCTAGACTACCGGCTACTCTACCAATATCTGGAAATGAATAAGCTGGAAAATTCTATGATTCTGTATCTGGACATCTGTACTCCCAGCTTTGGAGCTGGGCATTCAACTCTGCCCTAGCATACGCTGCTTTGAGACAGTGTTACAATAATTGGAGAAGAATATCTAGCTTTTAGGGGCTAAAGAAGTCTTCGCCTCCCCTTTTGTAGGAAAATTTGATTTCAACTGAAAATTTAGGAGTCACAAGAATTCTGAAGTTTTGGATTCTTTTCTTCCTTGCCTGGTCATTCCTGGAAAAGTTTGATTCTGAAACAAGAGATTTCCTTCATTAATAGAATACCTTGAGAACAAAACACACGTTTCTTGACTTGTTTGTGTGTGTGTGTGTGTGTGTGTGTGTGTTAGATTTTTTGGCTAAACTTGAACAATGGCAGTATCCCTGCCACATTCCCTCCTCATGATAATCTCTTCCCTGATGGTAAAAGAAACTCAAATCTCTGATATGCCTTGTGTCATTAAACTGGTCATTTACATTTCTAAAGGGTTTATTACAGAGATTCAGACTTAAACAATTTGTTAAGATTTGTTAAGCAAACTGAGAAGAAAGAAACAAAAGCAACCTTGCCCTAAAACAAATTTATATAAATAACACATTGATAATGCAGTATCAAATTGGAAGACAAAAATGTCCCCAGTATCCCCGCACCAGAGGTCTAAACCGAAGGAAAGAGGATGACAAAGTCCACAGGCTGGGCAGGATGATGCTGTGGACTAAAACTACAGCCAGGTTTAAGGCGTCAGGATATTTCTACCTTCACCCAAACTCTTGGTGTACAACTTGCTTACAGTGGCTTATGCCCAAATCCATGATTTTTTCTTGACACCTCTTTTCACGTAACCCACCTCTCATTCATTAGTATATTCTGTCGGCTCTAATTAAGATATACCCAGACTTTGAGCACTTCTAACCAGCTCCATTCACCTCTTGCATCAGATCATGTCACTACTCTACTCAAAATCCTCCAGTGCCTTTGCCTCTTAATCAGCCTAAAAGCTGAAGTGCTATCATGACCAGCAGGATCCTACGTGATTTATCTCTTGGCTATCTTTCCAGCCTCATCTCTTACTCTCTCTCTATCTCACTACTCTCCAGTCATTTTGATTCAAATCTTTGCCTGTGTGTGTGTGTTTTTTTTTTAATACTATTGTGGCCTTGCCTCTGGGCCTTTGCACGTGCTGTTTCCTCTGCTCACTCATTTCATTCAAGCTGCTGCTTCAATCTTAGGTTATGAGAAAGACCTCCTAAATCATACCACCAGAACTACCACAAACACAGCATTAACTCTTCTCTCTTTATCTCCATTTGTGGTTTTGCATTTCCCCATGGCACTCATTGCTACCCCAAACATATCCATTTCTTTTCTTTTTTTTTTTCAATCCTACTCACTTGAATATAAGCCCCCCAAGAATGGAACTTTGTTTTGTCTACTGCTTTAGTCACAGCCTTTGTGAGTACTCATAAAACATATGTTAAAGAAAGGAAGGATGGGAAGAAGGAAGGAGGAAAAGAAGAAAATGGATTTATAAAAATTCTATCCATTTTGACAGAGAAAGGGTATTTATCAGTACCTTGGTGATTTTATCAATGCTTTCTCCAGTCTTGAAAATATGTTTGTAGGGTCTATGGGGATATTTGGTTTCAAATCTTGCTGGCTAGCTATTAGCTATGCCACCATGAACAAATTGCTTTCTTTCACAAAGCCTTCTTTACTATTTTTTTTTAAAAACTGAAATCATAATATTTTATACGATACCCTTAGGATTGCAGGGAATAGCATATGTGATGGTGCCTAGCAGAGCGCCCAACCTGCTGCAGACATTCCAAAGAATACTAGTTCCTTCTTATTTAAGTGTGTCATTGCTCTTTCTTAAATTGTGGGGATCAGTCACCTTTTTTCCTCCAACTTCCAGGTTTATTTGGCAAGACTAAAATCATTGCATTTATAAAGGCAGGAACTAGAGGAAAGGAGAAAACTGAAAACAAAAAGGTAATGAGAAAGTAGTCTCTGTCTTCCCTTCCCACTTTTAAATAACACTAGTCCTCATCAAATATATTAAATGGATAAAATTTCTTGGATACCTTTCTGATTTCTATGATCACTTGCATCATCTGTCTCTGGCCATCCTAGGACCTTTGTCCTGTAAGCTAGTCGACAATCTCTTAGGTATTATTCTTCCATGATATACTTACCTTTCAGCAGAAGACTTGAACTTGCAGATTAACATGTCTCCAAAGTCCAAAAGAAAGAGCCTGAATTGGGTCAGCTTTGCACTGCCTTGTGCATTTTGCTTCCCCATCAGGCACTGCATGTCTGCTCAGTGCCCTTCAATTTTTGCCATGGAGAGGCTGACCTGGGGAAAAAGGAATCCTCTCCTCTTTAAGGAAAATATTGCATTTTGTGTGGCCTTGAAAGACCATTATTTCCCATTATAATAAGCAGCTCACCCTGGAATGAGCAGGAGGCAGGCTTATTTGTAGCATTGGTGTCACATGATCAGAAAGGCGCTATGACTGCTGTCAGCTTTGTTTGTTCTTATTTTCCCCATCTCCCCTCACCAGTAAGGGGGATTCCATTTGCCTTCCCTAGCTGTGTGCTCTGGGGCGTTTGAGGCCACTCCCTCTACGCCCAGGTATCCCTGATCATAAATCTCACATATGCTAAACTAAGTGCTTCAAGGATTCTCCCCTTGTTCTTTGTTTCAGGTTTGACAGTTTCTTACAGAATGAGGCTTGGAACATTCCTGGAGATGTGTTATAAATCATTAAAACTGACAAAGGCCCCTTTCCTTTCTTTGGTGTGTGTGTGTGTGTGTGTGTGTGTGTGTGTGTGTGTGTGTGTGTGTGTGTGTGTGTGTGTGTGTGTGTATTTTCCCCAAAGCTTAGGATCTAACATTGCCACTGAATGTCCTTTCGATCTTAATGGTACTTTTTTTTCTGTCATTGGATAGAATGGGTTTTTCACTCTTATGATTATTATTTTGGAAAGTAGGTATTATTCCTTTAGAAGGAAAGAAAGAAAGCCAAATCAAATCAAACACAAACCTCTGGGCTCTATTATGGCATTAGGCTTTATGTCCCAGAGCAGGTCAGAGCATACCTTTGATATATGAAAATTTGTCATTCCCGGCTACATTTCATTTACTGAAATGCTGTTTGAGAGCAACTTTATTAAAGATGCAACACACTGGTACAATGCTGCTTTATTTCGTGTCACTGCTTTCATATAAAATCCTTTCTCCAAACACTTTGGAGAATTAAATAATACAAGACAGGAGAGAGTGTTCTGTATAAATTATACAACACTGTGGCATAAGGAATAATTCAAAGAATCAGAAACCAATAGCTAAGGCTCAGAGAAATTGAAAGAGAGAGAAGAGATTTTAAGATTATTTTTTTTATCCAAAGGATAGTTTTCATTATGGATGAAGTTTTATTATTGTTGGAGTAGTGAGACGAAATGGAATTTCTGATGGAACATGGGGGTTGATGTTTTATGACCCTGAAGTGCAAACTTCTCACTGCTTCACTTCTACTAAATTCCTTTCTAGGTTGTCCCCAGAGCTTTTATTTTGTGAAGAATTTATAAGTAATACTAAGAGATATTAGTCACCTATTATAATTTAATTTGCATGATAATCCTAAAGTTCATTATCACACATAAGATGAGAATCACAGAGGTAAAATGACCTATACACATGATCATACAGCTGCCAAATAGTAAATTCTTGAGTCAGATCCAGGTCTAGTTGAATCTAAAGCCTGTTGCTTGCTGCCACTCCTGTGAGTTTAGCAAGAACTGGAATTAACAAGCCACATCTCTCACTGAGCATAATTCTCTCGTTTCCTAACAATACTAGATAGTCAAGCACTCTCAATCTTTGTTCTGACATGACTTAAGAGTCTTAATTCTTTGTTTTTAAAAAGTAGCTAGAATGGCAAGAGCCTCTAGGAAAGGGCTCAATAAAAATTTTTCATTGTCCAGGGAGCTCTCTGTTTCCATGCCTTCCAATTAACAATCAGGGTGAGTTGGACCATGAACCGTTTATCAGGTATACTGAGGTGATATCTTCCTTCTCATGACCCGGAGTAAAGGTGAATAGATGGTGTGACAAGTATTATACTCATTCTTTTCTTTCTTTCTAGCAGGAGCCTGATTTTGTTCTGGAGAGAGTATATTCCCTTTCAAGGGATGGATTTGTTCAAGCCAATCATGAAGATTCTGGTTCTCAGTTTCTCAGCATCTCTTACACTGAGGAGTGGATGTAAGTCACAGTCCTGGCTAATGAGACTGAAGTGAAATGTGCTAGTACTGTTGACCTTTCTCCTTCCCTTCTTCCTGCTATAAATGTGACTGTGATGATTAGAGCTACAGTATTCATTTTGCAACCACGATGCATCAAGCGTAAGAATGAAGGAGACCATGATAAGGACCAAAGACAAGAAAGAATCTCAGCTTCAAAAACATTGTTGAGTGGCTGCCATCCTCTAAATATTTGATATGTGGGGCGGAGGGGAAGCCAAAAAACTCCTATTTGTTTCAGCCCCTTTAGTTTGGTGGAGGTGATTATTTACAATTGAACTCAATCCTAACAGATACTCATAGGTGACTTCAGTAGATGCATAGATTTACATGGGGAGAGAGATAGGGTTGCATTATAGATACATACAAGACTTAGGAGCAACAAAATACTTCCATCTGTGATCAGAGATGTGGACAAGATTACACTTCTCCATGACATCTCAATTGTAGTCACTTTGTTGCTAAAGTTTCACATTGAGGACTCATGTCATAGACTTCAGGCCAACTGCTCAGTTGCCAAGACTGAGTAAAGAGTTCTGAAGCAGCAACTTCAACTGGACTGAACTTTCTTACCAGTGTGACCTGGTTATTTTCCTTTTTTTTCCCTCAGGGAAAATACATCATCATCTACAGGTTTACAGGGCATGAGCTAACAACTCAGCCTTGCAGTTTTTAGGTCAGAATTATTCAATTGTTTTGTTTTGTTTATTTGAGAAGTTGAGCAAAGCCCAGAATGATTCTACCTCTACACTTTTATTTTAAGAGTTCATCCTTGCCTCTTCTCTTCAGTTAAACACAAGGGATGGTTTCAAATGTGAATGACAAAGCTGCCAAAATGGTGATGAACATCTCCTTCAAAGCTGATAAAGCAGTCTCTCCCTGCCATCAGCCAAGGAATCACTGAACACTTTGAATGTGATTTGTATTATGTAGATTTTTATTTGCTTCAATTTACAATGAATTGAGTTTTTCAGATGGAAAATGAAAGCAAGGATTGTTTTATTTTGAAAGCGCCATGCTGAGAACAGGAAGGAGAAAAAGTCTCACGGATTCTTCAGCGTTTGCTGTATGCTCCTTGGAGAATGACAGATCTTCCTTCACATGTTACTGAGCAGATCTCTGTTATAGATTACAAATGAAAGGGATGGACTCCTGATGGGTGAGACTCTGGGAGGAGATCAGAGTGGTAAGGAAAGATGTAAGTTACAATCTAATGTTAGCCAACAATTCCTCTTGCTTTGCTCTTCGTGTTACTTCTAATTGAAGAGTTCTTTGCTTTTTTTTTTTTTTTTTTTTTTTTTTGTCTCTTAGCATTCTTGTCCCTAGTCTTCCATCCTATGCTTTCCTGTTTCCCATGTGCTGTACTCTTCCTGGATAACATCCTTTTCAATTTAAGTTTCCTGAGGGACATATAAGTAGAGTTCAGGTTGAACATGTTCAAAACTGAATGTCCCTTACTTTGCATATTTCTACTCTATTTCCTGTTTCAGAGAATGTTGCCATCATCTTTTAAATAGTGCACACCTGAAATGCAAAGAAATGTCTTTAATTAACTATGAAGATTAAGGGGAAAAGTAGATTCAGCCTACCAATGTCTAAATTTTTAACCTTAAAATCTTTTTCGTCCTCTCCCACCTCCTCAACAGCAACCCCTTGCCTTAGTTCAAACTCCATCCTGTTTCCTAAATCACTGAAATGATTTCCTAGCTGTCCTTACCCCCAGTCATCACCATTTAAAAGCCATAGTTCCCACCATGGCATTTGTTAATACTTGAACATGCAAATATGTTCAAGTCACTTCCCCACATGAAAGTGTTCTTTATCTTTCCAGTGCTTTGGGGATTGAGTTTGAATTCAATTGTTTATTATATAAGAGGAATTGATAGTAAATGAAAACATGGTTCATTCCCTCATGGAGAGAGTCTAGTTGGAGGAAAAACAGACACGTAGATTAACTGTTACATCCCAGTGTAATGAGTATGCTGATAAAGATATCCATTCATGCTATGGGAACATAGCAAAGGAATTGCTAAATCAGACTGGAGGTCAGGAGGGAATATTGGGAGGAGAGAATGCTTGGACTGAGTTTTATAAAGTGAGTAGGATAGACAATAGCAAGATGGAGAATAGACAAAAGGTATATAATTCGTGGCATATGGTAGGTGTTTGCCAAGAAAAAAACTGTATATAGTCTAAAATAGGTATGTTTGTATGAATAATTTCACACTATCTCATGGGCATTTATTTGAACTGATTAGGTCATTTCCCAAACACTTACGAGATGTGACTACTGTAGATCTCTTCTCTAAAAAGTGAGGGTTTGAGTCAATGGTTGTTCTATTATTGAAACATTAGAATCTCAGAAGAGTAAATATTAACATAAGGACCAGACATTTATTTGCAGGTAGAGATGGGCAAACTACATATGGATAATTGAAACAATCTGTAAGAATTCTAATATTGTAATTAGAGGTTCCCTCTTTAGCAATGGAAGTCTGGAATTATAGTTGTTCCAAACCATATATTAACTTTCTTGTCATTTTTGCAGGAAGTAATTTCAGAGTTCTCCAGCTTGTGTCTCATTATCTATCAAACGTAGCCCAGTGTGACAACCTCCCCTTCTGTTGTCCTAGAGTATTTCATCATTCTTCTGGTCGGTATGTATTATCCATGACATCCTGAATATTTGATTTCTCAACTAGAATCTTCAGTGTTTGTGGGTAGATTGCAAAGAACATAAGAGCTCAGAATTTATATAGATTTCCCAGAGTTAAATGTGGATTTTGGTATAAAATGTACTGTCCTGATAAGGTTTCATTTTTCTCTCCACATCAGCCACCTATGGCTTTTATATGAGGTATGCGTTATTGGTGTTATTTTTGGTAAGGGACTAAAATCAGAGGAAATGAGAAATGCTGGACAGGGAGACGAGATTTCTTGTGAGCTTCCATAAATCTTGGACAAAAGTAAACCCCTGTGGGACTATTTTATGTCCTTGATCTAGCTCATTGGCTGCACAGGTGAAAATAAAATTTCCCAGGTGGCTGATTAGACTATATAAATCACCCGAGAACTCTAATGGGCCAGACTACTCAAAAGGGAGTCAGTAATAGAAGATTCGGTTTGATCTGTTTTAAGAAGGATGTTTTGCTTCCTTACTAATATGCCTGCCTCATTTTAAGGCTCGTCCAGAACTGGCAGGCAGTAGCGCACTCAGCTCTGGTCTTGCCTGATGCAAATAAACGCCTCGATGTTTCCCCAGATCAGTTATTTTCTATCAAATACATCTGCCCTTTCTAGAATGGTCACACTGAAGCAAAACTTAGGAAGCACACATCAGTTGCCTGTTTCTGCTCCCTTCTCCTGCCTGGGTGACTGGTTACAATGTCTTGGTTTCTCAATTTTGCAAACTACTCACACTAGAAGACAGTAAGTTTTGACCAGCTAATATTTGTAAAGGACACCTAGGATCCAAAAAGAAAAAGTAAAGTTTATTATTCTAGGTTTTGATGAAAAACAGCAGACGTAAAGAAAAAAAATCATTCTTTGTTCATTATTTAAAACAATGCCAGTCATAAATAAATGTTGAGTAAAATTTCCTAGTCATTTACCTCTTTCTTCCCAAAGGAAACCAAATGGCTTGACAAGTACATCAAAATGAAATACTGGGTATATAGGAGAGGAGGGGAAAAATAAGAACCCTAGTGGTGTTGACTGCCTTTATCATTTTTGTTGTCCTTTTATAACCCAAGAAAATGACATTTCTCATTAAAATGCCGTATTTCATTTTGCAGGAACGTAATGTGAACTAAGTCCTTCCAGTGTTTTTTTTTTAATAAAAAACCATGAGAACTTAAGACTTAATGTCAACTTGCTTTGATTTTTCAATCATTCAAGATATATCCTTAATGTTATTTATTTTACCATGTTTGGAAATGTAGCTCTCTGCCCCCCTTAAAGATGCAGCTAACAAAGAAAGCACATCACCCTCTCCATTGAAGTCTTAAAGTGGATTCAAAATCAATTCTACATGCTGCTTTTTCTTCTCCATTTAAAAGTCCTTGTCATTCATAGAACTATCAGCTTCACAGAGTGAAAGGCCATGTACATTATTATTTTCTGTAACTGGGCTAATGCCATTTTGTTGATAAAAAAGGGTCTGTGTCCAGTACAGGCATGAGACTTCTCAGGGCATCATGACACGGTGCCAAGGAGCACGCTCTATATGTCACCCTTCTCACTCAGGGAAAAGCCCAAATTTCAACTGTCACCTCCAGGATGGTATGTGTCCTGGCCCCCTTTTTTTATGTCTGCTCTTTTCTCCTACTACCTTCCTCTTTGCTCACCCTGCTGCTTCCATATTAGTCTCTTTTCTCTTCCACAAACCTTCCCATCACATGTCTGCCTCAGGCTTAAGCTCATGCTGCTTTTACTGCTTACAAGTCTCTTCCCTCAGTTTCCCTCAAGACACACTTCTGTGTTTCCCTTTCTCAGCAGTCACATTCTCAATGAGATATTTCCTGGTTGACTGCTCTAAAGTATCATGCCCTCCACCCAAAAAATCTTGTTGCATTTACTTACTTAATATTATCCTTCATATCTGTCAGTATCTAACCTGATCTGTATTTACTGATTTTTTTATTTTTTTGCTTATTGCCATCTCACTCATTAGAACATGACTTTCATGAAAACAGAGTTTTCTTGTGTTTTGTTTTTTGTGATATCCCCATACCTAGGACATAATCTGGCACGTAGTAGGTGCTCAGTTAAAAAAAGAAAGCATGAATGAATAAATGTGTGAACAAATAAATATGTAAATAATTGAGTGGATGATAGACAAAGAGTCCTGAACTGGTAGAGGTCAGAAGGATTAAATTCCAGCTAGGGCTCAGACACAAACCTGGTGTGTGACCATGATCAAGCCATTTAACTTCTCTGGACCACAGCTTTATCTTTAAAATGTCATTTCTTCTAAATCAAAAGAAAAGGGAAATCTGTATAGTTTCATGATTCTAAAAGTAAAAGGATAATCTTTATTTGAAGTATAAAAAAATCTGAACAAGATGTCTATTGCATAATAAATCCAGTCAGATATATATATGTATGTCATTGAGGATAATGTGAAAGTTTCTGAATCCCTCTTCATAGGGAGCAGAAATAATTACTAAGCCCAAAGCGCTCCTTTATCTGGCAACAAACTCCATTTTTTTCCTAAATCTCTGGTTTCTGTTCTTTAATGCTGGTTTATGTCAACAAATCACTTTTGATGGCAGTCAGCGTTGTGGTTAGAGCAGTATGTCTGTGCAATGGACCATCAACAAATACATCGGGGTGTAGTTTCAGGTATTTTGAAGAAATTGGAGATTCTTGTGGAGGGGCACATCTATATGAAGAAAAATGATCTCAGCACCCTGCTCCTTACTCCTCGCATCTTCTGTCATATCACTTAACACCTTTGTCACATGAAAATTGTCACCTGTGAAATGAGGCTGTTTATACTGCCAACCTCATAGAGTTTTTGTGAGGCTTGCTTAATGTATTAAATGGAAAATACCTGGAATAATGCCTAGAATATGGTGAGTTCTCAGTAGATATTAATTATCATTATTCTTACCATTTTTACTATAATTGTTGACCAAATTGGCTTTCTCACCCCACTAGGCCCTGAACCTTTAGAGAACAGAATGCATTTCATTGCTAGGCACACCGAGGGCATTTTGTCACTCTGTTGAACAAATGAGTGCTTTTTAAATGCAGTGGGATCCAAATTTATTCAATAGGTTTTTGCTTTCATTTTGTTTTAGTTTTTGCATTTGCACAAAGGAAAGGATGGTGCTCTTTGATTCTTACAGATATGACATGCAGTATGCACAAGACTTAGTGTTTTAGACTTGACAGCTGATTAACTACAAAGCCCTCTTCAAAGACAGCTGAAAGAAGATTCATGGTTGATACAGGAGGGCAGCCCATTGACTCTTTGAAGAGGGTATGAGGTACATAAGTCATTCTCGGGATTACCAGAGCATCCCTGGCTGGACCCAAACATAGAAATGATAGTGGTAACAATACTAGTAATAACATCAATCCTTATCTTTGTATAGTACTTTCTATCTGTCAGACTTTATTCACATTCATTTGCTACCAATCCCATAGATTTGCTGGGAAGATTTAATTAAAGGAATTTTTTAAATCTTGTCCCAAAGGCCTGTATGTTTCCTTTTGCTCCTTTGGACGTCATTGAAATTATAGGAAGCACACAGTGTCAGATGCAGGCATTGTTTTTTCCCCTCGTCTTCACTACTACCAGCCTAGTCCAAGCCAGCATCCCGGTTTGCCTGGACCATGGGAGTAACTTCCTGTGTTACCTTCCGTGCTTCCTTTATGGCCTCCCTATAATCCCTTCTTCACATAGCAGTACTCCGTTGAAAATGTAGACAGGAGACTTCCTTGCTTAGAACCTGTTCATGCCTGTCCACTGAACTTAGAATCTAAGCCAATTGCAATTGTCTTAGAAGGCCCTCCGTGATCTAGCCTTTGAATTCTCAAATCTCCTCTCATAACCTGACTCCGCACTCACTGCTCACTCTGTTCTAGCTACTCTGGGCTTCCCTCCATCCCTCAGCACAATAAGTGCAATCACCTTGGGGCCTTAACAGTTGCTTTACCCTCTGCATGCAAGGCTCTACTCGCAGATTTTCACTTACCTGCCTCTTTTGCAAGTTTCAGCTCATATGTCACTCTCTCCTTGTTCACATAATCTGAAGTAACCCACCGTTCCCCCTTGCTATCACTGTGCCCTATTTTCACAGTGGATACTCAGCAAATAGTTGATTTTTCTTTTGCGTACAGAAGAAGAAAAGTAGAGTCCAGAGAGATTAAAGGGCTTGGCCAAGCCTGTAAGTGGGATCCTCGTGTAGAGCGCATCTCAAGAGCCCTAATAAAGAGTTATCTTTCCATACTCAGGGCACGATGCACTACCTTTATTGCTAATACTATTTCAAGTGCCTAAGATATCTAGGAAAAATGCCAGTGCAACTATCCAATGATGCACATTTTTCTTCTTTTTTTCAAGGGGTTTCCTCTAAATTTGATACAAGAATTACCTTGGCCAAATGGTCGTTGAGGAGTCCTCATCAGAAATGGTAGGAACACACCCAAAAAGTACCGGAAATGCTTGTGTTAGAAAGTTTCTGCACTTTGTGAAAAGTTAAAAAAAAAAAAAAAAAAAGAAGCCAGGATCAAAGAGTGTTAATGGTTACATACTCTGTAAATATACTAACAAGCACTGAATTATATACTTTAAAGGGGGAAATGTTACAGCATGTGTGTTACCTCTCAATAATACAATTATTAAAAAATAATCATGAAATATATTCTAACCCTACCCTTTAAGTAAAATCAAATAATTAATTTAATTTAATAATTTATTGCAGGTACCAAAAACCTATTAATTGGCATCTCCTTTTCTATAAACTTGGCTCCATTAATTAGGTCTCATGGCTGGGAAAACTTCTCCTTTATGGTAATGCTTGTTTGTTGGAAACAATTCTCCCTGGATTTCCTCATTATATGCCACGATTGTACACATTCTACCCTTTGGGGAAAACTTCATATATTTTGCATGTAGTGTCTACTGTTACGTTGCTTTGTTAAGCAGCTGCAGACATTGCAGAAATGGAATTGTGTTTTTTTAGATCCCCAAAGGGAAAAGAAGATACTTATTTACCAGGCAACAGTGATAAGGCAGGGCCTATTTGAGGACAGAACTTACTAACAATCTTGAACATGGTGCTTTATGTTCAACTGGGATGTGCCATCCAGCACGCCAGAGTCTGGGTGCCAGTGCTGACTCTACCACAAGGTCCAGACCCTTATCCCTTCCTGTTTCTGAGGTCTGTAAATCTCCCTTGCCTTGCTGCCAAGGAAGAAACTGTATTCTGAACTTGTCTGAGAAAATACACAATAATCTGGACTCCTTTTTGAATAAACCATGACTCATATGAGAAATCTGTAGGGCCAGTGGATGTTCATTTCCTGCAAGATCATTGCTCTGGCTCCACGACATCTATTTTGCTAACGTTTGATTCCCTTTCTTACTCAGCTAGGAAATGGTATCATCATCTAATTCTCCAGGAGACTGAAACGCTTCCTTTCTAGAAAGAGTAGATTAACTCAGATCCATTAATCACGTCCACAAACAACAGCTACGAAAACTAGAAATCAAGTCCTAGTTTCAAATGAGATCTTGGTTGCCATAGAGAAAGCTAAACAATGATGGAAAATCATCCAGCTACATTTAATGACATTTTCCTAATACTAAGCAAACCCTTGCAGTAAATAACTTTTGATTCAAAGGGAAATCATTTCATTAAGCATTTAGTCAAAAATAAAGATCTATTGGTAAAAGAATGAACCAACTGTAGGTTCTCCTGAAACAAAAGCCAGGAAGACATCATTTTCCTCTGCCGTGGTAAATCCCCTTAGAGGGTTTCTTCTCAGTAAGTGTGATTTGGTTTTCCTTTTCTAGCTTTCAGAATCTCTCAGCTCATGTACCAGTGAGTTCCTCTAATCTCGTTCACTGATTTCCTTTTTTGCCAAATTAACATTTTGTATTTAAGCATCATCCCCTTAATGCTCGTCTCTTGTGTTCTTAGCTGCAGCCCACCTGGAGAGCCTGAAATAACAGGCACCACATTAACACTTCTCTGCTGAGATTTTGATAACAGACACCTGTGCAGTCTAAGTAGCTCTTGACTTATTTCTTCCAGAATGTGTTAATAATTGTGGCCACATTTATTTTCCTCCAGATGTGAATTAAAAACACCACAAGGGCCAATTTCAGTGCAGACTTGGAAGTGGATCGAGCTGCTTCCTCTCCTTCATTCTCCCCGACACCATTTTGCCATTTTTCAAGTACAAGCGCAGAGCACACCCATCAATCAGAGAGCTGTTGGGCATCCCGGGAGCGCACAGCAGGTGGCAAGTCTCACTGCACATCCCTCAAAGTGCATCCTCACCTAACTGCTCACGTCGGTAAGCACTCTGGTGTTTAAACAGCAACCACCGCCACATGCAGATACAACACTATCAGTGTGACGTAACTATTCAAATTGGTCCCCAAAGTATGTGTCACAAAATAACAAGGCAGGACTGTAATCCAATCTGCCATTTTCAACCCTTAGAAACAATTTTTTTTAATCAACATTTTCAGCCTGGTCAACATCTCTTTCTCTAGGTTAATATTTAAGATCGCTAGTCAATTTGGGAGGCATTGGAGCTGTCATTAAAATAAGTTACTCTCTGGGCTTTTGCAATCTCTTTGATGCAGCCCACCCCTAACCGCTGGGGCTGGCTCTACATTAAACATTTCCTTTAAGGGTGTTTTTCATTTCTCAGAAGCAGCTTTACACTCTTCTATTCACAGGAGACGAGATCTCCTTTTGCGGGTTAGCTCACAGCCAGAGCTCTATTGATTTTGAAAGCTCATAAGGGAAGAAATCCAGAGAAACATCTTGGTCGTTAAACCGAGACACTTCTTTGTTGGCTGTGTTTAACCAGCTTCAAGAACTGCTTCCCGCCTCCATTCATCCATTTACTCGCATGCCCATGCCACCTGTACCTCCTCCCACCTTCTTGCCCCCCCAACACACACACACTCCTCTAGATATTAAAAAGCAATACAGAGCCACATGAACTGAACACTAACCATATAATAGCAGTAGTCATGGGAGGGGTAAGTTAAAAGCAGCAATAATAAGGGATTAAGGAGAGAATGAATTGCTCTCTTTTTTGAAGGCCCTTACCCCTTTTAGTGCAGCTGGGTTCCATTTAGCAAATGACCTCCTCCTGGAAATGAAAGGAAAATAATGACCAGGGCCCAGAAGGGTAAATTATGTCTTTCACTCAAGAAATGCTGAGAACCCTGCTTGCCTCACGCTGTACGTCCGAGAGAAGTGGATGCGTGGCATGTTATTTCAACAGCCTTCCTTATTGTTATGATAACAGAGTGATTTCTGTAATTTGCTATTCCATTCTCACCCTGGGGAAGAGAGTTCTGAGCTCTGGAAGGGAGCTCTCTGCTCTTGCTAAAGCTGCTAAATTCGGAAAGGAAGCTGTATTAACGTGGCTATTGGGTGTTGCATTCCCCAGGTTTTCCACAGAGCTGACCATTAAGAGAAGAGGCTTCCCCCATGAAGCAGGAGCATCCTCTGGTAAAGAACATCACCTACATCTGTGAACAATGGCTAAAAATAGTTCTAAGGTACGTAGCGTCAAGTTAAATTTACGACAAGCTGTTTAATGGTGCCAAGTGCAGGGAGTATAGGATTAGGGTTGGTTGACTCTTTAAGATACCTTTGTTCTGTTAAAAACTTTGTACCCTAGGTCAGTCATTCTGGGAACCTGGGCCATCCCTCGTAGACCCCGGTCACCTCTTAGGAATCACTCTAAAGAGCAGCCCCTCACTGGGCTGCTTTGCTCCAGCCTTGCCCCTCTCCAATCCTGTCTGCACACTGCAGGCAGAGGAGTATTTCCATGACGCTCAGCTGATCAGGTCAGTCTTGGGTTTAAAACCCATCAGAAGGAGTATTCACAAGGGCTGAGGTTAAGGTCTAAATTCATCATCATATCATGTCAGTGGCTTCCTAACCAATTTTTCCAGTTTCACCTTTTATCATTTGCCACCTTATATGTAACAGCCCAGCCAAACTGAACTTTGAGGAAGAAGAAAAAAATGGTCCAGCTGGTGAAGGAGTCAATGACTAACAGAACCTTTCTTACGTCACCTGCCGATTGCCCACTCCTCCTTCAGATCTCATTTTTAAAAATCACGATTTACAGGAGGGTTGTCCTGATATTCTTAGATCAGATTGGGTTTGTCTAAGATGTGTCCCCAACCCCAGCCCATAGTACACGTTTTGTCATCCCTATGGCATTTGAGACTTATTTTTTTGTTTGTTTATTTGTTTGCATTCTCCACTGAGTGTTAAGTTCCCTTGGGGCAAGGAATGTATCTTTGTTGCTGGAAAATTGTATTATTTTGTGTGTGTTTGTTTTTTTGAAGTATAATTAACGTACAGTATTATGTTAGTTTCAGGTGTTCACCATGGTGATTCAACATTTAAATGTATTATGAAATGATCACTTACAAGGTAAGTGCAGTGACTGTCACCATACAAAGTTATTGCAATATTTTGACTCTGTTTTCCTTACGCTGTATATCACATCCCATGACATTTATTTTATAACTGAAAGCTTGTACCTCCTTCACCCATTTTGCCCAACCCCACCACTCTCCTCCCCTCTTGCCACAACTAGTTTGTTCTGTGTCTATGAGTCTGTTTCTGTTTAGTTTTGCAAGTCCATTTATTTTGTTTTTTAGATTCTGCATATAAAAAAATTATACAGTATTTGACTTTCTCTGTCTGACTTATTTCACTTAGCATATTACCCTCTAGGTCCACCCGTATTATCACAGATGGCAAGATTTCATTCTTTTTTTATGGCTAACAATCCATTGTATGTATATACCACATTTTTTATTCATTGATCTCTCAATGAACATTTAAGTTGTTTCCATGTCTTGGTTATTGTAAATGATGTTGCAGGGAACATAGGGATGTGAATATCTTTTCAAATTAATGTCTTTGTTTTCTTTGGGAAAATACTCAGAAGTGGAATTGCTGGACTGTATGGTAGCTCTATTTTTAATGTTTTGAGAAACCTTCACACTGTTTTCCATAGTGACTGTATCAATTTACATTACCACCAACAGTGCACAAGAGTTCCCTTTCTCTACATCCTCGCCAACACTTGTTATTTGTTGTATTTTTGATGGTATCCAATCTGACAGGTCTGAGGTGTAATCTCATTGTGGTTTGGACTTGCTGATTTCCCTGATGAACGGTGATGTTGAGCTTCTTCTCATGTGTCTGTTGGCCATCTGTATGTCTTCCTTGGAGAAAAGTCTCTCTAGGTCCTCTGCCAGTTTTTTAATCTGATTTTTTTTTTTTTGATGTTGAGTTGTATGATTTCTTTACATAATTTGGTTATTAAACCCTTATCAGATACATCATTTGTAAACACCTTCTCCCATTCAGTATGTTGCCTGTTTGTTGATAGTTTCCTTCACTCTGCAAAAGGTTTTTAGTTTGATATAGTTTCATTTGTTTATTTTTGCTTTTGTTGCCCATGCCTGAGGAGACAGATCCAAATATATATTGCTAAGACCAGTGTCAAAGAGTGTACTGCCTATGTTTTCTTCTAAGAGTTTTATGGTTTCAGGTCTTACATTTAAGTCTATGATCCATTTTGAGCTTATTTCTGTATATAATGTAAAAAAAGGGTTATTTTATTCTTGTTTTGTTTTGTTTTGTAAATCAATGCCTGGCATATATGACCATTGAACAAATGTACAAATGAATGAATGAATAAGCCCTAATGGCAGAAAAGTTAGGAAAAAGTGGATGGAACCATGTCATATTATTGCAATGTGGAAGGTTTGACTTACTAGAAAAGTTAATGCCTCCCTAGATGAATCAATTCAGGCATCACAGAAGCCATCCCACCCAAAAGTTCCCCCTTATTTTCCCCAGTCTGAGTACCTTTCCTATAAAATTTCTGATCTAAAAATCTTACAATTAGAGGTTCATTGTGGAACTTAAGTCTCTGTCTGTCTTCTGTGAATTGTCCAAGGGAATTAACACTCCATGTAGTGTAAATACATCCAAACATTCCTGGGAGCAGTTCTGAGAAATTAGGGAGAATTATTTTACCAAGCGTCTGAGGGCAGCAAGGAAGACTTGAAAGGGTTCTGTTTTTTCAAGAGCCATAAATGAAAGTGGAAGACAAGAGCAAATTAACTCAAACTCTGAAAAATTTTACTTTCCCTACAAGCCTAGTGAGGAATGATCAAGCTCTAAAAAGAGAGAGACGTTTCAGAATCTTTCTTTGACTTTCTTTTCCATATCATCTTCCATTACTCCAAGACTTACATTTCATGCAAAGAGACCTCAGGAAATTATTATCAGTTGCTTAATTCCACCAATATTCCATAATGTGAACAGTCCATTATCCCTTGCCTGGATTTTTCAATTCATTCCTTCAACAAATGTTTACTGAGTACCTCCTACATGCTAGATATTCCTCCTGTCAGGGAATTTAACAGTGAAAAATTTTTTGACCTTTCTAACTTCATGGAACTTATTTTCTGGTAGAATTCTCCCTGGATAAAAAGTAAGAACTGGTTGAAAGATTATCAGATAAATGCCTTAATATATGATTGAATAAATAAACAGCAAAAAAAAAAAAAAAAAAAAAAAAAAGGAAAGTTCCTGTTTCTTCTCCTGGATTTCCACAGAGGCAATATAGTATCATGGTTAAGAATGTGGGCTTGGAGTCAGAGATAAACCTGGGTTTCTATTTTAATTCCACCACTTGCTAGCTGGGTGAACTTGGGCAAGTTACTTTATTTCTTTGGACCTCAGTTTTCCCACTGTAACATCGGGGTAGTTTAGTAGGACTTTGACCTTGTATAATTGTGATGAGGATTAAAGGAGAACATATATGGAAAACGTCTGGCAAACAAGACAGCAACACGATGTCTGGGAAATGGGGGAAGATTCGACAATGTTAGGTATTATTCCTTTTCTCCTAAGTTCCTAGCCTGAATCAGAAAGAGGATTACTATAAGTGCGTTTTGCTTTTTATACAAATAAATCTACATAGTCATATGGAGTGAAATTTTCATGTTCTCAATTATTAGATCTGATTTTAAAGGCAAACCACACTAGTTCCTCCTGCCTTCCTGTTGACAGCACCCTATTAAACAGAAAAGCTCACATCAGGGGCTATGGGACAAATCAGTCCAATTTCTGAAAGATGCCACTTCCCCAGCAGGCTTGGTGGGGAGTCAGAATGCTCTAGAAATAGCAAACAACACGTAAATGCCCTTGGGAAATGACTATCTGTTGTGAGTTATCCCATCACCAGAAAAACACAAAGGCATGTCTGAAACAAACACCCTAAATACTCTAAGTGATTATTTATCTTAGACCACATTCGCCCTTTCCTTTAAAAGGACTTTTGTTTTTGTTTCTGTTTTTGTTTTGTTTTGTTTTTTGCTAATTTTACACCAGGGAAATATATATATATATACACACACACACACACACATATATATACACACATACATACATACATATACATACAGAAGTATGTACATATATAAATATTTTTCCCTTAGGGCACAGTATCAGAAAATAAACTTTATTCCTAGTAATGCAGGGGCTTCTATTTGTTTATTCTATTTGTGATGTGTGACATTTGAGTTTGGAATATCTGTATGATACTGACCAAGATTTTCCATAATCTTTCGTTGTCCTAGAATCACTTGTCTTTCTCAAAAGACAGGAAAGCCAGGGGAAGACATTTTCACTTTTAAATATGATTTTCTTGTTGTTCCCATAGAACTTTTCTTATTTATTTGCTTATTTTCTATTAATACAACCTCTTAATATATTTTATGCATAATATATATAACGGGGGAGTGTTACTGAGTTTAAGAACTTAAAGTTAGTTCTCTACTCCTTTCATCTAAGGATCTTTCTGGAAAAATTATATAAAACTCTGTAGTTAGGTTAATTTGATCTGCTAAAAGAGAGGTACAAAGACAACTTTTGGTTTTCAGATGAGGTGGAAGACACCAGAATTACCCTAGTGGGCTGATTTGAATAAAAGAAATAAGTGGTGAGTCTGTGGTTTCCTGCCTCTAACCCTACACCATGGGAAGTGAGGTATTTTATGGAATTTAACTTGCAAGTAGAAGTTAGGTATCATTTGAAAATTATTTTACTTTGTAATAATTATCTTAAAACATTTAAATGCTATGTCAGTTTCAATTTATTTTAGCAAAATGCTTCTTGCCAAAGCTTCCTTTCAAAAGAACTATGGAAGAGCCTTCTTTTCATGAGGACTTCTTGGAACTTCTCTGACTTACCCTAGCAGGCAGGCCAACCCTCTGCCCAGTTTGTCCTACCTGAGCAGAAGGTGATGTCTGGACCAACTTTCTCAAATCCAACAGCTCAAAATCTATTCTCTTGAGGTTTCCAGGATATTACTTAGTTGTTGTTGTTTACTTGTTTGTAGTGCAACATTAACATCAATCATATTTATTTTTTTACTCCATGAAGTAAGCTTAAATGAAAGCAAATGATACGTGGCAAAAAGGGTAGTATTAAAAGAGTTATAATTGACTCTGCTGGGCTCTTAGAATAAAGACTATTCCAAAACACTCAAGGGTAGAAACTTGAGATAAGCCCAAGGGTCTGTGAACTTTAGAAATACTATTGAAAGAGACCAAAAATGTAAAATTTAAGAAAAAAAATTAGACATACTCATAATTATAAGGAAAAATTCTTAAATATTTCATTTGCACCTAACTTTTAAATAAGGTAAACAGGCTTTGGGACTAGGGTTATGGTGAGGTGGAAATGATTTATACTAATGAGTATGACCATATTACTACCAAATTTATTGGATCAAATCCTAGAAAGATGAAGATTTACATTTTTTTCTAGTACGTTATTTCTACTACTTTTATGATTTTGCTTTTTTATAAAAGTCTTCCAAACTAGTACTTTGCAAAACACTCTTTTGGATGATGTTAATAAGTACATCTTGAAAAAACAATTTTTAAATGATTCAAGGTCAAATACATTTTTGGAAACAGGGCATACTTTATTTGCCTTGGAATTGCAGTTCCTGTTAATATATTAAAAACTCTGAGTAGCCCTAAAGTAAGAGAGCTTGCTCACATTATTGAATCTGATGATTTTAAAATTATTTGAACCTTATATATGTGTTTTCTTGACTTACTTATTAATATTTCTGGAGTCATTTCCTTGGAAAACAGTTTGGGAAAATATATCAGGAGAAAATACAGCTAAGAATGCTCACAGTTTTGACATGGGGATAGTCTTTCTTAACATGGCACATAAAATAACTATTTTTTACCTCATGTACAGAAACAAAATTGGAAGATGGATAATTTATTTGAAAAAAACACCTACAATGGTTGTAATAAAAGATATCACTAAAACACGAAGAGGTCTATGTGTCAGTTAGAAATAAAACCGTGAACACCTTAAAAGGCCCTGTGGCAAAACACCTAAAAGGAAAGTTTTAAAATGTAGTAATCAGTACATATGAAAAAGATGTTTACTCTCACAAATCTGCAAAGCTATAAAATATCTAATATTAACAAGGCTGACAGAGTTCCCTGTTGCTGGGGATGACATGAACTGGGCACACATACTCACTTTTGATGACTGTGTAAATCGTGAAATATTTCTGGAGAATGATAGAATAATTATTTTGAAATATGAATACACACTGATTCAGCAATTTATTCTAAGAAAAGTGCAAAAAATGTATGTCAAAATATGTTTATGGCACTGAAATAATAAAAATAATTTTTAAAAACTGTAAACAACCTTGGCGTCCATCAATAGGAAAACTGGACAAATTAATTATAATACATACATAATGAGACATTATGCAGTTGCTTAAAATTATAGAAATTTATTTTATTCAAATGGATCTCTAAGACATGTTTTTGAGTGAACTAATAATATGAGCTTATCACAGGAAAGCATGGCTAAATGCATTTATTGCTAGACAACTGGAATGTTAGAAGTGTACGTTGAGAGTGGTCTCCCACGGATGGCAGTATAGGGTTCTTAGCAGATGCTCTCAGTGCTCTTCCTATAAAATTTAGCTTTTATTCTCCTGTGCAAGTTTCACAATTTCTACGGGAAATTTCTGAAACTCTGCCTTCCATCTTTCTCTAACTCCACATGTAGAGCAATTTGGAATTAAGAAAAAGTGAAGGCTTGAAGGGTAGCCCTCAGCCAATGATAAATGGTATTTAGAGAATAAACATTTCGGCTTATCCCTCCTCCCCCTTGGGGTAGAATGGTTACGACTCTGAGGCATGGCCCTGTACTCACTCTCTCGCAGAGCTCTCCAGCCAATTGAGGTCTAGCTGCTCTTGCAGTAACATTCTCATTAAGACCCTTACTGGATGCAGTTTCCTTGTCTCAATTCCACACTCCCCTAAGAATGCTTCCTGCAATCACCTTCCACACAAGCCAGTTATGCTCAAGTCCTTGCCAGAGCTGCTGCTTGGAGAAGCTGAAAAAACGAGCTGTTTGCACTTCTTTTCCTTATACTCTTTTGTACCATGAACATCTTTTTCAGTGTTCATGTGTATACATGTAAGATTGTGTAGTCCTCAGAATGAGGGACTCACTCCCATAGGTTTGCAATAGATATTCTTGACTTAGAAACAGCCTAGCTATGAATGAGCTATTCATATCACACTTCCCTGAAATTCTTCTGGGTCTTCAACTACTTCTTCCAAGGAGCTGCCTGTCCTCTCCAATGACCTGCTAGAAAGACATATTTAGCAGATTTCAACATGCCTCCTTCCCCAAGACCTGAATCAGTATTAGCACAGTGCTTGGTATGCTGATGGTACTCAGTAATATTTGGTAACTATAGGAATGAATGAATGATACCAAAACTGAATACTGAAACCTCTAAGATCTGCTTCTGGGATCCCCTACATCCTGCGAGCAATGAAATTAGGCTTTGGGGAGGATATTGTTCATCAGGATGCTTTTCACTAAATATCTACCTGAACAGATGGTGGTTGTTAGACACCTGGGCTGGTGTGTGACCTGGACAAGGTATTTAAACTCTCCAAGACTCAGTTTCCTGTGCTTTACAATGATTTCATGTTGACATGAGGATTACAGGGGTCACTTATGTAAAACACTTACAGTGCACAGTAGGAGTTCAAATAGTGTTAGCTTCTGGAGGAGAAGGGTTTGTGGATGTATCCAGCTCTTCAGAGACATATGAAGGACACACCCGGCCTTTGAAGATCAGCCAGTTCTTCACTGTGTACATGAGGTAGTTCTTAGGAAATTCTACCGGCAAGACAATAGTTGGGATTCAGTATCACTGATGATCTGGGAGCTGCCTCTGTAGCCTCATTTCCTAACCTGGAAATCTAAAGGCTTTTTGTTCTTTGAATACACTAAAGATGAATTCCCCACATTTGCAGGTTCCAAACTGTCTATTCTGTTTCTGTGAGACTCTTATTGTCTTTGCTTTCCATTTTTAAAAGAATTGTTAAATTAAAAAAAATAAGTCAGAATGTTCCCTTTGCCTTGGACTATAAGGGATCAAACTTGCAATTGCTTTGTGACATAAAATTCTGTTCAGGAGCTACAAATACATGTATGTCACAGCATTTCAAGAAGCTTCTAAACCATGTTTATCCACACTTCGAAGGCAAGAACATCTTTTCTCTACTATATAAAATTACCACCAAATAATTATTAAGTGCTACTCTTCTCCCTGCAGTTGTATTTAAACTGCTAGGTATGTCCTCCATGGTAAAGGCATCTAGAACTCACTTGCCTAGAGACTTACAATGTTTGAGAAACCTCACTGGTGAAAAAAGTTCCACACATGAAAAGATAAGTTGGAACTCCTAAATGTGCTTCCTGGGTCACAACAGGCTTTGTCTCATTTGATTTTCTGAATCTCCTTCGATCTTTTTCTATTTCTATTTCTGTTTCTGTTTCTCTTTCTCTTTCTCTTCTTCTTCCTCTCTCTCTCTCATTTCTTTCTTGCCTGTTGGTTAGACCTCTATGTCTGTCTTTCTGTTGTCTCTTATTTGACCTTTCTGGAAATAAAAATATCTTTGTCACTGCACATATGTGACCTTTAAGAGTTGGTGCACTAGACTTTAAAAATTTTATTCTAACTGCATTTTTCAATATTCTTCTCCATTGTCTCAATTTCTGTTGAATAAAAATGTGTGTGTGTATGTGTATACATATACCTGAAAAAGCTGTATTTATTTCAGGGAGTATTTATTTAAACATAGATGATTATTTAAGGCCGAGCAAAAAAAATAAAATCATGTGTAAGAGGAAAAGCTAGCATAAACCATATAAAGCACATATATAGCTCTATACAATAATAAAGAAATTTTTATTTTAGGCTTGCAAAATATTCCTGAACATCCTAATTAATTCCATATCAGTGTCCTAGAAATAGGGAGGGACTCAGAAAGTTTGGAATGGATTCAGAGAAGATTATTAAGATGAGCTGAATTTGCAGAAAAGAAGCCAGATGGCTAATCTAATATTGGCAGAGAGTATATAGAGCATGGCGAGTGACAGCGAACAGGGGTCACCTCATCCGCATCTTCACTGTTAACAAAATGGAGACATTTTCAGGAAAAGAGGAAGAAAACAATGTTCTGATATTGGTAATTCTAAGTCTTTAAATCCCTTTTAACAATTTTTTTTTTAATTTTAAAGTTGATGTTATTAGGAAAGTTGTATGTTTAGGCCTGCTGAAAGGCAGAGGGTCAGACTAACACTTTAGCAAATTTCCCAGTTCTTTGAACTTGTAGCTTTGAACTGGTTTGTTGAAACCCTGAGAAAGTCCATTCACCACTATAAGCAGGTGGCAAGTATACTGGGCAGCTGCAGGGCCTGAGCAATGCCTTCATTTGCTTATTGCTGAATAACTAAATGTCTTCTCTTCTTTACCTTCTCTCTTTACCTACTGAGCCCCTTGAGATCCACACCTATTTTAGATCAACTTAGAAGAAATGTAATTAGTGAACTTAATGGTATTTCATGTTGCTCGAATGCAAATAAAATGCCTGTGTCCCTGGCACCTTGCAAAAGGCCGAACCACGTGGTCTGAAAGTTACATTCCAAATTTATCTAGACAGATTTTGTCTTCGTTTGTGACTGAGACAAATTAAATAGCGATTGTAGGAGACAGTCTTTTGTCTTCGTGGAGGACTAGGATACCTTTCATCCACGAACTGCTGTTTTATTATCTTGTGCTCTTGCACTTTAAATTAATGGCTGAGTTAATTATGGTTGAATTCAAGTCAAAATTCTATACAAGTGCTAGTGAGTGGCATCTGTATTCATACTAGAGAGTTCAACAGGATTTGTTTTCTTAGGGCAAACACCAAAATGATTATAACTGGGCCACTATTTAAGGTGTCCTAACATCAACATTCTTCTCTTCTGGATAGTTGTGTTTTATAAGAATTGGGTAATTTGGGCATGTTTGATAGAGTCTTGTAATCATAAATTAATACTAGCAAAGGGCATGGCAATTTCCAAGTTGGCAGACAATCCAAGATACATGTTTTAAGGATAGCTGAGGTTCGAAGAACATTAGGTTGCTTTATGCCTATGGATTAAAAACATTCTTGATTGGAACTCTGCACCAGCCAAGTTAGAATCTTTGTTGCCCAGGGCGCAGACAGTGGGCATGGGGAAGATTTAAGAAACAGTGTGACTGCTATAGAAAGGAGTCTGGCAACAAGTCCCCCCAGGGAACACTCGGAATCAGATTGCTAGACTTGGTCTCTCCTATAAAGAGCTACTAGAACCATCACCTTTAATATAGTCAAGAGGAAACTAAGGGCTGATGCTGTCACTAATATTTTTACAAAGACACTTTTGAGTGTCAGCGAAGTGTGCATTTAGCATTGATTTTATGTGCATCGGCAACTTTGGGAATGATGTGAATTCAGCTTTCTGTGCCATGAGTATCATCGCTTAATGCCCTTTCTACCTTCACATTTTACTTACACTCTTCCCACTGTGGAAAGCAGCCTCCAAGAGATGTGCACACATTTTTAGAGGAGGTGAGGAGGAGGAAGGGGAGGAGCCAGGATGGAGGCTCGGGGCTCCATTGCCCACTATAAGCAGAACAGTTTTGCTCATCTGTTTTATGTCTCACCATTGTATAAAATTGCATTTGAAAAAAAACTCCATTGCTAAATATAATGGTATTTCATGTGTAGTACATACAACATCATTTTATTTATGATAATATGATATAGATAAATTTAGCATATTTCTTAGATATATGTTTATGCATTTAAAATAAAAATATAATATGGTATACACTAGATTGCATATTACACTCTATTATTTTATTATTTCAAACTATTTATAAATGTAAATATATTCATTAAGGTGGAGGTTGGCAGACTTAGCACACATGGTTTCATTTCCCCAACTTAAGCCACTTAAGACAGAGGGAAAAAGTATCTGAAGATAATTCGACTGTAGCGCCGTGGGTGGGAGGGCAGAATGCCACCGGCAGAGCAAAATTTGTGAGAAATTCTTGTGAGGCAGAGGAAGATTGGTAACTGATCCCACAAGTAATTTTACTTGAATTCTTACGACTCTAATGCATTTTTCTCTTTTACTCTCTTGACTCACCTAATAGAAAACAATGCTGTATCATTGTTATTTTACTTTGCAGATTTTTTGCTATTAATTTGTATTTCCTCTTGTTAGTTATTCATTCCTTTGTCCCTTTTAAAAATTGGAATCTTTGATGTTTTCTTATTAATGCATCATAAAATTTTCATCATTTGTCCATCAATGATATTTGACCTTTTTTCCTCCAACTATTTCCCCATTTTCTGTTTGCATTTAAATTTTATTGGGGGCATTTGTGTTTCAAATCTGTAAGATGGGAGAAACAGTTTTGGACATATGCTATATATACCTGTTGTCTGTGGTTTTAAATACCTAAAAAGATAAAAGCAGTGAAAAATATTCTCAACTTCATGGTGGGAAGGTATATTCTAAATTCATGGTGGACATAGTTACTATATCAATAATGTCAATGAATTCCGATAATACTTATTATTTCACTTGATTCCTAAATTGTATAGAAAGATTAAATTGATCATCCCCTCTTTCAACATTTTTAATTGCATGTTACTATCCAGATTTTGAAAACCCCCATATATCATAAAGAAATGGATTTAACACTTCAGATTTTTCAAACCTTCAATTTGACAGTATCTTTCATTTTTTAAATGAATGTAATTATCTTTAGCTATGAAGTGTGATAATTCACTCATATTGTACTTTGGAATTAAAAGCATTTCAAGACAGTTTTGGGCAGCTCATTGGTTATAAGTGGGATGTTGATATGAGGAGTAACTTAATTTAATCATTATTATTTGAATTATTGCACACAGATTGTATTATTCTTCTGTGAAAAAAGCTATAAAATGCTTTCAGTTTTTAAGGAAGTTCTGAAGGAAGTATAAAAAGCACGTTTTAATGTTAAGAGAAGCTTTTCACACGTTTAGAAATAGTATATAATCTTACTGAACTTTGCAGTTACAACAAATATTAATAACTAATAATTTAGGTTGCATCTTTGCTGGAATCCTCCCCATATCATAATCATAATACTAATAGCAGTAGTAGTAGTAGTAGTAGTTGTGGATTTTGAAGAACCATCTATCAAATAAGTGAGTTCATTTTTAGGCCATAATATTAGTTATTATGAGGCTTTGGATAAATCAATTAAGCTAACTGCATTTGGCTTAAATCTTCATTTATAAGTGAGATTGGATACTGTCAGGTATGCTTTATTTTTTCGTAAGATTCTAATCCAATTGAAATTTTTTTCTTTGCACTCAGATTTTCTTTATATGCATATTTGTTGAATTAGATATCTGATATTTGTAGCTAAAGTAATCCAGGCTATCTTGAATAAAAATGAAATTCATTGGTTCACAAGTTTCATTCATATTCTCATTCAGTATCATCACAGAGTGGTCTTTTTCTGTTTCTTCACTTTTTATTTTCCTGGGTGCTGGCTTTATTCTAAGACTAGCAGGGTGACCACAATAGCTCTAAGCTTACATCTAACCTTGTAAGCAATCCCATGGAAAGAGTGGACCTCATATTGCAACTTTGGGGAAAACATCACAGGAGTGGCTTTGAGCCACATGCCTGTCCATAAAACTACTGACACACCATGAGGCCAAACAAACCAAAATGTCAGAGTTTGGAGCAGAGAAAGGCTTATGGCAGGGCTGAGCAAGGAGGGCCTGGGCAAGGGTGGCTCATGCCCAAGAAAACCCCGGGCTCCTGGAAGAGTTCCAGCAAAGCAGATTTAAAGGCCAGGTAAGGGAGGCAGGCCATAGATATGTGATCAGCTTGTGCTCAATTCTCTGGTTGATGCTGAGGGAACAGGGCAGTCAACACTATCAACCCCTAGGCACCAGGTCTGGGGGCCACGTGCTCCTGATTATCAGGTAGTTCATTTCTTCCTTTTGGTGATGGTTTTTAGCATCTGAAAATCTCAGGAAATAGACACGAGATTCTGTCATCTGGATACTTCAGAGAGGAGATGCAGCAGAGGACATGGGGAGGGATCTGACCCTGCTCAGCTGCACAACCACTGTGACCAAAGGGATGTGGGAATTTGATTGGCCAAACCTATACCTTTGTCCATTTCTAAAACCGAACAGCTTCATGTGATGGTTGAGTCCTCTAAAGGAAAACTGAGGTGCAAATATCAAAATGAGGGATAGATACGGAGGAAACGAAAGCACCAGATATTCTCAATAATCAATCAGGAGACCCCCACCAAGTACCACACTGTGTTTAATTCTACTTCCCCTTCCACACATTTATGAGAAAATGTATTGAGATATCCTGTCCAGGAGGAAAGTTACGTACACATCTGTGTCAGACAATATGTGATTTATCTTTTCTGAAAGTCTTAATAAATATTATAACAGATAAATGCTAGAATGCATCAGTATGGGATCAGGTACATAAGTGGGATCAGGTAACTATGACATGAATGATCCTCTACTGCAAAGATGTAGGTTTGCTCGGATGAGAGGAGACCAGGTTCTTGTTGACACTATTCACAACCCTAAAAACCTGATCTGGAAACTGAATGCCCTGAAGCCCTGTAACAGGTCTAGACCAGAAAGGGAAAGATTGACAAGAGAATAATCAGTAGAATCATTAATTAGGTTATTATATAGTAACCAAAAATATATGATCTAATGTATAAAAATTATCTGATAAAACATTTGCATTGGTCCTTGATTTTCAAAAATTGGAATTTCAACCTTAAAGGACTCTGGGGCTTTAAATTTCTCTGCTACCTGAAGTGTTTAGTCATCCCCTCCCCACTAGGCTAGTCTAACTTGAATGTTTCCACTTCTGTAAGGTTTTTGTATTTGTAGGTGTTCTTTGCATCATATAATACACTGTACAAATAGTATCCCATGTTCTATGATGCCATGAAGAACCTATCCAGTCTCATCTCCTACCTCTGCCCTCTTTAAAGCCTATCCACCAGGCAGTCTAATGTACCTACTGACCACCCCCCAAAAACCACCTTTTATTTCTCAGATTAGAGCTTTCTGGGGGTGGAGAGGAACCTATCTGGCTTTCTTTTAAGGGCACTGAATTAATTCACTTTGTCATAAACCCTCCCTCTCCAGGCTTATCAGCATTTGAGTGTTTATTTTAAAGATGAAATTTGTTCTCAGAGCAGTCAGGGCACATTAACCCCTCTTTATGGGCCACATTATTACTTTAAATTGCCACATAAAGACCTGGTTTTCTTGCATTTTTCCCCAGTGATATTTGGATTTTATTTTTTTTCTTTCTATGTTGTAAAACTTTAGGTATAGAGTAAATATTTTTCTTTCCATAATGAGGCTCACAGATTTCAGGAATCTAAATGATCCAGAGGAAAATCAATCATTCCAATTTAGTCTCAACAAGAACCACCTTTATATAGTCTATTGATTTTCATCTTTGCATCAACTGCATATGGGGAAGAGGGATTGGACTCCAGCATGGTTCCTATCACTGCTGGATTCCTGTGCCTCTGGAAAAATCTATACTGCACAACTCGGAAAAACATATTACGTTACAGGTCTTACAGTCACATCCTCTTCCACCATACCCTGGCCTTCCTTTTTAGTCATGTCTCCCATGCCTGCCCTGCCAGGAACCTCTCCTTCAGCCATTCTGACAAACATACTGCGATGTAAGAATACCATATGAATTTCTCAGAACAGAGGCTCTTGAAGTAGAAAAGAAACTTTGAATTGAGATTTGAAAGATGGATTGGATTTCAGTGGTCAAACCTTGCCCATCTCAAGCCTTCCCTGAACATTCCAACTAGCATTGATGTCTTGCCCTTGCCCTGCTACACCAGGGAGAACAAATGGATGTCCATGAGATACCACTCCCAACTCCAGGCATCACTTATGTGGGGTCACAGCATTCTTTCTGTTAAACTCAAATATATTTGTCACATTATGTGTTTTGATTATTCATTGGCTAATTGGCTCTCTCATTAGAATGAAGGCAGGGCTTTTTGACATTTTTTTGATCACAGCTATATCCAGAGCACTTAGAATAGTGTCTCACATGTAAGGAGGCTCTCAGTAAAAGTTTGGCGAATGAATGTGGCTGGGAATCCTTCTCAGCCCAGAACTACCATCTAGCACTGTCAATTAATGAGCATTAGAACTCAAGATGGAATTCTATTCTCCACCTGCATTTTGCCACTTATCTTAGACTATGATGTATTTCATTGTTTGTCATGAATGTATCTTATCTCTTCCATTACTAGACAACTAATAGAGCTCCATAACTAAAAAGTGTTTAATTATTTTTAATTAACATTTTTTAAATGGTGGGTGTATTGTGAATAATCTAGATGCCATTTCAGTTAATGGGCTTCTATTGTGGTTTTTTTTTTTTTTCTTTTGAAGTATAGTCAGTTTACCATGTTGTGTCAGTTTCTGGTGTACAGCAGTAATGTTTTGGTCATACATACATTCAGTGGTGGTTTTGTAATGTGTTAACTTAGCTAGGCTGACATCCATCTCCAGAATTCCCTTTTTTGTAGGTTTCTAGTTTGGGAAGGCAAAAAAAAAAAAAAAAAAAAAAAAAAGATTCTCTTGTGAGATTTGGAGGGAAGACAGGAAGCCACAGCTATTTGATGGTTATTCGCAGTGCCCTTTATCCACTTGCTTACCTCATTGGCCTGAGGCAGAGACAGGCTGAAACAGTCACACCTTTCCCTGACCTTCCTTCTCATTGGACTCCTGGACTAGATTTGTGTGTGTGTGTGTGTGTGTGTGTGTGTGTGTGTGTGTGTGTGTTTAGCTCCATGACAAGAAGTGCTGATCTCTGCAGGACACCCACACCACCAAGGCCACAGCCAATAAGTACTAACACAGGGCTTAGTTTGTACTTTTTAGGTTTGCTCTTGTTCATAAAGCATTAAGTCTATCTACTCTTCCTGTCTGCCTACCTTATGGGCTTCAAGTTTCAGCACCAGTCACGGGGACAGCAGCCTTGCAGAGATCATTTATCCAGTTCCCACAGTTGCCTAAGGTCAAATCCTTGTCCAAGGGCCTTTCTGTCTATTGATCTATCCAATTGGACTCTTACTGATACTGCTATATGCCAGGAACTGAGTATGGAACCTTATCTTCAGTCCCTTCAACATCACTGCTGGTTATAATTATCCTCATGTTTCAGAATATTCAAAACCACATCTGCTTGGTTCCCAAATCTGTTATCTTTTCATACTCCATATTGTCTTCTCAACTGCAGATCTTTTCTCAAAATATTTATAAAATAAAACATTTCTGCATCATAAATTTACGAACATGATTTTACGATCTCCTGCCAAAGCATTTTGTATGTTGGAGGAAAAAGAAAAGTTGATGAAAAACAAAACACAAACAACAGAATGTTTCCCTTCACTGAGGTCCATCCAGGAACTCTTCCAGTGGGAGCTTTGAGAACTTGGATGAATTTTGATTGAAGCACCAATTTTAACTTTAGCTTGGGCTCTTGAAATTGAAAGGCAGGTCTACAGGATTGCCCTTGACTGTATAAGACAACTAAAAACCCCAACCGAATGAGTTCATTATTTATATATGCACCATGGTTTTTAACCTGAATGTGTCCTACTTGTTTTTTAGGGAGTATTTATTTCTGAATCTTCACTTCCAGAATAAAATGAAATCTCTCTATTGAAGTTGATGATCTAAAGTTGATGCCAAACAGAACATTCTGTTTTTTTGTTGTTGTTATGAGACTGAATGATGGCTCCTTTCCTACCCCTGCCCTGACCCCAGATTATAGTAATCTGTCTATTACCAGCCACAGAGAAATCTCCTCAATGGGAAAATGCATGTAAAGTACTTTAAAATTGTGCTTGGAACACAGTCAGTTTTAACAAAAATTAGCTATTATTATTTTCATGTTAATTATTGTTTTCTACCATTATTTTGTTGCAGCTGGTAAGAGGCTCTTCACTTAATCTTAACCAAACAAATTCTGCATCCCCAAAAGCCTCACTTGATTTCCATGTTCAGATCACTAAGAATAATGAGGAGGCTCCCAGGGTGTGTTCTGTACTCCATAGGGCCAGCAGAGGGCACAAGAAGTTCTTTATAAAAGTAACCTTCCTTTCTGCCACAAGCAGGCAGATCAGAGATAAAGTGCTCATCCTTGGGATGGGTCAACATCACAGAGGCGAGCTTCACACAGAACTGATGTTTTCCATTTCCAACTGTGGAATAAAAAAGAAATTGTTTCCTCTTGTCTTCCAGTTTTTTGAGCCAATGCCTCCTCTCCATAGAAATTACTGTAAAACTTAGCTCACCATGAATTGCTTCAGTAGCTAACTCATTCAGCTTACAAATAATCACGCACTCACTCATCATTCATGCATTCATTTCCTCATTCATACAGATAGACATTTAGCTAAGACTTACGAGACCCCCAACTGCATGAGTGAAAATGTGAATCATGTTTGGAGGGACAGAAAGAAGATTAAGCCAAGTAATAAAGGAGAACAGAAAGACGTTTGGATATATATTTTAGACGCCAACTCCAGTGTGGTGCTAACAAGCCATTTAATGACATGACTTCTCATGAGCAGTTTATGTATTGCTAGTTTAGGTATTATTCCTTGAATTTACCTAACATCTTAAGCTTCTCAAAGAGAGTTGACACAGTTAATCACATTTGCTCCATGTGGTGGACCTGAGTCCCAAAGAGTCGTTGTTAACTTCATCTGCACATGAGCCTTTTGTTATCTGTGGAGTAGGGGGGAGGTTAAGGACAGGAAGTTATGAAATAAACTGGAACAGGAATTCAGGCTCCTGAGTTCCAACCTCATTTGATTTTGAAGGTAGAACTATCCATAGTAGGTGTTCAGTGAAGACTTGCAGGTTGCAGGCTCAGCCTCAGTCTGTTTCGGTGATAGTCTCTGATACTTGCTGATTGTCAGTTAAGCAGAGAGAGAGAGAGGAAGAGAAAGAGAGTCATAAAGGATCTGGCTTTAAAAACAAATGCAATGATGAAGAAGTTCTGGAACTTGACAGCGGAGATGTTTGCACAACGTTGTGAATGTACTTAACAGCACTGGATTGTACACTCTAAAACTGTTAAAATAGTACATTTCACATTATGTGTATATTACCACAATTTTAAAAAGAATATCAGCAAGGGGCCATTTGCGTTCTGGCCACAAAAGCCACCAAAGAGCGGGAAGGGTACAGGTGTCTAGAAAAGTCACTGTGAAGAGGAGCCTTACTGTGGAGAAAGGTGACCTAGATAGTTCTCAGCATCCCTTCCAAGCTTGAAGTCGATGGTTCTGATGTTCTGACTTGTCAGCATCTTGATTTAGGGTTACATTTCCTCTGAGAGAAAACGTCTTTTCATTCTCCTCAGACAATGTTTATCAAAAAACTATTAAAACATGGATTTCATTCTCAAAGAGGTCATAGTCCTTTGGGACTAAGACTATATTGCCAAATAATAAGTGTTTAAGTAAAAACAAAAACAAAAACAGAACCCATCAGGAGAGAGGCATTTGTTCAGTGAAGACTTCAAGGGGTTTTCCTTGAAAACTGGCTCCTAATTTTGGTGAGAAAAGTCCCCACCTTGAGGCCCAAACGGTCCTGACAACAGTATCAGAAGTTACTGCATTTGTGTTGCAATCATCTTCATTCAGGTGTTCAAAATATCTTGAATATTTCTCTACAGCTGGTTAGGAAGAACACATTTTTCTCCTGACCACACTTTAATCCTGACTTTCTTCTGTTCTCTTTTGCTGCCATGTGTTACAGGTCCCCCAGCTCCCAGCCTATCATCAGCTTTCTCTGGAATGAAGAAAAAAATTATGCTGCAAGGTAAGAAGTTAACATTTGCTATTTTATTTAATTTTCCTCATTGATAAGATTTCCTGCTTTCATGATGTAAAGGCCTTGGAGCAACTTCCCTGCAGGGTGTTTGGAATATTTAATGTTTTAGGTGTGTAGCCATCTGTGCACTGCTCCTGCAGTGAGGTCTGCTCATGTACACGGCAGGACTCCTTCCTGAGGTCCACCCTCGGTCAGGGTCAGGAGAATGGCTTCCGTTTCTTAGAACTCATCTGTGACTCTAACTGTGCAAACTGAGCCAGAATGAATGCAAAAGAAACGGACTGGTTGAACTTTATTTCCTTAGCAATCTGTTTAACTCCCTAGCTTTGCTCTTTTATGTCTCATGGAAAATTACTGCTAGTTTGCATATTGTATGTTTGGAGAACAATATAAATTCCATGTCACATAAAATTAAAAATCCTTGCAGTCCCCAGTGAGGGCAGTGGGTGTGCTGGCCTAGCAGAAAGTACATTCTTAGAAAGAAAGGTATTTAGATCTAGTCTCTGCATCTCAACATTTTGAGCCAATACATATTTATTTCCTAGGATGCATGAGTGTGGAGGTACTTAGCAACAGATGGAGTCTACCAAAGGATTTGAGGTTGCCTGCTAGGTTTTCCATGGTCCTGCAGGAGCTCAACCATTGCTCTCGGCCTGGTGAAGGCAGAAATTGGCATCTCTTTATGCAATGAGTCCCTCAAGCTTCAACCCTAAGCCCAGAATCTCATTAGCCACGTGAAACTGCCTTTCTTCTCCATGTTCCTATACAACATTTAGTAACAGAATTTCCCCTGGATTAAATGAGAGAATAGGAGTGAGCTGAGGATAATAAATCCCGAAAACTTACATATGAACTAACCAGCCAGAGCAAAACAAGGCTAGGAGGATGCAAAATGAACAGATTATAGACACATATGGGAGGGTGCTGATCCTGCTCTGAACAGCATCATGGGATGATGCACAGGCCAGCATTTATTCTGATCGGTTGATGCCTTTGCCATGGGATTGGTTAATTTTTTTTTCTATTTTTCCTAATTTTTAAACTTTTATTTATTGTCTCCAGTTTTATTGAGATATATAATGGACATATATAACATTGTATATGTCTAAGGTGTACAATATAATGATTTGATATATGTACATACTGTGAAACAATTACCCCAATAAGTTTAGTGAACATCCATCACCTTGATTTTTACATTTTTTTCCTGTGGGGAGAATTTTAAGATCTTCTCTTTTAGCAACTTTTAAATACAGAACACCCCATCATTAACTATAGTCACCATGCTGAACATTAAATTCCCAGAGCTTATTTATCTTATTTATCTTATAAACAGAATTTTGTACCTTTTGACCATCTTTATCTATTTCCCTACCTTCCGATATCTCCCACCCTTGCTTCTGGTAACCACCAATCTGTTCTCTTCTTACGAGTTGTTTTTTTCTTAGATTCCATGATATTTGTCTTTCTCTGTCTGGCTTATTTCACTTAGCACAATGCTACCAATGTTGTTGCAAACGACAGGATTTCCTTTTTTAAGGCTGAATACTATTCTGTTGTACATAACATATTTTTTTAAATACATCCAACTTTCGGTGTACCCTTAGGTTGCTCCTATGTCTTTGCTTTTGGAAATAATGCTGCAGGGAACATAGGGGTTGCATGTTCTCAAACTCAAGAATTTCCTTGGTAAAATCTGAAATAAGCCCCTGTATGTAGTAGGCAAGGAGAGACCAATGGGGCAGACCACTCCAGATTGGTAGGCTTTGGCAGGTTTAATAAGCAAACTTACACATGAGCTTATCTTGGGTGACAGTAAGATGAGTAGATCTTCATACTTGCCTGCCAGAATCTTAAAGTTTATGTAGAGGCCTTACCTGGGTTCAATCAAGGATTCTGTCCAGGTGGCCTCAACAGCATATTACCCTCTCAAGGTTACATACTCACAATAGCTCCAGGTATGGGAATGGCAGACAGAACATACCTTCCAAGGACAGGGGAGGGGTGAGAAGCCTCTGATTTCCTGTGTCCAGCTTGCAGGTGAACTGGCAGTCATACCCTCTTGCATATCTCCTCCAGTGGGGGGATAGATACCTAGTCCAAGGTCGTGATTTTATTTCCTTAGGGTATGCACCCCAAAGTGGGATTGCTGGATCACACGGTAGTTCTATTTTTAATTTTTTGAGGAACCTCCATACTGTTTTTCATACTGGCTGTACCAATTTACGTTCCCACCAACAGTGCACAAGCATTCCCTCTTCTCCCTATTGAAAGGCAAAAAAAAAAAAAAAAAAAAGTCAACCCAGAATACTATACCTGGTAAAGCTGTCATTCAGATAAGAAAGGAAAGATAAGGACTTTCCTGAACAAACAAAAGCTGAGGGAGCTCATTCTCACTAGACCTGCCTTACAAGGACTGTTTAAAGACATCGTTTAGGTAGAAAGCAAAGGATGCTAAATAACATCGTAAAAACATATGAATGCATTTGTAAAAGCCACTGGTAATGGTAAATACATAGTCAAAGTCAGATTCTTTAATATTGTAATTGTTTACAACTCTAGTTTAAAAGTTTAAAAAAACTAATGTATTAAAAATAACTAACTACAATAATTTGTTATCTGTTAAATATTTTGAACGGTCACCTCAACTACTATGGCTTGGTTGAAGTATTGTATATAATTATACATTATATACATTATAATTGCCATTATAATTATCATCTTCAGTAGTCACAGGGAAACTTTTCTGAACAAAGCTAAACAACCTGGAATCAAACTCTGTTCTGGTTATTAGTTATGAGCCTTGAGACATGTCGTTTTCTCTGTGTGTGGTCTAGTCTCCTGACCTGAAATATAAAAGACAAGATTAGACAACATTGAACGTGGGATCCAGGTCTAAAGCAGTGTTTCTCTGTTAAGTACTTACCAAATACAAAGCGACAGCCTACTGCTGATTATGGGGTGCCATTCATGAGGGAAATCACTGTGACCCCCTCAGGAGGAGATGCAGATGCAGAGAAGTATTCGTTCCTTACACAGCCATTTATTAAAGTGTCAGGCTCTGGGTTAGGTGCTTGAACTTAACAGTGAACCAAAGCATCCTTGGACCAGATTGAGTTGAGTTTAGAAGATACTGGGAAGACTGATACTCTCAAAGAGACCATGGACTTTGGGGTCGAATAGATCTGGCTCAGAATTCCAGGCCTGCCCCTTACCAACTGGCATTCTGGTCTTAGCCCCATACAAGGTCTACATGGGATTATTCAGTATGTTTGGAGGAATAAGGTTCTGCACATGTGGCTGTAATAAGACACTTGTTCATTTGTTATCTTGCAAAGAAACTCTGCAGTGAGGAATTTTCATTGCTAGTCTCCCTCTTGGGAAGAATCGCCCATTAGTACTAGCAAATTGGTGATTGCATTATGTCTGTAAGCAGGAATAAGTAAGTGAAATGTATTTTTGATTTATGGATTTATTAACGTTTGGGTCCTACTTAATTTGAGCACATTTTAAAACTAGTATTAGAACAAGTGAAAAACAGGAAAGAAGGAGGCCTTCTTGTGAGCAGGTGGTAGGAGCAGGTAGGAAGGAGCATGAAGTGGAATCTATAATGAACAAATACTCCTCTTAATTGTATATTGACCAGACAGCTTTATTATTTGATGAAATAACTTGCCCATTTATAGCCCTGTCTTCTGGTATTGAACAACTGAACTGCTCATTGCTTCAGTGTAAACTGTGTCAGGAAACTGGTCCCAGAATTTCAAGAACACGTGATTGAAGGGATTAGAATAATCAGGAATAGTGGACCTCGTGTTCTAGCCCATCCCTCAGCAGTGATCTCTCCTCAGGAAATAGAGGTGACTAGGAGCAGGGGAATGATGGATGTTCTAAAATATTAACACAGAAATCCATGGTTGAGAGAGAGAGAGAGAGACTAACTAGCAAAGATAAATTAAAATAACACAGCCTTTATCCTGAAGAAGAGCAGAATTTTGTTTGTTTGTTCTTTGGTTTTTATTTTAATTTGTATTTTATTGTGGTAAGAACGTGTCATATGAGATCTGCCTTCTTAACAAATTTTAACTGTAAAACACATTCTTGTTGACTATAGCTACAATGTTGTAGAGTAGAACTCTAGAACTTACTCACCTTGTTTTACTGAAACTTTATGTTCATTGATTAGAAACTTCACTCTTCCCCTTGCCCCAGCCTCTGGCAACCAGCATTTCATTCTCTGACTCTATGAATTTGACTATTTTAGATATGCAATACAACACTAATCCTAATGCAGTATTTGTCTTTCTGCTGACTGGTTTATTTCACTTAGCGTATGGTCCTCATGGTGCATCTGTGTGGTTGCGTATTGCAGATTTTTCCTTCATTTTTAAGGCTGAATAATATCTATTGTATGGATTTACCACATTTTCCTTATCATTTGTGTTGTTTCCAGAACTTAGGTATTGTGCATAGTGCTGCAGTGAACACAGGAATGTTAACATGTCTTCAGGATCCTGATTTTCATTTTCTGGATATTTGTTTACCCAGAACTGAGATTGATAGATCCTATGACATATATGTTTTTGAGGAAACTACATGCTGTTTTCTTTAGCAGCTGCCCCATTTTACACTCTCACCAGTCATGTGCAAAGGTTCCAGTTTCTCTACTTCCTGGCCAGTACTCGTTGCCTTTTGTCTGAGGAGTTATCTCATTGTAGTTTTGATTTTCAAATCCCTGATAATTAGTATAATTAGCGATATGGAACATTTGTTCATGTACCTTTTGGCAACTTGTATGTCTTCTTTGGAAAAAATGCCTAGTCAAGTCCTTACCCCATTTTTTACATCAGGTGACGACGATGATGGTGATTTTACTATTGAGTTGTAGGAGCATTTTATATATTTTGGAGTCTAACTCCTTATCAAATATATGGTTTAAAAATATTTTTCTGACTCTCTAGGATGCCTTTGACTCTGTTGATTGTTTTTTTTTTTTTTTTTTTTTTTTTTGCTGTGCAGAAGCTTTTTAGTTTGATGTATCCCCACTTGTTTATTTTTTACTTTTTATATATTTATTTTTGGTTGCAATATCCATGAAACCATTGTCATGACCAATGTCATGAAACTTGCCCTTTTGTTTTCTTCTAGGAATTTTATGATTTCAGATGTTATATTTAAGTCTTTCAACCATTTTGAGTTGATTTTTGTATATAAGGGTCCATTCTTTTGGATTCTTATCTTTTATAAAAATCTTATTTAAAAAAGATCCCTTTATGAAAAGAAAACATTCCTTTTGCCTATAGATATCCAGTTTTCTCAACACCATTTACCAAAGAGACTATCATTTCCCTGGTATGCATTCTTGGCAACCTTGTTGAAGATCAAATACCTTTATATGCATGGCTTTATTTCTGGATTCTCTATTTTGTTCCATTAGTCTATATGTCTTTTTATTCCAGTACCATACTCTTTTGATTACTGTAGCTTTGTAATATAATTTGAAATCAGGAAGTGTGATGCCTCCAGGAGATTTGCTCTTCCTTCTCAGGATTGATTTGGCTATTTCTGATCTTTTGTGGTAACATGTGAATTTTATTTTATTCTCTATTTTCAAAAACAATGCCACTGAGATTTTGATAGACATTGCATTGAATATGTAGATTGCTTTGGGCAGTACAGACATTCTAACAATATTCAGTATCCTAGTCCATAAACACAAGGTACATTTTCATTTGTTTGTATCTTATTTAATTTATTTCACCAGCATTGTATAGTTTTCAGTGTACAGATCTTTCACCTCATTGGTTAAGTTTATCCCTAAGTATTTTTTGAAGCCATTGTTAAAAGGGGTTGCTTTCCTAATTTCTTTTTCAGATAGTTCAATGTTCGTATATAGATACACACCAAATTTTTGTATGTTGATTGTGTATCCAGCAACTTCACTGAATTTGTTGGTTAGCTCTAACAGATTTTTTCGTCAGAGTCTTTAGTGTTTTCTCTATATATGACCTTATTTTCTGTAAAGAGAGACAATTTGTATTCTTACTTTCTGATTTAGATACCTTTTATTTACTTTTTGTGCCTAATTCTCTGCACAGGACTTCCAGTATTATGTTGAATAAAGCGGTAAGAATGGGCATCCTTGCTTTGTTCCTAATCTTAAAACATTTTTATGTTTTCAAAGTTGATGGTAGTTATTACTGACGTTAACTGTGGGCTTTTCACATATGGCCTTTATCATGCTGAGCTAGTATACTTGTATTCCTACTTTATTGACAGTTTTTATCATGGCAATGAGTTTTGTCAAACTTTTCCTGCATCTGTTGAGACAATCGTGTGTTTTTTTTTCCTTTATTCTGTTGATGTGATATATGACAATTGATTTTCATATGCTGAATCATCTTTGAATCCCATGGATAAATCCGACTTGGTCATAGTGAATGATCCATGTAATGTGCTGTTGGATTCTGTTAGCTAGTATTTTATTGAGGATTTTTGCATATATATTCATCAGGGACATTCGGCCTGCTGATTTCTTTTCTTGTGATGCCTTTGTCTCTGGCTTTTGTATCAAGGTAATGCTGGCCTCAAAAGTGGAGTTTGGATGTATTCCATCCTCTTCAATTATTTGGAAGAGTTTGAGAAGGATCAGCATTAATCATTTTTTAAATATTTGGTAGAATTCACCAGTGAAGCCATCTGGTCCTGGGCTTTTCTCTGTTGGGAGTTTTTTGATAACTGATTCAATCAGTTTTGGTTTGTTTTTTTGTTCCTTAAACACTTTGAAAAACCCTAGAAAAATAGAGCCTGGGGATACATAAATGTGTATCAGGTTGAAATCCCCATAGGAACATTAAAGAAGTGTTTTGGAGTTAAATGTTAGTGTCTTATCAGAAGAATGACTAATGGTAATTCTAGCACTGTCCTCTGACCCCCTCTACCACACACACACTTCCAGGCTGTTCCTTCCAGTTAGTTCTCTAGGCACGTGAGTGCCTAGTACAAGGCCCCTGCTATTCTCTGTTCCTAGATCAGTCACTGACTCGATGTGATAAAGCAGAACATACACACCTAGCCAAGTCTTGGGGTCTGCCGAAATCTTCACCCATCCTAGCTGGGAACTGTTAATTTTTGCTTCCTTTAGAGCAGATGTAAGAAAATGCCTCACTTTCTCTGGGAGGGACCTGCATGGCTTTCTTCAAAGAGGCAGGGGATAAGACATGTGGTCTGAAGTAGGGGCAAGTGACTTGAAAATCCAGGGAGTTCTCCATCATCCTCGTAGAAGAAATGAAAGAGAAGCGCAGTGAGGTTAAGCCAGTTGCTCCAGACCGTGTGGGAAGAGGGCAGAGCTGGACTCAGCCCTTTCAACTTCAAATTCTGTTTTGGCTCTTCCATTATGCCATTCTCTAAACTGCCAGAGAATAAGTGATGTGGGCACAAGCCCCTAATCTGCCTGTGTATAAAGAAGAAATTCTTTCACTCTCAGATGTGTAGACTGCCTAGTGCCCATATTGGGCATGCACACTTCACATGCAAAGATCCCATTCCTGATCACTGGTGTGTAGAAGTACCACTTGAAATAGAGTCTGATGGTGAAAACATAGCCACACAAAGCTGTCCATAATTGTTTGTTCAATCTCTAGAGTCAAAGATTCTGGCAGTAGATCAGCCAGCCAACAGAGGGATGCCAGCTACCACCATGATACATAGAAGGGCTCTGCAGTGAGCTCAGGGCCTCAGCTGAGAGTTAGATCATGCCTGCTAGTCCCCGGTTAAGTGTTTTTCAGTACAGGCTTTGGAAATCTGTACAACCAGTGGCCAATGCCAGAGAAAGAGAACTACATCTAGTGCACCACTGAACATCAGAAAAGTGTCACGAAAGGGGCTGAAGGGTCAACAGTGAGTGGAAAATGGGAAGAGGGAAGAGGGAAGAGATGTAGCCAGCTGGTCAGGAGGCAGGCAGCACTGGCTCTGGGTTTGGATTGCCTGGTCTACTTGCAGTGCCTCCTCCGTTGTTGCAGATAAATCGCCTGGGAATCAGACTCTGATACAGGGAGGTAATGGCACTGCTGAATCACTGTAAGAGAGTGAAGGACGAGGGTGAGGCAGAAGGAGGAGTGGAAGAGATATGATGCGGGCCCAGCAAAGGGGCCCCTGGGTTGCACAGGAGTCAGAATGGCCTATTGGAATCATTCCCTGAAGCAGGGGTGCCAAACTTTTACATCCCTATTCTGAGCAGTCATTTGACACAAGCAGTTCCTAGAAAGGAGCATACCCCCGGGCTGGGCGTTCTCTTTCCAGCTGAGGACAAGTCCCAAGAAGCTCTTAGCTGACAGCTATCAGTTGTCAACACCTTCCAGCAGCTGGGGGGCAGACTGCCTTAGTCCCAGAGAGGGGGGAATCTTGGAGACGCACACAGTGTCCTCTGTCGTCCACCACTTGGGTCACTCAGATCCACTGGTTTCATGTAAATTGTGGGAATAGCACCATTAGGATTCTTTTCTTCTCGTTTCCCTAGGGAGGCTTAGAGGAGGAAGTTTAGTGGGGTAAATAAACTGCAGCACCTGCTGCTTCCGTGGAGCTTGAGGCGACTTCCGGAACTCATCATGTCTCTCCCCTGCTATCTTTGCTGAGCTCTCTACACCCTCAGTGAGCACTTTTGTTGGTAATTTGGTGATGTGACTAATACTGTCATCAGATCTGAGGGACCCAGGTCCTTGGTCACCCTGCTGCCCTTAGCCCATGGCCACTGCTCTTGTATATTTATTATCAAAATTAGCAAGAGACACTGTCATGGATAATCTGATGCCAGACGTATTTTTCCCTGTCCATAGTGTGTAACAGCTACTGTACCTCATGCAGATGATCAGGATCAGTTACTCCTTCCCCTGCCCCTCTCTGGTGCATCTCTTGGGAGGAGGAGACCAAAGTAACATGCAACAGTCACGACTTGAAGTTTATTAAAACCTTTTTCTCTGTCCTTGTGGTGAAAGCTTTTCCCTCTGGGAATCAGACTCTCTAAACCTGCAAAGCCCAGAGCTGGGAGGCTGAGAAGCATACGCCCTCCAAAAGGATCCCCTAGAATGATGGTAAGATTTCCTTCTTGATTCCTAGCCTGATGGATTTACCTACCGGGGAAAAGAACTACAAAGTGATTGTTGATTTTGTGTGTATTCTGCATTTTTGATGCTGGTGCTTTATCTCCAAATGGGTGCTTCTAGGACCTTCTGAGTGACACGCTATGTGACAGGGCCAAGAGAGCCCACTGTCATGTGCCAACTGCCACATCTTCTCTGCTGTTAAGTGGGGTTGTTGGCCTGATGTGATGTTATGCAGGGTGTTGTTGTTGTTGGGTTGTGTGAGCTGTTTGCATAGTTTGGAAATTAAGCCCTGGTCGGTCGGTAGCACCATTTACAAATATTTTCTATCAGTCTGCAGGTTGTCTTTTCGTTTCATTTATGGTTTCTTTGGCTGTGAAAAAGCTTGTAAGTTTGACTAGGTCCCATTTGTTTATTTTTTGCTCTTATTTATTTTGCCTTGGGAAACAGTCCTAAGAAAACACGGCTACGATCTATGTCAGAGAATGTTTTACCTGTGCTCTCTTCTAAGAGTTTTATGGTTTTATGTCTTATATTTAAGTCTTTAAGCCATTTGAGATTATTTTTGTGTGTGGTGTGAGGGAGTGTTCTAACTTCACTGATTTACCTGCAGCCGTCCGATTTTCCCAACACGACTTGCTGAAGAGACTTTTTTCCATTGTATATTCTTGCCTTCTTTGTCAAAGATTAATTAACTGTAGGCATATGGGTTTATTTCTGGGATCTCTATTCTGTTCCATTGATTCATATATTCACATGGCTGTCTGTGTGCCAATACCACACTATTTTGATTACTGAAGCTTTGTAGTATTGTCTGAAGTCTGGGAGGAATGTCCTTTAACTTTTACACATCCTTTTCAATTGGTGATTAATCATTCTCAATCTTGTTTTCTTTCTGCAATGAATCATTGGCACTGAGAAAAGGCCATCATCAATTTACCTTGTCTTCATAATTAGTATTTACCAGATCTTCTCATATTGTTCCTACCAGCACTCTTTTTCATCAATTTCTGGTCCAAGATCATTACTTTCAAAGTTTTAACAATTGTACCGTCATAGCATGTTGGGGTTGAACACTGCTCCACCAAACACTAGGACTTTTTATTGCCAACGAGATGGCTAATCCAGCTTTAAAGCCCATTTTAGAATTTTCTTCCTTGGGCCACTTCTGGTACCAATTGTCTTAGATGATATCTCAGAAATAGACTTTGAGAAGGAGATTTGAGTGTAAGAAGTTTATTAGGGAGTGCCTCCAGGCAGGACACCAATAGGGTGTGAAGGTTATAGGGTTGAGCAGAAGGAAGATTTGGGCTATGATGCATTTGCAACAGAGGCCTCAGTCAATCCCACTAGGAGCTCTGGACCTGGGACAAATCTTTGCAAATGCATCTCTTAAGGTAAGGGGACCAGACTTTTATAGGCTATCACCAACAAGGCATTGGCAGTCGGCTGCCCCCAAGGAGAGGACATGACTTTGGGCTTGGTGGTTTCTCTGCTCAGGATAATACTCAGAGAGAAACTCAGCTTTGAACAGTCAGTCAACAATGCTCTCAAAAACTGGGGGAAATAATAGCTTATTCCTGATGGTATTCAGTATAGGCTGGCCTTGTCTTTTCACCTTCCTTAGCTATAAATTTAAGAAGATAGTAGGACTCACCTCATTAGGTTATTAAAATTATTAGATAATTTTATTCATGTAAAGTACCCACTAGTGCATAGAAAGCCTTCAAGAAAGTGTTATGTTCCAATAAAATGTGCTAGTGTTTTAATAGTAATACTAACCATTTTGTACCTGAGTTAAAATGGTGTAGACTTAGAGACGAGGCATTCCATGTTGCATTAAGCAGTCCTCCTTAAGTTGTTTTAATAATTCAACTTGTTATCTAAGAAATCCCTAAATGGACAGAGGTGACATTAGTGGGTACCAACTCCAGAAGTTTCCTTTAGGAAACTTCTTGCTACTGTCTTGCCATATTAGTTGATCAGTGTTTACAGAAGAGCACAGACGTGACAGTACAGTACTACCATCTCACGGACGATTTCCAAGCCACAGGTTTTAAATAAGGATGGTTGTTCCAGGTTCTAGGAGGGGTGAGAAAGTTGAATTAAAATGGATGAACTGACATCAGGGTTGGGGGTTCTGGGCGATCAGGGTGGACACTGAGGAGCAGTGGGAAAATATTTATTGACTGTTGTATGATAAATGAAAGCACAACATAGATACTTTTAGAGTTAGATAGGCTTGTTTGTGAATCCTGAGTCGGATTCTTGGATATAGACTTTCTCTTAACTGGCACAAGCTTATAAAGCAATGGCATCTCATGAACTTTAAAGAATCATAATAATCCTGTCTAATTCATAGTTTTGTTGTGAGGACTAAATAAGACAAAGTATGTAAAGTGCTCAGCACAATGCATGGTTCAAGGTGAATGTAAATATTCATTGGTTGTTAGGATTATTATGAAGCATCTATCAGGAGCAAGGCAACCAACTGGGGCAGGTAAAGAATGATCGTAAGCAATAGAGCATGTATTTGAGAACTACCTACCCTCCTCTCTGTCCTCAAGGAGCTTCCCTCAGATAGTTTATGGTGCTTAATGCAGTCTCTACACTCACCTTGACAGAAATTCGCAGTCAAGCTCTGGTCTGGCTTGGAATCAAAGAAGAAGGGAACTGGTGCATTTTTCAGATGTAGAAAGTTGTTTCACCTTTTAAACAATCCTTTCTAGCACCTCTGCTCTCTCTCTTGTTTGTCTCCTCTTTTAGAAAAGTGTTAAAACCCTTTTCTTGTAATGACAGGCAGTGAAAAGGGCAGTGTGTTTCTGCTGGACCTGGCTAAGATTTGTTGACATTGAGCTGAAATTGGATAATCCATTCATTATTTATAGAGCTGTTCACATAATGCAAGATGTTTCTTTTTCATTTCTTTAAAAAAAAATAAGCCACACAATAAAAATGTTTAATTAATGGCGTGTGCAAGTCTTAAGCAAAGATTCACTTGTTTTATGGGTTTAGTGAATTCTTTCAGCTGCTTCCTCTCAGATGCTGACAAGCCTGTTGGTTTTATTCATTAGCTCTTCTAAAAACCAGCCAAGTATTAAGATTAATTTTGAAGTAGCTCAGGTAATCTCTGAGGTAGGAAATGGATGTCTTTATCACCTCACCCATCTCACCTAGGCCCTTTGTAGAGCATCTCCAGGTCTTCCAAAAAGGTTTTAGATAAACCAGTCCCAGCTTGCTGGCATTTAGAGAGTAATTTTCCATTAGATAGAAACTACTCATTATTAACTACTTACTTATGGACACGGCAAAAATGTATGTTTTAAAAATCTTCCAAGGCGTCTTACTATTTAAAAAAATTCCTTTAGTCTTGATTGAAAGCAAGACCCATCATTAATTTTAAATATCTCTGTTCACACAATAAATATTTTGTATTTACCAAGTGATTTCCATTGTCTCAAAAATAGAGACCTGCACACCTGCAGGTGAGCAATGTTAAGTCAGGTCATCAGAACAAGATTCCCAAAAGCTTTGTATTGCAGACACAAATAGGACACACCATCAGGGAGACAGGGTCCTGGAGACAGTCATTCAAAAGTAGGACCTCAAGTAAGAAATGAAAGATCCTGCCATAGCTCACTTTTGGCTCTTTCTTACTGAATTTAGGTTGGAATGCTCTCATCACTTCTTTGTGCATTGACATTCCTTGAAACCTGTACCTTCCCAGCTCAACATTTTGGCAACCAAGTTAACCTCACTGATTAAGTGGTGTATCTAGCATACTTGAAAGCCAGAGCAGAGAATTTATTTCCACATTTCCCTCTTCCATACAACAGATTTCATTTTAGTAGTAATCATAAAATAAAAAGATTAGCCAGAAATAATAATAGCTGGAGTAGGGAGGAAAATGCAAACTGAATATTTATTTTATTGAAACTCATATATATGTATAATCATGCTAGTTAACAAACAAAAATAATTAAAAATAGTATAATATTTAAAAAAGAAAAATTTTAAGTGTATTTAGATAAAGGAGGAAATGTATACCTACATATTGGACATTGTAATAAATAATAACATGACAGTTTCTATTCTTACACTTACCTTCCACAGGTTAGTAAATGAGCTTATAAAATTTATCCTCTTCACATTTTCTTGTTCAGTAGACAGTATAGCCAGATTTGTCAATCTAAATCTATCTTCACTGATAGTTGAAGAAGATATTTTATTAATTTTAATTTCAAAAGTTTCTTTCACATGAAGCAATATACATACAAATAATTAACAATTTTTAAATCCGTGATAAATTTGCCAGTCATAAAAATTTATTTCATAATAAATTCCAGAAATCACCATAACTTCATGTCATTTACTTTTCAAATTTATTCTGTCAGTTTTTAAATGTTTCTTCAGTAGAAAACACTTTTATTTTGAGATATCTAGGAGGCCTTTATTTTTCTTTTAAATTTTTTATTGAAGTTGGTTTACAATATTAGTTTCAGGGGTACAGCAAAGTGATTCAGTTATACATATACATACCTATATATATTTTCTTTTCAGATTCTTTTCCATTATAAAAAAAGAAATTGAATATAGGTCTCTGTGCTATACAGTAGGTCCTTGTTGTTTATCTATTTTATATATATAGTAATGTGTGTGATTTCAAGCTTAAACAAAAAATTCCAAGTGGTCAAATACAGTGACAGAATTAAAGTAACTTGAGTTCTGTCTCTTGGTCCTTATAATCCTTGTGTTATCATTATTTTGAATCTACTTTTTAAAGGCAGGACCATAAAGTTCCATAGAACTTAAAAATGAACTATTCTTGAAGCAAGCTTAAACAATTCTAAACACTAAAAAATAGAATGTGTGTAGGTTAATATGATCACCTTCCATGCAGAACACAATGTTTATTAAAGAATAAGTAATAAACATATACTAACTTGGATCTTATACATATATTTTGAAATACAGAAAACATTGGAGCAATTGTTTAGAACTTAGACCAAAATGTATTTTTTTTTCTGGGAGTATTTTATCTCTGACATTATTTAGAATTATTGGTTCAGAGTAATAATAAAAAGTAGACTGAGAGATCCCATTACACACCTATTAGAATGGTCAAAATCCAGAACACTGACACCATCAAATGTTGGTGAGGATGTGGGCAACGAGAACTCTCTTTTGTTGTAGGAAATCAGAATGATACACTTTGGAAGATAGTTTGGCATTTTCTTACAAAACTAAACATACTCTTACCTTACAGCCCAGCAGTCATGCTCTTTAGTATTTACTCAAAGGAGTTGAAAACTTATTTCACACAAAAACTTGCACACAGATTAGTAGCAGCTTTATTCATAATTGCCCAAATTTAGAAGCAACCAAGGTGTCCTTCAGTGGATGAATGAATAAATAAACTGCAAGACAGGCAGTGAATTATTATTCAGTGCTTAAAAGGAAATGAGCTATCAAGTCATGAAAACACATAGTAAAAACTTAAATTTGTGTTACTAAGTGAAAGAAGCCAACCAGAAAGGGATACATATTTTATGATTCTAATCAAATGACATGCTGGAAAATTCAAAACTATGGAGACAGTAAAAAGGCCAGTGCTCATCATGTGTCGGGGGGCAGGAGGTGAAGGGCTGAATAAGCAGAACACAGAGAATTTTTAGGGCAGTGGGAAATATTCCACATGATACCATAATGACGGATACGTGTCATTGTATCTTTGTCCAAATCCATAGAATGTATAAGACCAAAAGTGAATCGTACTATTAACTATGGATTTTGGATGATTATGGTGCGTAATGTAGGTTCATAAATTATAATAGAGGTACCTGTCTGGTGGAGGATGTTGATAATGGAGAAACCTGTGGGTATGTAGGGGGAGGGGGTATGATGGGAAATTTCTATAACTTCCCCTCAATTTAGTTGTAAACCTAAAACTGTTCTAAAAATTGTCTTAGTTTAAAAAAAAAATGTAGACTGGCATTATTTGGTTTTCTTTTTGTTTTAAAATTCTCCAGAGACAGCATCCTCCACCCCTCTTTTTCCCTGCTTGGGGCTGGACCGCTCCCCGGCTTGCTCTGGTCCCAGCCACTGCTCTGCTTTCCTTCTGGGGCTTCATTCCTCACCATCGCAGAACAATTCCCTGTAAGCTTAATGATCTTGTATCACAAATGCACCAGGGCTAGTATGATCTATTCTAAGCCATTCTCTACATTTTCTGATAAATTTGTCAAACCAAGTAACCATGAAGGAGGACTGTGGGCAATTTTAATTTTTTTAAAGAAAATGAAAGGAAAAAATTATGCCTGAAAGCGATGGAAAATGGATGAAATTCAACAATAAATCAGAGAGACTGAACTGCCCCGGCTAATTCTGTCAGAAAGGAGTAAACACCAGCAGAGGCTTGATTCAGACTATTACCTTTAATACATTAAGAGAAAGAGACAGAAGGAAAATGACTAAGTAATACGTGTGAATTTCACCCTTCACACTGTGTCACTTAGCATAGCTTCCTCCTTGCTCCTAAATCCTGCACTGATACAACCATAGAGAGAGACAGGAATGAAGGGCTTCTTTTTTTTGGAGAAATGAATTCAATGAGACATAAGTAAGTATACTCTTCTAAAAGAGAGATTCAAAAGCAAATGATAGGAAAACAACTTCAGCTAGGAGGAGCAACGAAAAGTAAACACTAGGTTGGGGAGAAAAAGGGAATTTTGAGTCTTTGTACCATGAATTTAATTAATTTAATGCTTGCATCCATTCACTCCTTTCAACAAAGCAGGTTAATAATTTATTAATGTCACGTATTGTCCCAAGTGATGAAAAAAATACAAGTGTAAATTAATCTCTATGGTCCATTATCGGGCGCACTGCTGAATTCAAATTGTCACACTTATACTGAATACCAAAGCTGAACATTCTGTACCTCTAGCTGTTTAACTAGGAGGCAGTCCAGTTTTCCTACGGAGACCTCCTCTAATTTTCTCTCTATACATCATTGGGATGGAGTGGCCATGGTGGATTGTATGCCATTATGAAATCTGTTTTCTTGGAAGATTAGGCAAGGATCAGATCATAAATGCTTTTCATGCCATTCAAAGGAGTCAGGAGTACTTAAGATAATGGGGGACCACTGAAGGATTTTTAACCTACTGCAGTGACACAGACAAATTTTTGTTGTTTGAAGAATTTAACACTGGTGTAGGAGGTTGAATGGTGACCACCTCCCCCCCCCCAAAGGTATATCCAGATCAAATCATTAAATCTGTAAATGTGGTCTTATTTGGAAAAAGAGTCTTTGCAGGTGTAATTAAGCTAAAGATCTTGGGATGAGTTTATCCTGGGTTATCTGGGTGGGGGATAAATCCAATGACAGGTGTCTTTATAAGAGAGAAAGGAGAACAAATACAAGAGAAGTCAATGTGAAGAAGTAGTGGAAGGGTGTGGCTACAAGCCAAGAGAGCCGGAAACCACGAGAAACCCAAAGAGGCAAAGAAAGGATGCTCCCCTAGATTCCCAGAGGGAGTGTAGCACTAGCAACACCTGGGCTTCTGACTTCTGGCCTCCCAAACTGTAAGAGAATAAAGTTATCTTGTTTTAAGCCACCAGCTTGTGATAATTTGTTAGGGCTGCCACAGGCAACAAATGCAACTGGCGACAACATGAAGACTGTGTTTGCTATAGAAGTAGGATTTGGGTTGGAATATAGTGGAAGAAACTATTACATATAGAACATACCTAGAAGAATATAAACCAAAATATTAACTTGGGATGGTGGTATTATATAAACTTACATCTTCCTCTTAATTTCTATTTATGTTTTCCATTTTTTTATTGAACTATGTGCACATACTATGGTATAATGTTAAATAAAAAAGAAGCCAAATGAAATAATAAGGACTTGCAGTAAGGCAGTAGAAGACAGCATTGAGAAAAGGAGATATTCTCTGCCTATCTATCTCTCTGTCTGTTTATCTATCCGACAGATATTCTCTGAGCACTCACTATATGCTGTTTTAGGCATTGTAGATACAACAGTGAATGTTACAGAGGAAAATAGAAAGCTCTGCCCTATGGGGAGGAGAAAACCATAGTTTTGAACCGAGGTAACTTAGTTTTAAAGGGATCACAGGGATCACTCTGGATGCTGTCGGAAGCCATTGCTCTGAATACAGTGAAAGCAGAGAGAAGAGTTAGGAGGCTATTCCAATCATCCAGGTGAAATGATAGCAGTTTATGTGATGGTATGACCTGGGAGGCTGGGGTTTCTTCTGGTAACTGATGTGAACAGAGCCAAAGGGAATAATAAAATTATCTTGATGCTTTCAAGGCATGGAGTCATGGTGAGGCTGTACGCGTGGGACTCAGCTCTTCACAGGCAACAGGCACATATGGAAGCTCAGTGTCTGTGCAGGGAATAGCCAACATTATTCTGAGTATTTGAGGTTCTCTCTCGAATCCTGTTTATGAAGTACTCAAAGGTACTCAAAATGAAGTGCTCAGAATGAGGCTGGAACACAGAGGAGGACCTCAGTGATAGTAAAATCTCTGGATCTGGCCCAAATCCACCACTCTATTTCTGAGGGTTATGCCCAAGGCACATGACTTGCAAAAACTACTCCCATTGGATGGCATCTCTTTCACACAAGAAAATTTTATAATAAATTAGGTGGTGAGGAGAAATTATTTCACGTGTTTAATTCTAAGTTGGGGACTATCCCCAGTTGCTCCCTAACAAAATGAACACCAGAGAATCACTGATGATATTTTTGTGATTGATCCTCAGGATATATTTGGGAAACAAGTTTAAGTACTGAAAATTGTCCAGCCAGCTGACAGTGCCAGTCACTGAGTCAGCTAATAAAATTCACTTGACCTCTTTTCTCAAAAATAACGATGCAATTGAGAAACAGGTTCTGTACAACCTTTTTCCTGCAGAAAGTTTTTCAATTATCCCAACTCCACTCCAAAAAAAAGATTTGCCATTGACTTAGTTTGGTCCAATTTCTAAAATAGTGCAAGTAAATTAAAACCCTTGTAGAGTATTAGAAAGTGAGACTGATCTATTTAATTTTTTTTTTTTAATTGAGAACTGGGGACAGGATGAATTGATCAAATAGTTAATGTGAATGAATGTCCTCAAGCAGGAGGGAGAGAAGTTGGGGGCTTAGATTGAGTTGAGGTTATTTGAGTAGCCCATGCCAGAAGGCTAGATCAGTAAATATTACATTACTGTCAACTTCTAGAAACCATCACCTTGCTTTATGAATGAGCCTATTTGCTTATGCAGACATCTCCACCCCAATGTGATTTACTATGATCTCAAATGCCAGTAAGAAGTCTTTTTCAAACCACAGCTCTCTTGAGCACACAGTTACAAGGTGCACGGGAGGGATGACTTGCATCCTCTACCACTGTCTCTTCAGGACTACAGATCGTTCCAAATTGTTAAGGGGAGAGTCAGGTGATCCCCTCACATCTATATTTAGGGTGACATTTGTTTGTTCTCATGAACAAGCAATTGAATTAAAGTTTTGTTTCTGAGAAAGTCTCATGGCTTGCCTTTCAAAGAAAGAAATAGAGGAGGGTGGAGCATATAGCTCGGTAGAGCGCATGCTTATCATGCATGAGGTCCTGGGTTCAATCCCCAGTACCTCCTTTAAAAAATAAATAAATAGACCCAATTACCTCCCACCCCTTTAAAAAAAATAGAAAATGAAGAAATACAGAAAGTGTCCTGGAAAGGAGGATAAAAGAAAGAAAGAGATTCTGCATCTACAGAAAGACTAGCATGAAGAAACACATTATGTGTATAAATACAGCCCAGATACCTGGCTCAAGGAACTAGATTAGAGTCAACGGGCTGTAGGCTGAAGAATTGGCTAAAGGATTAGGGTGCCTGTGTGAATCAAAGTCCAGGGTCGTGGAGATTAGTATTAAGGGAGGGTATACAATCTTCATTTCTGAATCTTGGGTCTAGTTGGCTGTCCCACTAATTAGGAAGTCAGCAGGAATATCCATCATTAGTTTAAACGACACCAGTGCATGTGGTTCTAGTCTCACTGAACCTCTTGGTGAGGCAGAGCGATTCTCTTACCGGAGGATTTTTGTAAGAGGAAAGCACAGTAACGCCTTTCCTACATTCCTAAGAGAATACCTCTTCCTGTGTTGATGGCATTCTGCTACAGTTTTTAATTGGAAAGACATCATAGCGTTTTAGTTGAGAGTCAAGGCTTACATATTCTCCTTATTTTTGTATCAAACAAAGGATCTGGTACACTGTTTTGCACACAGTAGGGACTCAGGTTGTATCTATATAATTGAAAAAGGAAGGGAGGTTAAAGACAAGGAAATAAAACCACATTCCCACAAAGATTGCACAGTGAAAAGTATCTCTTTCCAAATTCCTTGAGAAGCACAGATAAATGAAACAGCCAAGATCTCTTTAGGAACACCTGCATTCCATTTGTCTTTCAACCCTCAGCCCAGAAATCTCTCCTTAACATGTGCTTCATTTCTATTTATATTTACGATAGCTTGATAATCAAGATATGATTGCATATGCCTAACATCAGTTCCTCCATGAAAGATGTGTGATCCATTCCAATCATCCTAATTCCTTATGCAGATGCTCCTAAACTATTCCATTCTTCTTAATTACAGAGTCTCAAAGGGCTACACCTGTGAGGGGAAGCGGTCCACAAATCTGTGGAGTTTAAAGAGAACTGCCTTTCCCTGGGGTCTTCTCCCCCAGTGTTAGGAAATGTAACTGATTATTTTAACAAGCAGAATTTCTTACCCCTCGAGTTATGACCTGGTTATATCAGATAAATTCAAAGCTTCTGGGCAAGCACCTTAAGGCCATATCTTTTCTTCCCTCTCACAAGTTTTTGGCTGTTTGCCTTCAAACTGTAAGCTGGCAGACTTCATCCTTTAAGAGCTTAATAACCTGAAAACCCACTGGGCACCTAGGATACCTGTAGTTCTCAGCCCTAGAGCTTGAGTATGGATGGAATAAAAATCTAATGCACTTGACCTTCTCGCCTCCTGCTCACAGTCCATGCCTCCCATTACAGCCACACCAATCCTCACTGAAGCTAGGAGTACAGAGGACTTCTGCTGACAGACATCAACTACTGTTCATCTCATAGGCGATTGGGCCCACCAGGTCAGAAGGTGCTCAAAGTGTAGTCCCCATACCTAGACCAGCAGCGTCAGCATTAACATCACCTGGAAATTTGTTAGAAATGAAATCATTGGGCCTTAGTCAAGGCCTCCTAAATCAGGAACACTGGAGGTGGAATCTAGCACTCTGGCTTAACAAGCCCTCCAGGTGATCCTGATGCTCGCTAAAGTCTGAGAACGACTTCTCTGGGAAACTGAACCAATGGCATTTGGCTGTGAACCACGGAGTAATTTCTAACACTTTATAAGGAACACTTGCTAACCCTGGGCTCAGGAACTGTGGGAGCTGGTGAGCTCACTTCGAAGGTGCTCAGCTTCGAAGGTGCTTGGATAGTTGGCTGTGTGCATTTGGAAACAGTGTTCTCCTCTCGCGTGGCCCAAGAAAGATGAAGAAAATCAGCTTTCTAAACGTGAGTTGGTAAAACCTGGGGCTTCAAAGGAGGGACCTGGCATCACGGAGTTACTTCATCCTTTTAGATTTGATTCTCCGTTCTCAGCTATTGTTTTCTGCCTTTTATTTTATCACATAGATTTTGCTTTCTACTGTTTTTTGCATCAAGGGTGATTCAAAACAAGGATTTAAGTTCTTAACGTGAGGTACATGGCAAAAATAGATATCTTCAAAAACAGGGAAACAGCTTAATTTTAAGACGCTCAAACAAAAAGTTACCGACCATATGCAGATATACCTCAGGGAAAGCTGCTTTTGAATTCATCCTCCGGAACAGGAATGAACATTTTCACTTCGCACCCTTTCTCTGCTGCAGAAACTACGCAGTGCCGGCATAGTTATCCTCCTAAAATGTAGGGTGTTTCCTTGAAAAACTGTGCATCCATTTTAGTTTTCTTTTAATCCCAGGCGTTTAAGTTCATGAGAGGAACCCAGTCTCTTAAGAAAAGTTCCGGAGAATCTGTTTGAAACACCTTTCATGCTGGATGTTTGATTTTAAGAAATTTAAGTTTTTGTACCATCAAGTTTACATAAAGTCGGATTCCATTGAGTTAACATTTAACAGGGAACAGGCAGGGCGAATGGACGCACGATTTGGGGGTGTATAGACACTTTCTGGGAGGCTACAGTTTGGGAAGGCAGACCATAATCCTGTGCTAAGCACAGGTGAAATTAAGTCCAAGTTAACTTAGTTTTATTTGAAGCAGAGGATTTAGACTCCAATCCTTTGAGAATATCTCTCTCTCTCTCTCTCCCCACCCCCTCTATATAAGGATTATCTATTTATTTATATAATTTGGCCTAAAATGCCTACTTTCTTCTCTGCAATTTATTTTCTTTACTGACAAATTAGACACAAGGTTGAACGCCAACTTCAGTGGTCATGAGGGCTCTCTAGCAACACGAACTATTTGGTCGCTCTGCTAGTATTCTGTTGATGCAAAGAATTACTAGAACTGGAGGAAACCTCGTGATAGCCTTAGATCAGTGAGACTTCACATTTTCCTCTCTCACCTGTTCCAGGCCACCTCCCCCATCCCATGCCACCCATCTGTGTGCTGGGCTCCAGGCTCACCTCTCTTTCAGGTTGAACTAGTTTTAAGGCGAGGAGAGACAATTGCCAGCAGCTGAAATGGTGGGTCTGGGATGTGGGACTCTCTTATCATGAGCACATATCAACAATTTTTTATTCAAAAAATTTTGAAGTGTAATTGACATTATATTAGTTTCAGACATACAACAAAACAATTCAATACTTGTATAAAAATATTACAAAATAATCAACACAATAAAGCTAGTTGATGTCACTGACCACACATACTTGGTTTTTTTCCTTCTGATGAGAACTTTTAAGCTCTGCCCTCCTAGCAACTGTCAATTATGCAATACAGCATTATTGACTATAGTCACCATGCTGTACATTACATCCCTATGACTTATTTATATCTAAAAGTTTATACGTTTGACCCCCTTTACATATTTGTGCTCCCTCAACCTCTGACAGCCACACCAATCTGTTCTGTGTCTATGAGTTCATTTTTGTTTGATAAAAAGTCTATAAATTCATTGTGAAGATCACGGTAAAAATGAGGAACTGGCCTCGTCACCAGAGGATGTTATCCCAGCTGTTTTCCATTTACAATCTGGTTCTGATCAGACCAAGGGAAACATAGAATGACACTGTCCTCAGGCTCAATTATACATTCAAATTGCCTGTATTTAAAAACCTCTAAAAACTGTAATGGCTTAATTAAGCTGGTGACTTTATGGCTTGTTTCTGCTCACAGCCTAACTCTGAGGCCTTTTTCTTTCACTAAGAAGTCAGGGACAACATTGCTTTGCTGGGCTGTCTGGCTGCCAGAAGGAGGGAGGGTCTCCAGGAAGGGGAAATGAAGAAAGTAGATCTTGGGGAAACGAAATCCCCCTTGTGGCAGATGGTCTACAAATCTCCGGTCCTTTGGAATACATAAAAGAGGGCTCTGGGGAAAGAGTAGGTATTAATTCAGGTTCTAAAAAGAGTAGGGCAAGTTTTTACTTAGTGAAGCTCGCCTCTGGAATCCATCAACTAAAACACTATTTCAAAGAAGAGAAGAATGCAGGTTATGACTTGTATGTTACTTGAATGGAAAAGAAGAGCCTCTTATAAGAAAGTGGTATAGCCCCATCCCTGTCCTTATCAAAGTGGCATCCTTCTTACCTGTCATGCCCACATGATTTATAGCCTTGGAAGAACATTTAATGTCATTGAGTGGACTCGCCACCTTCATATGGAGGTGGTTGACCTCTGCTGAGAGGTGAGCTGTTCTTCTGAGTTGCTACCATCTGCTTTAGAGAAAGAGCTTCTTAGAGCTGTAACAGTTCCATTATCAAAATATTCAGGTCTCTTGGTGTTGTTTGAGAAATCCTTTATTTAGGGATGTTAAAGCATTTGTCCAAAGTAAGAATTAAGAAAATTAAGTGTTGATCACCTTATTGTTTCAAGTTCAGTTGAAGATGTGGGCTAAAGAATCCATTTTTCCCCCCTCATACCATCTCTCTCACTCACCAGTAATAGAGACTGAAGTTAGCAACTTAATTTCTTCTTATCTCTAAGATGGAATAATAATACTAGTTTCCACCTCACAAGTTTGGTAGGGTTTAATGAAATAATACCTATAAGACATTTAGCACAGTGCCTGGTTCTTAATCACTGATGTTAGCTTATGTTACTATTATCATCAATTTCACCAAGCTTGAATTCTATAGGATTTACACTGACGGCAACACCCAACAATTACATATCTGGTCATGGGTCAGATAAAGAGAGAAGTAGACATATTTGCCACCCTGGCTCCTCAGGGTTATGAAGAGGTGATTGGTGACCCAATTTCACTAAGTTTGGCTTATTTGGAATTCTGGTGTCTGTCTTTTTATTTCTCCTTGAGCAGCTGCTTTCATTAGCCCTTTGGGAATTGAGCAAAAGATTTTCATTTTTAGGAAGCCACATGTTCTTTATCTTTAAATCAAAGGTGACATGCAGCATGACACGGCAGTAATCCAAAGTTTGGAGGCCACATGGACTTCCTGGTTTAAGCTCATTTTCTATGAAGTCAAAACTCATCCTCTGCTTTAGAAAGCACCGGAGGCGATGAGCTGAGACAGAAATGAACAGACATGAGGCGGAGACCCCTGGTGGCTGAAGGGCTTCTCCCTCACAGCTTTTTAATGGCATGCGAAAGGCATTAATCCACACTTTCATTTCCTATTAGCCAAATAGGAATGTCTTGAGATAATGTGAATACTTACGGCATAAGTGACTTTCTAAAGTGTCTTCTTAGAACACCTTGTCTGTGTAATTTAAGCAGCGCTGGGGCTTGACAGCCAAGAACGTATGTCTAAAATATGGACTATGGGGAGCAGCCCCTAAAAAGTTAGCCAAGTACCACTGGGGAAATTCCCAGGAGTCCTGGCAGCTGTAGCCTTTTCTCCAGCATAGGGTCTTCCTGTCATGGCACATGCCAGTGACCGCCCGTGCGCCAGCTTTATCAGGCGATGACATCAGGTCGCCCACATGTCTCCCAAGAACCATGAGGACAAATCATGCCGTCACAAATGGAGGCTGGGGTGTTACCGCAGAAAGCAAGGGGGGAAACTCCATCCTTGAAGGGTGTTGCATATGCTTTTGAGAGCAATGCCCTAGGTTTCACATGCAGCCCTTTTTCAAAAGGACTTTATGGACAATCTAAGCTGCTTTGCTGATTTTTAATGTAAGGGTGGCCAGTGTGGGTCAATGTTGGAGAAAATTCAAAACAAAATACCCCCAAAATAATACCATAAAACCCAAACACAAAAAACATCCCTTCAAAGTGTTTTTGTCTCTTCAGAATGGAATTTTTTATTGAATTACAGTTGATTTATAATATATTAATTTCTGGTGTACACCATAGTGATTCAGTTATATATATATATATATTCCTTTTCATATTCTTTTTTATTATAGGCCATTACAAAGTATTGAATATAGTTCCCTGTGCTACTATGTTTTGTTTGAAGAGAGTGGCTCACCCGCGGGTGTGCGAGCAAGGGCTGGGGACTCGGTATCGCCCAGCTCCAGTCTCCACCTCTGTTTACTTCACTCGCCCTCTCACCACCCCCAGGGCTGCGCCGCATTAATCCCCACACTAAGCTTCCTACTGTTCTGCTCAGATGTCCTTGAAATGAAGTGTCATTTTCTCCATTTCCCTGGGAGAAGGCCAGAAGCCCACAGCGTCCACTATCTACACCGTTTTCCTTTATTTTTCAGTTTCCCTCTACAGAACTGCCTCCCGGTAAACTTGTATTTGATAATAGGAACAGACACCATGTCCTTTGAAAATGGGTTCACTTATTCCATAAATATTCACTGACCTTAATTATCAAGATCAGTATATTTCCATCATTAAGATGAACTTTCTACATTCAGATTTTTCTGGTAGGTGTGTGTGTGTGTTTGTTTTTGGCATCTGAGTTTTATGATTTATGCTTGCTTCCTAAAATGTGAGTGCATTTGATGTCTTAAATGCTGCCCATTTATCTTGCCACATGAATCAATTCTTTTCCTACTCCTGTTCTCATCAATATTGTTGCTTTTCAATTCCTCCGACGTATTTCGGGTAAATGGTTAAATCAGTGTGTCCACACTCAAATGCATCAGCTGTTTCCTGCTGAGGCAGAGAAGATGGACACAGGTAACGGGGAAATGACAGGCCAATGATGAGGTCAGTGTTTGCCCCCCGCTACAACAAATCTTGATAACTGGGTAACTACCAAAGCAAGATGTCAACAATCAATGTGATGTACTGTATCCTTCCAGGGTGATTTCATTTGAAAGCTATGGAAATTCTGGGAATAGAAATGACAATAATTGGGTGGTATGCTTTTGGTCCTAAAGGGAAATTATCCTTTATATCAAGATAAAGATTTAGAACCTCATTGGTGTTCAACCTTTAATATATATTAGAGTCATTTGGGGCACTTTTAGATAAATACAGATTCCTAGATTCCACCTTTGTTCTGATTGAATAAGGATGGGCTTGTGCCCACCTAGTGTTTCTGAAAACAGTAAGTGACTGATGCAGACAAGCTAGGGAGTATACTTCCCTAGTGTTTAAATCACAAGCACTGATTTAAATTGCACCGCTCTTCATTGTGTCCGGGAGGTAAGTGAGTACTTAAGTAATCAACTCATCAACGAACCGACGTCTTATTTAGAGACAACTAGTATATAAAAATGCGTGCATGTAGCCACTAGGAAGTACTCACCTGTACTTTTTTCTGTTGCTGCTCTGCTAGTACAATGGTGACTTTTGATTTTTACATATGAGTTTGAGTAAGGTAAGAACAAAGCTTATTGGCATAGTTGATCAATGATGATTGTTAAAAGAATCTCTTGAAGTAATTGCTTGTACTTGAAGACACAGCCTTCACCTAAATATAAATGCAAAAAAAGTTATTTGGTTTTATTTACTGAACTTAATCAAGTTGTAAAGTATTGGCAAACTTTTGGGAGAAGATCGTGTGTGTGTGTGTGTGTGTGTATATAAGTAAATTTTAGATTACTTATATATATGTATATACACACACACATAAAACTAAAATCAGTAAATATATAATTTGGTGATGTGTATCCCTATCAGTAAAACATTTTTAATACGAAACTCTCAATATATTGTTTATTAAAGACTATATAGGTATTCAGTTTTATTAATATTTTGTACATTATGCAGTAGGAATAATGATACAGATTTTTATACAATAAAATAGTTTCAATATTTTCTTCCTACATACCAACAAATCATGTTATATTCTCAACTGCCCTTAGCCTTGTTTGTCTAGCCTCATTTATATATTTTGACTGACCCTCATCTTTGACTCTAAAGTACTTAGTTGTCACATAATTAAAAAATAATTTCCTAAAAGTGGAACAGGAACTTTTTTTTTGGCTCTAACATAAGCTAATGTTTCTCAAACAGTGATTTTTGGTTGGTACGTTCCAGGTACACCACTGAAGTAGTTTTTAGGTTACCTCTCCCCCAGATAGCAGGGGAAAAATGCTTTAATGGATAGACTGCCTTCAATTTCTTTTTTTTTTTTTCTTTTTTTGATAAATTTTCTTGAACACTTAATTTTTTAAATTATTTTCTTGGGAAAGGAAAGAATATTAGATTTATTTATTTTAATGGAGGTACTGGGGATTGAGCCCATGCCCTCATGCGTGCTCTACCACTGAGCTATACCCTCCCCCTTCCTCAGTTTCAAGTTTGCCATCCCTAATTTGTATTTAAATGGTTGGTCCCTTGGTGATGCTCATCTATATGACTGTCTCCAAAGTGTATATATACATCTCAGGATCCTGTTTTGGTTTTGTTGTAGTTTGATGCCATTGCCTGTTTTCTGTATAATTCATACTGAAATTCCTTGGTACACCTAAGCCTCTGTAAGCTCCCTGGCTTCACTGAGTACTTTCTCCAATGGACAACCTCACCATCTATTTGGAAGTGCTTTTGAAATTTACATGCAAAAGAATCACTTACATATTCTTGAAAAAAAAGAAAAAACAGATTCTTAGTGAATCTAAAGCAGAGGCTGAGTTCAAGTATTTCTAACAAGGTCTTAGGCATAAGCTCGATGCTGCCAGTCTGTGAACGGAAGTTCTACATCACACATTGGCTCTCACCAAGTGCTACAATCTGTTACTGATCACATATCCAGAGATAGACCCATGATACTGAACTGAGTATGTTTCCTATGAGTGTGGCAGTCTCCTCAGAAAAGTCTCATCGATGAGATGATAACGTATTTGACATCAACTCTGTAGTCATTAGACACTGTTTATCTCTAAAAGCTACTTCCAAGAAAACATCTTGTAATCATGAATTGATCTTGGAAGAGTGTCAGCCCAATGAACGTGCCAAATCTTAATCTTTAAAAATCGCTGAAGGATGATAATCTTAGACAGTAGTGTTGTTTAGTTCTGAAAGCTTTCAGTAAGTGTGGAAAGACAAAAAGAGCATGAGATACAATATACTGAAATGATATCCACCAAAATGTTGAAACTGAAGATTTCTGGGAGGTATGATAACAGCAACTTTATTTTCTTCATTTTAAAATCTGTATTTTTCTAAATGTTTTGTTGTTCATATGTATTACTTTAAAAATAATCATTATGAACTTCAAAAACACAGAATGACTTGAATTTTTTTTAAACCTCATGGAAAATACCCACAATTTGGTTATTTGCCATGATTTCTTATTTCCTGTTTCCTTGTTATTTGTCACATTTTAGCTATTTGTCTAGCTGTGCTCACTGGAGAGACATTTTTATAGCCACATTTCTTAGCACTTTGTTAGTGACATGGTGGCTACTCAGGATCTGCCTGTAGATTGTCAATTTTCTGGCTTCACTGAATTTCCATATAGACTATATGGGAAGAAGTTTAACACATCAAATCAAGTAGCTTAAAATCACCAAGATGTCTGATATTATTGTACAGGTTTATATAAATATAGACGTTTACATCCCAAGTTAGAGCTTAGTCCTGTGTCTTAGCACATGCTGAGAGAAAATACATGGCCAGATAGCAATGGAAGCCCATGAAGAAAAATTTAGTGGGTATTATTCATAGCTCCTCATCTCTTAACTCACCTGTCTGCGGACATAGAAAGGACCATAATTCTGGCTGGTCTAGGGTATTGATGGACTGGCACTGAGTAGGTTCTGAGATGACAAGTTAAATGGTGTTCCCACTTGGAGAAGATGCTAGAGAAAAGGTGGAAATTACTTGGGGTAACTGCAAATCACACTAAATATATTTTCCTTTGTTTCTGCCAAAACTCTGCCAATATGTTCAGCTTGATTTAAAGGACATATGATGAAAATGGAAAATGGTTTCTAATCATAGCTATTAATTACCCAGAGCTAAATTCAAAGAGGTTTCCTAATTAAAATGTCAAAGTATCCTAAATATAATGTAAGATTCGAATGATGAGGCCACACAGGAGATTTCTTTAGAACAGCATACAAGGAATCAAGGAAAGAAGGGATATTCCCAAGTGTTCAGAAAAGTAGATTCTTTTAAAAAATGTTATCAGAGTCTCCAGCCAGTGGAACAAGCCATTCTTTTCTTCTTTCTAAATCCAGTAAAATCAAACATGGAACTGTTGGAAGTGATCCAAGAACTTGGTGGAGACTCATGCACTGTGCAGAATACAAACACAGAATAACCAACAGGGATAAGCAGTAAATAAACTGTACTGGTTTATTCATTAAACAAATATTTACTAGCTGCATATTCTGTGTCATGTACTCTCCTAGGGACCTGGCATACATCAGTAACTGGACAGATTCCTGCCTTTGTGGTGTTTACATACAAGCACGTAGAGAAAGACAACAGTATACCAACTGAATAGGTACATTATATTGTTTGTGAGAAAATAAGTCATAGAGATAAAAGGATAGTAGGAAGATGGAGAGTGCAGATTAGGAGGTTGGGTGGGAATGAGGTAGGTTTTGCAGTTTTGAGTGAAGGTGTCGGAGTAATCCTCATTGAGAAGGGGTATTTGATAAAAGACTCAGAAACAGTGAGGGAATGAGCCATGCAGCTATTTTGGGGAAGAGCTGCCTCTTCTCTAGGGCAAAGCCCTACTGCTAGAGTGTGCTTGCCACATCTGAGGGTCTTCAAGGAAGCCTGTGTGTCTGGCATGGAGTCAGCAGGTAGGAAAAGTCAACGGACGTGGGTTTATCAATGTAAAAGAGACTCAGGTCATGTAGGTCACTGTGGGCCAAGTAAGGACGTCCTGCTACTTGACAGGGTCAAATTTCAACCACAATCTTAGTCTCTATTCTCTCTCTGCTTCCTTTTATCATCCCTTTTAACATGACAGTGTCTTCCGGTCCTGTTTTTCCTGAGGCCTTTCTTACTACCTGTACTCTTGCAATAAGCTCCCTGATTTATGTCCTTGCTCATTCCAATTCATACTAACTCTGTGGGTAAATCTGTTTTCCTACGGTACAGGGAGTTTTTCCTGGTGAAAAAATATCACCTATGCTTGTCATTGCTTTTAGAATTAAGTAAAAATTCCTCACCTGACTTTGCAGCATCTAGCTCCTACCTACTCTTCAACTTAATAGTTTCCTGAGCACCATTCAGTTGTTTTCTCCAATTTCTATCTCTTGGCTTGCACCATTTTCTAAACATCTTCTCTCATCAACACCTTTCCGTTCTTCATTTCCTCTCTAAATGCCAGTCATCCTTATCATCACCCTAATTTCAGCAATAGGTGGTTCTCACTTTTACAAAGTCCCCAGCACTGAATTTTTACTTCTAAATTAGATCCTGTGTGTTCAAATATTAATTGTAAGTGGACTCAGAACTCTTGGGGAGTTAAAGGTGTGTCTTGTTCATGTTTCTATCCCACAGAACTTGGAAATACCAGTGCACTGATAAATATTGATAGAATAAATTTCAACACTCAGTCTTTAAGCATAGGTAGGGAGTTTTTGCATTACTGACACAAACCCATTCTGGACATAATGGTCAGTCCTCCATCATGACCCATGGGCATTTAACTTTGTGATTACAGATCCCTCTGTACTCTTTATGACTGCCCATGCTTCAAGTCCAAGACAAGGAATAGGGAATTAATTTGGGAATCCATCATATTTTTTAAAGCCATGACAACTTGCTGTATCATAAATATAGCAGATCACCCAGAAGCATAAATAATGGAAACACTGCCTTGGGGGCAATAAAAGTGACTGATGCTCTGAGTTGCTGTTAACCCTGGTTATCCTTGTACCATGTGGATCTTTGTAGCCTTCCTGTTTTGCCTGAGATTGGCACTGCAGAAGCAGTGTTTGTGAAAAAAAATCAGATGTGAGACATTCACTGCACTTTCCTGAATTTGCAAATGAGGGGGAAGGCATCTGATTCAGAATAAACTAGGTTCACGTGTGCAAATGTGTTCTTATTATATCCATATTATTAATTGAGGAGCACTGAAAAAAGTTAAGGTGTGGGATAAGGAAAATCAGGCCACCCTAAGTTTAACTCTTATTTTAAATATAAAATGCTTCAAAAGAATTCTCCACTTGGATGTCATAGGTAAAGGTATCTTTTTTCCTAATGTTCCATAGACATATGTTTAGTACATTCCATTTGGGCTCTAACATGCTGAAAATGAAAATTTTGCTGAATATTTGGTCCAAGAAGCATCGTATTGGAAAGGAGAGAATGCTGTCTCAGGACAAGAAAACCTGATTCTCATTCTATTTCTGTGGCTAATTAGTTTCATTAGCTGGTATGAGTTTTTCAGCTTTGTTCATAATGTCTCTACCCTTTACATATGCAGTAATGGATGTAAAAAGGGAAGAGCCTACTATGAACTATGTATCTACTTTATGCAAAATGCTTTACCAAACTTCTTTGCTATTAAGCTTTTCAGTAATATATTATGTCCATTGTAAAGAGGACAAGACTGGGATTTAGAGAAGCTTTGTCATTTTCCCAAGGTTATGTGACATGAGTGGGAAATCTGAATTCTGGTCAGTCTGAACCCAAGGGTTATACAATGATAATTGCATATATTAAAGTTTAAAAAAAAACCCAAGAGATTCTTTTCTGTTCTAACATTCTGTGATCCTGTCATCCTAAAGTACTATGGAGTTTCCATGAAATGATGAGTATTAAGACTTGAGCATTAGTTTCGCTAACTCCTAATTCCTGTTCAATCTCTGACTCCTTTATGGAACAGGACAAATCTGCTCATAACATGCTTCTCAAATCAAGTCACACCGGAAGGGGTACTTATTAATTGGCTAGTCAAGGAGAGTGCTTCCATTTTGGTTAAAAAAGGAGCATGTTGGAGTAATACTTGGCTTCATCAATGTGAATTCATTTACTAGGTCCTTCTGCAGATTAGAATTCTGATTTGGGGAAACTTCTATATTTGGCACAGTGGGAATCTTGAACTTTGTTTTCTTGGAGGTCTTTTTAAATGAATAGTTTTTTTTTTCTGTTACAGCAGCAACAAAGCATGCTTCTCTTTAGGTCTGTGTTCATATTATCACTGCCTGAGGTATCATGTCTTACCCACCTCTGTTTCCAAAATGTTTACTCGTTGCCTGATCTAGTAAGAGCTTATTCCAGCACAAAATTAAAATTTCCATCATTAATTCTTATACTCTACCAAATTTCACCTTAGTAACATTTTCCATATTTAGATGACCTATTGACTTTCAAATCGGGATTGAATTCCCAAATCAAGGGTGTTCAAACTTTATCTGAAATGGGCCAGATGGTAAATAGTTTGGCTTTGCAGCCCATAGAGTCTGTCAGCCACTCATCTCTGCTGTCCTACTGCAAAAGCAGCCATAGACAATATGTAGACCAGTGAACATGGTAGTATTCCAATAAAACTTTATTGACAAAATCAGACAGGGAACTGGACCTGGCCTGCAGATCATAGTTTGCTGATCCTTGCTCCAGATCGAGTGGGCTACAGAGTTTCTTGAATAGCACTTGTTGCCCCTGAACTCTTAGATCATTCCCATACAACCGGAATCTCTAAACCATAGTACTCATACCTGAGGCCTAACAGATTTTTTTTCCCCTTCTTAAAATGAAAATGATGTAAGCAGGGGTTAGAGATAGAAGAGGATTAAATGGTGAAGGAGGGAAGGCAGCACCTTAGACTCACTCACAAGCCTGACAGAAGTAGAGTGGCTCAAGCTTGACCTACTAAGTTCTCTCCCCATGATTTTCTCTGACTCCCCCGCAGCATTCATCCTCCAGCAGTGGATGCAGTTCACAAACAAACCTACCTGGCCAATTAAATTAGACCACTGACATAAAGTAGATGCCTGAGAGAGAAGGGCAGGTAGGCACATGGAAATATCAGTTGCCTAACAAGGTGATTGTCTGGATGTCTACAGATTTACTTATGCTAATCATCTCTCTTAACTGGGGAGGCCAGTCTGTTGCCAGGAAGCCCGGAGAGGGTACTGTTTTGCTAAAAATGCTTACCTTTCAGAGGTAGAGATGTCAATTCTCCCTCTGCTATGGAATCTGAGGTTTAATGTCATGGAATTTAGAGATGATCCAAACCAGTTTGGACAGAGTCACAGCTTTCCATCTGCTTTGTACTCTCTGGCACATGAGACATACAGTTCAGCCTTTGAACTTTATATAGCAACACATTGAAACATAGGAACACACAGAGACCAAAAAAATGGCTCTTTGAGATGAAAATGTGAACAAGAGAAAGAGAGAAGAAGTCACTCAAACAATGCAGGTTGTTCACCTCCTGCTCATATGTCCGCTTTAATGTGCTTCCTAGAGAGCTTACATACTCCACATTTTCATCTAATAATGGCTCAAAAATCTTATGTAAAGAAATGATTAAGATCTTTAAGCCATTCTCATATAAACCTCATGGTTAAAAAAAAAGTTGGTCAGAGTAAATACTTAAAAATAATTAATTTTGTTAGCAATATGTTTTAGACAACTGTGTGGTTCAAAAGACATGAAGTGGGACGGAACAGAGCCTGGTGAATTCAGCCCAGCACTCTGAAATGAGCCTCCCCTGACGCTGACCGTTGTTTTCCTTCTTGGTGGAGTTCATTTTGGTCCCAATCTGACTCCTGCAGGAGATCGATCCGGAAACCCAGTGTGTTGCATTAGAGTGTGACAGCCCAGAGATCAAGACATTAATGCTGTTTCATGTGTCATGTGAAGAGCGCAGGAGGTTCCTTCTTCATGGCCCTTCCTTCCCTCCCACCCCAGTGAGAGTCAGAGGGGCAGTTCGCAGAGAGGGAAACTCAGACGTACAGAGGTAGCAGGTGGCTGTTTGAAGACGTGTTTGCAGCCTTGGGGATAATAAAAGCTCCTGCCGAGAGTGAGCAGCTAGGGACTCTCTTACTGCCCTTCAGCCATCCTCTTGGTCTCAGAGGAGTCCTGAAAGCCCTTCACAGAGACAAATACGAGGGAAAGGAGGCCTTCCTTGTACCTATAACAAATAACAAAGGTGGCTCAACAAACAAACAAAAACTATGCCTACAGTGGGCTGGTCAGGCCAGGATTTTAAACTGTCTTTAAATTTTTGAGATTTTCTTGTGTTTTTTTTTTCTTTTTAATTTTCTTACTTTGGAAGTTACTATTTAGTGCACAACGCAGATGCAGTCCACACTCATCCGTAGTAAACCTGCCTGCTAGTCCAGGTTTTCTGGCTTTCCCAATTTGTAAGGTCTAATTAGAAGCCATAACCTTCTTTCCCAGAGGGACTTTTCCCTACATAACAGAGACTGAGTTGGAACAACTTGCTTGACTAGCTTTGTAACTTTACAAGAGTCTGGGGAGTTAAATCTCCCCCCAAACATGCTGTATGATTAAAGTGTTTCCAGAGTTGTTCACACTCAGAGCCAGAAACGGAAACAGGCATCCACTGCCTTCCCCAGTCTTGAGCAGGCGTCCATTGACATGTCCAGACTGGGGAACAGAACCCAGCATTCCTCGATAAGAGGGATTTAAAGGATATCCTTGCGGTACAAACACACTGAATCCCACAAAGCATTGCCTTCTTTAGGATCACATCTGAGTAGCTTCAACTCATCATCAAAAGGACATACTCTACAAGAAGAAAAGGAAAATAATGACCAATGGGAAACAGATCTATAAATCCAAAGGCTGTGACCAGAGCTGTTGAATAAACTGCTATTGTAGAAGAAGGCAAGGTCAAATGTCAGGGCTGGAGAGCATTACTTCACGAGGTGAATGAAAATCATTGGACTTTGCCTTTTTGTCATTAATTCACACTTTTTCGGAGAGAAGATACATAGAACTCTGAGTGAGGGGAGAAATAGAGCTATTGGTGACAATAGCTTTAAACTGAAAAAATATAAACCTTGGTTTCAACTTAACAATCTGGCACATTGGGTTTAATCTGCCTATCTGGCACTAAAGATGTTTAGAAGTTTCAAACTGATTTTAGCAAGGGTGGTGAACATCTAAAATCTATGTTCAAAAGATATTTTTTCTTGACTGTATGGCTCATCTTGCTATATCAAAGAAGTGTGATAGGGTGTATTTTCTGCAAAAAGATAGAATAACATTCACAGAGCTACTGGATGCCCAGGAAGAAAAAGAATAATGATGGAGAAATCTCAATGACATCACACTCTTGTTTCAAAGGTAGTTGTGTGATGGGTATGTTCATTCAGGGGAGGGGCTTCAGCCCTTCTAAAAATCAAGTAACTTTTCACAGACAATGAGTTTTTAAATAATTATTTAATGCATAGACGTGGAGAGATGTGTAAACATCAGGGAGGTTTCCATTGGTTAGAACCAGGACTCTCTACTTAGAAACATAGTGATGATGATCCTAACCATTTAGTTCTGGAGGGAATTTTAGACAGTATCTAATCCATACAGCTTCTTTTAAAGATGAGAAAACAGAAGCCTGTGGGGGTTTGGTGAATTCCCTGAAGTCTCATGGCTGGAATGTGAGACAGGGTTTGAACCCAGACCCCTGACAAATGATCTGCACCTGGGGGTTCAGGGCCCCTGCTGCATTTTGATTTCAGTTTGGTTTCTACAACCAGAAAACACAACGCAGCAAACCAACGCACTCATGACCATACTGAAAGGGCGTTGAGCTTTTTACTGATTAGTTGAATCCTAAGAGAAAAACTCTGAGTTTCCTAGAATGTGCTTAGGGAAAGATAGTCACTTTCACTAATTAGAAGAAAAGCCATCGTATGTTCCTTGACGATGATTGATCTGTCCATCACTAGAAATATCAATATGATAAAACAGGCGATGTGCTTAGTGGTCCCTCAGAACATTCCTAGTAGATTTTCTCTTTAGGGTACAGAATTAACTTGATTCCTCTACTAGTCTTTTGGACAAATTTTCAAGATCCAGCTGCTGGTTCAGTGGAAAAGTTGACCTAGAGCAACAAAGAAATGTATAATGTGACTCTCACTTAAACATTTTTGCATGTATGTTCATTAATGGGTTTTCATGAGATCTTGCATGTTCAAGAACTTCTAGTTCATTTATATAACGATAAATCTTCAAAGTAAGTTTGAGCATAGCAGAGCAAATGCATTTTTGTGTTGCTCACTCTTTTCAATATAAAGCTGCGCTGAAAGAAATTTTCTGGAAGTACCTTTTGGTCTCTGGTTTGTCTGGTATTCATCTACAAGTATGTCCAATATGTTGTTTGAAGATTTTTTTTCTTTCTTAGCAATGAAAACTATATCAATAATTATTTTCTTTTCCACATGAAAATTTCTTTATAGTGATTATACAAAAAGAATAAAAAGGAAACTCTAGATAAACGTCACATTATTTTGGTTTGAAACTGAGAGATCAAGACCTGATGTGACAGGTACACTTTGGAAGACTGAAGCTCTAAGCAAAATGCCCTGGAGGATAATAAAACTCCGGGAGAGAGGTTAGTGCACAGATGATGGATCTGTGACCCGTAAAGTAGACTCTATAAATTTCGACCATCAATACAGCAGTAGGAACAATTCTCCTTCCCTAATGGGCTTGGTGCCCTCTTAGGAAATGACTGGTCCTACAGGCCCATCAAGGAGCATTGAGGCCTCTGAAAATGTAGTTCACACAATAGAAGCAACTTACCCATGGGACTAAAGATCTGCTGGGAGAGGATAGAAGGACACATTCGGCCTAAATCTCAGAGACCATTAAAGAAAGCGAAGAGGTGGCTGTAACTGGGACTGTGGCAATGAGGCACAGAGGAATAACCAGGACTCCTTAAATTAAAGAATTGCTGTAGGTCACTTGAAATGCATAATGAATTGAGGTTATACTTGCATTCGATTATTTATGAGTGGAATTTTAACTCTCTGATTATTAGTATATTGAGGTATATTTGTATTTCAATCAGTATACTTCTATTTATATTTCATCCCAATGTCTATTTCTGTTTCAATCTACTTCTATTTGATTTTACATGGAATAATTTGTAAAAACATAAACAAATACAAAATAACTCTTTAAAAAATAACTTTTGGATTTCCTTTAAAGGGCTAAATGAATAGACATCTTCAATCACCATTTCATATTATTTACATATTTTAAATTATAAGATACAAATGAAGATTTGTAACATCTATGCAAGATACTAATAATTGTATTAATAATAACAATAGTGATAGGCACTTATCTCCCCAATTAATGAAAATAAACGTCAACAGCACAGCCACCATGTGCCTCTCCCTGATTTTCAGTTCCCATTTGACATGTTTTTTTATCCCTAATCTAAGAATTGCTATGTATACTCAATATCATACATACATCTTATTATATCTTACTCCCTGTATAAAATACATGTATGTGGAATATATCACTTCATATATTCCTAAATGATAGATTCTACTTTTCTTTTAACTGTAGATGGAAATTACGTTATTTTACCACTTTATTATTCAGCATTATCTTAGTGAGTTACATCCATGTTGATATATGTAGCAGTGGTTTTCCATTTTCACTTCCTGAATAGAATGTTGTATGAATCTGCCGTAGCGTATTTATCTGTCCACCGATTTTTCCATGATGAACCCCTCGTGTGTTCCCAGTCTTTCTGTTATGCTTTGTGTTTGTGTGTGTGTGCAGTATAAACACAACTACTGTAACATTTCTTATAGTATATGTTTCCAGGGATACATGCCAAGACTTTCCAGCTTCTATAACCAGAAGTATAACTGCTGGAATGTAGAATATGTGCAGCCTCAACTTTAGGAGATAAAGCCAATTTGTTTTCCTAAGATTGAGAAACCTTACACACTGAGCAGCGATGTACAAGAACTTCCATTGTTCTTCATCCTTGCCAGCAGCTGGCATTTAACTTTTCATTTTCTAAAATGAATAGATGTAGTGCTATTTTATTTTGACTTTGAACTTTCTTTTTCCTGATGCTAATGGTTTTAAGCAGATTTTCAGGTATTTCCTCATCATTTGTGTTGTTAATTTGTAAAATTTCTTTTCTTGTATGCAGCTGGCTGAGTTTTGCTTCAGTCTCTCACTCCTCTGTAATATTGTCATAGATGTCCTTGTTAGATGGGTATAGCCTCTTGGTGGAAAGGCTGTGTTTTCCTTCCTCCTGATTGTGGGTTTGGTCAGTCATTTGGTTTGGCCAATGGTGTATATGAATGAAAGTAATGTGAATAACAACTTGAAGTGTGCTTGTGCGTTTGGGCTGGCCCACTTGAGCATTTGGTCATGCCATGAGATTAAAAACTCCAAGTAGCCATTGTTTACTATTTACTAGCTTGGACCTTAGAATGAAACACATAATGTAGAGTTACCCTAGCTGACCCACAGACATGAGTGAAAAATAAACACTTTTTCTTGTGTGCCACTGAGATCTGACAGTTTGTTTGCTATGCAGTATCATTAAGGCAATGACTGATAGATACCTGCCATTTTTTTTTCTATTGGATTGGATATCCTTTTCTTATAGATTTATGGGAGTTCTTTATTCTGGGTTCCAAATCTTTATACTCTTATTTCTTCTTTCTTGACTGGTCTAGCTGGAACTTCAAGTACTATATTGAATAGGAATGAAAGAATGGACATCTTTGTCTTGTTCCTAATCTTAGAAGAAGAGATTTCAACCTTTCACCATAAAGTGTGATGTTAGCTGTAGGCTTGTCACATATGGCCTTTATTATATTTAGGTGTGTTCCTTCAATACCTAGTTTGTTAAAAGTGCTTATTTAGACAGATTTTAAGTTTTGTCAGCTACTTTTTCTGCATCTGTTGAGATGATCATACGATTTTTTTATTCATTTTATTAATGTAATTTATCTCATAGATTGATTTGCATTTGTTGAACCATCCTTGATTCTCTGGGATAAATCCCACTTGATCATAGTAAATGATCTTTTAATGTGCTGCTCAATTTGGTTTGAAAGTATTTTATGTATACTTTTTGCATCTACCTTCATCAGGAGTATTGGCCTGTCATTTGCCTTTCTGGTAATGTCCTTTTCTGGCTTTGGTATCAGGAAATGCTGACCTTGTAAAATAAGTTTTGGAGTATTCTCTCCTCTTTGGTTTTTTTTGGAGAGTTTGAGAAGAGTTGACATTCACTTTTTCTTTTAATATTTTGTAAAATTAAAGTGAAACCACTTGGTCCTGGGCTTTCCTCTGTTGGGAGATTTTTGATAACTGAGTCAACCTCTTTGCTAATAATTAGCCTGTATTATTGCTGTATTTCTTCCTGATTCAGTTTTGAAATGCTGTATATTTCTAAGAAGTTTTCCACTTCTTCTAGGTTGTCCAGTTTGTTGGAATATCACTATTTATAGTAGCTTCTTATTATCCTTTTTATGTTTATGGTATCAGTTGAAATACCTCCTTTTTCATTTATAATGATTTGGGTCCTCTCTCTTTTCTCCTTGGTTAGTCTAGCTAAAGATTAGTCAATTTTGTTTAACTTTTTAAAGAACATATTCTTAGTTTAGTTGATCTTTTAAAATCATTTTCCTGTTCTGTATTTCACTTATTTGTGCTCTAATTTTTATTATTTCCTTCCTTCCCCTTTCTTTGGTCTCATTTTTTTTTCTTTTTTTAGTTCAAGATATTTATTTCTACTTTCATACCATTGTAGTCAGAGAAGATACTTAGTATGATTTCAACCCTCTTGAATTTGCTGAGTTGTTTTGTGACCTAATGTTGAGATAATGCTCCTGTTGCTTAAGAAGAATGTATATTCTGCCATTGTCAAATAGAAAGTTTTTTATATGTCTGTTAGGTTGAAATCTGCTGTTTTCTTATTGACTGTCTGTCCAGACGATCTATCCATTGTTGAGAGTGGGGTATTAAAGTTTCTAGCTGTTATTGTGTTACTGTTATTTCTCCTTTATCTCTGTTAGTTCTGCTTTATATATCTGGGCACTCCAGTGTTAGGTGCATAAATATTTACAATTGTGATATCTGCTTGTTGGATTGACCTCTTTGTTATTATTCAATGATCTTCTCTCTTTATATCATTTTTGTTTAAAATATATTTTGTCTAATGTAAGTATAGCTACCTCCACTTTTTTTGAGGTGTCATTTGATTAAAATATCTTTTTCCATCCTTTCACTCTATGTGTGTTTTTAAGGCTAAATCAAGTTCTCTTGGGGAGCGTATCATTAAAACTTGTTTTTTTTTTCTTTTAATCAAAAAAATTAATCTATTCACATATAAAATAATTATTGATAGGTAAGGATAGGTACTACTGTCCTTTTGTTAAATGATTTCTGGCTGCTTTGCACATGTATTGTTTCTTATTTTGTATTCTATTGTCTTTTTTTGTGGTTTGATGTCTTTTGGTATTAACATGCTTTGACTGATACGTCATCTTCTTTGTTTAATCACTACAGGTTTTCCCCTAATGATTACCATAAGGATTACATAAAATATCTTAAAATTATAACACTATTTTGAATTGATAAAAACCTAACTTTTCAATAGCATTACTAAACTTTATACTTTTATTTCTTCTTTTCTCCTTTTTGGTTATTGATGTTACAATTATTTTATATTTTACAACTAATAACATTATTGTAGTTATGATTATTTTGCTATGTTTGGTCATTAACTTTTAAACTAGAGCTGTAAGTGAATTGCACATCACACATTTGTGTGACCACACTTGATGTGGTGGGCCAGTACCTTACATTATATTTCCGCAACAGGATCTCACTTCTATCACACATTCTTTATGCAGTGGTATATCAGTTGTAGGTACAAGCTGCACTGAAGAGTATATGCATTCAAAATCTGTCACACTGAGTCCCCAGTTGTGCTAGTATACATTAATAGTTAGAATACGTTTATACATAGTGGAGTACGAAAGGGCTCTTTTATTTCAGAAACGCATTCTAAGAAAATATGCATTCAACGACATATCTGAAATTATAAACTAAATACCCACTGAGTGCATGATGATACACACACCCACACACACAAAAGCACAAAAGTGGTGAATGATGTAAGACTGGGGAAGGGTCCATCAGGCTTCAAACACAGTTATTCTATTTATACGTATGTTGAAAAATAGTCATTACAAATTTGAATATGTTCTTGCATCAGTAATCTTAATGTTGGGCATGACTTACAAATCGTTAGGAGGAAGCTTGGTTTTGGGGGTGTTCCATATTACAGATTCTAATTTTGAATATATATTTACCACTGACAGTAAGTTTTATCCTTATGTTTTTACAAATCTTATTACCATCTTTTTACCTCCACACAAAGAAATCTCATTAGCATTTTTTGTAAGGCAGGTCTGGTTGCAATCAACTCCTTCAGTTTTTATGGTTTTAGAATGACAAAGGCTTTGTTACTCTTTCATTTCTGAAGGACAGCTTTGCCAGCTGTAAAATTCTTGGTTGACTGCTTTTTTCTTTCAATATTTTGAATGTATCACCCCTGGCCTAAAATGTTTCCCTTGAGAAATCCACTGATAGTCTTATGGGGGTTTCCTCATATGTTGTTTCTCACTTTTTACTTGCTGCTTTCAAATTTCTTTCCTTATCTTTACCTTTTGGCAGTTTAATTATAAGATGTCTGGATGTAGGCCTATTTGGGTTCAAGTTATTTGGGCCTCATAGGTCTAGATGTACGTTTCTCTCCCCAAGAAGTTTTAAGCCATTATTGCTTTAAATATACTTTCTGTGCTTTACTTTTTCTTTTTTCTTGAATTCTATAGTTATGTATATAACTCTCTCTATATATATATTCTGCCATTGTCAAATAGAAAGCTTTTTATATGTCTGTTAGGTTGAAATATAACTATATATATATATATAACTATATATATATATACAGTATATAACTATATATGTGTATATAACTATATATATACTATAGTTATATACACATATATAGTTATATACATAATCTAGTTTATAGTTTTTTAAATTGCTTTGTTGAATGCCTCATTTTGTTTATGTATTGTTTTCATGATTTATTTAGTTGTCTGCCTGTGTGTTCTTGTAGTTCACTAAACTTCTTTAAGAGGACAACTGTTCTGAATTCTTTGCCTGACAGTTTATAGATCTTTTTTTATTTGGTGTTAGTTACTGGAACTGTATTAGTTTCCTTTGTGGGTGTGATGCTTACCCAATTTTTCATGATCTTGATTCCTTACATTGGTATCTGCACATCTTGAGTAAGCAGCCTCCTCTTCCAGACTTTAGAGGTTTTCTTTGGCAAGGACAGTTCTTCAGCAGTAAGCTCCCTTTAGGTTTCTGGACGTGTCTGCTGATAATGGCAGGGCTATATATTAGAGTCTACTTTTAGGTGATGCCACTGCCTCTGCTCTGAGTTTGCGGTGGGGAGGTGCTGCTGGCTGAGAATGATTGGATAGAACTGCTGGCTTTGTTTTCTCTCTAAATGAGGCCATAGGATGGGCTCCATGGTTGCCTGGATTATCTCAAATTGTTTATATGTTAAAATTTGTTGATCTTTCCTTTTTTGGTTAGTCATCGCGTGTGTGTGCGTGTGTGTGTATATATACCTTGGATAAGAAATCCTTTCCTACTTCAGGTTCATAAAGACATTATTTCATCTTTTAAACTAAAATTTTTATGGTTTTCCTTTTATATTTAAGCATCTGACCCACCTGGTAAAAAAAAAAATTGTGTGTGCTGTGAGGTAGGGGCCTAATGTTTTTCCCATTAGAATAACCAATTGTTTGAATATCATTTGTGAATAGATAATCCCTTCCTCACTTATCCCTAGTGACATCCTAAAATACGTCAAGTTCCTATGTATGTGTGCTCAATCTGGCTATCCCTGTGATGGCAGACTGCCTTGATACTTATAAACTTGTAATAGTCTTGTTATCCAATAGGACAGATCGTTTTACCTCATGCTTCTTCTTCAGGATTATGGTGGTGACTTTTTGCCATTTTCTTTCTACTGTAAACTTGTATATAATTCATCCGTATTTCCCTATCATTCTACTTGGCCTAATTTATAGTCAGATAGGCTACAAATCTGCTGTAAGTGGAATTAAACAAATCAGGATAATTCTCATTTAAGGTGGCTATTTGTTACAAGTTAAAGGCTGCCATAGGTTAGATCCTTACAAATAAGTGTTAAAGATCATCTAGGGAGAGAATTGTGGTCTCTATTACTTAATTACCTGTTTCAAAATCATTTATATTTGTACCTCTGTACCTTTTTCTTGATCCCATTCTTTGTTTCAGATACATTGCTAGAGTCTAAAGATTTCTAACAAGGAAAACAAGTCATATTACCTAAAGGAACTCAGTCTGCTAGCTGTTGATGAATGAATATCGGATGTCATAGTGAGAGGCCCTAAAAGAGATTGAGCTTTGTTCTGTTGTTGTTTACTTTTTGCTGTTGCCACTGTTACCATGGATTTGCCCTGATTAGTTGAGAAACACAAAATATGTCCAGCCCTAGCCATGAGTAGTGGTCTTGATGTCATAAGGCTGATGGAAAGCAATGAGAATATCTATTCATAAGAATGTAGGCAAATGACTCTACAACCCAGAAAATGGAGACTCACCATCCCCTCCACTTTGAAGTTTAAGAAAGGGAAACATCCAGACAGAATGCAGTAAGGCAGCTGCCCTTAGCATTTAAGGGTCCAAAGAGAAAAGATCCCAAGCCCCTAGGAAAAGTGGAACAAAAGGAAGGAGGTTAGAGTTCTGATACCACATACACGTACCCAGCCCTCGAGTCTGAACTCTGTCCTCAGTACTGCAATGAGTTGTCTTGTGAATAAAGGATGGGCTTCTTTGAATATACCCTGAACCAGTAGTGTCAAGACATGAACAGGAGTAGATAACCCAAGATGACCTTCCTATGTGCATCTCTGTTCAAAAAAACCCTCTTATATTAATAGCTAATTATCAGGCACTGCATGAGATTGTGTCTTCCCTGTTTGTCTTTGGATCTATCTTTCCCAAACCAGCTGTGACTCCGCCATCAGCATTCCCTAACACCTGTTTTCACCTCTTACTGGTGCACCTAAATATTCCCTGGGAGGAATCAGAGAAAGATTTGTGGAAAAGGTAAACCTCAGGCAAAGAAATGAAGAACAAATAGGGATTTTTGACGTGGTCAATAGAGGAGGGAATTCTTGGTAATGGAAGCAGCTTACAAAAAGTTCAGTGGTAGAAAAGAATAAAGGTGTAACCAAAAGAGGTTTACTAAGAGTAGTGGAATATGAGAATGACCCAGTAAACAAAAGCCAAATTTTGAAGTACCTTGTATGTCATGCATACAAAGGTGAACTACTGAAGAATTTTGCACATGGACATGAATATTCACATACGCATTTAAGAACCTCTGATAGTGGTTTGGAGAATGAATGGGAATAAGGAATAGTGTGGTAGGCAGAATAACAGCCCAACAAAGATGTTCACATCCTAGTCTTCTGAACCTGTGAATATGTTACCTTACATGACAAAAGCAATTTGCAGATGTTTTTAAGTTAAGGATCTTGAAATGGGGGAATTATTCTGGACTGTCCAGGTGGGAAAAATAGGATATAAGAGTGATACAATGTGAAAATAATTCAATTTATTGTCGCTGGAGTTTAAAAAGGAGCCAGAGAGCCATGAGCCAAGGAATGCACATACCCTCTAGAGAGTAGAAAAGGCAAGAAAAGGGATTCTTCCCTGGAACCTCCAGAAAGAAGGTAGCCCTTCTGAAACCTTGACTCTAGCCCAGTGAGACCCATGTTGGACTTTTAACCTAAAGAACTGTAAGAAAATTAATCTGTGTAGTTTTAAGCACGTAGTTTGTAGTAATTTGTTACAGCAGCCATAGACAACTAATACAGATGGTTGAAGTGCTGGCAGAGAGATAAATGAGGAAGCCTCTATAATCCATATCAAAGAAAATATTTCGCAGAAAATGGTCGTTCATTTTGACAAATATAACGTTTCCTTGGAAAGAGTTAATACAGGCAGAATTTGTCCAAATGATTAAATTTTCCAGAAGGACGTGAAACAGAATTTGCTTTGAACAAAGATGAATTACCCATTTGCAGTCAATATCCTTCAATGAAGAGCAATGCTCCTTTAGACCTGGAATGAATGGGGCAGCAGGTAAAAAATGACAAGCTGTCTAGACCTTTGAGGCCTAGAAGAAAATGTCTTTTAATCAAATTAGTGGTCACCTTACCTGATCTTTTAAAGATAGAATTTTTTAAATTCACTATTAAGCAAAGACATGTCATTACTAGTTAATAATCAGTCTGTGAAGGATAATATTTTCCCATGGTTTGACTTTAATGAGGTTCCCATACATCTTGTGGCGTGATGGTCATGGACCATACACCTTAGGTCATGGACTATCAAGTCAGTTCTTCAAAAGACTATTTTATTGTTTCAATTTACAGATTTTAAGGAAAGAACCATACTACAGTTTAGGAGTTGTGACGACCTGGATTCATATCCTGGCTCTGCTGAGTTCCTGGCTCAGTGATGTTGGGTGAGTACCTGAATCTTCTCAGGCTGTTTTCTCATTTGTTAGATACGAATATTGATAGTGCCTATCTTGTGTGCTTGTGTGGGGATTGAATAAGATGGTTACTTAATGTATTGCATATGATGTCTAGTACATGTAATCAGCATTCAGTAAAATTTAACTATTATCACCATAATGTTTGATACTTACATGCACAAGCACATGGCTGGGATTGGCACTAAAAAGTTGACTGGAGTTTGAGAAACACATACCAAATTTTGAGTGTTGTGTTACAGTTGTGTGTCCTATGGCTGTCCTCACCTGCTAAATTTATGTTCCCATGTAGTAGACAAAGACTATGTGGCACCAAACAGTTTTCTAGATGGCCTAGAGAGGTAAAGACTAAGTTCTTGCTCTGTTGGTACAAAATGCGACATAAAGGAAGAAAGACTTTGATGGGGTCTGTGATTTGGACTGTAGTTTGAAAGACAGTAAGGATTTCAGAGACTGAAGAGAGTGTTCAAGATAAAGAGAAGAATTTGGAGGAAAAATTACAACATTTTTTAATCTGGGGATAGAATTTAGTTGGGCTAAAATGTAGAAAGTTGTTATGAGGGCGAGTGATGAGACATCAAATTGATAGTTTTCAGAAGGAGGTACCATTTTTTTTCAGAACTAGAAGTTTGTACCTTTTGAGTATTTTTGCACATTTTGCCCGTTTCCCTGTCTCTTGCCTCTGGCAACTGCCAGTCTGTTCTCTGTAACTATAAGTTTGTTTGTTTAGATTCCACACATGAGATCCTGTGGTGTTTATCTTTCTCTCTCTGACTAATTTCACTTAGCATCATGCCCTGAAGTTCTATCCCATGTTGTTGCAAATGGCAGGATTGCCTTCTTTTTTATGGCTGAATAATATTCATATATATTCACATTTTCTTTCTCCGTTCATGTGTTGATGGACACTTAGATTTTTTTCTGTGTCTTCTATGCAGTAAACATAGGGGTGCAGACATCTTTTTGAGGTAATGACTTTATTTTCTTTACATAAATATCCAGAAGTGGAGTTACTGGATGATAGGGTACCTCTGTTATTTAATTTTTTGAGAAGCCTCCACACTGTTTTCCATAGCTGATGTGCTAGTTTACATTCCCGCCAACAGAGCACCAGTGTTTCCTTTTCTCCACAGCCTTGTCAACACTGGCTTTTTCTTGTCTTTTTGTCATTAGCCATGTTAACAGGAGCATGGTAGTATCTTATTGTGTTTTGAATTGCATTTCCCTGATGATTAGTGGTGTTGAACACTTTTTCATATGCTTGTTAGTCATTTACAAGTCTTCTTTGGAAAAATATCTATTCTGATCCTCTGCCCATTTTTTAATTGGGTTATTTGTTTGTTTTTCTGTTGACTTGTGTGAGTGAAGAAGGCACTGAATCTGATGCTAGGGGTCTGCATTTCACTTAGTGGTGGGTGAGGAGTCATTGATTAGCCTGGTTCTCTACTATGACGTTGACCTTGCTGGTCACGTGCAGGTAGGATGGGAGGTAAGAATTCAGAGGCCAGTGGGTCAGCAGGAAAAACTGTAGTTCATACACATTTGAGGTAATCTGATCTTGAAATATTGAACTAGGGGCTCAACATAGGGGATTAAATCTAGAGACATTAAAATGTGAAAAAAAAAAAGGTCTATCAATAAGAGACTTGTAAAATACTTGCAGTTATAAGAAGAAACACTAGACAGCCATTAAAAATCGGCAAGAGAATTCATCTACATTTAATAGTGTGTAAAGAAATTCATCATTTACTATTAAGAGAAGAAAAGCAATGTGCAAAATGGCATGTATCATATGATGCCATTAGTAAAAGACAATCATATAAACATTTTAATAAAAATTACTTATGGGAATAGAGATAAGGAAAGGGCTGTTGTTTTTTAATTTTATAATGATGTACTACTCAAATTTTAACCATAAACATTATTTTAACCATAACATTTAAATGTTGAATAATAATAAGGTTTTTAAATTAGATCATCAGTAAGATCATTAATATCCAGCTCCCCTAGAAGGCTAAGTTATTTGCACATAGCACGTTCCCAATAATTACTTGTTTGACTGAGTGACTAAAATAAGAGGCAATATATCCATGGAATTCTGAAATAACGGATCAAGTATTTTTTAATTACTCTTCATCATGGGAACTGAGAATTGATCTTCTAACTATGATTCCCCATAAGATATGAAAACAGATCGTAGTTAATGCCTCAGTTTTTTTTTTTCACCTGTAAAATGGGAGCTGCTATTTCATTCTTTGGAAGACACGTTAGAGAAAAATGCTATTTCCTTGATAACTACATGATATTGAAGGTCATGTATAAATGTTTAAAGTGTAAGATTGGAGAACTCATGTTCTGTTATTCAGTTTTCTGTTTCTTGGTGTGATTTAAATCGTAAACCAAGAGTTATTACAGTTAAAGTACTGTCCTGAAGCACAGTATTCAGGCATGGGCTTGTTATGCTGCAGTGAACCCACGTCCCTCCTGGCAGAAATTCTGCAAAACAGGGGCCTCTTTGCTTTTCACACATGCATGTTATAACAGCAGAAGAACAGAATTATAATTCTTCCAGTAAATTTTACTTTCCTGAATACCACTATCTCTGAAGCTACAGCCACAGGAATTAATTACATGATCATAATAGATGCAAGGTGCATGGTTTATGTTTTCTTACAGATCTGTGAATGTGAGGACAGACATCCTTTACCTCTACATACATTAAGTGCTATAAACACACTCTTGGCACCAAGGCTGTAGTAACATACATCATGCATGTTGCCAAGAGTACCTCAAATACGTTCTTTAAAATTAATCCTTTGACCACTGCCCATTACATTTACCAAAATCATTGAGTTTTTGTCAAGATACAGAATAGTAGCTACTCCCAAGTCAATCTTCTTAAAATGTCTGGAGGGTAATGCTCCTGTACCAAAACTCAAGCTTAAAAACCTTAAAGAGAACACCAGAATGAATCCATCAAAAAAAAAAAAAATAGAAAAGAAAACCATTTTTCCCCTCAAGAAAAAAAAAATCCATGAAAAAGAAATCAGAAGCAGCCAGCTAAATTAAATGCAGTGTTTTCCCCATCTGTCCCCTGCAGGAGAAAGTGAAACGGCCTTTTGCAAAAGCAGCTTGCTTGCTTATCTGCTGTAATACATACAAGCAGCTGTGAGTTGCTGCAGTCCACTCACTTGGCAGCCAGTACAGAACGAATATCTAAGAAGGCAAGACCTTGTATTCTTGAAGTTTACAGTCAGGTGGACAGGAGAGCCGTTGACACTCATAAGAAAAACGCAGGCTTATCTCTGAGCACTTCTTTCCAAATTTGAGAGAAAAGCTTCTTTATCCCTCCCCTCATTGTCATCATCGTCATTGTCATTCCCATCCTCAGGTTGTCACCCTCCTCTTCATCTTCCCCATCACCATGGTTACTGTGGTCAGTTTCATCATCATTGCTGCTGTTGTCATTGTTACTCTTCCTCCTCCTCCTCTGCCTTGTCATCATCACCACAACCACAACCACAATAATCCCTTCCATTCAGGGCTTTAAAGACATGATCTTTGAAATCTCAACAAATTAGATATTGTTATCATTCTTTAAAGATGAAGTGATAAAACTGCAGCAGGAACAGGTTCAATAATTTGTCCAAGTCCAGACAGAAAATGAAGTAACAGAGTTAGGCCTTCTGACAACAAAGTATTGTCTTGAGCTGTTCGAATCCTTTTGAGAAAGCTCTTAATTGGAACTGACCCTGCAGAACCAGAACTGCACAAGACAGCGTGTCTTTTGGAAGGTGACTCAGGCAGACGGAGCCACCTTTTAAAAAATTCTCTACACGTGTGTCTTGCTTCTTCCCTCTGATCTGCTGTCAACCTCCACCACTTATGTGGAAATCAAATCCTGATTCATACCTTGTGGCACAGTGTGCAGTTGCCTTTGTCCCATCTACTCGACAGCTGACTGCAGTGCCAGAGACTTATTTGGGAGTTTTTAACCTAACCTGCCTTAGTTCTGCAATAAGAGTCCGGAACTCCTAGGGTTAGAGCTCAGCTCTGCTGTGAAATCTGGGAAACGTATAATGTCCTTTCTCAGGGCTTTAAATTATTATTATTTTTTAAACTTTTTTTTATTGAGTTATAATCATTTTACAATGTTGTGTCAAATTCCAGTGTAGAGCACAATTTTTTAGTTATACATGAACATACATATATTCATTGTCACATTTTTTTTCGCTGTGAGCTACCACAAGATCTTGTATATATTTCCCTATGCTATACAATATAATCTTGTTTTTCTATTCTACATATGCCTGTCAGTATCTACAAATTTTGAACTTCCAGTCTATCCCTTCCCGCCCTCCACCCCCTTGGCAACCACAAGTTTGTATTCTATGTCTATGCGTCTGTTTCTGTTTTGTATTTATGTTTTTTTTTTTTTCAGATTCCACATATAAGCAATCTCATATGGTATTTTTCTTTCTTTTTCTGGCTTACTTCACTTAGACTGACATTCTCCAGGAGTATCCATGTTGCTGCAAATTGTGTTACATTGTCATTTTTATGGCTGAATAGTATTCCGTTGTATAAATATACCACATCTTCTCTATCCAGTCATCTGGCGATGGACATTTAGGCTGTTTCCATGTCTTGGCTATTGTAAATAGTGCTGCTATGAACAGTGGGGTGTAGGTGTCTTTTTGAAGTAGGATTCCTTCTGGATATATGCCCAAGAGCGGGATTCCTGGGTCATATGGTAAGTCTATTCCTAGTCTTTTGAGGAATCTCCATACTGTTTTCCACAGTGGCTACACCAAACTGCATTCCCACCAGCAGTGTAGGAGGGTTCCCTTTTCTCCACAGCCTCTCCAGCATTTGTCATTTGTGGACTTTTGAATGATGGCCATTCTGACTGGTGTGAGGTGATACCTCATTGTAGTTTTGATTTGCATTTCTCTGATAATTAGTGACACTGAGCATTTTTTCATGTGCCTATTGGTCATTTGTATGTCTTCCTTGGAGAATTGCTTGTTTAGGTCTTCTGCCCATTTTTGGATTGGGTTGTTTGTTTTTTCTTATTAAGTCGTATGAGCTGCTTATATATTCTGGAGATCAAGCCTTTGTCAGTTTCATTTGCAAAAATGTTCTCCCATTCCATAGGTTGTCACTTTGTTTTACTTCTGGTTTCCTTTGCTGTACAGAAGCTTGTAAGTTTAATTAGGTCCCATTTGTTTATTCTTGCTTTTATTTCTGTTGCATGGGTAGACTGCCCTAGGAGAACATTTTTGAGATGTATGTCAGATAATGTTTTGCCTACATTTTCTTCTAGGAGGTTTATTGTATCTTGTCTTATGTTTAAGTCTTTGATCCATTTTGAGTTTATTTTTGTGTATGGTGTAAGGGAGTGTTCTAGCTTCACTGATTTACATGCTGCTGTCCAGTTTTCCAAACACCATTTGAAGAGACTGTCTTTATTCCATTGCATATTCTTGCCTTCTTTGTCGAATATTAGTTGAGAGCTTTAAATTATTTATCTATAATAGATGTATTTAAACAATTGGGCCAATGTGATCAATTTAAATTTCTTTTCAGATTTAAGATTCTACATGCTATCAGAAAAGATTTTACCGCTAAAAGTAGACTTACTTATTTGCTTCACAAATGAATAAATTATTAAAGAAATATTTAATTTATCCCCCACCAATAATTATAGTAGCACTAAAATGGAAAGACATCACCCGTGGTATCATCTCCTCAGAGCAACAACTGCTAAGATTTTAGAAATCTTTCCAGTTTCTTTCTCTTCTTCTCTGTGTAGATTTTTAGATAGCAACAAATAGGCTATATATGCAATTTTGTACCTTTTTTCAACTTGATGAAACAATGTAAACTATGTAAATCATGTAAAACTATGATTTAAAATCTCTGTAGCAACCCCAAATACAGGTAACATACTGATAACTGCATATAAATTGATAAAATTTCTATATAAGTGATTAGTAGCTACAGTTATTTAGGCCTTTTCAATCTTCCATGGAAATACCACACTGAACTTTATAGTTAATCTATAGATGCTATTGGAAGTAGATCATGATCAAAAGAAGAGAAAATGCACTAAGGATTTCCAAAGCACATTCACATTTCATTGGATGTTTTCAGTAACTGAGTTGTCAGGAATAGGACTATTGTTGACACTGACAATACAAGGCCAAGGTCACAGAGCTAATTAATGGCAGAACATGGCACTCAAGCCTGAGCTTTCGGGTCCAATCATACTGGTAATGTCTTTTCACTTCCCGCTCTCCCTGGGGAACCCCATTCCCTTCACTGGGTACCTATAAACCAGTCTCACTAAAATCAGGGACTCCAGGTTGCAACCATCTCTGGAGTTCCACATCTAAATTTCTAACTACGTAGATTATATATTTTTTTTTTTTTTCTGTATAGATTTCTATAGAATTTCAAGTGCAATCCTTCTGCAGCTGACCTTTCTTCCATTTCTTCTCTGGTTTCCCCTGTGTCATTATTCCTAGCCCCAAATAGATCTCTCCCCTTTTCTCACAATAACTCAGGATAAGCCCAGCAGATTAATTCACTGAATATTTTCTTGAAAATATGATCCTCTTTGCTCTGTTATTACTTGTAAGATTCAGTCCACCATCTTTTCTAGGCTAGATGACTAAAACAACCTTATTACCCTGTTTTATTTTTCTTTCTTTCTATAACCCACTCTTCACATTATATCCAAAATTATATCTCTAAAATCGATTAAAAAAAAAACTTCTTTCCCAAGCTTACATTTGAGATTCATCTCTTTTCCTCCCCAGCTTCATCAGTTGTACTGAATCACAACTGAGTGCCCCAAGATTTATAAACATTCAAGCCCTTAGGCTTTTTTTTTTCTTTTTACAGACGTCTGACTAGCCCTGCTGTCTCTCTCTCAGTGAAAATTCCACTCCTCTTTCAATGTCAACTGTCACTTCCTCGTGAAATCTTGAATGTTCTCGTGCAGAGTGGGTATGTCTTCCTATGTGCCTGTGTCAGTTTCTGCATCTATAGATTAAACCACAGATCATACGCTCAATTATTTGTTTACTCCTCTGTCACTCCTTCCATACTCCCCTTCCTCCATGACAGGGCACATTCCGTTCATTTCTTTGACCATAGCAGGTGGCATTTCCCCCAGAACATGGGAGCTAGGAAGTATACCTAGTGCTTCTCTGTGCCATCCCATTGTCCTTAATGCAAAGTTTGCTTCAACCCTCCACAAGCCCAGTCCATCATACAGTGGGTCTCCTGGCTTGTGGCAAAAATTGTGTTTCCAACAATGATATATGATATTGACAGATTATCAGAGAGAGCTAAGCATGGCTCAGGACCCAGAGAGTTAAAGTTGTTAGTACACGGACCAATTGAAATGGTGTCAAGAAACAACCCAAACCTTCTTCTTAGTCCTCCTTGTTTTTAAAGAATTCAAGCCCTAGATTAGCTGTGTTAATTAAGCCATTTCTGATATGAGCAGGAGGCATGATTTGAGCTATAAAGAAAATGAGACCAATGCTTGTTAAATCATCAACACAGCAACTTTATGTATGTTTTTATAACTTATTTAATCATTTCTCTCTGAAGACTGTATCAAATATATTGTGTGGGGTGGGTTTTTTCTCTGTAAAGACCTTCTATCTTTTTTTTGCCTTCTATCTTTAGTATTATAAATGAAATTTTTTAAGCAGCACCTGATTTAAAATAAGGAGGTTTCAGAAAATTGGTAGAGTTTATTTCTTTTAATAACTAGTTGTTTCCAAACTTCTAGGTTTTTATCTCTCAATTTAAGGACTGGAAGGGGAAAATGAGGGTGTGGGTTAATTCTACATCCATATAGAGTTTTTTAATTGGATAATATCTTAGATACAGCTACTAACTAAATCCATCTGGGTAAGTAATAATTGGGTCCCAAGAGAGCAAAGCAATTTGGGGTAGTTTTGTTTTTTGTTTTTTGTTTACCATTTCAAAGGCTAAGAGAATTCTGGAAGTTACTTATCCAGTATTTATCTTCCCAAACCAACTTTTGATGAGAAAATGATTAGACTCCCAGTGAGGATCATGCACTCTTGCCTGTTTGTACTTGTAAAAAACTTAAGACCGTGAATTTTTTTTACTGTAGAAAAAAAAAAAATGAGTGAAAGTTGCAAGTGCACTCTTTATCCCCAAGATCTAGTCAAACATAAGCAAATCATAAAACACATTTCACTCCAGAATTATCACCAAGCAGTTTTCTATTCTTTAAACTTATAGTATGTGAATAAAAATGCAACCCAGTTTCCAGGAAATCAGGAGGGATCATTGAAATTTGGGTTGACTATAAGTACAAAGTAACAAAATTAATAGCTAGATGGAAATATGGCAAATAATTTATGATATCTGACTCTCCATTTTGTGCCAAAATTCATATAAGATTACAGAAGAATTAAAAATTAATTTAAAAAATCAAACAATAAAATCTAGTAAAATATAAGGTGGGGTATTTATCAAAGTGATAGAGAAATAAAAATATTTGAAACAAGAGAAAATCTCAAAGAAAAAGATTGAGACTCTGATACATAGAATTAAAAAACCTCTTTAGATAAAAAAATGATGAACCAAAGAAAAATGACAGTTTAGGGAAAAAAAATTTCCATTAAACATGGAAAATGGTTAATGTGTACAGCTTACAAAGATGTCCAAATTTTATAGGAAAACATCAAGGTAGAAATAAATTAATAGGTAGTAGTTATAGTCAAGTTATATACATATAAAAATGAAAATGAAGTACAATTTTTGAATTGTGAGTTTGAGTTATTTAAAACTTTCCAAATTACATTATATATTTATTAAAAGGCATCCATATTGCCATTTTAAAATATGTAAATACATTCTTTATTTTAGAATTTATTCTAAATTCTAAACACAGACAAGCTGCAAGGTAGTACTAAGAGTTCCTGAACACCCAATAACCAGTTTCCTCAATTCACATCTTACGTTGCCATGGTACATTTGCCACAACTAAGAAATCAATATTTATATAGTATTATTAAATAAACTCTATTCTTTATTCAGATTTTATTACTGTTCTACTAATGTCCATTTTCTGTTATGTGAATCCACCCAGGATATCACGTTATATTTAATTATTTTATTAGGCACCTTTGATCTATGATAGCTTGTGAGGATTTCCATAGTTTTGATGGCTTTGATAGTTTTGAGAGCAATGGTCAGATATTTTCTAGAGTGCCCCTCTATTAAGGTATATCTGGTTTTTTTTTTCCCTTATGTGTATACTAAAGTTACTATTTATTAAAGAAAAAAAACTACAAAAGTAACATGCTATTCTAATCACATTATGTCAAGGATATATGCTATCAATATGACTCATTCCCAGTTACCATCTGAGCAAGGCAGTGTCTGGCTGGCTTCACCATATTGTTACTTCCCCACTCTTCCCCTTTTGTACTGCACTTACTCTTTGGAAGCAGATCACTAAGCATAGTCCAAATTGAAAAACTGAGAAGTTGTGTTCCTTGAGGGGAGAATATTTATGTATATTATTTGTAATACTTCTGTATGGCAGATTTGTCTTCTCTTTTTTTTTTAATTTATTTTTCATTGAAGTATAGTCAATTTACAATGTGTTAATTTCTGGTATACAGTGTAGTGATTATGTGTATGTGTATGAATACACACACATGTGCCTCTTTATATTCTTTTTCTCCTCTCCCATTTTAAAATGTATTCAATTACTTATATCAACATGGATACGTGGATATTTATTTTATACTGTGGCTGGTTATAATACATGACTATTTTTTCTGTTTTGTTGTTCAAAGTGCTCCACCTTCAGCAACTAAGAGCTCCTTCAGGTGGCTGTGTCCCTCTGACTCACCCCTGTTATTTTGTTTTCTGAGCACGTCCCAGCTCTCTGACACTACAAGATGCTTCAGGCTCATCCTGTAGATTCCCTACCCCAACTCTAGAGTCAGCCATTTGTCCAAAGCGCCCTGGTTCCTTTCACTGGAAAATGGTAATAGAAACCAACTAGGCACTGGGCACTGGGTGTAGCCACTTTTTAAATAAAAGATGTGCTCAAGGGTTAACAGTCAGTCAATGACAGAACAAGGATTATAACTCAGGTCCCCTAAATCTACATTCTTTGCTTTAATATTGTGCCAGTATGGCCACCTTCTGTTTATACATGTGGTCAGAGAAACTGATCTATAGATAAATGGATTTATACCTTTGGAGAACTTTCACATCAATCTACTCACCATTTTTGAATTATGCCTTAAATCATATGTCATTGTGCTTTTAAATCATATTTTATCTGTGTCTTTATCAGCTCTACATTTGCACAATTATCTTATCACTAATTCTTAAAAAGCAAACACTCTTTTCTCCTTTAAATTTCCTTGATCTTTAAATTACAATGTTCCCATTCTTGTGCATGAATAATCGTATGAGATCTCCTGACCCTCTTTGTATTCCATGCTTATTCTGGAAGAAATGCTTGGCTACTATTCTCCACTATTAATTTTATAGTTTCACCTTTTTGCATAGGAAGTATTCCAATTTTAACATTTTGAGTAGAAGTAATTGGTTCTGATTATATCCTTGGTTAAAGACTGAGGAGAATAAATTGATAATAGACGTGGTAAAAACTTGTGCTTTATTCATTTTTTACGCAGAAAATATTTCTGTTTGGTTCTATACAATGTTGGAATTCACCGTTCAATATAAACAATAACACAATAAACCACTTGGTTATTTTTTTCTATTTTAATTGATTTTCAATATTTGACCTAAATAAAATTATAGAGAAAAGGAGATAAAATGCTCTCAGTGGCTCTAATGTGACACTAAAGTGTCTTTGCTAGTTACTGTTCTTTGATCAGCTCATCACTTTCTATCAAAACTTAAGAAATAATTGGGCACTGAATAAACTGATAAGAAACATAAGTAAGGGAGAAAGAAACAAGATTGAAATGTCTAAATTCTATGTTATTTCTAAAGGTTAGGAAGGAATGCATGCTTTCTTTCTAAATGTCAATTTAATCTGAATGGCAGTGAACCTTGAATAACATTTGAATTTAATGTAGAACTTCTGAAAATGAAGCAATTGCCTAGCTAACTGCCTGTTTTGCTTTTCGAACTTCACGTTTGGCTTTCAGCTGATGGATAGCTGAAGTATCATTTACATTTGGAAATATAAACATAATAGTTGGCAGTTATTAGAAGGCAAGAGAGAAGCTTTATTTGTTGGCCAGTGATCATTCTGGGATTTCTGAGGCTCAAAGGGCTGGATAATGAATGGAGTTATGCAGTTCATCTGACTGGATGCCTAATTAGAATTAGAAGTGACCAAGCATTGAGCATTATTCTAGACATTCAGGATTTCCAAATGCCAGCTCTGTTGTCTCCAAACAGAAATGTTTCTCTCAAGGCAACTACAGAGAGGAGCTGAGTATATCACAGAATTCTTCATAGACTGTATGTAAGTGGGGAGGATTTGGTAAGCCTAGGAAGACAATTGGCTAGTAGACTTTAATTTCCTGTTAGTTCTAGGCATGAGTGCAATAGCTTTGTTTAAACTTTTTGAACTTGACCTAACTATTGGCTGAAAGGATATGGATTCAGTATCATACAAACTGGGCTCTGGGAAGAGTCATTAGTCAAAAACACGGATGTCAAAGGGAAGAGTTTAGGGTCCTAGCTGAGAGAAGATGAGGCCACCCAGCCTCACTATCTCAGATACCAGCTAGAGGTTAATGGGCACCAGGACTTGGCAGTACCTTGTACATTCTGATCGACCAGTTACTCTGTCTGTGTATTAGCCACCTGAGTCAACACTAATCCCCAACTCTCATGACCTGTCTAATGTTTCTCATATTCTAGTGGGATTACTACTTTCTAGTCTTTCATGTTAATATTTCTGGAGATTGTAAGCATTGTTCCTGATTAAATATATTCTAGAGTAACATTTCAAAACTTACGAACATGTGGAAATCCTGCTTATCTTTAACTGCTGAATAACTCTGGGGAAGGAATATCACCACTACTCATCAGAAAATGATGTAATCGAACCAGATTCCCAAGGTCTTCTAGGGTGCTAACATTCTGGAAACAATTGTTCAACAAGTTAAAAATTCTAAAATTTGAAAGTCATAGATCTAAAGGCTCACACACTCCTAGATAAGCAACTTTTCTAACAAATGTTTAAAAATGAAAAAGGTAAGTAAAATTAAATTATTTAAACATGGCATTAACAAAAATCTGCACCCTAAATTAATCAGTATCTCTTTTTATATATTAGATAATAATCTTTAAAAATAGTTCCTCCCGCTGCCTTTGCTCTGTTTCTAATAGAGTGTCCATAGTTTATGTGGCATCAAATGAAAACTGGAAAAAAGAGTTATGAAGAAGGAAAGGCCTATAAGGTACATTGATATTAAAGTTATACTCAAGATCTGGTTATCTCTTAGTCTGATTTCCATTTCCGTGTAGATAGAAAATGTATAGGGCTGTCTCAGGCCCTATAAAGAAAGCTAAACACCTAGTAAGAACAGAATCCCTGATCTTACCCATGCAAAGAAGCTAGAATAGTCACTTCCCACCTGTCTACCTATTGCACAGTCAAAATCTCCAGTATCTTAGGCCAGGTCTTCTTAACTGCACATTCAGAGAAGACTACAAGTCACATAATAAGGCATTATATTCTCACAGCAAAACTTTATTGTAAAGTGAGTTATCAAGATGACTTTCATATATTCTTTATTGGACATTTATCAGTGACCAATACACATTGCTGATAGGTTCTTAGATGGATCCAACTCATCTTTCATTCTTATATCTTTTGACATTATCATATCTCATCAGTGGTCTGTCTTCTCTACATATTGATACATTAATAACATACCAAGATGATTCCATTTTTTGGAATCTTGTCTCCCTCTGAGTAGTCCAAATTCCATACTTCACTTTCTGCTCTATCACCCACCAAGAGGAGAAGTGTATCCTGGGGCTTAGTCTGGTCTGCTCTTGGAACAGTTGAGTTTTCCTAGCATGCTTGCAATAGGAAGAGATCTGTAGATTCAGATTCGAATGGGTAACCAAGCAGCTGCTAACTTCTCCTTGAATATCAATTGCCTGTCAATCTAATTTGCACAATTCTGCTTGTCATGGTTGTTTTTTTAGTGAGTCTGATGTCAAGAAGCTGTTGCTGGTCATCTCCCCTGAGTAAAGAACCTAGGCTGCGAATAAAAATTAGAATCATAATGGATCTCCATTGTCTGAATCTTTCTGTTCCTTGATATTCACATTGACTTAGTGTTCAAGGGTTTCACTGGAGCTAGCACTGGGAAAGAGCCATCAATGGTTTATTCCTCCTTCCTGGATTTTGCCTGCCCATGAAATGGATACTCCTAAGATTACAGGTTAGCTATAGTCTAGTAGAATTCTTGGAAATAATTTGCAACAAATCATCCAAATCTTGCTTGTTCTGGAATACAACTCTATGCTTTGACTCCTTGTCTAGCTATCAAAGTTTTTGTGGTCGTTAGCAATTTCATGAGCTAGAATGTCACAATCCTATTCTTAATGCTTAATCCCTGGTGAATATAATTTCAATGACAAAGGATTTTTTCTTGGGAATATAGCTGTTAGTGAACTGATCTACCAGTCTTTTAAGATGAACAAGCCATTTCAAGTCGTTAAGCCTCTAAAGGTAATTGAGATTTTTTAGCTCTGTACCAATCTACTATCCATGTTACAGGGTACCATTCGAGCAAGAAACTGATGCAATGGGAATAAAATGTTTTCAGTTAGGATATAAAACATTAGTCCTCAAGGCCATAAAGGTAGTTTGACACAGAGGAAAACCCTACACTGACAGTTTCAGGAGATCTGAGTTTTATAACAGTTCTATCAATTAACTGTACACAATTTCTTCAAAACAAGGAACAACAACAAAAAAAAGGCCAAGAGAATTAAACCCTTTCCCCCAAAATTATATAGTAAATATTTCGGTAATACATAGAAATAGCATTGTGACCTGAGAAAAAGAGCATAGGTCTTAAAACTAATCACAAGTGTCTATCAACCCCTGTTTTGTTAGGTCTGTCTGCCCTCAGAACACAAGTAAATTCTCCCTACTCTCTCTGCCTTGGACAGTCTCTTGAGCAGCAGCATCAGAACTGGCTTTAGTTTCTGACAGCCGGCCCTTTTGTAGTTCCATCTTCCACTCAGTAACTTAGGTATAACACTGCCTCCTGCATTTGTCCCTTTACCCTAGGAGTGCGAGTGGCTTCCCGGTGCTGCTAATCCTTAGGCTGCCTCACTGTCCCCTAACTGACCTTTTGCTACTTGTGTGACCCATTTCTTGTGTTATAAATTATCTCAGTTTCTGTTTTCCCAGTAGGACTACGCCTGATACATTAACTGCATGATTTTGAGCAAGTTACAATGACTCAGTTTTGTTTGTTTTTTTTCTTCCTCACTTACAAATGGAACTAATTATAATTGCTTATGGTACTACTGTGAACATGTAGGATACCATTCTCTGATACAGAATTGAAACTAAAAACTCATAACTGTTACTGTTATCATGGTATCAATTTTTGTTAGTTATATATGCTGTTGTTGTCACTAGAATGAAAATTAACACAAGTTTCCAACTGATACATTCTTCCCCCTGCCACACCACTGTTGGTTCCAAAGAAGCAAGACTTTTTTCCAACCATTTTATCATTTGAAAGCACAGGAGAAAATGATACAAGCAGGCAAGCTTGTTTATATGTTTTTAACCAACCATGTGTAAACCTTAAATATTTGGGAATATTTCTTATCAATGATTTAGGGTACAAGAAAAACAGTGAAAGTCATATACGTTATGCATATTAAAGCCTAGTAGTTATCTGTTCCATATGAGAAGGAATGTGGACTTTTTGAAAAGGGATAAAACTTACTTTCATTCTCTTTCAATATTGGTTATATTTTAGAAAGCAGTACATTATTGTATTATCCAAATAATTTTTTTCCAGCATTCTTTGTTTACTACATTAAATGCCAGCTCATCACTTTCCCCTGAAGAATTTTAAGTTCTTAAATGTCAGTATCTAAAGTGAATGAGAAACACAGGTCACACCACGTGAAAATACCTATTTCTAAGAATCTAAGATAGTGTACGTCCATGCAACTCAGCCCCTGGAGGACAACTCCTCTTCAACTGAGTACTAAAAGCATTCTATTTCCCTCATTAATTTGAGTGGGCAGGCAATTTTTTCACCAACGTCATGTAGTGGGAAGATCAAAGATGCTGAAATCCAGAGAGTTTCACTTCTAAAATCTGTGATGCCACTTCCTAGCTGCTGTGACTTTGGACAGTTCACCTCATCTCTCTAAGCATCACTTTCCTCATTTGTGAAAAGGGAGTAATAATGGCTGCTCCAGGAAGCACACGGCGTCAACAGTGGCATGTCCCCAGAAATACGGAAGTGGAACCAATCTCTCCCTCCGAGAGCTAAGTAATAAAATCAACTCATAAGCATCTGAATGTTAAGCACTCAGGCTCTGCAGACATACAGAGCTTGATTTTTCACCCTGATTTCTTCACATAACATTTTATGTTCTTGAGGATGGTTTTTAAATTCCTTAAGATCAGTTCCCTCATTTGTAAGGCAGGGATAAACAGAAAAAAATATTTCAAAGGTTAGTGTAAAAATTCATTGAAAAAAAATATTTGGTACAGTACCTGATTTATGACTAATTTAAATATCAACTTGCTGTTGCTGTGATGGTGTAAGTTCAAAATTGACAGTCTTAAGGAGACTCCTGAGCACCAACATGAGGGAGTAACCTGATCTGAAAAATATGAACATATCAAGAGAAAGACTGTGTCGATCATAAGGAGAAAGATTTATCAATGAAGGAATAAATACAGAAAAAGTGAGTGACAAGGTAATGTATTGGCAGTGAATATTCAAACTGGTCAGCAAGAGAGGAAACCCTATCAGACTGAAGTTAATACCGGGGCTGCCTGGCAGGCACATGAGAACCCAGTGCCATTAATTGTACAGCCTGAGTTCTAACCTCCATTTCCCCTTTATCAGGTACTGATCACCAAGCACACTTGTGATACTTTGGCTTTTATGCCACTAGTCTACAGCTAGTCTACAGTGAGACAACCCTGGTTAGACTAAAAGTACTGTTGATTGATCCAGAATTTTGCACGTCCCACGGAAAATTAGCAACTTGTCATTATGATTTTACATACCAATTTACTTTGTGTTCTGCTAGAATGAGCCAGCATCTGTGAATCCAAGCGACTGTGGGACGCCAATGAGGCTATCAGTGGAGACAGCTAGCTTTAAGAACAATTGGCACAAGCCATCTGGGCTGTGACAATTATTAACTATTGAATATTTGTCAGGTTACTAGAACTATGATTATAGGTTGTTATAAAAAATAAGTCTTCAAAACATGACATAATAACATAACTCAATACATGCTGTGTAATAAAGTAACAACAATAAAATTGTGATAAAATGCTTGAAGTTTGTAAAGCAGAAGTATTCTGTGCTTTGGCATGAGGCAGATGAAAGGAGATCGTCTTTGGTATCTACTTTTTCTGTTTTCTTAAATTTTCTCTACAGATAAGCAATATGGTCACTGCCAAAAGGTAATATATTTTAAGCTTTTCTTCCTCAAATGGAAAAGTAACTGTGCTGATCCTTTCACAAATTTCTTTAGAGTCAGCTAATTACTAACAATCCAAATTCACTCCTTTATTTATTACTTCAATCAATACGTCATCAAAGACATGTTAGTTATTTATCACTCAATGAATGCATATTGGATAAGCAGCAATATCCTAGGACACTGAGACTATAAAAAGAATGATATTATTATAATACCTGCTAATATTATTATAATAAGGACTACTCTTCCAATAGTCAGTTTAGTAGGGAAGAAATACAGAATGAAATTCCTATAAAATATAGACAGAAAAAATACAATATAATTGATTCTTTAATAGAAGAATGTATTTACTATTGTGAAAAAGTGAATAACTAAGGGCAGGTACGCAGTGTAATATTTGAACTGGATATTAAGACTAGTGGGCAGGAGTAGGATGGATATTCCAGGGAAGGAAATGGCAAAAAGAAAAAGTGGCATGTACCTACGTACAGACTTCGGTGAGGGCACCAAATGCTTGAGATCAGTCATAAGTTCAAGGTTGGCAGAGCACTGCATTTTCAGGCAAAAACATCAGGTGAGGGTGAAAAGATAGGGTAAGATTTTACATGGCATTTACTGTGTTATGCACACTAAAAAGTTGAACCCTTATCCCTCAGGTAGTGGTGTACCATAAAATATTTTTTAATAATGTTTGTAACATTTTATTTTTTTATTATGTGTATATATTATAGCTGGCTGTGCAAAGGCATTTACAGGAGAGGAGGAAACAAAAGTTTTGCTTTGGTTATATTTCTCTTTGGATTGACCAAATGGCAATCATATTGATGAGTTGAGTCTTACTATCATTATTCTTTAAACAAACCAAACTAGCCAAAATTGTGGTAACACAAGTGTATTAACATGATCACATTTGTTACTATCTTAGCATTTGATGTCACCTAAATTTTTAATCCCAAACAAGATGGAGCAAATTGCAATGAAAGATTATGAAAATAGCCAGAGAAAGTCAATTGGATTTGTTATAGTCTATGCAATGGTGTCAGGGGGGAAAAAAGGCAGATTAGATATAAATCAATGAAACATTCAACTAATGGGAAAATAACATCAGACATGATCTGTCTGGATAATTTATGTAATTTACCACTTATACTCAAATTAGAAAGTTAAGTAGCCAAAATATTTCTATCTTCATACTAGTCTATTGGAAAACTTTGGATAACAGAGGGAAGATTCTCCAAGGATATCTTGTCACCATCTTTTGCAAAAGCTACACTCCCATTGCCATCATTAATCTTGGCTTTCAACACTTCAGCACAAGAGATAAATAGACTATGTGAATTTAGAAGTAATGACTGATTAGTCTAGTACCCTTGACAAGAAGACCTTGAATTGTAGTTGTATATAGATCCCCTTTTCTCATATGTAATTTCTAAATTATCCACATACGTTGTTCTGCCCGATCGACTTCTTTTGTCACACAAAGAAATAGCCATTCACATATGTGATTTGGAAACCATCAGAAATACCCCAGGGAATTGCCTGTCACAGGGGCTGTTCTGATAACTAACCACTCTCAGGCAGCATGGAATTCAATTAAGCAAAGCAGTCCTGCAAATAAAATTTAAGAATGATGTCCAGGCTCCAAAAAAGTTGTTTAGGGGAAATTATAAAATTAGAAATGGGACAAAATGGAAAAGAAAATGCTGATGATCAACTGTAATATAGAAATGGAAATATGTGATTTGTTTGAATGGTTTAGATCTCTGGATGTCTGAAGTTTTACTCAATGTGATTTCCAAAAAACTTAAAAGTAAAAAGAACTGAATAGAGAGTTATCAAAAATATATACTATGAAATGGAGTCCGCTGCCATTAATAAATTCTTATTTATTTATTATAATCACAGGAAAATTTGCAGAGCCCAGGATCCCACACTAATACCATTTGAGGTCTCATACTACTGTGGGAGAGGGTAATATATACTCTCCTGCACAAGACACACTATAGATACAAGACAGGTTGGCTTCCTGCTATGGTACAGGTGGCAAGAATGCTGAGAGAACTCATCTCCAAGGCGCAGGAACACAGGGCATACATAATATTGAGTCTGGACCAGGACAAAACTGAAGCTATCTTCCAGCATCAGCTTGGCAAGCACTGAACAGCAAGCAATAGGAATTTAGTGGTTATAGAAGGCCAAGAGCGTAGAAAGACATACCCTATGAAGCAGAGATATGCAGTGATGGCTGAGAGATGCCCTTGGTGGGCAAAAACATTAAAAAGAACTCTTCACCTGTCAGAGCCTCCTTTATAAACACAAAGCATAATTAAATTAAATTTGAAGTTTGTGTTGCATGGAAGGTTAACAGAATAACAGTGAAATCTATGTAGTTAAATTTCTGATAAGAGTAGTTCAATCTTCCACACTTAATGATTGAGAAAAGATAGGTATATTTTCATATAAAAAATGCTACATGTATAATACTACGTATCTTAGTCTCTGATATACTTCACAAGATGTTACAATGTATGGCATTTCATCACAAATTTAAAAACACTAGAGAAAGCAAGAAAAAAAAAAAACAATCCATCATCTAGAAAAAAATGCAGCAAAATAGCAAGGACTGTATTTAGATATGACCTAGTAATTGGAGTCATCAGATACTTTAAAATAACTGTTTAATGTTAAAAGATCTAGTGAAAAAGATGTACATGATGGAAACATGAGGAATTCTATCAAAGAAATGAAAACTAAAATAATCAAATAAAAATCCTAGAAGACACAACAGTAAAAAAGGGAGACAGAAACGATGCATGAGAGAGGGAGCAGAGAACACAGCAGCTAAGAGCTCAAGAGCAGTATCAGACAGTTTACTGTGTGTGTCATTAGAATGCCAAACAGGAGGAGGAAGACTGGAACAGGGGGGGAAAAAGCTGTACACCATAAATTGACACAACATTGTAAACTGACCATGCTTCAATTATATATTTATGTATTTATTTATATTTATGTATTTAATAATATATATAAAGAGAGCTGTCCAAATCAGAATCCATTCTTGGGATCAGAAAGGTACAGTAAACATCAGATAAATATTATCATAATCTACAGATATTACAGCATGAAGGATAATGCCTTAGACAGGTATGATGCTTAATGTATAGCTGTTGCTTTTCTGTATCTATGTAACGTGGTAAGTCAAATAAAGAATAAATCCTTAAAAAAAAAAAAAAAGAATAGAACAAGTAAGAAAAAAAAACCAAGTTAAATCCAAAGCAAACAGAAGAAAGGAAATACTAAAGGTGAGAGCTAAAATCAATGATACAAACAAAAAATTACAGAAAACCAAGGAAACTAAAAGCTAATTCTTTGAAAGGCCAATATAATTGTTGATTCTCTGGTTATATTGAAAAGACTAAGAGGGAGAGAGAGAACACAAAGTGTTAATATCATAAATGAAAGGATATAACTACAGATTTTATTGACATTATAATGAATCTAATAGATTGAGTTGGGAAGAAATGACAACTTAAAGATCTTAAGTATTATCTATCAAAGTGGCATATTTCTCTATTTACATCTTCTTTGATTTCTTTCACCTGTAGTTTCCCTCATATAGATCTTATATATATTATATTTCTATCTAAATATACCCAAATATTTGTTAGAGGAGAATATAACTGGAGCAGTATTTCAAATTTCAAATTCTAATTGTTCACTGTTGTATGACAGATACTGACTTTTGTATATAACCTTGCATCCTGTAATCATAACATAATTGCTAAATCCAGGATGCTTTTCTGTTGTTCTTGATCCTTTGGGATTTTGTCCTTAGACAGCCTTGGCATCTGTAAACAAAAAGGTCTTTATTTCATTTTAGAGAGGACAGCAGGTAATTTTATTTATTTAAATTGAAATATAGATTATTTACAATTTTATGTTTATTTCAGGTGCACAACATAGTGATTCACTATTTCTAAGGATTATATTCCATTTAAAATAATTACAAAATAATGGCTACATTTCCCTGTGCTGTACAATATATCCTTGTTGCTTATTTATTTTATGCATAGTAGTTTGTGTCTCTTAATCTCATGCCCCTTTTTCACCCCTCACCTCTCCCCTCTCCCCAGTGGTAACCACTAGTTTGTTCTCTATATTTGTGAGTCTTCTGTTTTGTTTATATACATTCATTTTATTTTTTAGGTTCCTCATATAATTAATAACATATACTATTTGGCTTTCTCTTTCTGACTTATTTCACTAAGAATAATACCATCTAGGTCCATCCATGTTACTGCAAATGGCAGTGTTTCTTTTTTATGGCAGAATAATGTTCCACTGTATATATATACCACTTCTCCTTTATCCATTCATCTGTTGATGGGGACTTAGTTTGCTTGGCAATTGTAAATAATGCTGCTTTGAACACTGGAGTCCATGGATTTTTTTCAGATTAGTGTTTTTGTTTTCTCTGGATGTATACCCAGCAGTGGAAGTGCTGCATCATATGGTGGTTCTATTTTTAGTCATTTAAGGAAATTCTATCCTTTTTTCTACAATGGCTAGACCAATTTGCAACTCCAGCAACAGTATACTAGTGTTCTCTTTTCTCCATATCCTTCCTAGCATGCGTTATTTGTAGATATCTTGATGATAGCCAATCTGACAGGTGAGATGATACCTCATTGTGGTCTTGATTTGCATTTCTCTAATGATTAGCAATGTTGAACATTTTTTCATGTGTCTGTTGGCCATCTGTATGTCTTTGGGAAAATGTCTAGTCACGTGTTCTGCCCATATTTTAATTGGTTGGGGTTTTTTTTTGATATTGAATTGTACATGCTGCTTATAAATTTGGGATATTAACCCCTTATTGGTCATATTATTTGGAAATATTTTCTCCCATTCGGTAGGCTGTGTTTTCATTTTGTCCATAGTTTCCTTTGATGTGCAAAAAAATTTTAAGTTTAATTAGGTCCCATTTGTTTACTTTTGCTTTTACTTCTTTTGCCTTAGGAGAGAGAGCTAAAAAAATGTTGCTACAGATTATGCTGAAGAGCATTCTGCCTATGTTCTCTTCAAGAAGTCCTATGGTTTCAAATCTTACGTTTAGATCTTTAAGCCATTTTGAGCTTAAACTAAAAACTAAAAGTGTTTATCAAATCTAAACAGATCCTAAAAGAAATGTTAATAGGGTCTTCCGTAAGTAGAAAAGAAAAGGCTGTACCAAGAAGTAAGTGTCTATAGAAAAGGAAAAATCCCACTAGTAGAGGCAAATCTATAGTAAAGGCTAAGGATCCACCACTTAAGTAGGCTAGAGCAGAGTAAAAGGAAAAAAAATGTAAAATAAAGTGTAACTACAATAAACGGTAAAGGGACAAACAGGAAGATGTAAAATGTAACATCAAACACACAAAGTGTGTGGGAAGGGAGTAAAAGGATGCAAATATTTTAGAATGTGTTTGCACTTAAAGGACTACCTGTTTAAAACAAACACAGTTACAGATCAACATGTATGAACCCCGTGGTAACCAGAAATCAAAAACCTACAATAAAAAACAAAAGAGAAAGGAACACAATCAAGCCACTAAAGAAAATCATCAAACTACAAGGGAAGAAAAAAAGAAGCAAAAAAGAATAGGGAAGAATTACATAAACAGCTGGAAAACAAGCAATAAAATGGCAATAAGTGCATACTTAATTACTTTAAATATCGATGGGCTAAATGCTCCAATCAAAAGACATAATTGGTTTTAAAAAGAAAAAGACCTTTCTATATGCTGCTTACAAGAAACTTACTTCAAACTTAAGACATATTTACACCAAAATTGAAAGGATGGAAAAAGCCATTCCATACAAGTGGAAACAACAAGAAAGTGGAGGTAGCAATACTCATTTTAGAAAAAAATTAGACTTTAAGGTAGTCTATTACAAGAGACTGAAAAAGACATTCTATAATGATAATGGGATCCACTCAAGAAGAAGAAATTAGCAGTCATTCACATGCATGCACCCCAAACAGGAGCACCTAAATAGAGAAAGTAAATATTAACAGATGTAGAAGGAGAAACTGACTACAATACAATAATAGTACGAGTCTTTAACACCCCCACATGCATCAATACACAGATCATCCAGACAATAAAATCAGTAAGGCAACAGCGGTATTAAATGACACAATAAACCAGCTGGCTTTTAAAAAAGCTCTTTCTTATCTGTATACCTTTTATTTTTCTTACATATGTTTTTCTTTTTTGCATTAGCTAGAACCTTCAGTATTGTGTTGAATAGGAGTGGTGAGAGTGGACATCCTTGCCTAGTTCCTAGTCTTAGCGGGAACACAACTAGTTCCTCACAATTAAGTGTAATTTGAACCGTACATTTTGATAGTTTTTTAAAATGGAGGTAGTGGGGATTGAACCCAGGACCTCGTGCATACTGAGCATGCACTGTCCCACAGAGCTATATCCCCCACTCCCTATGATAGTTTTTAGAATAAGGTTAAAGATGTTTCCCTTCATTTTCAGTTTGCTGGTAGTTTTTATTATAAATGGATGTTGGGGTTTTTTCAAATGCTTTTCCTGCATGTTTTTGATATGGTCATATAATTCTTTTCTTTATCCTGTAGATGTGATAGATCACATTAATTTATTTTGGAATGCTGAAACAGCTTTGCATAATGGGGATAAATCAGACTTTGTCATGGTATATAATTCTTCTGCTAATATTTTGTTGAGGATATTTGCATCTATGTTCATAAGATATATTGGCCTGTAGTTTTCCTTTATTGTAATGTCTTTTTCTGGTTTTGGTATTAAGAGACTGTTGGCCTCAAGACTGAATTAGAAATTCCCCCCCCACACACTTTTTTGGTATATTCTGGAGCAGTTTGTAGAAAATTGGTATTGCTTTTTAAAATATTTTGTAGAATTCACTGGTAAACCCATCTGGGCTTGTTACATTCTTTTTGGAAGACTATTAATTATTGATTCCATTTATTTAATAGTTAAAAGTCTATTCAGATTATCTTTCTCTTTGTGAGTTTTGGTGGATTGTATCTTTTAGGGAATTGGTCTGTTTTATCTATGTTACCAAACTTTGAAACACAGATTTGTTCATTGTGTTATTTTATTATCCTTTCAGTGTTCATGTGATCAGTAGTGATGGTGCCTCTTTCCTTTCTGATATTAACAATTTGTATTTTTGTCAGCTTTTTTTTGGGAGGGGTGTGTTTTAACCTGGCTAGAGGTTTTTCAGTTTTATCAGTCTTTTTAAAGTATTAGATTTTGATTCCATTCGTTTTCTTTATTGACTTTTTTTTTTAGTTTTATTGATTCTCACTCTATTTTTAAAAATTATTTCTTATCTTCATCTTACATGGGATTTAATTTTCTCTTTCCTAGTTTCCTAAGGCAAAAGATTAGATTATACATTTAGAGATTTCTTCTTTTTAATTATATGCATTTTATGCTTTACATTTTACTTTTAAGTGCTGCTTTCACTGTATCTCATAAATTTTGATAGTGTATTTTCATTTAGTTTAAAATATTTCTTAAATTTCTCTTGAGACTTCTTTGATCCAGGTGTTATTTTAAAATGTGTCATTTAATCTCCAAGTATTTTGGGATTTTCCTCTCTTTCTGTTACTGATTTCTTCAGTTACACTGTGGTCTGAGAACACATATGGTTTATCTTCCAAATTTGTTAAGATGTGTTTTATGGCTCAGACACTTGTGTATCTTGGTTAATTGCATGTAAACTTGAGAAGGGTGTGTATTTTGCTGTTGTAAGATGGAATATTCTGTTCATATTAATTAAATCCAGTTCATTGATGGTGTTGTTCAGTTCAAGTATATCCTTCCAGATTTTCTGCTGGTTGGATATGTCAGTTATTAATCAAAGGGTGTTGTCTCCATCCCCAACTGTAATAGTGGATTTGTCTATTTCTCCTTGCAGTTCTGTCAGGTTTTGCCCTGTGAATTTTGGTGTTCTGTTGTTAAATGCATACACACTTAGAACTGGTATGATTTCTTGGAGAATTGACTTCTTTTTCATTATGTAATTTCTCTCTTTGTCCCTGAGAATTTTACTTTCTCTGAAGCTTGTGTTGTCTGAATTTAATATGATTACTTCAGCTTTCTTTGTATTTTTGTTAGCATGGTACATTTACTTGTATCACTTATTATGTGTATTTATTGAATCTTGTTTTTTGTTAATTCACTCTGCGTATTTATTTATTTATTGAAGTACCATCAGTACTATGTGTCCATTTCTGGTGTACAGCATAATGTCCCAGGAATGAATATACATACATATATTCATTTTCATATTTTTTTCATTAAAGGTTATTACAAGATATTGAACATAGTTCCCTGGGCTATACAGCAGAAACTTTTAAAAATCTATTTTTATATATAGTGGCTAACATTTGTTAATCTCAAAATCCCAAATTTATCCCTTCCCACACTCTTTCCCTTGTAACCATAAGATTGTTTACTATGTCTGTGAGTCTGTTTTTGTTCTGTAGATGAGTTCATAGTGGCCTTTTTCTTTTCTCTTTTTTTTTTAAATTCCACATATGAATGATATAATATGGTATTTTTCTTTCTCTTTCTGGCTTACGTCACTTAGAATGATGATCTATAGGTCCATCTATGTTGCTGCAAGTGGCGTTATTTTATTCTTTTTATGGCTGAGTAGTATTCCATTGTATAAATATACCACAACTTCTTTCTCCACTCAGCTGTTGATGGACATTTAGGTTGCTTCCATGTTTTGGCAATTACACTCTGTGTATTTAGACACTGATATTTACAGTGATTGTTGATATAGTTGGTTTAACATCTACCACATTGGTAACTTTTCTGTTAGTTGTCTTTTAATAAATGCCTTTTTATAAATTTTATAAATATCTTTTTTTGGCTTTGGTCTTCCAGTCTTTTTCTCTTTTCTCTAGTTTTAATTGAACATTTTATGTTTTTCTTTCCTTTCTTAAAATATAAACTATACTTCTTTTTCTAACTTATTTTAAAACCACTTTATCAAGGTATGATTGACATAGAAAAAGTGATACTTATTTAATGTATATAAATTGATGGGTTTGAAGATAAGAATATACTCACTAAACTGTCACTGCAATCAAGGCCATAAACATATCCGTCACCTCCCAAAGTTTTCTCTCACCTCCTTTATGATTATTTGTGTGTGTGCAGTTAGATTGTTTAATATAAGATCTACCCTCTTGGCAAAGTTTAAGTGTAAAATAAAATATTGTTAGCTATAGGTACTATGTTACATCATAAAATCTCCAGAATTTATTTATCTTAAATAACTGAAATTTTGTACCATTTAACCATTACCCTCTTAATCCCCTCTCCCATTAGTCATGTCAACTACCATTCTACTTTCTGCTTCTGTGAGTTTGACTATTTGAGATTCCACATATAAGTGAGCTCACACGGTATTTCTCTTTCTGTGTCTGGCTTGTTTCAAGATCCGTCCATGTTGTTGCAAATGGGAAGATTCCTTATTTTAAGTCTGAATATTTTATTGTATGTATATATCATTTTTTAATCCATTTATCCACCAGTGGACACATAAATTGTTTCCATATCTTGGCTATTGTGAACAATGTTGCAGTGACCATAGGAGTCCAGCTATCTCTTTGAGATCCTAATTTCAATTTCCTTGGTTAAATATGCAGAGTGGTACTGCTGGACTATATTGTAGACTTATTTTTAATTTTTTAAAGAACTTTCATATGACTTTCCATGCTATCTACACCAATGTACACTCCTAACAACTGTGCTTCAACGTTCCATTTTCTCCACATTTTGTCAACATTTGCTGTTACTATTTTTTTTTAAGTAACAGCCTTCCTAATAGATGTGAGGTAATATCTCAATATGACTTTGATTTGCATTTCCCTGATGACTCTTAATGTTGACCACATTTTCATATACCTAGTGGCCATTAGTTTTTATTTTTGTTTTTTGATAAATGTCTATGTAGTTCCTTTGCCCATTTTTAAATTATATTTTTAATTTTTTTTACTGTTGAGTTGTATGAATTCCTTATATTTTTGTTATTAACCTCTTTTTAGATATATAGCTTACAAATATTTTTCCCATTTCTTATGCTGCATTTTCATTTTGTTGATTGCTTCCTTTGCTGTGCATGAGCTTTTTAGTTTGACATAATTACACGTGTTTATTTTTGCTTTTGTTGCTTTTGCTTTTGGTGTCATATCCAGTAAGTCATTGCTAATACCAATGTTAAGGAAATGTACTCCTGGGCATCTATAGTTTTACAATTTCATGTTTTACATTTAAGTCTTTAATCAATTTTGATTTGATTTTCTGTATGGCTTAAGGTAAGGGTCCAATTTTTTTCTTTCTTTTTTTCACATCTGTATATCCAGTTTTCTCAACATTATATGAGACAAATCTTTCCCCACGGTATAGTCTTGATGCTGTTGCTTAATAATAGTTGACCATATGTGTGTGAGTTTATTTCTGGGCTCTCTATTCTCTTCCATTGGTCTATGTTTCTGTTTTTATATCAGTACCATACTGTTTTGATTACTAAAGCTTTATAATATAATTTGACACCAGGAAGTGTGATAACTCTAGCTTTGTTCTTGCTCAAAATTGCTTTGGATGTTTGGGGTCTTTTGTGGTCCCATATGAACTTTAGGATTTTTTTTTTTCTATTTCTGTGAAAACTGTCATTGAATTTTGATGGGGATTGCTTGAACACATAGATTGCTTGGACAGTTTAGACATTTTAACCATATCACTTTTTCCAAAACATGAACACAGAATATTTTTCCATTTATTTGTGTCTTCTTCAATATATTTCTTCAGTGTTTTGTATTTTTCAGAGCACAGATATTTCACCTCCTTGGCTAAATTTATTCCTGTGTATTTTTAGTCTGTTTTCAGTGGCAGTGTTTTCTTAATTTTTTAAAAGTACTTCATTTTAGTGTATATAGGAACACAACTGATTTTTGTATGTTGATTTTGTATCTTGTAAGTTTACTGAACTCATTTATTTCTCTAACAGTTTGGAAGTGTAGTCTTCAGTGTTTTCTATCATAAGATCATGTTATCTGCAAAAAGAGATAATTTTACTTTTTTCTTTCTGATTTGAAGGACTATAGTCTAATTGCTCTGGCTAGGACTTCTAGTACTGGGTTGGAGAGAAGTGGTGAGAACAGGCATCCTTGACTTACTGCTGATTTTAGAATAATAAAAAGCTTTGATCTTTTCATCACTGTATGTGATTTTAGATGTAAACTTCACATATATTGACTTTATAACTTTGAGGTATATTTCATCTATAACTAACTAATTTAAGAGTTTTTAATCAGAAAAAGATGTTAAATTTCCAAAATGTTTCTGTATCTGTTGAGATAATCATATGACTTTTTACTCTTCATTTTGTTAATGTAATGTGTCATGCTTAATGATTTGCATATATCAAACCATCCTTGTATCCCCTACTTGATCATACTGTATGATCCTTCCAATATGTTGCTGAATTTAGTTTGCTAATATTTTGTTGAGGATTTTTCATCTATGTTCAACATAGATGAATATTTGCTTGTAATTTTATTTTCTTGTAGTATACTTTTCTGGCTTTGTATCACAATAATACTGGCCTCCCTCAACTAAAGGGAGAAATAGACAGCAATGCAACAATAGTAGAGGACTTCAATACTTCACTTTCATTATTGGATAAGCTAAAAGGAAAGAACAGATGCATATGAAATATCCCATTGTGCAGCAGCCAAATACACATTCTTCTCAAGTGCACATGGAACACTCACCAGAATAGATCAGTCAGGCTACAAAACAAATCTAAACAAATTTAAGAAGATTGAAATCATATTAAATTATATTTCTGACCATAATTCTGTAAAGCTGAAGGCAATAAGGAAGATAATTGGAAAATTCATAAATAAGTAGTAATAAACCATACACATTAATTATTTTCAAATGCATTACACTAAGAGAAAGAAGTTGGATTCAAATGTCTACATGATTTTATATTTATGACATTAAGAAAAGCAAAACTATAGAAAAATAAATTGGTTATTGTTAAGTTTGGAGGTTAAGTAGGAAATTAAGTTTAAAGGGAAATGGTGAAAATTTTAGGGGTAATAGGAATGTTTTGTGTCTTAATAGTGGTCATGGTTATAAGACTGTCAGAATTAATGTATTTTTGCCTCTAGAAGGCGTGAATTTTACAATATGTAAATTTTATTTCAATAAATCTTATTTTAGTACATACGCACAATTATACAATTATTGAACATTGTACCCAGGATTTCTAATTTCGTAGATCTAGGGTGAGGCTCAGATTTTTCACTCATAATAAATTCCTTGAGATGGTGCTGATACTCCTGGCCTGAGACCACATTTTGAGAACAGTGACCATAGACTAATGGTTCTGAGACTTAAATATGCATTGAATCAACAGAAGTACTATTAAAACATGTACATTGACTTAGTATTAGAAGAGAACCTGAGATTGTTCTCCCAACAAGCTCTACTGCTGTTGATCCTCATGCTGTTGGCATATCATGTATAAGGTCTAAGATATTAGTGGTTATTAGCCTAAATTCCTAATAGATAGAAACTGAGGTTCATAGAATGCTAAGTAACAGCCACTGAGTGAGAAAGCAAGAACTGATGCCTAATTTTCTGACTTCTGGTGTGGTGCATTTGGCTATTTTAAGGATAATTACAAATTTAAAATAAGGTAGAACCCAGTTGGAAATAAGAGACTTCATCCCACTCCCTTAACCTAGAATACTTACTTCAGAAAACTTGTATTTGCAAATTCTTTCTCTCTTTAAAATGTATTATAATTCTTTTAAAGCTAAATAACCCTTTCACCAGCTTTAGGACCCAGAAATATATTTTCAAGAACCTGGGTAGGGTACCATGTCTTTCAAATGTAATTATCAAGGAAGAGAGCATCCTTACTTCCCAGTTTCTGTGTGAGGGTAGTAGCCTACCTTTAGTGGGACTGATGCCTTTCTCTCAAACTACTTCCTGTCATTAAGATGTGAGAAGTTTATTTTTCCTTTGGAGAAAGCCATTTAGCTAACACAGATTGCCACCCCAACTACCAAGTGGATCTGGGATAAACTGTGTGTGACAAGTAGCTCTGTCAAGTCCCCTTTTTCGGGATTGGTTATTGTTTATCTTGAGAACATATATGCAATGGGTTGTATCTGCTTGACTATGTAAAAGGGTGAGATTTTTTTCTGTCTCTGCAATCTCTTTATCAGCTTGCCTGTGATACACATCTGGCTTAATGCTTATTCAATTAAAATTTGTTTATTTGAGAAGAGAGGTTTTCTGAGTTGGAAGAAGATTTTACTTTTAATCATATTTTCCCAACACTGACTACGCCCTTCTTGTTTGTCAGTAAAGTCCTGCTGGTAGATACTTCTTGGAAGTGAAGACTGGATACTAAAGAAGAAAAAAGGAGAAAGGGAGCAAAAAGAGAAAGAAAGAAATTAGAAAATGTACCTGTCATTTTCACTAAATAAGTAAATGCATGAATATACAAATAAATAAGCAGACACATACATATATACAGACATGCATTCATACATACATACAAAAGAAAACCGGTACAGACAGAAAAGACAAAATAGCCCTCACACTTAATAGAGCACAGTCATCAAAACAGGATTGGTGTGTGACCCTGACATTCTTGTTTTTAACTCCCTACAGGAGGTAAGGAATGGGGAGATAGGGTGGGAGAATGATTCACAGTAAAAGCCACTTGATGCTTCCTAAAGTGGTAGCCAAAATATACTGAAAAATAAGCACACATTAATTTCAAGGCTCTCCATTTGGGAAAGCAGATGTTTTATTGTCCTATCTCAGGAACCATCCAGTGTCTCATTAGTGCCCTTTATTCTGTCATTGGAGAGTGTGGACTTTGACTATTGTATACTGAAATACAAATTGGATTACATTCCATGTGTGAATTCCAAAAAAGCTAGTAAAATTTATATGGATATTTTCTTGACAATGTCCTTTTAGGAACCCCTTGAAGAAGCCCATTTCTGGAGGGAAAACACATGATGAAACATTCCAAACCACAAAAGAATGCAGCTTACAGAGAAATGTGGACAAATTAGATTATAGTTCAATGAAAATAATACTTTTTTAATTTCGAGGACAGAAATATTAGATTACTTCTCCAAAAAGTTAACTGATTAAGACGAATATTATTATCAGTAATATCTCAGAATTTTACCAACTTCACATTAAAAGAGCAAAGATGTATTACAAAGCTGCAATTTTACAGTAGTACAATAAAGTTAATGCACAAATGAACAGTTTATTAAAGAAAGAATATTAAATTATAGAAACATTTCAAACATAAAAAGAGTAAGTAGGAGACTGACCTATGTCTACACTGATCAGCTGTCTCCCCACATGAGACAATTACATCCTGATCACTACTCTACACAGTTGTCTATGGTAAAGACCTGGCTAGTTTAGCTTCCACAATTCCTTCCACAACCTGGTCCCAATCTTTCCATTTGGCCTTATCTCCAAAACTTGTACTCAGGACCAGGGGTTCTCAGACCATGCATCAGAATCACTTGGATGACTTGTTAAAACACAGATTCTTGAGACCTAACAACAGAATTTCTGATTCAGTAGTTCCAGGTGGGGTCCAATAATTTTCATTTCAGACAAGTTCTTATGTAATGTTGATGGTTCTGATTTGTGGACCACAGTTTTAGGACTATTGCTATAACTGTTGAAACAAGTAGATGGCTAGAGATGAGCAGGGAAAGAGGGGCATGGGCCAAATGGCAGGAAACCATGTATCTTGTAAACAATGGGGGTCCTTGGGCACACAAAGAACAGTAAGAATCTCCAGACTGACAGAAAACTACATTTTTGAGTGATAAGGATTCTAGAGGCAGACACAGTTGGGAAAAGGTAGGAATCTCTGGTGTCTGAATGTAACGTTTGGCTCATTGTGCCTGCATTATGATAAAATTAGCCTCGTAGCCTTGCAGAAAAGAAGCATCCACCTTGCACCAATGCCATGACACTTCACATGAAGACTAAATAAGGACAAAATTCTTACCCCACCCAGGAAGGGGGAACCAGGATGAAAATTAGAAAATATGGTCCCTAACCCCTCCCTCCCCAGTGAATATTCTGCCCATTCATTTTTACACCCCATATAACCAGTTTGCCAAAAAAACTCAGGGCAGCTACTCACCTGAGTCTTCCCAGTCTCCCTTGGAGAGTGTACTATTGCTTAATAAATCCTCACTTTGCTTTCTTGGCCTCCATGTCTCATCTCTAAATTCTTTCTGTGACAAGACAAGAGCCTTCTCTCCAGTAACGTAACCTCACAGTATATTTTTTCTAATAATCACAGATACGGCTTTTTGACTCTGTGCTTTTGCACCTGTGCACTTCCTTCCCTGGCCCTGTAATATCCTTTATATCCATCCTAGAGAAAACACATACTTTACTGCCAATTCAGTTTTCTCTTAACTGTATGTAACTGTTTGGCAGGTATTAAGACTGAATATGAATGTTGTGTATTTACCTGTTAAGAGTGGCTTCAATCCCAATAAGAAGCATATTCTAAACACCCTGCCCCCCTTAAGCACTTAAGATGTTCTCGAGTAAAATCAGCAATGATTGCTTTTTCTTCCCTGGATTGTCAGTGTGACTATCTGTACTCTTTTATTTGAGATTTCATTTTTCTCTCAGTTGATATGAAAGATCTGTTCAAGTTTGATTTTTTTTCTTCTTTATTGATTATCTTCTTGGAGGAGGACAGCAGTAATATCCTTGTTATCAAGATACTGACTAAAGCTTGAGTCCTTAAGTTTTAACAGGTAAAAGGTTGCATCTCACAAAAAGGGTAATTTTCTGCTATTGTGAAGCTTATAGTTTATAAATTTTGATCAAAATACATCCTTTTGGTCTAGATAGAAATCCTTCTCAATCTGGTTTCTCATGGTTCTGAAGACATCATGATGTCAATAATTCCTTAACATTACCCTCCAACTGGTCACAGTTTCTGAAAAGTGGGCCCTGATACCGGGAAAAATTTGACATAGTTTGATAGATTTATAAATACACCAGACCTATACAGCTGCCATTTTTTCTATCTACCCTTATTCCTTTGGCGATGCTTCATCCCTCTTAAATTTCAGCAAGATGCAGAGTAATTGATCAAGACAGCAGGGGTGGGGAAGGGTATAGCTCAAGTGGTAGAGTGCATGCTTAGCATGCACAAGGTCCTGGGTTCAATCCCCAGAACCTCCTCAATAAGTAAACTTCATTATCTCCCCCCAAAAATAAAAAATAAAATATAAAAAAAAAAGACAGCAGGGGGATGATCATAACAATGTCCTCGTCCTGGAGTTTTCTCCTTTGATTCAATGGCAATCAGTTGGACAAATTGAGGCATGTATCCACCAACTCTTCATATAATTACATTGACTTCATCTAGTTGGTAATATTAAGAAGTCTTTAGTGCTTCAGATCTCCTGGACTCATAGACTCAATAAAGTCATTTCAACTTATAATGCAGGACCTTATTAACATGATCTCATCTCATCACATATTCATTGTTTAGTCACCTCCCCCAGCTCACCAAAGAAGAAATAACTAGATCAGTGCTTCTCAAACTTTGATGCATATGAGTCTTATGGAGATTAGTTAAAATACGTATTCTGACTCCATAATTCCTGTGTTGCAGCCAAAGATTCTGAATTTCTAACTTGAGGGTCATGTCAGTACTGCTGGTTTGCAGACATTTTGAGTAGCAAGTTCTATAACGTGTGTTTTTTCTTCCTAGTTTCAGTAAGGATTTGAAGTTTGTAGAAGTATACCTGTGGAGTGTTTGAATGCTTTCAAAGGAAAGAATCCCCAGTCTTGCTTGGTAGAAGTAACCTAGAGCTTCAGGTAGCTGATGAAAGCAGCAGAGCACTCTAATATGTTAAAAATAT